>NC_054383.1:106757564-107957564 GCF_017654675.1 Xenopus laevis | reverse complement strand
CTAAAAGTGAAGGTTGACAACATCTTTAACAGCTATGAAAATGAACGTAAGTTGTGTAGCTATATATAAATATGTATATTACACAATTACATCCTTATAAATAGTGCTTAGTGATGTAATCAGTTATAATAGTGATGTCATTTGTGTCTATACTAGATCATGAATAGTGATGATCGAATTTTTTTCGACAGCCATGGATTTGTTGCGAAATTCTGCATTTCGCCATCTGTGGGAAAATTTGTGACCAAGACAAAAATGTCGCTGAGGCAAAAAAAATCGCAATAAAAAAAACCCATTGACTTTAATGCATTTGGTCACGCACAAAAAAAATTGTCGCTTATTGACAATTTTTTTTAGCAATTTCACGGATTTTTCAGAGAAACGAGACAAATTCGATCATTACCAATCGAGTACCACAGTCACTTATATCACAATATCCCTATATTATACTATGGGGGCACATTATTCTCTATATAAAAACTGTACATAAATATCTTTTATTATTAATATTGAAGAGTTTTTTTGAAAGTACCAATTTAAAGGTCTTTGTGATCCCCTTGAAACAGGCAATTCTAAATATTTTTCTTTGTCTTCCTTTTTAGGTGTATGTCCAAATCTGAAAAGTAAGTTGGCTTAATCATTATTACTATTCTTGTACATAGTATATTATATTTTGTGCTTTTAGGGGCAGATTTATCAAAGGTCGAGGGGAATTTTTGAATTAAAAAAATTCTAATTTTGAGCTATTTTTTGTGTACTTCAACTAGGGAATAGTCCAAATTGAATTTGAATTTGAAAAAAAATTAAAGAATTCGAATATCGAATTTCGACCATTCGCCATCTAAAATCTGCCAAATTGCTGTTTTAGCTTATGGGGGACCTCCAAGAACCTATTTGGAGTCAATTGGGGGACTTTGAATAATCAAAGTTTTTTTTGGGAACTCAAATTTGATCGAATGTGCTATTACTTTAATTCGTACAATTTGAATTCGGCCGAATACGGACCTATTTGATTGAAAACGGACCTATTCAGCCAAAAAAAAACTTCAACTTAATTCCGGTTGGTCTTTTTGAATTAGAATTTCGAAGTTTTTCGAATTCGAAATTTGACCCTTGATAAATATGCCCTTTGATGTTCTGTTCTAGGCTTTGTGTTAGCTTTATTAATGTACACACATCCACCAAAAGAGATTTTATTTTAATTTAGTTCAATTACCAATCCCTACTACTGGGATGGTATTGATCCATATGACTACTGTATGTTGTACATGTCTGTAGATATTAAAGGGATACTGTCATGGGAAAACATGTTTTTTCAAAACGCATCAGTTAATAGTGCTACTCCAGCAGAATTCTGCACTGAAATCCATTTCTCAAAAGAGCAAACAGATTTTTTTTATATTCAATATTGAAATCTGACATGGGGCTTGACATATTGTCAATTTCCCAGCTGCCCCAAGTCATATGACTTGTGCTCTGATAAACTTCAATCACTCTTTACTGCTGTACTGCAAGTTGGAGTGATATCACCAGCTCCCTTTTCCCCCCCAGCAGCCAAACAAAAGAACAATGGGAAGGTAACCAGATAACAGCTCCCTAACACAAGATAACAACTGCCTGGTAGATCTAAGAACAACACTCAATAGTAAAAACCCATGTCCCACTGAGACACATTCAGTTACATTGAGAAGGAGAAACAGCAGCCTGCCAGAAAGCATTTCTCTCCTAAAGTGCAGGCACAAGTCACATGACTGGGGGCAGCTGGGAAATTGACAAAATGTCTAGCCCCATGTCAGATTTCAAAATTGAATATTAAAAAATCTGTTTGCTCTTTTGAGAAATGGATTTCAGTACAGAATTCTGCTGCAGTAGCACTATTAACTGATGTGTTTTGAAAAAAAACATGTTTTCCGATGACAGGATCCCTTTAAGAGTAATGGATAGCACACCCGATTGAAAAATTAAATACATTTATTACAAAAAAGAAGAAAAAATAATATACAGAAAAAAAAACATAAGGAGGTGAGCCCAACGCGTTTCGACCTTAAGGGTCTTCTTCAGTTGCACAAAATAAACAAAAAATCAAAAAGGCAGGTGCCCCTGAGGAAGACCCTTAAGGTCGAAACGCGTACTCTTAATACTTGCAATTCTGTCTGGAGACCCTTATGGGGAGTCACCTATGGATTAGCACCCTGTAGTTTAATTGAAGGGTGTGCGCCTTCTCTCTCTATTCCGTACTTGTCTGTAGAGGCTGTAACCAATTCTATCCCATTATCTACATTTGAAAAGACGGTGCTATCACTGGGAGTGAAATTGTCACAGACATATTATATTTTTAATACAAAGCGGTTTATATTTCACACCAGCAAGTCGCAGTAGAAGATGAGATCTTTGCCCACAATATTCTTTTAAACCCCTTAGCTACAAATAAATGGGGATCCCAAGATAACTGAAACTTTATGATAAATCGCTTTCCCCTAAAAGATGAGCCTCGCACCCTCTCACCAAACACCTATTCATATAAGCAGCGAGTGTCACATACTACAATGTTTATGATTTAGTTGCCTTTAAATGTGGAAATTGTTATAACTGTATGTACTAACACTTGTCTTTGTCTTCTTTTCTCTTTATAGATGGATCAAACTGTGGTAAGTAAAACAGAATTATATATGGGCATTATATACATTTTATGGGTTGCTGATAGCTTGATCATTTTTAGTTTCTAACTGAAACTAGTGTAATTTTAAAAAAAAAATATGCTGAGCTCTTTGTCCTGCCTGGTATGTATTGCGCCATCACCAGGACATGTGGCGCAAGTCAGATATATATAGTAGGAGCGAATAGTCCTGGTTTTCTTTTCTGAATTCCTAGTAGAGAAAATGAATCTGACATATCTAAATAGCTTTCTATGTTTATATGGAGTAGTCCTTGACCCATATTAAACATGAAGATTTTTTATTAAAAAACCCTTGAATTTGACCCTTGAAGTAAAATCCGTCTAATTCGATTATCGAATTCGAAGGATTTTAGCGCAAAAGCTTGGATCGAATAAAAATCGTTCGATCAAATGATATCGTTGGAATCGAACAATTCGAACGATTTTAATAGATCGATCGAAAGATTTTTATTCGACCCAAAAAAACGTAGAAAAGTGCTGGGGAAGGTCCCCATAGGCTAACATTGGGGGGGCAGATTTACATAGGGTCGAATATAGAGGGTTAATTAACCCTCGATATTCGACTGCTGAATGTAAATCCTTCGAATATCGAAGTCGAAGGATTTACCGCAAATAGTTCGATCGAAAGATCGAACGAGAAATCATTCGATCGAACGATTAAATCCTTCGAATCGTTCGATTCGAAGGATTTTTATCCATCGATCGAACAATTTTTCTTCGACCAAAAAATTGCTAGGAAGCCTATGGGGACCTTCCCCATAGGCTAACATTGCACCTCGGTAGGTTTTAGGTGGCGAAGTAGGGGGTCGAAGTTTTTTTTAAAGAGACAGTACTTCGATTATCGAATGGTCGAATATTCGAACGATTTTTAGTTCGAAACGTTCGATTCAAAGTCAACGGTCGAAGTAGCCAATTCGATGGTCGAAGTAGCCAAAAAAAAAAATTCGAAATTCAAAGTTTTTTTAATTCTATTCCTTCACTCGAGCTAAGTAAATGGGCCCCTGGACTTCGGTAGGTTTAAAGTGGCGAAGTATGAAGTCAATGTTATTTTTAAAGAGACTGTACTTTTATTATCGGATGGTCGAATGATTTTTACTTCGAATCGTTCGAATCACTCGATTCGTTCGAATTCGATCAAATTTGACCAATTCGATGGTCGAACTACCCAAAAAATTACTTAGAAATTCGAATATTTTTTAATCGAATTATTCACTCGAGCTTAGTAAATCTGCCCCGAACTGTGCGTGTTTTCTCACAGTCATCTAAAATAAGCCTATAATATGAACCTCCAATTTTTTAACTATAATAGTTGTGTTAGTGAAATCTGATTTGCATTATTCATATGATTTTTTATTTTTTTTTTGCTGCTGCAAGGTGTTCTGGAGCAAAAAGTTATCGACTGTAGCACGTGCAATCACCAGACTTTACTCTGTGTTGGAGGCACAAATGAAAATAAGTGTGATGGTAAGTTTTTATTGTATCATGTTGCTTTCCTAAAATAGCCCTCAATTTACAAGCAAAGATAATACAATCACAACTAATTACATTGTAGCCACTGTTTTCTGCCTCTATTACAAGAGTCATTGGGAAAGCTCCGTTTTTTGACCACTAATGAAATGTTCTCTGTTCTCTTTTAGAAATGGTAGCCAAATGTCCCATGTGTGTGTGCATCGATGGATCATGCTTTCGTAAGTCATCAACAGTACTCCTAATTGATAAATTGCCGGTAAAGTGATACTGACACTACAAAACTACTTTTTTAAAACATGAATGTACATTAAGGGGGTTATTTACTAAACTCCGAATGCAAAAATCACGAAAAATTTGTGATTTTATTTTTATAAAATCTTTCGGAATTTATTAAACTCAGAGGATGGAAAAGTCCAAATCTGAAAATCCAGCATCTCAGACCTGTCGAGGTTGCATATAAGTCAATGGGAGAATTCCCAATGATTTTTTGATGTACGCTGGGTTTCATGCAATACCTCGAAGTTTTTGGAGTTTTCGGGTGAAAATTCCAAAAAACTCTTGACAAAAACCCAAAAAATAGTGAAAATCGGATGAAAAAATCATGAAAATCTGATTTTTTTTCCCGCAAAGCAAATTTTCGGGAAAATGTAATAATAAATAAGCGTAAAAAAAACGGGCGGATTCGATCGAAGCTTTTAGCAGAAAATATTGATTCATGGTATGACTTTTTTTGTTTTTTAAAATACTTTAAATCGAATTCGATCTTACTTCGATTCGAACGATCAAATACAGCCTATTTACCCGCAAAAAAAAAAAACTTTGATTTTTTAATACATTTCATTGGTCTTTTTTTATTTGAATTTCAAAGTTATGGGAGTTCAAAAAAAAAACTCCCATTACTTTGAAATTCGACCCTTGATAAATCTGCCCCTTATTGTTGTGTTAAAAATATAGACTTGATAATGCAAAGCAATCTTAATCCTGTCCTGTTTATATTATGGGTATAGCCTACATTTAAACCAGTAACACCGTAATGTGCCAGTGCCTCCATCAAGAAATAAAATACTAATATCAATATCAATGTCTCTGCAGATAAGAAAACAAAGAAAAAATGCAATGCCTGCCCTGGATACTTTAACTGCCTGAATGAAGTTTTAAAATGTTCGAGTAAGTAATCTAGTTTTTTTTTTTTTTTTTTTTTTTAAACCAAATAACCCAGTAAATCCCAAGAAAAGAAAGGCCAATATAATTTCTTTCCTTTCAACTGAAGCAAAGTAGGGTTTATTTTACCAGATAATATGCCAAGGAGAGAAGGTAAAAATTAATGCTAAGCTGATTTAACTTTAAGGGGCCGATTCACAAAGGGTCGAATATCGAGGGTTAATTAACCCTCGATATTCGACTGGGAATTAAAATCCTTCGACTTCGAATATCAAAGTCGAAGGATTTTAAAGCAAATAGTGCGATCGAACGATCGAAGGATTATTCCTTCGATCGAACGATAAAATCTTTCGAATCGAACGATTCGAAGGATTTTAATCCAACGATCGAAAGAATATCTTTCGATCAAAAAAACTTAGGAAAGCCTATGGGGACCATCCCCATAGGCTAACATTGACTTCGGTAGCTTTTAGATGGCGAACTAGGGGGTCGAAGTTTTCTCTTAAAGAGACAGTACTTCGACTATCGAATGGTCGAATAGTCGAACGATTTTTAGTTCGAATAGTTCGATTCGAAGTCGTAGTCGAAGGTCGTAGTAGCCCATTCGATGGTCGAAGTAGCCCAAAAAACACTTCGAAATTCGAAGTTTTTTTACTTCGAATGCTTCACTCGAAATTAGTGAATCGGCCCCTTAGTAACTGTTTGCTCTTGTGATTTTCCAGCCCACCAAATAGAAATTCATGAAGGTGAAGACCTAGCTTTTGAATGCAACTTCAAGTTCCTTGGCAACATAGAGGAAGAAATCGAATACGTTTATGATAAGGTATCGTGGCATTTTGTCTTTTGGGAAAATATAATGATTATAATGTGGACATTTGTATAATATAGTTTTAGATGGAAAATACATGTATTATTCTACATAATAGAGGGTCCTTCAATATATTCGAAAGATAATGGACACTGGGAGGCCCTTTTATCACCGGTCGAATTTCAAATTCATGTTAATTTTTTTATTTAATTCGAATATACTCACAATTCAACTGGGAGGTCCTATAAGAAAAATTTGAATGTTTAATATTCGATCGAATGGTTCCCACCCGAAAATTCGAATCATATTTGATTCGTACGAATTGAGTTTTTCTCCGAAAAAACCCTCGAATGTCAGGAAGGCTATTAATATTAGCAAATGGTTCAATGGACCTCTGCCATTGACTTGCACATGAATTTAGCAGGTTTTAGGCGATGAATATTCAAATAGGACTGTTTCCATGGTCGAGGTGTGATAAATCTCACATTGAAATTTACATTCGAATATGGGGATTAAAAATAGAATGTGTAAATTTTGACACAATTTACTTATTGACCCTTGATAAATCTGCCCCTGAATTATTAACCCGTATATTAATGTCTCATTTTATATTTTTTACTTTTAAGAGACACAATTTTCAAATTCATCCACTGAAAACTGGCAGCAAATCTAACTATGCCAAACCGTTTGCTACAAGTCAAGACTCGGGACATTATACTTGCACTGCAAGGTCAAAAGAATCCAAGTTTCCCTTTGCCAGAGAGGACTTTATTGTAAAAGGTATGTACTGTATAATGTATTTATTAGGAAAGTATCTTTGCTCCTTCTACATGAATTATTTGTTTGAGTTAATATAGCTTCTCTTTTTTAACTGTGTGCAAATCTGCAGTTCTCAATTTTAGGGTTGGGGCAGATTCGGGGAACTGCCTTCCGCCTACTTGAATGAAGAATCGCCTGCGCTAATGCACTCGCAGCGCTTCGATTTCCGAAGTTGCCTCACGAGGAAACTTCGGGCAATTTCAGAAATCGAAGCTCCGCGAGTGCATTAGCGCAAGCGATTCTTCATTCAAGCAGACAGAAGGCAGTTCGGGGAGATTGTCGCCACGCCGAAGAGGCGATCAGTAGCAAGGCGACTAAATCTCCCCGAATCTGCCCATCTTCCCCAAACCTTAGCATGAGGTAGCTTTTCTATACAAATATAACTTGCAATAAATATTTGGGATGCACCGAATCCACTATTTTAGTGGAAAGTGTGAAAGATTTGGCCAAACACCGAACTGAATCCGGACCCTAATTTGCATATGTAAATTATAGGGGAAAGGGGGAAAGAGACATTTTTGGGAATCAGATTCAGTTCAGATTCGGCCAAATCCAACTGAAGAAGGCTGAATCTTGGCCGAATCCCGAACCAAATCCTTAATTCAGTGCATCCCTAATAAATATCCCTCTTTTTCATTTGTGTGTATATTAACTATTATCTAACCACTACTCTGTGCTTGCTCGTGTAGTGAAATCTGAATCCGGATCAAGATCTATGGATGTGCCTGACCCTGCCTTTGCTCCCAAGGTAGCAAATGGTGGTATCAATGAAGAGGACAAGGAGGATCCATTTGAATTTACAATAATGATTGTTGCTATGGCTGCCACTGTAATAGTCATAAGCATATTTGCAATGTAAGTGTGTGTTTTAAGGAACATCTAAAAGTAAGAGTTTTCTACTAGTAACTCTACAATGTGGGTGATGTGTAGAACACTGTACATGTAGAACATTTGGCCTAGTCACAAGACCATAAAGGAATGATTGATAATCAATGTAAACTTGTCATCCATGTAGTACAATAGAAAAACATGTCTATTATATACAGGGCTGCCATCAGAAATCGCAGGGCCCCATGTGAAAAAAATTCCTGGGCCCCCTGGGACTCGCCCACCACAAGCCCCACCTACAGGTCTGCCCTCCCCACCCCACAGGTCCACCCCCCACCATACACTAAAAAAAAAAAAACATTGGTGGCTATGGTTCCCACATGTTAATAAAAAAATATTGATGGTCAGGGCCCCCCCAGAAGTTTAAAAAAAATGTGGTGCCCAAGGCCCCACACAACGGGGACCACAAAGGGTTACCTTTAGGGGGGCCCTGCCATGTTACACTTACTTCATTAGTGTGTCAGTGAGCTGCCAACTACAGAAGGGAGGAGGGGAGCACAGGTGGCTGTATCTTCTTCCAGTGACAGCATTTTCTTCCCTTATTGGTCATAGAATTTCAAGTCCTGGAAAAGCTGCATGGTGATTGGATGAGCTGGAGGAGAAGTTCAAACCTCAGTTATCCAATCCCTGAGCAGCTCAACTGGGACTTAAACTCAGTGACCAATAAGGGGAAGTAATGGGCAGAAGATACCTCTCCTTGTGCTCCCGCCCTGCCTTCCCGAAGTCAGCAGCTCTCAGAAAGCAGGGGGGCCCGGCTAATCAAGAAAGTGTGGCGTGGCCGGGCCCCCCTTACCCTCGGGGCCCCCTACAACTCTCCCCCCTGTCCCCCTTGATGGCTGCCCTGATTATATAAGCCCAATTCAGCAAAAAATTACCACTAGCATTGAAACAGGCAAAGGGCCAAGAGGCAAACTATTCAGCTCCAGAAACAGTCACCCTTATAATATAGCATGGATGAAACATTCTATATAACAGTATTGATAAGGATTATTTTATTCATATTTATTACTTATAATATAACTTATTCCTGGAAATGGCAGAAAATGCAGTACTAATGATGTAAAAATCAGTCAAATAGATCTGACAAGAAACCTTTTTTTTCTCTTTCAGAATATTAATTGTATATATTAAAGTAAAACGTGCGCCTAATAACACAGAAGAAAATGAATTTGGAAATGTTTAGGATCCTTACTGACAGTGAAAACAAGGCAGAAGATATTTCTTCAAAAAAATTATTTTTATTTAAATATATAATTGAATGTGTGGTCCAGATTTTATTCTTAAATTTCATGATATATACATATTATATATTAATAAAGACCTTTATAATTTTCCTTTTTTGTCTGACTTATTTATTAGTTGTTGATGGAAATTTTAAAAATAGATAACCGCTCTTATGGAGCCTGTAATTTAATACTACTCAAGAAATAAGTCTAAGGGGGTTATTTATGAAAAAAAAAAATAATTATACCTCGAATGAACTCTCAAATCAATTGGTTTCTTATTTAAAGGGGAACGATCGCGAAAATCAAATTGTGCCACTGGATAGATAGGATGAAAATAATCATTTTGTAAAATATATTTGTTTAACAAAAATGCTTACTCTTTAAATAAAAAGAATAATATGACAGACTATTAGGAGCCTTTCTCTGAGAGCCAGGTCAAGCAATTGTTGAGTGGGAGTGGCAACTCTAGTTCTTGCAACCCAGCATTTTAGGCTGTTTCACTTTAGGGTCATTTCCTGGAGGGGGCTGTCAGTTTACCCAGGAAAATGTTTTTCTTAGAACAACCAAAGCTTTCAAAATATGCTAGAATTTTGGTGCGTAGAGAAATGAAAAAACAATAGTTTCCCATATTATAAACATATATATCAGAAACAGAATTTATTTTATACACAGTACATTTGGAAAGTTCTATGTTTCCTGAATGTGTCAACACCAAATATGACCTCAAAGCTTCCAGTCTACAGCATCATATATCCCACATATCATTATGTAACCAGATAAAACACCCTAAACGGAACACCTGAACCTAAAGACACTCCATATGAGCTATCAGTTCTGCAATTCCAGATACTGCAAAATCAACACATTTAGGGGCACATTTACTATGGGTCGAATATCGAGGGTTACCCTCGATATTCGACCATCGAAGTAAAATCCTTCGAATATCGAAGTCGAAGGATTTACCGCAATTTGTTAGTTCGAATGATCGTAGGAAAAATTGTTTGATCGAACGATTAAATCCTTCGAATCGAACGATTAGAAGGATTTTAATCCATCGATCTAATGATTTTCCTTCGATCAAAAAAGCTAGGAAAGCCTATAGGGACCTTCCCCATAGGCTAACATTGTACCTCGGTAGGTTTTAGGTGGCGAAGTAGGTGGTCGTAGTTTTTTTTAAAGAGACAGTACTTCAACTATCAAATAGTCGAACGATTTTTAGTTTGAATCGTTAGATTCGTAGTCGAAGGTCGAAGTAGCCCATTCGATGGTCGAAGTAGCCAAAAAAAACATTCGAAATTCGAAGGACATGTGTCTTTTTTCAACCTTACTATGTTACTATGTGAAGTTTTTTTCCTTCTAATCCTTCTCTCGAGCTAAGTAAATGTGCCCCCTAAAGTATTTTATCAGGGGCAATGGTACAAAGGGTACAGAAAACCATATCTTTTTTGGAAAGTACACATTCCCCCCGAATCCAGATTGGGTATACATGTCTTTCTACTCCAAAGTTCCAAGTCGCAAAGCTTTCCTAAATAGGGCGATTTGGTGACATTTCGAAAATCACCTTAAAGCTTCCTCTTTGCAGCACTTGTCATTAGGCGCCAATCTAATCTCCCTAAATATGAATGCCAGGGGTCCGATGAACAGTTTGATACCCATTGTGCACAGGTTTACCTATGTATATGGTGTACAGAGACATCCAAATGAAAATATAGCAGACAAACTAACCAATTGCAGATTGCAATAAAATCACTAAAGTTCAATATAACTACTCAAAGCAATGCATTTTAATTATTTAGATTGGTCTAATAAGTTTTATGGGCACAAACAAGTAAACACAGCATATATGGAACTGAAAATGAAATAGAATCACAAAAATTGGAATATAATCACCAAAAAAACATACAAAAGGTATTGCAAAGCGCAGTTAGCAAATATGCTATTTGCAAGGGCAACAAAAAAAAAAAAGCTTTTTTCAAAGTGTGTGTGTGTGTGTGTGTGTATAAAACCTCCTGATTGCCCAAAAATGCATGTGTGTTTAAGTGTGTGTTTTACTTACTTGTAAAACTAGGCAGGCAAAGCAGGAGGACGCCACCATAGTCACTCAGGATCTGCAGGAAGCAACGCTGAGGTCCATACATGCTGCCTATCATGAAATGCAGGGGGGCCACCAAGTGTCTGTCACAGGTAGTGCCATTGGGCAATTGTCAATACACTTTGAGTTTTATTATATAAATAAAGTCCTATAAATCCATGATTGTCCTGCAGACACTGCAGTGGCTAGTACGCCATAAGTGCCAAAACGCTATTTTTGGGAGAAGAGAGTTATAGTTCTGTGGTAGTTACATCACATCATCATTTACTGATATGAACACGTTTTGCTGTAGAAACATTTGAACTGCAGTGTTTAAACTATAACACAGAACTATAACACCCAAAAATAGCTTTTAGGCACTTTTATGAAGTGGAATTCACTAGTATCCCCCTCATTTCAGTAAAATTATGTAGTTATTATCCTCATATCCCCAGTAGAATTACACAGCCATTCCCCAGTATCCTGCTCATGTCCCGAGTATCAGCATAATTATGTAGCCAGGCTCGGACTGGGGGGTCAAGGGCCCACTGGGGCTGCTGCCTCAGGACCCCCTGCTGCAAGTCTCTTTGCTCACCCTCCACGCCGTGCATGCTCACTGTTTTCTTCCCGCCACTGGCTGTGAGAAGTGAGGTCACAGCAGGATAAAGAGGTCTGGAATGCAGATGTGCAGGGAGTGGGTCTGGGCCGGTGGAGCATACTGTTTTTTTCCCGGTGTCCCTGTACGTTGCCATTCCCAAGTATCCCCCCTCACATCCTCAATATCAGTACAATTACTCACCCATTCCCCAGTATGCCGATCATATTGTGAGTTTCAGTACAATTACACAGCCAACCCCCGGTATTTCCCTCATCAATACAATCAATACAATTACGTAGCCTTTTCCAAGCAGCCACAATATTATGTGAAGGATTTTGTAGCCCCTTCCCAGCAGCCCCCATAGTACAGCCCAGGCCTGCAGAGCCTGATGGGAATCAGTGTGTGAATTGCCCATAGGGCACCAGATTCCACCATATACTAATTGCTGCATTGCAACACTAAGGCCCCAGGCTATTCCCAAATCTACCCAATCCAGCCCTGGTTCCACTCCCTCTTGCCCCCACAGTTTCCTCAGACTCCCCTCCCTCCCGCAGTTTCCTCAGACTCCCCTCCCGCATTTTTCTCAGACTCTCCTCCCTCCTGCTCCCAGTGTTTTCTCAGGCAGCTGTCACAGTGACATGACAAGTGGGAGGGGTAGCGTGGGTGCTTACACCTCTTAAGTGGGAGGTGTAGCGTGGTTGCTTACACCTCAAATGTTTCTACAGTAAAACGTGTTCAAATCAGTAAATGATGATGTGATGTAACTACCACAGAACTATAACTCTCTACACCTCAGACTCGCCTCCCTCCCGCAGTTTCCTCAGACTCCCGTCCCTCATTTTTCTCAGACTCTCCTCCCTCCTGCTCCCACAGTTTCCCCAGATTCCCTCCCTCATGCTCCCAGTGTTTTCTCAGACAGCTGTCACAGTGACATGACAAGTGGTAGGGGTAGCGTGGGTGCTTACACCTCTTAAGACTTAAGTCTTTCAACATTTCCTAAGAGGCAGATCTTGTAGGTAGGCACAACTGAGCCATAAATGTATTGTATTTTACATTTGACCAAGCATAGCACTCAGGGTTCATATACAGCTTTAAAACTCTGCCAGAATCTCTACATATACATGGAGTTCACTTTAAGTTAACTTTTAGCATGTTATATAGAATGGCCAATTCTAAGCAACTTGGTCTTCACTGTTAATTTGTTTTCGAGTTTTATAATTATTTGCATTTTTTTCTGCTTTCAAATGGGGGTCACTGACCCATCTATCAATGCTCTGTAAGGCTATAAATGTATTATTATTGCTCTCCTCTGTCCAGTCTCTTATTCAAATCAATGCATGGTTTCTAGAGTTATTTGTACCCTAGTTAAATAATCCTAGCTAAATAACTCAAAAACCACAAATAATAATACAAATGCAAACCAATTGCAAATTGTCTATGAAAATTACTCTGTACATCATACTAAAAGTTAACAACGGTTAACAACCCCTTTAAATATTCTTTCATAGATGATACAAATGTATTTATATGGGCAACACACACACTGGCACAACATTTTGGCTGTGAGGGGATGGTTTGTTTATTTGGTCCAGTATGTGCCACCTAGGGTAGAGAGCATACCAGAGCACAAGATGAGCTATATACGGCTGACTTATTGACTCCACAGCATAAGTTCTTCAAACAATACATTTGGCAGGGCAAACCAGTATGGAGACAACCAGCATTTAATTTAGACCATAGATCCCCATATGCACTCTGTATATTTATTATGTAAGCAGATGGGCTTTAGTGTGTGCCTCGTTTATTGCACATAACATATCTCTGTTTCAAAATAAAGAAGCGGCCCAATGCCACTGTACCAATGGTGAACAGAGAAGGAAGCCAGAGAGCTGCCGGTGGGCCCAGAGAGCTGAGAGGCTCCACCAGTGGAATCAGGTTGGCACAGGGAAGCCAGATACTGTGCCTGGAGGGACAGAGAGTGTGAAAGGAATTCAGACTGGAGGAGAAACCAGCAGGAGATTCCTATCTGAGCATCCATAGGGGCTGGTAGTCGCACTGTATGACTGAATGTGCTGGACTGGCTTGAAGAGAACTCTAAAGCATCCGAAGAGGATTTGTGTGAGTATCCTGTTTAAAGGGACAGTACCCTAAAGAGTGCTGAAGATAAAAAGACTCTTTATTAGAGGACTTTGCCTTTTTAGTTAGCTAGACAGCTTTGCGCTAACAAGTTAGGTAGTGAGGCCCTTTTGCCACCGGTTAGGATTTATTTTAGATAAACCGTTATTCAGTTTTATTACTGTATTCCTAGTGGGGCCACCCGTAGGTGAATTCCCAGATCCCAATAGGTGGAGGCACTGCGCTAGTAAGTACCAGGTACCCAGTCTCTCCCAATACCACTGCAGAGTGGCTCAGGTTTTTCCCCTGCCACCAGGTAAGCGCCACACGTGGAGTGTAACACCGACAAAGGTGTGTCGAAAGGGTTACATTTATTTACAGTTTTATTGCAGCTAATTATTGGTAGGGTCCTATGAGTTAAAATGTTTGTAAATTCCTTGTGATATGTAATAAGTTCATAGTTATAGGGGTATATACTGCAAGATTTCAGTACAATCTTAACTCAAGCATGAGAGACCTCTCGTGGCCAAAAGAGGTAATACTCAAAACAAAATATGATGTACTCGTGCATATATAGTTAGAAAAAAATGTATTTATAAAAAGTTTATTAATACAAATTAAAATCTATTACATCCCACAAAAAAAGCCTAATGCTTACCCAGCACTAAATTATAGGCATTAGTCTATCATTCGACTTAACTTTTGATATATGCATTAGTCTCAATAGACTAAGTAAAGCAATTTTATTTTGCTAGAACATTTGATAGGCAGGGGGCTGTAATCAGCTATGGTAGGGACTAGTAAATAGGGATGCACTGAATCCAGGATTCAGCCAGGATTCTGCCTTTTTCAGCAGGATTCGGATTCGGCTGAATCCTTGTGCCTGGCCGAACCGAATCCAAATCCTAATCCTAATCAGGGATGGGTAGGGAAATTGCTTGATTTTTTGTCACAAAACAAGGAAGTAAAAAATGTTTCCCCTTCCCACCCCTAATTTGCATATGCAAATTAGGATTCGTATACGGTTCAGTATTCGGCCGAGTCTTTCGCGAAGGATTCGGGGGTTCGGCCAAATCCAAAATAGTGGATTCGGTTTATCCCTACTAGTAAAACACATCAAGTTCCATTTTACAGTTACAATTAAGATATGCTGAAAAATATGAACCTTTATGAAGTCCTATGCCAGATGTGTCATGAATATACTATAAAACACATCTAAAACACATGGGCTCATATCAGCAGCATTTCTAATAGCCTTTTTTTTTGTCTTGGAGTTTACAGAACATCTGGTTAATTTTTGCAAAAGATTGCAGGGACAGGCCTCCAAAGGGCCAAAGTAGCTGTGCAATGCATATAGCTTTTTATTATCTGGACAGCGAAGTTGAAAGTGCTGCAGAGAAATACAGGACTGTCCATCAACTTGGCCACCTCCACCAGGGATGTC
Source organism: Xenopus laevis (assembly GCF_017654675.1). Classification (NCBI taxonomy): domain Eukaryota; kingdom Metazoa; phylum Chordata; class Amphibia; order Anura; family Pipidae; genus Xenopus; species Xenopus laevis. The sequence goes on along the minus strand of NC_054383.1, from coordinate 107,942,287 downwards.
CAAAAGGTAGATCTGGTGATCATTAGCAGGGCCGCTCCGGCCATGAGGCAAGGTGATGGAGAAAAAGCAGAATTTCCATTTTTTAAAATGCAAATTCGGCTCTTCTATTGCAGCGAGCACACTCGAAAACCAAGGTTAAGGGGCCGATTCACTAAGCTCGAGTGAAGGATTCGAATGAAAAAAATTCGAATTTCGAAGTATTTTTTGGGTACTTCGACCATCGAATTGGTTAAATTCGTTCGAATTCGAAAGAAATCGAACGAATCGAAGTAAAAATCGTTCGACTATTCGACCATTCGATAGTCGAAGTACTTTCCCATTAAAAAAAACTTCGACCCCCTACTTCTGCAGATAAAACCTACCGAAGTCAATGTTAGCTTATGGGGAAGGTCCCCATAGGTTTGCTAACCTTTTTTTGATCGAAGGATTTTCCTTCGATCGTTGGATTAAAATCGTTCGAATCGTTCGATTCAAAGGATTTAATCGTTCGATCGAACGAAAATCCTTCGATCGATCGATCGCAGGATTAGCGCTAAATCCTTCGACTTCGATATTCGAAGTCGAAGGATTTCAATTCGAGGGTCGAATTTCGAAATATTTTTTACTTCGAAATTCGACCCTTAGTGAATCTGCCCCTAAGTGTTACTTATACATCACACAATATATATATATTATGCTGTTTAATATACTTTGGCTTGTCTCATTTGAGGAAAATACTATGAAAGCAGAAAGTATCAACAAATAATTATTGCTGAATTTAAAAGAAAATATATAACAAATTTGTGTTGCAGAAAAAGCCCCAAAGGGGTAGTTCAACTTTAAGTTAGCTTTCAGTATGTTATAGAATGGGAAATTCTCAGCAACTTTTGATCTGGTTGACATTATTTATTTTTTATAGTTTTTAAATTATTTGCCTTCTTCTTCTTACTCTTTTAAGCTTTCAAATGGGGGTCACTGACCCCATGTAGAAAAATGATCTGTAAGGCTACAAATGTATTGTTGGTGCTATTTTTTATTACTCATCTATTACTCATCTTTCTTTTCATGCCTCTCCTATTCATATTCCAGTCAAATTACACAGCCCCGTCAGGTTGAAAGAAACTAGCAGCAATGCTGAGCACTGCGTATCTTGACAGCGCTATATAAATAAATGATGATGATGCTGAGAGCAATTGTGCTCCATGTCTGGCATGGAATATGGTCAGGCAGGAAAAGAAGAAGCAAGGAGCAAGCGAGTAGATCACAAGGTAACAAAGTCTAGTCACCCCTGCTCTACATCATACTAAAAGTTAACTCAAAGGTGAACAGCCCCTTTATTGGCTGATACCTGATACTTAATGGAATACAGGATCTTGTTTCAAAAAGGAAAAGTAATTGGAAAAACACCAAAATATAGTTTCATTTGTAGGAAAAAAAATAGTATTCATGTTATACCACTAAAACATGAAACATTTTGCTCACTAAAATTGTACAAACAATTATATAAAATATAATGAAAAATGTAAATATGTATGAATATTTAAGTTGTCATGGTGTCAGGAAGCATTCAATCCATTCGCATTGCTGTTCTGGGCATCGGGTGGAAATTCCTGGGCATCTCTGGGTGCCGGATCCATGCTGAAAGGAATGGGTGTCTCTGGTGCAGGTGGCAGTGCCAGCCAAGGAGCTTTAATATGCAGGTGCCCATCCTTGGATAAGAAGCACACAACTTGCTCAAGATTCACACCTTTTGGCAGTTCAGCTTCTCTCTTCCATTCTCTGTATTCATGGACATAGCTTCTATCCTCAGTGTCACTTTTGTTCTCATGTTTTCCTGTTACAACCACTCTCCTTCCCTGTGTTTTCACTATTAGTTCATGAGCATCAAAGTCCCTCATATCCAGAGTCAGCTCAAAGTGATCCTTCCCATCTTTGCCTGAGTTGGGAGAGGTCCCCTCACTTTCTGGGGCTCCGGGCTGTCGAATCTGATCTCTAATTCTGCTTATATCCATGTCCTGAAAGAGGAGCTGGCACACTTCATTCACACTCTGCATTCTCCTCTCCAAGTCATTGTCTCCAAGATTTTTATCTTCCAGCTGACCAAAAAGTGTGAGTGCAGGCTGGCTGCAGGGACACAGAGGGGAGTGTGAGGGCTGTAGGAGGCTGAGAGGAAACATCTTCTCCTGATTTCCTGGAGCTTCTTGTCAGAGAAGAGCTAGAGAGATTATGTTTGCTTGTGCACTTCTGCTTTCTTGCTTGTCAGTAGTGCAGCCAGTCCCAGCCCCAGCACTTTTATATTACTTAATTAGTGTTGAAGTACATCTGAGATTGCCATGTGCTCTTTGGTTATTGGGATAAGGGGAGGAGCCTGTGTGTACATTGTTAATTATCAGATACTGAAGAATGAAGCTTCTGAAAATGATACATTACAGGGAAATATCTACCCCTTGATGTTCTTATTTACCTACAGGCTAAGTGGCTTGGGTTGATACTCAATATATGCAGTACCCATTAACTAAGCTCTGAAGTGTCTCTTTCCTCTTGGTAAAATTTATATTATTTACAATATATGTAATGAGTACTAAAGGCTCCTTGCAGGAAATGCACTTTGATCATAAATCCCTTTCTCTTCTATAGGTGGAATACATTTAACTAAAAGAGTAAAAAAAAAAAGTTTTTCTTCATCGGTGTAGCACGTATCAGGGTCTTCCATGACAAAAGTTTCCACATCTGTCTCAGTATCATAATCTCTAACACAATGGACCACATAGTGTCAGTTGATAGCCTATAATTTAATACCATTAAGGCAAAAAGTATTTTCCTTAATGACTATCTTCATATAATAAATCTTTCATTTTTAATTCCTTTTTGCTTAGGGCTTAATAACCCTTGGCTTTGAACCAGAATATAACCCCCATTTGGTTTTTGTGTACCGCTTCCTCTGAGCAAATTTTCTTAATCCTACAAAACTGATCAAAAGAAACATTGTGTAACAATGAAGGTGGATGAATGCAATTAAGGGTTGGTCTCTAGCAACCATTGTCCCCAATAGTTACACAATATTCATTATGGTCAATTTTGTAGGATTTAGAAAACTTGTTCAAAGGAAACTCTAATGGGGATTATATCTGGTTCAAAGCCAGTGCTTATTTAACAGAGATAATTACAACTTCAGAACAAAAGGCTGTAGAATTAAAAAGTAAAGATCTACAAGTGGTACCAATAGTATATAATACAGGAAATACCTGCTGCACATTTTATAGTACCCTTTATAACCATGTATACTTTGCTACCAAGCAAAAGAACTGTAAAAAAATATTGGGGAGTTCTAAAAGCAAGTGAAATTTTAGGTTTAATCTTACCAGGGAGCCCCTATAATTTAAAACAATTGCTTTTCAACAATAATATAGAAAACACTAAATAAAAAGGAATGAATCGACATTGAGAAGTTTCCAGCTTTGTGTGAATCTTGTTAATTTGCTAAGAAAAAGAAAGCTTGATATCAAAATTAGGTCTCCAAAAAAAATCAGAAAACCCAAAAAGATATGTACACTTTATTCCAAATGCAATGCCTGCACAGCTCCTTAGATATGAATGGGGAAACCTCTGATTCCATTGGTTGATAATGACGTCTACATTATTTCCAATGCAAACAGACTTCTTTATTTTTCCCAATCAAATAAAACACAACCCCGAAAAGACAAAAATTTTGCAGTCAAGAGAGTTTGCTCAACCCTAATCACAGGTAACAGGTAAAATATTATATTCTGCAGTGTAATAATTGTTTCAGTGTAAATGTTATTTATTGCATGTAATGTGAGTTTGAAACATTTTTAAGACAGACAGCTATATGAATACATAAGAAAGGGATTAGAAAAAAGGTTTGACTTGTGTCTCCAAACAGTTTAAAATTAAACATTATAAATATCCAAAGGCATGGCATGTTGCAAAATAGAGAATGTTACTACAGGATGGAGAGGGATATAATCAAGGCCATGGTACAATGTGAAAGTAGGTGAATGCATCTATGAGCTTCAAACCACCTTTCCTCAAGGTCTCAATACTGTTCATTATTTACATATTTAAGGAACAAAATTTCACGTATAATGTGTTTTGTTAGGTTCTATAATATATGTATGATTGCTTTGTCCAAAAATGCGACCCTAGTTCTACCAGGGACACGTTCTGATGCAGTTTGTCTCAACTGTATTCATCATTGTCTACCAACTGAACCTACGGGGTAGAGGTTATGAGGTTTTAGACTCCTATTTGAAGTTTTATCTGAGCAATTTTTCGAAATTATACAAAACTGACCTTAACTTATATATTGTGTAATCACTGTGCGTGATGGTCGCTAGAGTCCAGTATGTAATTGTATGCATCCACTACAATGGTTACTAAATAGTCTTTTGGTTCAATTTTGTAGGATTAAGGAAAATTACTCAGAGAAAGCAGTATAACACCAAATGGGGAGTATCTTTCCTCTAAGGGACCTTTAGCACTTATTACATATATTGTAAATGAATATGTTGTGTGTATAATATGAAACTATGGGTTTATATTGAGGTAGGTTGTGATCATGACCATAAAGTTCCCATTGAGGCCTCTTTTGTTCTTTTTTTGTATATTCATCAACCAATTAATATTACCAAACACTGATTTCCTTTTAATATTATTTCAATTGATTTAGGCAAATAAAATATAAAAGCTTCATTCTTCCCCAATGGACTCATCAATATTAACTGGTTATGGTAAAAACTAACTATACAATTTGTAATGCTATTTCATACATTTCCATTCTTCAGTCGTCAATTTTGTGATGATAATTCTTGTGTTATACTTTACTAAACTGTGAGAAACAGCATATGTAGTGTGTATATGATAATATGCCTACACATTTTATTACCTAAGCACAAGGAAAACTATACAGGGTTTTGGGGAGGACCCCTTTGTCAGGTGCACTTCCCCATGTGCACAAAATAGAAAATATAGGCTAGGAAGAAAGAGAATATGTATACTATAGGTATCACCATTATACACTAAGAGGAGACCTTAGAAGTTTAGGACACATTATCTTTGCAGTGGATGTGCATAATTTAAGATAGGTTAAACATAAAATACTAGGGCCATGTCAAGCTGTAAATGGTAAAGGTTTTTATATATGATCACATACTTTAATAATGGTTTGAAGCAGAAGGTATAAGAACAGTAGAGTAACTAAATGGTCCCACAGCAAGAACCTTCTATCCTCCCAAGCATTTATAACAATTATGTGTTTTTAAACATCAGTGAGGACCTCTGGTCTCCTTCTTTATCCTCAGTGGTTGTCAGACAAATCTTGTGCAATTTAAATAACATTTCTCTTACGAAATATGCTGATAAACAATAATGAGCCCCCTACTAATATATATATATATATATATATATATATATATATATATATATATATATATATATATATATATATATATAAAAATATTATAAACTATATATATATATGTATTTATATGAGTCAGTAGTTCATCATGTTTTATACTTACATTTTTTTTAAAGGGTACACAGTAAAGACCAAAAGATAGTTTTATTTTATAAAAAATTTAAATATACCTGCTGCCATAATAAAACTGAAACATTTTATAAAATGAATAAAGAAAAAGTATATAACCAAGTATTGTAAGAACAAAAGTCCTTTCATGTTATTAGAATTCAGTCCACTTGTTGGTCTCCTTCTGCATTGCTGGTCTGGGCATCAGGTGGGAGTTCTTGTGCATCTCTGGGTGCCATATCCATGCTGATAGGAATGGGTGTCTCTGGGGCAGGTGGCAGTGCCAGTCGAGGAGCCTGAATATGCAGGTGCCCATTCTTGGATAAGGAGCACACAACTTGCTCAGGATTCACACTTTCTGGCAGTTCAGCTTCTCTCTTCCATTCTCTGTATTCATGGAAGTAGTTTCCATCCTCAGTGTCACTTTTCCGCTCATGTTTCCCTATCACAATCACTCTCCTTCCCTGTGTTTTCACTGTTAGTTCATGAGGAGAAAAGTCCCTCACATTCAGCGTCAGCTCAAAGTGATCCTTCCCATCTTTGCCTGAGTTGGGAGAGGTCCCCTCACTTTCTCTGGACTGTCGGTTCTGATCTGTTATTCTTCTCATCTCTGTGTCCTTAGAGAGGAGCCTACAAGCCTCATTGACACGCTGCATTCTCCTCTCCATGTCATTCCTCATGCTCAGAATGTCATCTTCCAGGTGGCCAAAGATGAGGCAAGTGGCTGGTCAGAGTGTGAGTGCAGGCTGACTGCAGGGACACAATGGGGAGTGTGAGGGCTGTACGAGGCTGAGAGGAAACATCTTCTGCTGATTTCCTGGAGCTTCTTGTCAGAGAAGAGCTGGAGAGATTGGGCTTGTTTGTGTTCTTCTGCTTTCTTACTTGTCAGTAGTGCAGCCAGTCCCAGCCCCAGCACTTTTATATTCCTTAGTTAGTGTTCTGGGACGTTCCCGAGACTTCCATGTGCTCTCTGTATATGTGGAGAAGGGGAGGAGCCTGTGTTTGCATAATAAATTATGTCAGCTCCTTGAGATGGAGGCTGTGCTAGCAACTTCTGGCATTCACTGGGGCAGTGACATCACAAGTGGGAGGGTCAGTGTGTGTGTGTGTGTTGGATAAAACAATGGATTTAGTCCAACGCTTCCACCTGTGTAGATTGCTCACTTTCCGTTCGGGCCACACCAGTAGACCAACATGTAATCATTCAAAATAGTGTAGGATGAAGCACACAGTAGGCAGGCTCTGCTGCAATACATTTTATTCAGATCACAACATGTTTCGGATCTGCATGGATCCTTTTTCAAGTGTGTGTGTGTGTTTACTGGAAGCTGCAAGAGAATTAGGTATTGTGGTGTAAACCATGTATATCTAATTTTCATTTGTTTCCCATGTCCAAATGTGTATATTTGTTGAAATACAGTGAATTACTTCTACTTGACAGCCATTCGGCAGCCCTTGTGGCTTGTGACAACGACTGTGCGAGTAACTTCTAGCAGTGACATGACAAGTAGGAGGGGCAGTGTGGGTGCTGGAGGCTGACGGACAGTTCAGAGTAGGGTGATTAATACTAATAGAGTAAGTGTATTTCACTGCTCTGCTCTGTACAAAGAGTCACTGGGGCTCATTTATTAATGCATCGCAGCGCTAAAAACCATGCAGAGGCCCAACATTTGCCCTGCGCATGAGTGTATTTATTAATGTAGTGCACGATGCTTGAAAGGTGCAAATTTTGTGCGCTATTTTTGAGTGCGGTGTGTAAATTTGTGCATTTGCTGTTGCAGCTAGGCATACCTGCGCATTTTAAAGAGCGTTTCTATTACGCCAGGAATAGACAGTCGTAAAAAATATGTGCTGGTTTCCTGGCGCACTAATGCACACGTATGGTTGCAATTTTAGCGACAACTGCAAACCGTTCGCACTGCAGCCACACCCCCCAGCCAAGTCCTAAAACACTCTTGTAATAGTCTGTCCACTGACATGCAGAAAGACTACGTTTCCCATGAGACACTTTGAGGTTTTACTTATTGAATGAGCAGGATTTACTGCTGTAAGAATTAGCTGGCTCTGGTCCACCACTCGATTGGCTATAGCTGAAAATACTATTAAAAAGATGATGTACCAAGAGTGCAGCAGTAACACATAGAAAAGGCTGAAATTCTCTATTTTTAGATTACTGTATTTCCTAGGCACAAGCTGGATATGATGGGAACTGGGAAAGGCACACTGTAAAAAATATATTTTAAAAAAATGATAGTTATAGATAGTTACTATTTACATCACTAAACCAAATTTAAGGATATATAATGTATTCTACATCATTTCTCTTTTGAATTATGAAAACGGTTACAGGATATTATAGCAATATCCTTGGTTTTTATACTTGTATACTATTATTTTTTACGTCTACATAGATGATGCATGGGACTACAGAAAATAAGGCACTGCACAGACCCTCTATTATACCTCAGATACACCTATGACTAAGCGCCGGAGGGTGCGAAACGCGTAAGGTGGGCCTGGTGGGGTTGTTTGTAACTGAATTTTAATGCTAATTTAATAAAACAATAATTTTTATGAAAACAAAAGCCTTGGGACAGTTATCTTTGGATAAAGGATTTTCTTATATGTGATCGCCTGAGAACTGGGGCGAGTCCCTTAGGCTTAATTAAATGTAAATCAGATGTGGACTCCCAATTGATGTATAATATACCTCTATTATACCTTGCCAGGTCCGGACTGAGAATTAAAATAGGCCCTGGCTTTTCAGGTACACAGAGGCCCAATCAGCCCATATAGAGGCCCAAACAGCCCCACCAGCCCACTAAATACTGACTTTCTATGGAACCTTATAGCAGCCCCTCTGGCATTTGCCAGAACCCACAGATACACAGATGCTTGATACTACTGTATAGCAAACCTGTTCTATCCATTTGAAACAATAATGTGCAATAATCTCTCAATAGAAAGTTACAAAGTGCTTTGTGAAGCATATAAGCAGTGCAGTTGGTTTATCACATCAGATTGTGCTTCTGTACTGTTAGATTTTACCTGATTTTAACATTACAAATCTGGTAGGATTTACCTTGAGTCTATCATATGTGCTTGGGAGGTGGGGGTTAAAATCTTTGAGTACCAAGATCCACAGTGACCCTAAACTATTTTTTGGGGAGTTAAAATACTCAAAATGCCAAGCCCCCTAGTAGCTTTCATTTTGTTTTGGGTGAGGGGTCATATAATGCTCAGGACAGAGTTTCACAAAATATGATGCCAGTATTAAAAGCGAGGTTTGCTTTCAAATCTGGAGAGCACCTCACACATGGCTGTACCTGCTTTAAGGTCATCACAAAGTCTATGTAAAACTACATTCTGCATTTAAAGGTTGGACTGGTAGTTCAGAAGATTTTAACTTTTGTCTCATAGCCTTGGAAGTATGAACTTTTTCCATGGGTACAGCACAATACACAGAAACATTGGCTGAAGGTTCTGCAACCCTATAATTATGCTAAGGTGTTAATATGATGCATATGTGAAGCACTGGAGACAAAAACAGAGAGAAGCCACCGTTCTATTACATTCCAGTACTATGTGCTGAAGGTATAGACTATAATATTAAGGAGGTTATATAATATAAGTTGGCTACAGGTCTAATCTCCTATGGCAACCAACCAGCAGGTAGCATATACTGGTCACCTGCTTAAAAGCAAACATCTTATTGGTTGTGTATTGGATGGTATACTGTACCATGGATAGAGGAGCATCTTCTCTGTTATATATTGCAAGTACAGGTCTTATATAGGTACAAATCCTTTATAATTGTGTAAAAAACTGTATATACTGTATATACTTGACTTAATTATCTGTCAATGTATAACTCTGATATAATTCAGAGAAACAATGCAAATTTATTAGAACAGATATATAACCCCTTGTCCAGAAACTCTTTCTTTGGAAACCTGTGAATTACAGTAAATTTTTTTAAATAATTATTTTTATTTTTTTATTTTGTTTTACAATAAAAGAAATTGAGTTACAGAGTCTGTTTTCAAATGTACTTGGTCTGCACACAATGGTATAGAGATATGTCAATAAGGCAGAATGCAGTTTACTTATATTGCTTGATATAGGGGAAAAGGAACTCCAATAGTAAAAGTATAGGAAAGAAAACGGAAGAACAAAAGCAAAAGGCAAAACTGTAAAACTTGCAAGTTTACAAAAATTGTATCCATAAGGGTGTGTACACTCAGGTCAAGATATGTTCCTATGGGGGCCTTTGGGGGGATAAGGCGGTCTTTGATTTTTGGCTGCTTTCATGTCATTCCTAATTTAGCTTATTGCTGCTAACCTTATATTGAATCCAGGGGTTCCAGATTTTATTGCAGAAATGCAAATCACCCTTAGCTACTGCTGAGAGTCTTTCCATGGCTAAGTAGTTATCTAACCTGGTTTTAACTTCCTGGATGTCAAGTGTTTTTGCTCTCCAAGCTTTAGCTATTGTCTGTTTGGCTGCTACGACCATCTAGTTTTTGTATGTTTGTTCCCTCCCACCACTCGCCCATGAAGTAAAGCTTCTAGAGGGGACACTCGTTATCATTATGTAGACTCTAGACCAGAATATAGTTGCTCTCGGGCAGTGCCACCAGGTATGCACGAAAGAACCTCTCTGTCCACAACCCCTGAAACATGTTGGTGAGGTGATGAGACACTATTTCGTTTTTCAGGGACTAAATACCACCATGTCATAACCTTTTGGGACATTTTTTGTATCGAAATACTTTGGGAACACTTAACCATATCACGAAACATATGAAGCCATGTATCCTCTTCCAAGCATACATGTAAGTTCTGCTCCCATTGTCTGATAAAGTTAACTTCTTTTATGGGTGAGCTAAGACTTCATAAATTCTAGAGATGGCTGCTTCATACGGGAGGGAGTGTAGACATAAACGTTCTAAAATTGTAAGTGTGGGTAAGTCCTGAAGCTTGTTCCCTGAGATCTAAAGGAAATAATGCCGTGTTTGGGCATATCTAAATGTTTCGGTAGCAGGCATGTGGAATTTCTCAGTTAGGGTTTGGTAAGAGATAAACTCGTTGTTTTGGGTGAGCCAGTATAGGGTATCTAGGTTATTTTCTTGCCACCAAGAATAGGCTCCTCTTTCTTTACCTGGGGGGAATTCAGGGTTATTTAGTAGTGATAATGCTGGGTGGTGGAGTGATAACATGGGGTATTTGTTATGGTTATACTGCCATACTTGCATGGGGGAATATATTGGGTATGCCATTCCACCATCTGTGCCAGTTGGGCAGCTACATAGTAGGCCCGAAGGTTTGGGATTCCCAAGCCCCCTCTAGTTCTGCTGCGGCAGGCTATGTTTGCTTTCAACCTGGATTGCTTACCACCCCACACAAACTTCAGGCATCCATATGAATCCATATTGATGGCAAAGCAATCCTATAGGGTTAATTCAATGCTTAAATGATATCTAGCAAATTTAAGAAATGGTGATCCAAATTACAGATCCCTTATCCAGAAACCCCCAAGTCCCAAGCATTCCAGGTAATAGATCCTATATCTGTATGTGCAAACACACTACAAAAATGTTTTGGTCATGGGTTTTATTGTAACATCTGGAATGTTAACGTAGAGGTTGTGGTCTTTATTTGGTCTAGTATGTGCCACCCATAGGGCATTAAAGGGTATAGAGGGATCTATATGTAAACTGTAGCAGTAACAGCTGAGCAGCTCAAGTATAGATACACCCACCATATATATCTGATCATAATTTGCACCCATACCAGTGAACCCTGTATAGATATTTAAACAAAGTCTACTTGTTTCTATGTATGGTAAGAAATCCTTACTATTCAAGACCATTTTGGGCACTTGTTGGTGTCTAGTTTATATTCAGGTGCAACTGGGCTCACAGAAGAATGTTGAGCAGAAGCCAGGTTACAGAGCTGGACACTTTAATTCTTCCATCAGGATTCTTAAGCATCAGGGTAATAGTCCATTTACGCTGATGAGAGAATAATACCACTGCTAGTAGGGCATTATCTCACCCTAAGGCTCAGATGTCCCTTTAAAAAAATAAAACTTATAGGCCTCGTGTTACTACACTGGATACACTGTAATTAGTTTGATTATATTACTAGAAAGGTCCTATGAGTTAAAATGATTGCAAATTTCTTCCACTGTGTAATAAGTGTATAGACTGATGCAGATTCTAAATAGATATGTAATATAAAAGGAACACCAGAGCTAAAATTGCTTTTTACATCCTACAGTTGCATTAAGGGGTATATGCTAAAAGGTTTCCGTTGTATTTTAACTTTCGACATATGAATTAGTCTCAAAAGACCAAGTTAAGCCATTTTATTTGCCCATTTCCTAGCCAGGAGGCTGTACTCTACTATAGCAGAGACTATTAGAAAGTGTTATGTTGAATTTTAAACCAGATAGAATGAAAATGATCTTGTTCGGTGTAACTTCTATATAGATAGAGCAGCCTGTGACTATTACAGAGAATAAAGCACCTGTATTAAACTGATATTTTCATAAAACATACTATTCTCTGTTATTTGACTTGTTTTGTGCGAAATAATACATTCGAATTGACCAAAAGACACTTTAATTTATTGATAAAATTGATTAAAAAAAACATTAGCCAGGTCAGCCAAAAAAAACCATAGAATTGCAGATCATTAATACAGTAAATTGAATGATAATATATTATTATTATGATAATACTATTTTATAAACCTAAGGTCACTTCATATTATAAGAGAGAGTTCAGTCCATTTGCTGCTCTCCTTCTGCATTGCTGGTCTGGGCATCAGGTGGGAGTTCTTGTGCATCTCTGGGTGCCGTATCCATGCTGATAGGAATGGGTGTCTCTGGGGCAGGTGGCAGTGCCAGTCGAGGAGCCTGAATATGCAGGTGCCCATCCTTGAATAAGGAGCACACAACTTGCTCAGGATTCACACCTTCTGGCAGTTCAGCTTCTCTCTTCCATTCTCTGTATTCATGGAAGTAGTTTCCATCCTCAGTGTCACTTTTCCGCTCATGTTTTCCTGTTATAATCACTCTCCTTCGCTGTGTTTTCACCGTTAGTTCATGAGGAGAAAAGTCCCTCACATTCAGCATCAGCTCAAAGTGATCCTTCCCAACTTTGCCTGAGTTGGGAGAGGTCCCCTCACTTTCTGGGGATCTGGACTGTTGCTTCTGATCTGTTATTCTTCTCATCTCTGTGTCCTGAGAGAGGAGCCTACAAGCCTCATTGACACGCTGCATTCTCCTCTCCAAGTCATTCCTCATGCTCAGAATGTCATCTTCCAGCTGGCCAAAGATGAGGCGAGTGGCTGGCCAGAGTGTGAGTGCAGGCTGACTGCAGGGACACAGAGGGGAGTGTGAGGGCTGTACGAGGCTGAGAGGAAACATCTTCTGCTGATTTCCTGTAGCTTCTTATCAGAGAACAGCTGGAGATATAGGGCTTGTTTGTTTTCTTCTGCTTTCTTGCTTGTCAGAAGTGCATCCAGTCCCAGCCCCAGCACCTTTATATTCCTTAGTTAGTGTTCTGGGACATTCCTGAGACTTCGATGTGCTCTCTGTATATGAGGAGGAGCCTGTGTGTACATAATGAATTATGTCAGCTTGGTTGGAGGCTGTGCTAGCAACTTCTGGCATTCACTGGGGCAGTGACATCACAAGTGGGAAGGACAGCATGTGCTTGCTGGGAGCTGCCTGAGAATTCAGCTTTCTGTATTTTGCCTGACAAAGGGGTCTTGGTGCTCCGAAAGCTTGCAATGTATTTTTATTGTAAGCCAATATAGGTATCATTTCTACAATACTTTTTGTTTGTTTTATTATTTGTTATTTTTGCTATTGGCTAACACGGTACCGCAGTTTTTGTTTTGTGCTTTCTGAAGCAAACACTATCTTTCCTATAGCTAAATAGTTTTCAGCATGCAAATATATACATTTTCCCCTTCTTGAAATGCAATAAATTACTATAGTATAACAATAAATCCAACCAATCCGACAGGTGAATCAAATGTTTATTCATGCCACTAGCAAAGTTGCTAATGGCACAAATAAACATTTGATTCACCTATCGGAGTGCTGCGGGATTTATTGCTATACTGTGGATACATTCCTTGGCAGAGAGGTACACAGCTGTGCACCCGACGCTTCAGAAAACAATATTGACTTTATTATTGCAATAAATTACTATAATTACAACTGTTTTCTCATAATCATGGTACTGCATAATTGTAGATTGAAAGACGTGGAAGCCCATTTACCAAATTTTAGTGGTTTTATAGGTTTTTGAAACCGCTTACTTTTTTACTTTCTCTAAAATCACAAATGTCATGAAAGTTATTAAAAGATCTGAATATAAAAACGAAAACAGAAAAAAACACTGGATGATGCACTAAAAAATATGAATACCTCAAAAAATTCTAGTTTTTCAGACAATTCCTAGCGAAAAACAAATGAGAAAACCTGTAAAAGCCCAAATAGATTAATGGTGTAGAAGGATCACAGCAGCTCCCATTGACTTCTATAGGACCTTAACAACTTTTACCTGGTGAATTTTTTTGTATTTGGTTTTTTTTACACTTAATACATCTCAAATTTTTAGTTTTAAAGAAATATAGAATATCCACGAAATTTTAGAGATTCGTGGAAAAAAAAAGAAATTTGAATGTTAGTAAATAGGCCCCATATACGTGTCTGTGTATCAGAAATAGATTTTACTTTGCAGTAGCCAAGACTGGCATTTAAACATTATACCCCTTCTGCCATTGCACTTGTGAACCATAGCAATTGCCTAATTCAGAATGCAATGTGAGGTTCTCACAAGTGTGTGTTTACTGGATGCCCTCAGTCGCAGATGATCTTTTACAAAATGACAATCGCAATTGATGACTGTACACCAATTATAATGAAAAATGTTGCAGGTTTTTCATTGCTTATTATATTGGGAATGATGTACCCCCTGTTGTGGGCAGGAAGGGAGGAATACTATCAGACTGTGAGAAACATTGGAAGGATTGTCCCTGCAATCACTTACATTAAAGTTTTTAGATAATTAGTGAAATATATGAACATGAAATGCTCTCTATCCACTGGCTGACTAACAACAGACCTACACACATCTAGGTGAAGGGATGTCAGACACTCTGGGGGGAAAAAGAATTTTGCTCAGTTCCGCATGTCTAGAATTTATTTCTCAGTCATCAAGGTTTTTTGTTTTTAACCTGTTGAAATAAATTCTTGATTTTAAATTTCTCGTGTGGACTTGGAGTGCTCACCAACTTTGTACAATGTCAGACACTTTCCCTCATTTAAAGAGTTTCCATGGGCTACTTGGTTTGTCACAAGGCAGATGACAGGCATGGGATTCTGGAGTTGAAGGTCTGTATAATTAAGGTCTCACTGTAAGTTTGATAGGAAGGACCCAAAATGTATACGGCATTGAGAGGTGAGATCCTTATTCCCATACTTATTCCCCTAATCTTCCATAACAGGAAGTGCTGCTGAAGAACACAAAATGCTCTACATTAATTGAGATAATAATAATAATAATAATAATAAAACGGCCACACACTTATGGAGGGGGGGGGACAAGCAGCAAAACAACAGTTTCTACAGACATCCACCTGTGCACTTCAACACAAAAGAGGATGGAACACAGATTACTCTTGTTGAGCTAAAAAAAAAAAGCCTACACATTTTATTAGCTGATCACAGGGAACTATACAGGCTTTTGGGGAGGACCCTTTGTCAGGTGAACGTCCCCATGTGCACAAAAGAGAAAAGATAGGCTGGGAAGAAAGAGAGAATATGTATACCATAAATATCACTATTATACACTAAGAGGAGACCTTAGAAGTGTAGGGGCCATTATATTTGCAGTGCATGTGCATAATTTAAGATAGGTTAAAGGGATACTGTCATGGGGAAAAAAAATTTTTTCAAAACACATCAGTTAATAGTGCTACTCCAGCAGAATTCTGCACTGAAATCCATTTCTCAAAAGAGCAAACAGATTTTTTTATATTTAATTTTGAAATCTGACATGGGGCTAGATATTTTGTCAATTTCCCAGCTGCCCCTGGTCATGTGACTTGTGCCTGCATTTCAGGAGAGAAATGCTTTCTGGCAGGCTGCTGTTTTCCCATCTCAATGTAACTGAATGTGTCTCAGTGAGACATGGGTTTTTACTATTGAATGTTGTTCTTAGATCTACCAAGCAGCTGTTATCTTGTGTTAGGGAGCTGTTATCGGGTTACCTTCCCATTGTTCTTTTGTTTGGCTGCTGGGGGGGAAGGGAGGGGGGTGATATCACTCCAACTTGCAGTACAGCAGTAAAAAGTGATCGAAGTTTTTCAGAGCACAAGTCACATGACTTGGGGCAGCTGGAAAATTGACAATATGTCTAGCCCCATGTCAGATTTCAAAATTGAATATAAAAAAATCTGTTTGCCATTTTGAGAAATGGATTTCAGTGCAGAATTCTGCTGGAGCAGCACTATTGACTGATTCATTTTGAAAAAATTTTTTTTTCCCATGACCGTATCCCTTTAAATATAAAATACTAGGGCCACGTTAAGCTGTTCTACCTGCGGGTCCAGGGTAAAGATTTTTATATATGATCACATACCTTAATAATGGTTTGAAACAGGAGGTATAAGAATAGTAGAGTAACTAAATGGTCCCACAGCAAGAACCTCCCATCCTCCCAAGCATTTACAACAAATATGTTTTTTTAACATGAGTGAGGGCCTCTGTCTTCCTACTTTATCCTCAGTGGTTGTCAGACAAATCTTTTGCAATTTAAGTAACATTTACAAGAAATATCCTAATAAACAATATCCAGTAATGAACACCCTACTAATATTTGTAATTATTTTAGGAAGGATTCAAATGACTTTATTTGGAAATATAAATCTACTGTAGTTGCAGCCTGTTCTCCTACTGTATCTTCAGAATATTCGGGATCCTCTTGTAAATTACTAATTAGTACAAATTACATTATGCCCTCTGTCTATGTATTTAAACTATATACAGTATATGTAAACTATATAAAAATATATATATATATATATATATATATATATATATGTATTTAAATGAGTCAGTAGTTCATCATATTTAATACTTTCACTTGTTTTAAAACATATAGCACAGTAAAGACCAAAATATAGTTTCATTTTGCTTTATTAAGAAAATATACCTGCTGCCAATATGAAACTGAAACATTTTATAAAATGAATAAAGAAAAAGTTTATAACCAAATATTTTAAGAACAAAAGTCCTTTCATGTTATCAGGTAGAATTCAGTCCACTTGTTGGTCTTTTTCTGCATTGCTGGTCTGGGCATCAGGTGGGAGTTCTTGTGCATCTCTGGGTGCCGTATCCATGCTGATAGGAATGGGCGTCTCTGGGGCAGGTGGCAGTGCCAGTCCAGGAGCCTGAATATGCAGGTGCCCATCCTTGGATAAGTAGCACACAACTTGCTCAGGATTCACACCTTCTGGCAGTTCAGCTTCTCTCTTCAACTCTCTGTATTCATGGAAGTAGTTTCCATCCTCAGTGTCACTTTTCCTCTCGTGTTTTCCTGTCACAATCACTCTCCTTCCCTGTGTTTTCACTGTTAGTTCATGAGGAGAAAAGTCCCTCACATTCAGCGTCTGCTCAAAGTGATCCTTCCCATCTTTGTCTGAGTTGGGAGAGGTCCCCTCACTTTCTGGGGCCCTGGGCTGTTGGCTCTGATCTGTTATTCTTCTCATCTCTGTGTCTGAAGTGAGGAGCCTACAGGCCTCATTGACACGCTGCATTCTCCTCTCCATGTTATTCCTCATGCTCAGAATGTCATCTTCCAGCTGGCCAAAGATGAGGCGAGTGGCTGGCCAGAGTGTGAGTGCAGACTGACTGCAGGGACACAGAGGGGAGTGTGAGGGCTGTACGAGGCTGAGAGGAAACATCTTCTGCTGATTTCCTGGAGCTTCTTGTCAGAGAAAAGCTGGAGAGATTGGGCTTGTTTGTGTTCTTCTGCTTTCTTGCTTGTCAGTAGTGCATCCAGTCCCAGCCCCAGCACTTTTATATTCCTTAGTTAGTGTTCTGGGACGTTCCTGAGACTTCCATGTGCTCTCTGTATATGAGGAGGAGCCTGTGTGTACATAATGAATTATGTCAGCTCATTGAGTTGGAGGCTGTGCTAGCAACTTCTGGCATTCACTGGGGCAGTGACATCATGAATGGGAGGGGCAGAGTGTGTTTATTGGAGACTAGCAGGGAATATAGAATACAATTGTTCTACATTCTAAGAATCTATTCCCTATACCTTGTTTTGCAAAGTATTTTTTAACTGTGGGACCCTGCACTACCTCAAGTTTTCACTTCTCTAGCAAATCTGTTCCAGAATGTTTATGCGGAAAGCAATCTCCTAAACTTTCACGCAAGCACAAACACGGTTTCTCTCCCCCCCCCCGTGATGTCACTGCCCCAGTGAATGCCAGAAGTTGCTAGCTCAAGGAGGTGACATAATTCATTATGTACACACAGGCTCCTCCCCTTTTCCTCATATACAGAGAGCACATGGAAGTCTCAGGAATGTCCCAGAACACTAACTAAGGAATATAAAAGTGCTGGGGCTGGGACTGGCTGCACTACTGACAAGGAAGAAAGCAGAAGCGCATAAACAAGCCCAATCTCTTCAACTTTTCTCTGACAAGAAGCTCCAGGAAATCAGCAGAAGATGTTTCCTCTCAGCCTCGTACAGCCCTCACACTCCCCTCTGTGTCCCTGCAGTCAGTCTGCACTCACACTCTGGCCAGCCACTCGCCTCATCTTTGGCCAGCTGGAAGATGACATTCTGAGCATGAGAAATAACATGGAGAGGAGAATGCAGCGTGTCAATGAGGCTTCCCGGCTCCTCTCTAAGGACACAGAGATGAGAAGAATAACAGATCAGAGCCGACAGTCCAGAGCCCCAGAAAGTGAGGGGACCTCTCCCAACTCAGACAAAGATGGGAAGGATCACTTTGAGCTGATGCTGAATGTGAGGGACTTTTCTCCTCATGAACTAACAGTGAAAACACAGGGAAGGAGAGTGATTGTGATAGGAAAACATGAGAGGAAAAGTGACACTGAGGATGGAAACTACTTCCATGAATACAGAGAGTTGAAGAGAGAAGCTGAACTGCCAGAAGGTGTGAATCCTGAGCAAGTTGTGTGCTCCTTATCCAAGGATGGGCACCTGCATATTCAGGCTCCTCGACTGCCACCTGCCCCAGAGACACCCATTCCTATCAGCAGCGATACGGCACCCGGAGATGCACAAGAACTCCCACCTGATGCCCAGACCAGCAATGCAGAAGGAGAGCAGCAAATGGACTAAATTCTCCCTGATAACATGAAAGGACTTTTATTTGCAACAATTCTTCAGTATATTTTAATATCATTGTTATCGAATCAAAATGCAAATATTTGATATAGTATGTCTTTTATTTATTAAAGCAAATTTAAATATATTTGGCCAATTTTTTTTTTCATTTTTGATTAGTCAGAACCCTTACTTTTTTGTCAATTTATAACTATTTCTGAATATTTGTAACAGAACAGATTAGAATATAAATAGTCATGGATAACTTTTGATAAAGGTTTCCATAAAAGCACATCACTGTTTGTTTCAGCATTTCCAGGGAGAATAGATTATGTCACATTGTCTTTCAACTGGGTCTGTTATAGCAGATTACAGCTCCATGCCTAAAATATATATGCAATATCTGGTAAATTAAACAAGTTCACAGAGTCTAATAGAAACAGAATGTACTTCATATATTTAGAAGAATTGAAATACAGTATGTTACAATTAATGATAGGGTGTAGATTCTGCTACAAAGAAGTAACATGTTCAGTAAGATACCATTTATACAGTACATAACGTGATTGTTGTGTAGCACTATAGACATAGGGGTACAACTCTCCAGGTGCTCACTATGCTAGAGCATCGCTTCATGCAACTTCTCTTTTCAGCTGGGCCTGCGCAGATCGGAAGGGATCCCCAAGCTGAATGATAACTCTCACACATACTCAAAAAGAATCTTGGGCACCAGTGATTCTTAAACAGTTCATCTATTGAAGGTAATTGAAATGGGGTACTTCTTTTGGTACTACCCACTTGAGTCTATATAGTCCGGTGGGTCTTGACTGGGAAATTACCCATCCTTGAAACTCATTGTTGAAGCACAGAACTCGTTTTATAAGATCTTAATCTCATACCCCTGGAAATTTCTATAACAGGAACTACCTGCCACAGTCTGGAAGACATTATTTAGGGGGTCTCTTTCCCCAAATTCCTCTAAAAGGTCTACCATAAGGTCCTGGTTTTTCCTTACTGAGGCCTACCTACTGTACCTCCAGCAAATCCACCCCATCCTTTGACTAGGGATCTCCCACAATCTTTTAGTATGATATAGAGAGTGATATTCTGAGACAAACTCAAATTGTTTTTCATTTTTTATTATTTGTGTTTTTTGAGTTACTTGGCTTTTTATTCAGCAGCTCTCCAGTTTGCAATTTCAGCAATCTGGTGGCTAGGGTCCAAATTACCCTAGCAATTATATATTGAATTGAATAAGACTCTTGAATACTATGGGGCAAATTCACTAACAATCGTAGTTTCGCCAGGCGCAACTTCGCCACGCTTCGCCGCACTTCGCCACACTTCGCCAGGCGTAGTTTCGCCAGCGCTTCGCAAATTCACTAAAATCCGAAGTTGCGCACAGGGGTAGCGTAAGGTTGCGAAGTTGCGCTAGCGTTGATTCGCTAAGTAAAGCGAAGTTACGCTAGCGAAGGCTAATTTGCATAGGGCGCCAAATTCAAATTTCAATGGAGGAACACGTATCAGCACTACAAATGCCTAGAAAACCTTAAATTCATCAAATAAAATTTTTATTTTGCCCTACACATGTGCCCACTGTCTAGGTAAGTTGCCATGAGTCAGGAAATGTAGGGGGGAAGGAGGGGAGCCCCAAAAAAAATTTCGATCTTTTTCAGCCTATCACCCATAATGTAGAAAACACCCCAGCGTTTTTTTTGACTTTTTTTGAAACAATCCCTATCTACTCTATTGCGCTTCGCCAGGTTTGAGGTGGCGAAGGAAGTCTAGCGTAAAAGGTAGCGTTCAGTACACTGCGTTCAGAATTTGCGTAGTTACGTCGCTAGCGAAACTTCACCAGGCGTAAGGGTGCGAAGTAACACTAGCGAAACTACGCCAGCGTAGCGAAGTAACGCTAGCGTTCGGCGTTTCGGCGCTTAGTGAATTTGCCCCCATGAGTAGGAGAGGGCCTGAATAAGAAGACGGATAATAAAGAGTTGCAATAACAATAAATGTGTAGCCTCGCACATTTGAAAACTGGAAAGAGTCAGAAAAAGAAGGCAAATAATTCAAAAACTATAAAAAAAAAAAATGAAGGCCTATTGAAAGTTGCTTAAAATTTACCATTCTTTAACATATTAAAAATATACTTAATTCCCCCCCCCAGACTGCTATAGTAGTAGCTAAGGCTTATTCGCCCTTTGTTTTTTTTGTTTTTTTTAAATCTTGAGCTTGAATCTGACTTGCAAAGTGCCCCATAACAGAAAGGCAAAAAGGCAACGGCAGCTTGAATGCGTAGAAACAGAAGTCAGCTTCCCACTGGTGAACTAAGCGTCTGCAGTTAATATTTATGTTCACAACATTAACCCCAAAGCTGTCTTATGGAAAAGAAACATAAATTATAACTGCAGACGCTTAAAAAAACTTTGGTGCTTTAGGTTGTTGGTGTGAAGCTGACTTCTGGTTCAGGAATTCAAGTTGTTGTCACCTTTTCGGCTTTCTCCTATGGGGACACTTTGTAGTTGGTTCATTGCTCCAATTGCTCTATCTGGGGTTAAAAATTAATTCATCGCTGTTTTATTGTAGTATTCTATTCTTATAATTATGCATTCACTGTACAGTAGAGGGCACTTCACTCCCTTTAATCCACCTTCACATTCTGTTGTTTTCCCTTTATTATTATGTAAAGTATCTCTTGATATTATTATGCTGTACTCTGCTGGGCCTTGTGTATATTTTCTTACATAGAAAAGTTGAATTAACTTAAATTGCTTTTCTTTGATTTATTTGCAAAGTATTGTTTATGATGCCAAACCAGTGATGAGCTCCTTGCAAGGGGGAAGTTGCTATTACTATTACTACTTATTTATACTGCCAGTAGATTTTGATAGGGCCCTTAGTTGTTGCTTTCAGTTATTAAACTCTCTTAGTAGGTGCCATTAGGTCAAGGCACACACAATTCTATACCTACAAATATATTAGTAGCTGATTAGTAAAATGAATGCCTGTTAGCTGACCGCCAGTGCAATAGATTTTACATATCCAGGTGGATATTTTTTTATATAATGGTTTTGAGCCATTATGAGTGTTGTCTGGCAAGGTTTAATGCCCCTCTCGGGTAAGGAATGAAGAACCTATATTATCTATTTACTGATAAAGGTCTATCTAATTGCACAGTAAGGGAATGTCCCTACAATGTTGTTTGATGAATATGTGAGCTAGGCTGGATAATGGTAGCCCTGTTACACAATGCAGACATCCAATGCTTTCATTTACCCATAAGCCTGCCTTGTTTCTGCACAGCATTGTTACTCTCCCAGCATAATGTAGACTCATCCTACATAGAACATATCTCCCAACTGTCCAGTTTTTGACGGGACAGTCCCTATCCTAACAGCTCAGCCCTGTTTTTTTCCTGAAATGTCCCGAGTTTCTCTTTCATCTCCTGCACTGACGCCAGAAAAAGTAAAACTTAATTAAACAAGAGGCTTTTTGGCAAAGAGCCCAGAATACTCAGCACTTGCACTTAGATTTGTAACTATTTATGTAAGCAAAGATACAATTATAACTATTTAAGATAAGCAGGTCTCTTGGGAGAACTGAGACTTGCAGCTTAAAGGGCAATTCCCCTTCATTAGAAAAACTGTAATAATAATAATGTTCAGAATGGTAAGAAAATGACCAGCTGGAGGTGCTGTTGTAATAAAATTCATTGATGTTAACAGTACATGAATCCTTTAATATCTTGTCATTAAAAATATATATATAATGAATGTACATTGCAAAAGTGCTAAGAATAGCACCTTTATTAATTTTAAATTCACTTATTTTTAAGGTTTACTTGTCCTTTAAGAGGGTAACTGGCCAAGTGGGACTCTGGTTGTATAAGTGCTACCTTAAGTAATAGTCAAATCTCTTCAGCATTTTGCTGTTTATGCAATTTTAACACATTTTTATTTGTTTTGGCAACATAGAATTGTCCATATCAGTGCTGTCCAACTTCTGTGGTACCAAGGGCTGGGAATTTTGCTGCCCTACATGGTGGAGGGCCAATAATGAAAGCCAGTGTTGACCACTCCCTGTTTTTAAACCACACCCACTTAAACCACACCCATGTTACCACAAGACCATGTCCACATTAATGGTAGTAGCACACCAAAAAACCAAATGGTTGGTGCTCACTGTAGGGATATCACTTATCACCGCCAGTTGGACAACCCTGGTCTATATCATTTTTCAAAAGGCGAGTGACAACTCCCGGTAAAACAATGCATTACATACTCTTTACTTAGATGGGCCCAGCTAATGTGGCAGAAGGGTGTTCCTAACCATGAACAGCAGGGGCGCTGTGACAATGATATGCGTTGAGAAACTCACCTCAGTTAACAGGGGCAGCATAAAGCCTGTAGCTGTTCATCAGGAAGGGAACTTATTGAGACACGAGATGCCGGGAGTTGAAATTGAACCAAAGTTGTTTATTAATATTGTCACACTTGTTTAGCACACAAGTAGCAACACATTCACAGGGCTCAAATCTGCTTCCCTCTTGTGGTACCTCCGTTAATTGCACTTGGTCAGGTGGATACATAAATTCAGGCCCCTCTCAAATGTGCTCCTCAGCTTACACGTTGTCCCTTCCCACTCACCCCTCAGCCTGCAGTGTCCTACCAGGGGGTCTAGTCACCACTTCCCCCTCTTCCCAGGCTTTGCCCTGACATTGCTCACGCTAGGTGGTTCCACTTGAAGTCTCACACCCTTCACCAACTTCTCCTCTGGCTTTGCCTATCCTGTTTAACCCTGACTGGTGGGATACCTGTTGGGTCACTTTGCCCAGTCACTTCTTGTTGGAGCCGTAGCTGCCAATGCTAATTACCCTTTCTCATCTCACACTCCTATAGTGTCCTCTTACAATCGATGGACTCACACTAGCTAAATTCAGTGCCTCTCCAGGAAGATGACTCTACTATTTCAGTGGTTCCCTGCTTGCTATCTTTCAAATGCTGCATCTCTTTCCCAGGGGCCTCCCCTTTTTATAACTTCCCTTTCTCACCCCCTCGTGGCACATTTCCTGACTCTTATGAAACTAATATTAATCTCTAGCTCCCTCTGGCGGCCAACCCAATTACACATTAAAGGACTAGTAACATAATTTTTTTTTTTTTTAATTGTTTCTTTTTAATGAAAAAAAAACACCAACACAGTTTAAACTTTTAATTCGCAAAGCTTTTATTAAGAAATTACTTACCGATTCTCTGCATGCACTCCTCTTCTGAAACGGCGACAGGGCGATGCTCCATCGTGCGGTGCTGGATTTCTCCACCCTGCCTTCTATCGGAGATAGCCAGGGAGGAGAAATCGAGCTCCGCACGATAGATTGTCGCTCTGTCGCTGTTTCAGAAGAAGAGCGCATGCAGAGAATCGGTAAGTTATTTCTTAATATAAGCTTTGCGATGTGAAAGTTTAAACTGGGTTGGTGTTTTTTTCGTTACAAAAAAAAAAATTACTGTTACTGGTCCTTTAACCATTAAATGAACAATTCACATTTCACCTCCTTGCAAGTCACTCCAGCTAACTTTAAGAGCCGAATTTCCGGTAATTTGACTTTTCTAGTGCAGAGAGCATAATTGGGGGAGGCAGCACGAATGCCTTATTGAACATTCAAATATCCTTTGTGATCCTGTGCATCTGATGAAGTTATCATTCCAGTAATATACAGTAGCTGACGGACAAGAGCAACATGCTCATTCCAAATTTGCAGTTGATGCAGTCTAGTATAAAATGGGTCCTTTCCCACTGTGGCTCTACAGTAGGCAAGTATTGCCTGGGGAGCACTAACCCAACAAACCCTCCTAGTTGGAGCACAGAGCTGCTCTTATGAGATTTACTATACAGAATCGAATCTATTACTGACTGATCCTCATCCAAGGGGTCCTAGTCCCCTTTAGTATGTAATAGAATGGCTAATTCTAAGCAACTTTTCATTTGATTTTTTTTTTTTTTTTTTTAATTATTTGCCTTTTTTTATTGTTTTTGAATTATTTGCCTTCTTCTGACTCTTTCCAGCTTTCAAATGGGGACTGTTGACCATCTAAAAAACAAATGCTCTGTAAGGCTACAAATGCTATGCATCTCAAATAAACTGAAACACTAATTCATCACTTTGCTCTCCAGTGGATTTTCAATTTCCTGTTTATATGATAATTCCTTAGTAGAGGTGGCGAACCTACTACCCTATTTGAGGAGCTAAACTTACTTATACTCAAAGCATTTAAGGAACATCTACTACCAGATATTCAGACCCTCTCCTATTCATATTCCAGCCTCTTGGGTTGCTAGGGTAATTTGATCCCAGCCAACCAGATTGCTGAAAGTGCAAACTAGAGAGCTGCTGAATAAAAAGATGAATAACTCAAAAATATAAAAAATGAATAACAAGTGCAAATTGTCTCAGAATATCACTCTGTACATTATTCTACAAGGTAATTTAAAGGTGAACAACCTCTTTGATACTTTTTTTTCAGCAGCAAAGCCCTTTCAGTCTTGGCCCTTGGTATTTCTAGCAGTTACCGCAGATGGGGTACAAAGAACTCAGTACATGGGGTCTCTCCATATTGTATCAATTAGGAAACAGGAACAACCCTAAATATACCCATTGAACAATATCTACCTTTCACAGAGCACAACTCATTCTTATGGGACTTCTTTTAAGAAAGTGTTAACTACATCCCTGCACCTACATATAGATTGAAACCAAAATAATTGGTTGTAACTATACAGTGCCTTGGGGGGATAGTGATAATATCTGTGAAATCCTATGACTTCATACGATTTTCATAACTTTGGGAAACACACTTTTTTAAAAAAAAAAAAAAATACATTTTGCTATAAAATATTCTTTAGTGTCCTGTAGCAAATAATGGGTGCCAAATATGGAAATTATCCATAATAGCATATGATTTTTAGAAGGAATTAAAAACAGGTGAAATAGAAAAATGTGCCCAAAACCAGCAAATTTAGGAAACATTTTTTTTAAAATTTATTGTTCTTTTTTATTTAATTGATTGTTTTGCAGGTCTTCAGTTTTGTATTGAAATTGCACTCATTCACATGAGTAAAAACTAAAGGCTAAGTGTATAATAGCTCAGATCTTCTTTCAGTCTACGTTACCACATTCTATCTTTAGGGTAAAGGTAACCTGTGACCTTCAGTTATTTTTTTGTTGCAATGGAGGCATGTTGCATTCTGGCAGTTGTAGTTCAAGGACTGTGGAGGACAAAAGGCTAATCGAGCCTGTTCTACTAGTTTCCTCAAGAACAAAAACCAGGGTTAGGTATGTAGGGGATTAAAGGGGTTGTTCGCCTTTTAGTTAACTTTTAGTATGATGTAGAGAGTGATATTCTGAGACCATTTGTAACTGGTTTTAATTTTTTATAATTTGTAGTTTTTGAGTTATTTAGCTTTTTATTCAGCAGCTCTCCAGTTTGCAGTTTCAGCAATCTAGTTGCTAGGATCCAAATTACCCTAGCAACCATGCACTGATATGTATAAGAGACTGGAATATGAATAACATGAAGAGGAGAGGCCTGAACAGAAAGACGAGTGATAAAAAGAAGCAATAACAATAAATGTGTAGCCTTACAGAGCATTTCTTTTTACATGGGGTCAATGACCCCCATTTCAAAGCTAGAAGAAGAAGACAAGAAGAAGAAGACAAATAATTCAAAAACTATAGAAAATAAAAAACAAAGACCTACTGAAAAGTTGCTTAGAATTGTCCATTCTATAACATAATAAAAGATAACTTTAAAGCCGAACCACCCCTTCGAAGGCAAGGGAGGGGGATGGTAAATTAAGTTGGGAAGACTACAGAAGTCTTTCCATTGGAGAACTGTATAATTATATATGTGTAAATACAGCAGTTAAAGTAGAAGGAAAGTATTTTTTTGTTTGGGGTGCCAAAAGTTAGGCATCACCAAGTGATTGTACTGTATTTACTTACCTGACACCCCGGGTTGGTGCAGAAAACTGCAACGGCCCAGGGTACTTTCAGAGATCACATTGAGCGATCCTCTTCATGCTTCTTATTTCTTCTTGCGCCTGAGCATGCACAGTAAGAGTGAAAAGCCAAACTTTAATGTAAAAGCTGTTTATTTCATTCTATTGTCTGCCCTGGAAAATTTGAAGGAGAGAAAAGGATGCTCCGTGGTGCGCGCTGGCAGAATCCAGAGTTGGTGGAGTTTTCTGCTGATAGGAGCACTGGCCCAGGGTGTCAGGTAAGTAAATATAACCACTTGGGGTGCCTAACTTTTGGCAACCCAAGTTAAAATTGCTTTCCTTCTCATTTAATCTCTTTTTGGGGAAGTTAAGTCTCCCAAATATATTCTTTATTGGCCTAAAAATCAAGGGTTTTGTACATGTACTAGGAGAACCTAAATGAGATACAGTGGCATGTCCGTGCTTTACTTACTGTGCAAACTGTCATATAAAAAGGGCAGCTACAAGTTAGCATGGCATTGTGTTACTTATTAATGCTCCGGGCCACGTGCAGTGATCAAAAGATCATTTCTGTCAGCAAAAGGTTTTTGGCCTCAGTTTGTGAATTAAGCTTCACGGTGAAAGGAGATCTAGCACTCGCCCTCCCCCTCCCACCTTCCCTCCCAATAACTGGGCAGAGCTCCCAGTACCTCCAGTGAGAGTGACACATATCCACCCAGGCAGTGCATGCAAGGCTCAGATAGGGATCAGAGAGGGGAAACTAGGGCAGTCACTACTCAGGGAACAGGGCTCCAGTTAGACAGTTTGGTGGAGGCATTCCCAGCTATCACTACCAATATTCATTATGTCCGACAGTGTGAAAGAAGGGCCAGCGGAAACCGTGGCAGAGGTTGAGGCAAAACCTACAGAAAGCCCATGCGCTGAACTCAAGATTGCCATGGAGAAATGGTGAGTGACCCAAAATCTCTTGTGCATGAGACTGGATGTGTGTCAATTATTTCACCAACAGGTACTGAGTGCCAAAACATTATAACAACAGGAGGCACCAAGTACAGCTGCTGTACAGGGTTCTGTGGGATTCTGACTGATGCACATTTTCAATTTATCCTGTTCTGGGTTTATTTAGCCTCTGAAAAGGTTTCTCTATGGTTCCTATGAACTTGTAGTTACCCCATTGCCTCCGTCGCATGGATGAGTTTCCATACGGAAAACAGGTTGCAGGAATTGTATAATGAAATTTTCATTACATACATAAGATCTCTCCAACTTGCAGCCCTCCAGCTGCAACTCCCAGAATCCCGCCGACTGTCCGTCTTTCCCATAGCTGGTGCCAATGTGCCTCATGACCTTGTGTGTAGAGGTCACTGCTTTTATTCACAGCTACCTACCAATAGTAGCTACCAATATATTAATAAGAATAAAATAAATCCCATAAGATGTACCAAACTGTACTATATAGTTAAATGAGTCCATATATTGAATTTAGGATGCAGGGAAAAAATGTATAAAAATTAAAACTTATTTATAAAGATATAACTCATTTTGATAGAAACAATGAAACAATGTGATAGAACAATTGGTACAGTCATTTAGAGTAGGGCCTATGGAGACGTGTCATTTTTAACTTCTACTAATAAATATAGTTTTTTACTTTATTTTTTTGGCCCTGTGGATTCCTTTGAGTGCCGGTTGGCCCTGTTTTTTTTCTATTTACAGTCATTGAGAAATACTTTCATTCGGAGAACGTGACGATGCCCGTTTTGCAAAATACTCTTTACCAATTTAGTGAAACATAAAATTCATGCTGCAGGGCTTTCATGCCTCATTAAAGAAGACATGGGCGACCGTCTGTGGTTCAGCAGTTGGCGGAGCTGATACAGGGGGTGCTGGAAGTTGTAGTTCTATTGACTGGTTCCTATACTGTATCTCTCCTCTTGCTTCATTGACATAATTAATGGGCAGACCAGTCAAATGGTAACTGTGTGTGGAAGTTTAAATATATATATGTGCTTGTGTTTTATGCATGTGATTGTATTTATTTACACACACGTGCTTGTGCCCAGTGACGCAGTTCATATTGCTTGTGCTTAGAAAGGTCATTCTATAAATCCATTTCCATTTGTCTGTGGACAGGTAAGAGAACAAACTCTGCCTGTTTTTTAAACCATGATCTTGTTTCTGTTGTGCACTCAGACGCCATGTCACATTTTGTTTTTCCTGAGTCATTAAACAGTAAGAATTTTCACAGTGTCATTGGCTTTTAGCACAATTCCCGGCAGTTATTTCCAGCCTGGGGCTGTGTATGACATTGTAAAATAGAAGGTGCAATATAGGGCTATTGTATACAAAATTTTTAAAAAATCAAAGGTATTTTGCTCTACAATGAGCAGCAAAAGATGTTCTTTCTTTATTAGTTGGTTATCTGAAGGCTGATGGCACATGGGGTGAATATTCGATAAGTATTTTTCAGTTATCAAAGTGCCCAAATCCACTATTGGGCCTTCTCAAATACTGTACCTCCATTTACCTATTCAGGCTATAAAACAACAGCAGAGAATATGGTCCATGTGTCAAATCCCTTATACAGCTGTACAGGCCACTGAAGTCCCGCCAATTGGGCTGATTTAATTACTTGCCCCACCCCGACCAATGATTTGATTGTAGAGAGGGTTTAAAACTACTGATGTAATTAGGATTTTGTCCTTTGCCTTAGGCCCTTTATCCTCTGACACTGACCCTGAGGCAGAAAACAGCTGAAATAGCCGCTATTTGGAGAAGTCGCTAAATGCAGCCCTCACATAAATCATGTTCATTGACTCTGCACATTTTTGAGATGGCCGTGTAACTGCATGAAGATAAAGTGACCAAGAGTTCAGCTCTCATCCTTACACTAATCAGCTAGGGGTCACTAGGACAGAATATTTAATCTATACATAATCATGCACGCACTTCATCCCATAACTTTGCTTATCTTTCATATAGATGGCAGGACTGATAATATCTGTCAGAAACATGGATTATTCTCATAAAGCAGCACAGTCCAGTAGCAGCACAGATTGCACTCCAGGGCAAATGCTCTTATTTTTCTCCAAACCGCATATGTGGCAAAATACTAAGCCTAACACTAAGCTGTATGCCATTAAAGGGCAACGATCAACTTACACAAATGTGCAGCCGGGTATTCACTTGAAAGCAGGAATTCATACTGACAGCTGTAGTGTCTGAGCCCCCCAAAGTGAGCATCAAGTGACAACATACTATCTGGAACACTAGGCCCGGGTCATTCAGAAATATATTTTGGATGTCAGGGGGTACAATTTAAATAAAAGATCAATAGATAATTGGAACTACATTGTTACCAAATCAGGGACATACCATGATGCCAAGTAGGGTTGCCACCTTTTCTGGAAAAAAATACCCTATAAATAACACTGATAATGCTGCACCCAGGCAAGTTACCATTATTTATTGAGAGTGCTGGCTTTCCTATGGACTATATATATATGTAGTCCTGACGACGGCTCTATGTGTCCTGAAGAAGGCTCTATGTGAGCCGTAACGCGTTGATGCACCATGCACGAATAAATATACTTTTGTTGTGAGTGCCTTCTCTGGACTATTATTGATTAATTGGTTAGCACCCGGCCAGTAACCTAATGAATGGTGAGTGCCGTTTTATCTCACATTACAGAAAGGCTGTCTCCCATAGACTCCATTTTATTCCAATAATCCAAATTTGAATAATGTTTTTTCTTTTTCTCTGTAATAATAAATCAGTAGCTTGTACTTGATCCCAACTAAGATATAATTAATCCTTACTGGAAGCAAAACCAGCCTATTGGATTTATTTAAATGTTTACATGATTTTCTAGTAGACTTGAGGTATGAAGATCCAAATTACGGAAAGATCCCTTATCCGGAAAGCCCCAGGTCCTGAGTATTCTGGATAACATATCCCATACCTGTATATAGATGCACACTGGGACTTTAAAATAAAGTGAAAAAATACAAATAAATACATTTTAGATGCTATTTTATATAGATGTACATTGGGACTTTAAAATAAAGTAAAAAAAATACAAATTAATACATTTTAGATGCTATTTTATATAGATGCACACTGGCACTTTAAAATAAAGTGAAAAAAAAATATCTAAATTTATGTGTCAACTTGTCTCCTTATGAGACCTTTCTCAAAACACACAAAAGGAGACGTTGGCAAATAAATTTTGATTTTCTTCACTTTGTTTTAAAGTGCCAGTGTGCATCTATATATACTATAATGCTATACAGTATATATATATATATATATATATATATATATATATATATATATATATATATATATATATATATATATACACACACACACAGACCCACTTTGTTTTCTGCAGGCTAGTTGGGTAGGCCAGTGGAATTTAGGGTCCCATACTCATAATATGGTGTTATATGCAGAATGTCCCAAAAGTACTAGTTACATATAAATACATTCTGCAGCAACTTTTCAAGATTATTATATGTATAATTAACAAGTCCTCCAGCTGCTGGTAAACAACATCTAGGCTCAATTCATGGCAATGCAGTGTTATACTGATATACTAGTATACTCGCCCCCATGCTTGCGTGGTTTCCTCCAGGTACTCTGTTATTGTGTTTG
The DNA here is from genome assembly GCF_017654675.1 of Xenopus laevis. NCBI lineage: Eukaryota > Metazoa > Chordata > Amphibia > Anura > Pipidae > Xenopus > Xenopus laevis. The sequence continues at coordinate 107,910,726 of NC_054383.1, read as the reverse complement.
TGAATGCAATAGTGACCTTAGATTGTAAAATCTATTGGGGAAGTGAATGCTGAATAATCTACATAAAGATCTGCTATGAATATGTTGCTGTGCCTTTGGTTATTTGTGGATTCTGGGAATTCTAGCAGAACTGATTCGGACCCTGCTCTGATTGGTGTAGAAGAGAGAGAGATATTAGTGATATAAGGGCATCAGTGAGTAGAATCATTTCCTCATTATAATCCATAAACGAAAGCAGATTAGCAGTGAGACTGGACAGAAGGCATTAAACACAGTGAGGTTATTGCTATGGGGGATGAAATACAGCCAGGATTAGTATAAAAGGCAGAATGAAATTCCAAGTGCCTTTAAGGGTAGCATAAAAATTCCATCCAACTATATCATGTGATATATTTGAATGCTAATATCAGGGACAGAGCAGATCCACATTAAATATCAGTACTCTATATTGTTCTGATAGCTGGTACAGGCATGGAATCTGTTATCCAGAAAGCTCAGAATTACGGAAAGTTGGTCTCCCATAGACTCCATTTTATCCAGATAAACCAAATTTTTATAAATAATTTCCTTCTTCTCTGTAACAATAAAACAGTACCTTGAACTTGATCCAAACTAAGATATAATTAATCCTTATTGGAAGCAGAATGAGACTATTGGGTTTATTTAATGTTTACATGATTTTCTAGTAGACTAAAGGTATGAAGATCCAAATTGTGGAAAGATACGTTACCTGGAAAACCCCAGGTCCCGAGCATTCTGGATAACAGGTCCCATACTAGTACCATCAATGCAGTGTAGGACAGGACCCACGAGAAAACCTTGCATCCAGGGCCCACTCATAACAATTTGAGACATTTCCAATTTATATAGTGGACTATAGGCCTCTGGTATAAATAAGATAGGGTCAACGGGAATTTTTCCAGAGTGGGGCCAGTCCAACATTGATTAGGTGTCTGCTAATAAATCAAACCTTTGTGAGCTGCAGTCAGTCCAAATGCACCAGGACATGCCTCTAATAACTGGTGTGACTGGTACTGCAGCTACACACAAGAATTCCCAGTACAGGTATGGGACCTGTTATCCAGAATGCTCAGGACCTGGGGTTTCGGGATAATGGACCTTTCCATAATTTGGATCTTCATACTTTGTCTACAGAAAATCATGTAAACATTGAATAAACCCAACAGGCTGGTTTTGTTCCAAATATGGATAAATTAATTACATCTTAGTTGGGATCAAGTACAAGGTACTGTTTTATTATTACAGAGAAAAGGGAAATTGTTTTTAAAAATTTGGATTATTTGGATAAAATTGAGTCTGTGGGAGATGGTCTTCCTGTAATTAGGGGCTTTCTGGAGTACAGGTTTCCAGATAACGGATCCTATACCACATTAGAGCATTTAATGAGCGCACGCTAGAGCGTTCCTTGCTTGATGTTTTTTAAAGGGGAACCCAAGCCAAATTATGAAAAAAACTGAAATATTGTCTACTGAAAGGAAATGTAGTTTTAAGCAACTTTCCGATGGAAATGGAGGCTTGGCTGGAGGAGACCAAAATTCTTGTTTCAAGGGTCAAGACAAGCAGTGCTGAAATAGCCAGACAGCTATTGCTTTCAATAGCACTAACATTTATAAATAACATTTTATATTGGAAAGTTGCAATCGTGCAGCAGTTCATGCAAATAAGTCAGTTCTGTGGTTAATGACTTGGTGATAAAATGAAATCCAACTTGTATTGTACCTAGCCAGGACTTTGCCAGCCAACACATACGTCTGTTCCCCTTATTCTTTTCATGGTTTATCTTAAACCTGTAATCAGTAGGCAGAATATAGAAATATAAAGCCGAAGGGTAAAAGATCAACAAGAGAGTTTGCCCCCAGCATGCCCAGGGGTTCCATTTGTTGTAATTCACCCAGACATGGCATAATGTAGTAAAAGACATACTAAAGTTGGACAATACTGTCCAAAGCAATAAAGTCACATGGCAACAAAAGCTGAGAATTCAATCAAATATGCATTGTGGTGCATAAGCAAGTTTGATGTTCTTTTAAAGGGGACGTTCACCTTGGACTTAACCTTTAGCAGGATGTAGTTTTATTTCTGTTCTGCCCCACTCTAGCTTGAAATGTAATAATCATTCCAGGTTTGGATGGTGCATGAAGGTTACATGTACACAGACAGCTAACGTAACTCAAGTACCAGGGAAACACAGATGCAGCAGATATATTTCAGGAACTTGCTTATGCAAGAGTTATTTTTGCAATCCGAACAAGCCGCGCAGGGCACGGAGGAGAAGCTTCTCAAACCTAGTCACTTATACCCAACGGAAACTATAAACCAGCTCTGATTTAAAGCTCTGAAAGCACAGCATGCCACAGTATCAGTATCCATGCTCAGTAGGGTGCCATGACCAGTGAATAGGTGCTCCTGTACATCCAGTAAAACCTTAGGAAACAATGGCATTTGATGGGAGTAAGAAGCTTTTATATATAATAATAAAGAATAATAAAAAAATAAATATATATAAATATATATATATATATATATATATATATATATATATATATATATATAGTATAGAGAGGATCAGCACTCACATTGTTGTTGATGAAGAAAATAGTATTTATTCAAGTGATTTTACATCTTAATCTGACGTTTCGGTCCCACCTGGGGACCTTTTTCAAGGATATCTATATATATACAGTAGGCTGGGCATCAAGGTTACTCATTATCTGTTTCCAATTTTAAAAAAAATATTGTGCCTTGTTGGCACTGCCAGTCTTTATTTATTGGAGAGTCTAATTATTGTAGCGCTGTCTCCCAAACTGACCAACATAACCGAAGCTGGTGTTGACCCACATTTCTCTGGGGCGAGTAGTCATGGCAACAGCAAATCCGCTGCTCTGCGAGAAAGATATTTTGCATCACAGCAAGTAGCTCAGGGCACATAGGAACGAATTCTATTTGAACTGAGATCAGGTCATCTTAGCCTTGTGCACACAAATATTGCTTCTTTTGCACTAGGATATAGAGATACAAAAATCAGATACTGTAGTTCTGCAGTATTTTAATAGCATTAGATATATTCAAATTCTTCCAGCTGTTTTATTGGTGGGGGAGGTCAAAGCAGGGAAACACTCAACCCTGGGCATTGCACCGATATAGAAGCAGTGGTACAAATATATAATCTAGGAATCCTCTATAACAGGGATCCCCAACCAGTTGCTCACCAAGCCCTTAGCTGTAACTCTCAGTCGCCTCAAAGCAGGAGCTTATTTTTTAATTATTGGCTTGGAGGGAAGTTTTGGTTGCATAAAACCAGATTTACTGCCAAACACATCTTATTGTAGGCTGACAGTCCATATATTGACTCCCAAATAGCCAATCACATGCCCAGGAACTTTTTTCATGCTTGTGTTGCTCCCCAACACAGCTTTACAATTGAATGTGGCTCATGGGTAATAACATACCATATATATTTCCCTGGTAACATAGCAGCACCTATATAAACAGTGTAGATAATAGTATCTGGGAAGGGACTGTGACTGTGCGATAGCAGGTATAGTAGGGAGAGATGGTGCCTATAGTTACAGTGGGGTAATAGTCAATGGGAAGGGGTTGTGAGGATAGCAGGTATATTAGGGAGAGATGGTGCTTATAGTAACAGTGGGGTAATAGTCTATGGGAAGGGATTGTGGTTGTAAGGATAAAAGGTATATTAGGGAGAGATGGTGCCTATAGTAACAGTGGATAATAGTCTCTTGGAAGGGACTGTGGCTGTGGGATAACAGGTATATTAGGGAGAGATGGTGCCTAAAGTAACAGTGGATAATGTCTCTGGGAAGGGACTGTGGCTGTGGGATAGCAGGTATAGTAGGGAGAGTTGGTGCCTATAGTAACAGTGGGATAATAGTCTCTGGGAAGGGAGTGTGACTGTGGGATAGCAGGTATAGTAGGGAGAGATGGTGCCTATAGTAACAGTGGGAAAATAGTCTCTGGGAAGGGAGTGTGACTGTGAGATGGCAGGTATAGTAGGGAGAGATGGTGCCTATAGTAACAGTGGGAAAATAGTCTCTGGGAAGGGAGTGTGACTGTGAGATGGCAGGTATAGTAGGGAGAGTTGGTGCCTATAGTAACAGTGGGATAATAGTCTCTGGGAAGGGACTGTGGCTGTGGGATAGCAGGTATAGTAGGGAGAGATGGTACTTATAGTAGCAGTGGGATAATAGTCTCTGGGAAGGGAGTGTGACTGTGAGATAGCAGGTATAGTAGGGAGAGATGGTGCCTATAGTAACAGTGGATAATAGTCTCTGGGAAGGGAGTGTGGCTGTGGGATAGCAGGTATAGTAGGGAGAGATGGTGCCTATAGTAACAGTGGATAATAGTCTCTGGGAAGGGAGTGTGGCTGTGGGATAGCAGGTATAGTAGGGAGAGATGGTACTTATAGTAGCAGTGGGATAATAGTCTCTGGGAAGGGAGTGTGGCTGTGAGATAGCAGGTATAGTAGGGAGAGATGGTGCCTATAGTAACAGTGGATAATAGTCTCTGGGAAGGGAGTGTGGCTGTGGGATAGCAGGTATAGTAGGGAGAGATGGTGCAGTAGAGATTCAGTAGTTGAATAATAGTCTCCGGGATAGCAGATATATTTGCCCCAGCATTACTAGTTCAGGGCTAGGTAGCAACAGCCTGGCGTAAAGTTATCATCAGTGTTTATCTCCCAGTCCAGCCATTACTCAGAGCAATGATTCATGTGGTATTTTATACGTGTGTTTCATGCATATGAGAGATACACATTTTATTCACGTTCCTTTATTACTAGGGTGACTGCACCTTCCTTACAGCTGGCTGCCTAACATACCCTGACAGGGAACTGCCTCTTTATCTGAGAGGAGCAGCCCGTGTCCCGACACTCCCTGCTCAGCGCCTGGGGTGAGCGTGAATAAAAGGTGCTGAGAGGGGGGGATTGCTGAGTCAGGCTGGGCCTCATTAGCTGCAGATAAAAAGGGTGGGATAGTCTGAGTGCAGTTATGCATGGCTAACATGTGCTGCCACATTTCATATTCCAGCCTCCAGGCCCACTTCTTTAACCCATCCGCTGCTTGTGCTATGTTTAGCTATAGTTATGCTTTTTCAGTTACTACAGCCCAGCAACGTCCAAATGATCTGGTCAGCTTAAAGGAGAACTAAACCCTAAAAATAAATGTGGCTAAAAATGCCATATTTTATATACTGCACTTGTTGCACCAGCCTAAAGTTTCAGCTTGTCAATAGCAGCAATGATCCAGGACTTCAAACTTGTCACAGGGGGTCACCATCTTGGAAAGTGTCTGTGACGCTCACATGCTCAGTGGGCTCTGAGCAGCTGTTGAGAAACTAAGCTTAGGGGTCGTCGCAAATTATAAAGCAGAAAATGAGGTTGGTCTGTAATATAGACTGATGCTACAGGGCTGATTATTAAATTCTGATGCTAATTGCACTGGTTTCTGCATACCTCCCAACATTTTGGAAGTAAAAAGAGGGACAAAAAATTTTTTTCCGCATGTAGCACAGCAATTTTTTGACCACACCCCTTTCTGTGGCCACACCCTCTAATTACCATGTTTGTTTTACAAAATTTGGCAGGTTATGAAAGTTTGAAAATATTTCTCCTTATCTAAACTGTGTTTTTGTGTCTCTAAATTGTTACAAAGTATCTTATTTGCACCTGTTAGCTGTTCTGGGCTCTCTGCTAAAAGCCAATTAAGTGAGAAACTTTGTTTCTTTTTCTGGCTGTTCTGTGCAGAGAAAAGAGGGACTTTCCAGTACAAATGAGGGACTGCGGGTTGAGCTGTCAAAAGAGGGACTGTCCCTCCAAAAAAGGGACAGTTGGGAGGTATGGTTTCTGTGCTGCCATGTAGTAATTACTAATCAGCCTTATATTGTGACATTTCTATTCTATGTGTACTGTATATTGTGAGTGGGTCCCTAAGCTCAGTAAGTGACAGCAGCACAGAGCATGTGCAGTGAATCAGCAGAAAAGAAGATGGGGAGCTACTGGGGCATCTTTGGAGACACAGATCTTTCATGCTAAAAGGATGTTGTTGCTTTGGGCTGGTACAGAAGCACAAAATATAATGTACAACATGTGTAAGCTTTAGTTCTCCTTTAACTCTTAGCATCCCACTGTGGTGGCCTCCATTATGTTGCATATGTATGATGGTGTGTGTATTTGGAGCTGATTATACACTATTCATTCATTGATAAGCATTTTTTTAATTCACATGTTTTCCAGTCTGGAATCTCAGCAGCTATCTGGTTGCTTGGGTCCCATTTACCCTAGTAACCAGACATTTTTTCACATAACAGACTGGGCTATGGTGCAACCCCATTTACTAATTATTTTAAAACCACTGAAAATGTTTATTTAATTTATAATGAACATTTGCTTAGAGTTATATTTTATTTCATTGGGGAATAACACATTTTTGGGTGGAGTTCCACCTTCAGTTTGAAATTCACCCCTGTTTCTAGGTATATATAAATAAGCAGTGTGTTGTATGGGCATGTGTATAGTATTGTATTCCCCAGGCCGAGGAGTGATCCTTTGCTTTTCTTTCATTTCTATTTGGTATTTGGGTTACTTGTATAATCCGGGGATGAGCTCAGTCCCAGCAGCTCTGAGACATGCGGAAATGAAGAGACTGCAGGGCAGAGGACTGTGCACCAGAGACATGTGTAATCCAGACGGACACTCCATATGGCTTTCATTATATTTATATTTAATAACATAGTGCCAACAAACACTACTCCATTTCTCCAATCTGAGAGTGACTATATGACTACTGTGCCCTGCAACAAGTCTCAAGCAGTTCTCTCTGCTGTCCCTTAGTAAATGAGACTGTGGAAATGTGTTGATACTATATAGAAGAAGAAAAATAATAAATATCTCATCAGAAATGTGCAAATATATTAAAGTATATTTTGTGTCAGTCCACTAGGTGGCAGTACAGGGAACACCACCTTTCCAACACAGTGATGATGACCATGTAAAAATGTGCAAATGTTTGTTAAAGGGGTGGTTCACCTTTAAGTTAACCTTTAGTATATCATAGAATGGTTAATTCTAAGTAGGGATGCACCGAATCCACTATTTTGGATTCGGCCGAACCCCCGAATCCTTTGTGAAAGGTTCGGCCGAATACCGAACCGAATCCGAATCCTAATTTGCATTTGCAAATTAGGGGTGGAAAGGGGAAAACATTTTTTACTTCCTTGTTTTGTGACATAAAGTCAGGCGATTTCCCCCCCTGCCCCTAATTTGCATATGCAAATTAGAATTCGGTTTGGCAGGGCAGAAGGATTCAGCCGAATCCAAATCCTGCTGAAAAAGGCCGAATCCTGGCCGAATCCCGAACCGAATCCTGGATTTGGTGCATCCCTAATTCTAAGCAACTTTTCAATTGATCTTCATTATTTATTTTTTTCATATAGTTTTTGAATTATTTGCCTTTTTCTTCTGACTCTTTCCAGCTTTCAAATGGGGAACACTGACCCCATTTAAATAACAAATTATCTGTAAAGCTATATATGTATTGTTATTGCTACTCGTGGGCGGGATGAATGGAAGGAAGAGATCAACCAGAAGGCCGCCCGAAATCCACAAACTGTCTGCGGCACTAGTGTAGTTCATTTATAAATAATGCAGTGAGCTGGCCGTGTTTATTTTGCAAGAGCCCATTCTTTCCACTAGTTCCCAGCAGCACTGATGTGCAATAGAATTGCACGCTTTGTGAATATTTACAGGATTTGTGATAGCTGGGCCCAAAAGAAATAACATTTGCTATTTGTACATGGCTATATGGTTAGAAAAAGGGTGGGATTAAGAAACTGGTGGTCATTGGAGATGTGTATCTGTAAGGAGGGGCCCTGCATGAGATTTTGTTCCACAGCCATAGACCCACTTGCACAAGGGTTAGCAGGAGGGGGGAAGATGGACCCAATGGTATTGGTGCCCCTGGTTCCCTATAATGCGCAAATCTGATAGGGATCTTAGATAGTAAGCTCCACTGGGGAGGGATTTTCAGTAATAAAATTTGTATTTGTACATGTTGCTTTAAGTCCGCTTTGAGCAATATCACAACAACAACAGCACCACAAGTACAATGCACGAATTAAACCGAGCAAAATAATAAACAGTTCCAGTGTCGGACTGGCCCACCGGGATACCAGGAAAAGTCCCGATGGGCCAAGGTGTCAGTGGGCCCTCATGCTGCTAAACATTTGGCATATTTCATGGCTATTCCCAAATTCTATGAGAACAAAGAGGCTAAATAGATGGAATAATAGATTATAGTATGTAAAAGAAAGAGACTAGGAGAATAGAGGTTGAGTGAGGAGAGGAAGAATAATAGTACTGAGAGTGGGCCCCTGGTCTAAGATTAATTGGTGGGCCCCTACTCAAAGGTTTTTGGGTGGGTCCCTGGTGTCCCAGTCCGACATTGAACTGTTCAAAAACTATTCTATTATCTATTTATCTACTGTCTGTCTATCTATCAATCATCTATCTATCTATCTCTCTCTCTGTCTATCTATTGATCTATCTATCTATCTCTTTCTGATCACTGATTCACTTGCCATACAAAGTGAAATTCAACTGTAACCAACTTGTGCCAAAATTACAGTAGATATTTCCTCTATAACAAAGGCAATAAAAGTAAAATGTTGGGCACACTTCCTCATAAAATAAAACCACGATTTATTTCCTCTATGCAGTGTGGCTGAGAAAGGAGAAGACAGCTGCCATGAACTAATTCAAGCCTATAAAGACTGTGTGAAATCTCTTGGACCGCAGATCTAAAGTCTGGCCAGGTATATCCTTACTCATCTCATGTGCTGCATTCTATACTCATCTCATGTGCTGCATTCTATACTCATCTCATGTGCTGCATTCTATACTCATCTCATGTGCTGCATTCTATACTCATCGTATGTGCTGCATTCTATACTCATCTCATGTGCTGCATTCTATACTCATCGTATGTGCTGCATGCTATACTCATCTCATGTGCTGCATTCTGTACTCATCGTATGTGCTGCATTCTGTACTCATCGTATGTGCTGCATTCTGTACTCATCGTATGTGCTGCATTCTGTACTCATCTCATGTGCTGCATTCTATACTCATCTCATGTGCTGCATTCTGTACTCATCGTATGTGCTGCATTCTGTACTCATCTTATGTGCTGCATTCTGTACTCATCTCATGTGCTGCATTCTATACTCATCTCATGTGCTGCATTCTATACTCATCTCATGTGCTGCATTCTATACTCATCTCATGTGCTGCATTCTATACTCATCTCATGTGCTGCATTCTGTACTCATCTCATGTGCTGCATTCTATACTCATCTCATGTGCTGAATTCTATACTCATCTCATGTGCTGCATTCTATACTGATCTCATATGCTGCATTCTATACTCATCTCATGTGCTGCATTCTATACTCATCTCATGTGCTGCATTCTATACTCATCTCATGTGCTGCATTCTATACTCATCTCATGTGCTGCATTCTATACTCATCTCATGTGCTGCATTCTATACTCATCTCATGTGCTGCATTCTATACTCATCTCATGTGCTGCATTCTATACTCATCTCATGTGCTGCATTCTATACTCATCTCATGTGCTGCATTCTATACTCATCTTATGTGCTGCATTCTATACTTATCTCACAACATGGTGTGTGTGTAAGGGCACTTGGGAGTTCCTAGCTAATTAGCTCTGTGCCAAATAATGAAAGCAAGCATGTGATTGGTCCCCATAGACTACTGTCCAGCTCATAACCAGGTTGCATATATGCTGTACTGAAACATTGGCCCTGCTATAGTTCTATAGACCCCAAGAAAGCTGAAATCTCACCATAATTGATCCCCAAGCTTGAGCCACTGTATCTTATTCTTTCAGGGAATTTTGATTGACAGCAATATGATCACCACGGGATTTATCTCTTCACATCACCCATAGCCCAGGCTGTGAAAAGTATAATGTGGCCCAAAGCAAATCACACCACATTATCATTTGAGTTAAGCAAATTCTCATTGTTTAAATTTTGTTCTTGTAGGTGAGCGAGTGCTGAGAGGGGCCCGTGTTTTGAGTCCTTACGCCCCCATCATTCTCTCCTCTCCAAATCCGACCATTCCACTGGGACGAACAGATGGGGTAGTCTTACTGTACATGATAAATGCTGTTGGATGTATTTCCGCTGCCTGCGTCACGCCAGGATCTACATTGTACCAGCTGTGTGCCCTCCTGTCACAGGAGAATATGTTGTTCACATGATACTAAGCAGAGTGGAATAAAACGTTCTATATTTTACATGGGCTCTCTCCCATACTGTATCACCAAATTAATTTCTATCACTTACGGCAAAATCGTGATCTTGTCTATAAACCTGACCCAAGGAAAATGTAGCCAACGGAATTTAGCTCATTCTTAATACAGGTTATATAACAGGCACTATGACTATCACTATGGCTGGACTCTCTCCACTGAGACTCCTGACTCTCTCTGATCACTCATGTTATTACAGTATTTGGATTACATCTAATCATGACACACTATAAGCAGAAAAGTGCATGCTCCACCTTTGAGCTCTCTGAAAACTTTTTTTTTGTTGTTGAAAACTTTGCTTCCATCATTAAAGGGCTGCTCACCTTTGAGTTAACTTTTAGTATGATGTAAAGAGATATATTCTAATTTCAGCAATATAATTCAAAATAAATAAACAAACTATATTAAAGAAAAAATAAAGGCCAGTTGAAAAGTTGCTTAGAATTAACCATTCTATAACATACTAAACGTTAACTTAAAGGTGAACCACCCCTTTAAGAAGAATGTAGCAAACTTTTGGGGCTAAAAATGTAATTTTCTGCAAAAGATTTTAATTTAAGTGGCAGTATGAATCAATACAGCAGCAGGACCGTGACTAGGTCAGTATATACATATATATATATATATATATATAAAATTTTTTAGAATATCTATCTACAAAGAAGGTCCGCACTCTCAGGTCTTAAAAAATAAATAAAAATGTTTATTGACTAAAGGACTAACGTTTCGGCCTCTTTTTATTTATTTTTTAAGACCTGAGAGTGCGGACCTTCTTTGTAGATAGATATTCTAAAAATTTTGGACACTGCACCCAGGCATTTCTGTACTTAATGACGAGAGTGCCGACTCCTTCACAATTTACTATATATTTTATATATATATATATATATATATATATATATATATATATATATATATACATTTTTTTTTTAATATAAATTATAGCGATAGTTTTTCTTTACCTGAACATTTTATAAAGCCCTCAGCCCAATACCAGGTACTTGATGTCAAATCCAGCAGCAGCACTAAGTGATTCCCAATGACAAGGTTTTGTGGTTCCCATTGGGGAGCACGATATCCCGTGGGCAACTATGTGCCCCATATGCCATCATCTGCTTATGTGTCTATCTATCTGTCTGTCATCATCTACCTATTATCTATCTGTCTATTATCTTTCTATTATGAATAATGTACCACCTACTGTAACATAAAGTCACTATTAGTTCCAAGACCATACAAGGCATGAAGCAGAAGGCTTCTAATATCCTCATTTTTTACAAAAAGGGGTTACATCATTTATAATAATACTCACGTTTCAGTGAGAGATGACAGAAATCACATCAATAAGTGATGATATCCACAAGTACCATATGTGAGGATATAACTTTTGGGCTATTCATGGCTCTATTTTATTATATTGTGAATAAAGTACCCCCTCTTGTAAAATATATAAGGATAGTATTAGTTACCGAGGAGTGCCATGACCATATAAAAACACGAGGCCGAAGGACCTTGCGGAACGCCGAGGTGACTTCCAATATCCATATATATTTTGAAACAGGGGGTACTTTATTTATTATAATACACAAGTTTCAGTGAGTCATGTGACAGAAATTACATCACTAAGCTCCGATTATACCCGATGACATCACTAGACACCGGTTTTAAGAATATCATTTACAGGATATTCATGTCTCTTGCCCGGGGCCCCCCTGCTGCCCCTGAGCGATGTGCCGCGTGTGTACGCATGTGCATTGCACGCATATGCTTGCACTCGCGCAATATTTTTGCATTATGTTTTCCATTGAGGCCTCCGACCAGTTCGACCCTGGGCTCTTGTGTATTATATATATATATATATATATATATATATATATATATATATATATATATATACATACGCTGCCCAGTGTGCTGATAAAATTCTGCTGACAAAGCCATGAGCAAGCACTTGTACACTGTCCTGTCTCTACCCCGGTAATAAATCATTCAGGAGTGAGATGGATCACATCACTCGTATGACACAAAGGGTGTCAGAGTCACGAAAAAGGGTCAACGCTGATCCTTTCAGCCCACAATGTAAGTGCACTAGGAGGAAACGGATACCTTCTGTCAGATGTATGACACAGTGCCATGTGCCCTGCTGTAAATCTGCAGAGTTTTTTTCCACAGTGGGATGGGCTAATACACAATATACTGTAGTTACTCTGTACATGTACATTAACTACACTGTACATTCCAGTGGGCCGGGCAAAGCAGTCACAGAGGCTCACAGCCCCTACAACTGGAGGTCCCCAGTGGAGGTCTCTTATACAAAGAAAGAAAGAAAAACAAATATATAGTAAATAAAGTACTCTCTCTTGTCAAAGGATATTATAAGTTACAAGGCCAAGTTTTTTGCAAAAGGGGGTACTTTTTATTATTATAATACACGTCATGTGAAATAACATCACTAAGCTCTGTTTATAACTGATGACATATCTAAGCACCATTTCTAAGGATATAATTTACAGGATATCTATGGATTTTGTATATTATATGAAGATAATGGCTTCCTGGGCAGATGGGCCTTTGCCAATGAATTCTATGATCAATTCCATCTATTTTATATTTATATATATATATATATATATATATATATATATATATATATATATATATAAAGTCCCACAGTGCCCGCACACAAACCAAAAGGTAAAGCCAGTGGTGCTCGATCCAAATGTGGTTCATATATATGGAAAGAAGATCAGCACTCACTGTAGTTTTGGTGAATTCGTGTTGATTTATTTGTCAAAAATCACATCTTATCATCACATCACATCTTATTTATTTTTGACAAATAAATCAACACGAATTCACCAAAACTACAGTGAGTGCTGATCTTCTTTCTATATATATATATATATATATATATATATATATATATATATATATATATATATATATATATATATAACTGGAAATGCCAGCACAGCACGTATACTGGTATAAGGTGCCTGGGTGCAGAGCTATGTATTAGTATTTACAATGAATCAAAAACAAGCTAGCACACACAGGACTTATGGAGAAAAAAGGTTTTTATTTTAACAGAAAAAAACTTTTTTTCTCCATAAGTCCTGTGCTAGCTTGTTTTTGATTCATTATATATATATCTATCTATATCTATCTATATATCTATATATATATATATATATATATATATATATATATAACTGTCCCAAATAAGGCATGCACTCACAGGTCTTATCCAAGGTGAAAAAAAGGTGTTTATTGGGCTATATATTCGGGCTAGCCGAAACGTTAGCAGTTTTTGGAGCAGTTATCCAGAATGCTTGGAACCTGGGGTATAATAGATCTTTCCATAATTCGGATTTTGATACCTTAAGTCTACTAAAATATCATTTAAACGTTAAAGGGCAGATTTATTAAGCTTCGAGTTGTGTTTTCCATGAAAAATTTTGAGTATTTTAGAGTCAAAAATCAACTTTTCGAGTTTAAAAGAAATAACTAGAATTTTTGAGATTATCTAAAATACCTTGAATTTTTTCGAGATTTATTATACCCTGACCCTGGAAATAGCTCAAATCCGATAATACACCATCTAGGACCTGTCAACGTCACGTAGGAGTCAATGGCAGAGGTTCTTTGAACAATTTGAAGCTGTTAGACTCGAATAACGAAAACTCGAATAACTCGAGCGATTCGAGTTTTTATTTGCAGAAAACTGGATAATTTGAGTTCTCAGGTCGTTAACACCATGCTTGCTGATTCAAGTTTTTCCCATTGGAGTTTTTTGCATTTCAATTTGCATTTTAAGCAATTTCTTAAATTGGATTCATCTGAGTTGTGAGTTCATTCAAGGTCTAAAAGAACTCTAAAATTCGACCTTAGATAAATAACCCCCTAAATGGTTCCAACAGTTTTGTTTTGCTTCCAATAAGGAATAATTATATCTTCGTTTGGATCAAGTACGAGGTACTGTTTTATTATTGGTGAAACATTTCAGTGTCCGCTCCTTGGTACTCGCTATTAAATACCATAAGAGTGGTGACAGTTTTCCCCCAGACAACAGGAACAGTCAGTACCCTGGCCTTGTTTGTAATGCAAAACTGTGCGGTCAGTGGCGGAACTAGAGTTTGGGGGGGGGCCCTGCAGACAAACATGAGGGGCCCCCTTCCTCACTGAAGCACATGTATACACACGGAAAAAAAAATCCCAGACTTGCCAGTAAGACCAATGCAAATATGTCCAATGATCACTCTCCATAAAGGGGTTGTTCATATTTGAGATAACTTTTAGTATGATGTAAAGACGGATATTCCGAGATCATTTGCAATTGGTTTTCATTTTTCATTATTGAAGGTTTTTGAGTTATTTAGCTTTTTATTCAGGGGCTCTTCAATTTGCATTTTAAGCAATTTCTTAAATTGGATTCATCTGAGTTGTGAGTTCATTTGAGGTCTAAAAAAACTCTAAAATTCAACCTTAGATGAATAACCCCCTAAATGGATCCAACAGTTTTGTTTTGCTTCCAATAAGGAATAATTATATCTTCATTTGGATCAAGTACGAGGTATTGTTTTATTATTACAGAGTAAAAGGAAATCATTTTCAAAAAATGAATTACTTGGATAAAATGGAGTCTAGGGGATAACAGATCCCATCCATGTATAATAGTTTCCATCACTAACAGACAAGCACAGTCAGCAATGCCTTAGCCTGCAAGTGTAAAATACTACCAGTCAAAAAGTCTGTACTGGAAATAATGGCATTTTCCGGTTTCATTAGAAATAAGCCTTTGTCAGAATTCAATGAACAGAAACATTTTGGCACTTGAAAAAGACCAACATATATATCGAAGTTGGCAGGTATTTATTTCGGAGTGCTAACAATTTCACCTGATGCACAGATAGATGAAGTCAGTATACAAAATAGTTTTCATATGATAAATCCAGTGCTGCAGACACTTATCTAATAAATCTGTGGCACCACTATTAAATACACTTGTACCAAGACGCAGCTATAGGAATGTGAGGGTAATTGCACACAGGGAATCTTATCCATCACTGCCATCCAGTGGAAAATAAGGGCAGACAAAGCACCCCTGTCTGGTGAAACATTTCAGTGTCCGCTCCTTGGTACTCGAGTCGCTATTAAAGGAATTGTTCAGTGTAAAAATAAAAACTGGGTAAATAAATAGGCTGTGCAAAATAAAAAATGTTTCTAATATAGTTAGTTAGCCAAAAATGTAATGTATAAAGGTTGGAGTGATTGGATGTTGGAGTGATTGGATGTCTAACATGTCAGTCAGAACTCTACTTCCTGCTTTTCAGCTCTCTTGGTTTACACTGACTGGTTACCCTGGTTACCAGGCAGTAACCAATCAGGGACTTGATGGGGGGCCACATGGGTCATATCTGCTGCTTTTGAATCTGAGCTGAATGCTGAGGATCAATTACAAACTCACTGAACAGAAATGTACCATGTGGCCCCCTTCAAGTTGCTGACTAACTCACAGTTATAGAGCTGAAAAGCAGGAAGTTGGATTCTGGCTGTTTTATTAGACATCCAGTCACTCCAGTCTTTATATATTAAATTTTTGGCTAACTAACTACAGTGGTGTGAAAAACTATTTGCCCCCTTCCTGATTTCTTATTCTTTTGCATGTTTGTCACACTTAAATGTTTCTGCTCATCAAAAACCGTTAACTATTAGTCAAAGATAACATAATTGAACACAAAATGCAGTTTTTAAATGAAGGTTTACGTTATTAAGGGAGAAAAAAAACTCCAAATCTACATGGGCCTGTGTGAAAAAGTGATTGCCCCCCTTGTTAAAAAATAACTTAACTGTGGTTTATCACACCTGAGTTCAATTTCAAAGGTTATAAAGCAATTTCTAAAGCTTTGGGACTCCAGCGAACCACAGTGAGAGCCATTATCCACAAATGACAAAAACATGGAACAGTGGTGAACCTTCCCAGGAGTGGCCGGCCGACCAAAATTACCCCAAGAGCGCAGAGACAACTCATCCGAGAGGCCACAAAAGACCCCAGGACAACATCTAAAGAACTGCAGGCCTCACTTGCCTCAATTAAGGTCAGTGTTCACGACTCCACCATAAGAAAGAGACTGGGCAAAACCGGCCTGCATGGCAGATTTCCAAGGCGCAAACCACTTTTAAGCAAAAAGAACATTAAGGCTCGTCTCAATTTTGCTAAAAAACATCTCAATGATTGCCAAGACTTTTGGGAAAATACCTTGTGGACCGACGAGACAAAAGTTGAACTTTTTGGAAGGTGCGTGTCCCGTTACATCTGGCGTAAAAGTAACACAGCATTTCAGAAAAAGAACATCATACCAACAGTAAAATATGGTGGTGGTAGTGTGATGGTCTGGGGTTGTTTTGCTGCTTCAGGACCTGGAAGACTTGCTGTGATAGATGGAACCATGAATTCTACTGTCTACCAAAAAATCCTGAAGGAGAATGTCCGGCCATCTGTTCGTCAACTCAAGCTGAAGCGATCTTGGGTGCTGCAGCAGTACAATGACCCAAAACACACCAGCAAATCCACCTCTGAATGGCTGAAGAAAAACAAAATGAAGACTTTGGAGTGGCCTAGTCAAAGTCCTGACCTGAATCCTATTGAGATGTTGTGGCATGACCTTAAAAAGGCGGTTCATGCTAGAAAACCCTCAAATAAAGCTGAATTACAACAATTCTGCAAAGATGAGTGGGCCAAAATTCCTCCAGAGCGCTGTAAAAGACTCGTTGCAAGTTATCGCAAACGCTTGATTGCAGTTATTGCTGCTAAGGGTGGCCCAACCAGTTATTAGGTTCAGGGGACAATTACTTTTTCACACAGGTTTGGATTTCTTTTCTCCCTAAATAATAAAAACCCTCATTTAAAAACTGCATTTTGTGTTTACTTGTGTTATCTTTGACTAATAGTTAAATGTGTTTGATGATCAGAAACATTTTGTGTGACAAACATGCAAAAGAATAAGAAATCAGGAAGGGGGCAAATAGTTTTTCACACCACTGTATATTAGAAATATTTTTTATTTTGCACAGTTTTATACAATTTTTATTTTCACACTGAACTGTTCCTTTAAATACCATTAGGAGTGGTGACAGTTTTCCCCCAGACAACAGGAACAGTCAGTACCCTGGCCTTGTTTGTAATGCAAAACTTTGCGGTCAGTGGCGGAACTAGAGTTTGGGAGGGGCCCTGCAGACAAACATGAGGGGCCCCCTTCCTCACTGAAGCACGTGTATACACACTTACGAAAACAAATCCCAGACTTGCCAGTAAGACCAATGCAAATACGTCCAATGATCACTCTCCTTAAAGGGGTTGTTCACATTTGAGATAACTTTTAGTATGATGTAAAGACGGATATTCCGAGATCATTTGCAATTGGTTTTCATTTTTTATTATTGAAGGTTTTTGAGTTATTTAGCTTTTTATTCAGCGGCTCTTCAATTTGCATTTTAAGCAATCTGGTAACTAGGGTCCAAATTTCCATAGCAACCATGCACTGATTTGAATAAGAGACTGGAATATGAATAGGAGAGGGGCTGAATAGAATGATCAGTAATAAAAAGTAACATTAACAATACATTTGTAGCCTTATAGAGCATTTGTTTTTTAGAAGGGAGTCAGTGACGTCCATTTGAAAGCTGCAAAGAGTCAGAAGAAAAAGGCAAATAACTATAAAAAATAAATAGTGAAAACCAATTAAAAGTTTGCTTAGAATTGGCTGTTCTATAAAATAATAAAAGTTACCTTAAAGGTGAACCGCCTCTTTAACTGCAGACTTGCCAGTAAAATGACTGCAGAAATGGCCTCTGGGCACTGCATTGACAGATTGAAAGTATTAACTCACCAAGCTGAATAACACACTTTTGTTCTAACTGTGCTTGTCTCTCTCTCTCTCTCTCTATCTCTCTGCCTCTTTCACCTCAGGGAAACTTGAATGAAAAACTCAAAGATGGCTGTGTGTTCCACAGGTGGAACGCACGGCCATCTTTGAATTATCCTGGTCAGAACAGGAAGGTGAGACAGCTCTGTTTAAAACCGTGATGCGGTCCTGCGGGGCGCTATTTACACCAGTGTATGTGTGTGTGGTTCTTAATGATCACACTACTGATACAACAACTCTAAAGACACTGCCTTGCTGTTTAACAGGGTTTGTTTACCTTTAAACAATCTTTTAGTATGATGTAGAGGGTCATATTCTGAGACAATTTTCAATTGGTTTTCAATTTTTATTATATGTGGTTTTTGACTTTTTTAGCTTTTTACTCAGCAGCTCAATTTCAGCAATCTGGTTGCTAGAGTCCAAATTACCCTAGCAACCATGCATGGATTTGAATAAGAGACTGAAACATGAATAGGAAAAGGCCTCAATAGAAATATGAGTAATAAAAAGTAGCAATGACAATCATTTGTTTTTAGATGGGTTCAGAAGAATAAGGCAAAAAATTATAAAAATAAATAATGAAGACCAGTACAAAAGTTGCTTAAAACTGGTCATTCTATAACTTACTACAAGTTAACTTAAAGGTGACCCACCCCTTTAATATGCAGAGCCATTACTTAAGTATACTTAACAACACCAATTGGGACCGCTCCAACTCACCACCACTTCGCTGCTTCCCTTTGAAGTCGGGTGCTCAGTCCGCAGTGTCCCCACTGCCGCAAATGTATACACCAACAGATGAACGGCACTCCGATAAAAAACAGGCTTTTTATTACTGGGCAATGTGGAAAGGCCTATGTATTTCCACATTGCCCAGTAATAAAAAGCCTGTTTTTTATCGGAGTGCCGTTCATCTGTTGGTGTATACATTACTTAAGTATGCTCTATCACCTAATAGACTAAATTGCTTCTACTGAGGAAGTCCAAATAGTGTCTTCCGTCATCCAATAGTATTGCATAGAGCAGTGACCCCCCCCCCAACCAGTGGCTTTATGTGCAACATGTTGCTCAACAACCCCTTGGATGTTGCTCGCAGTGGCCTCAAAGCAGGTGCTTATTTTTGAATTCAAGGCTTTAGGGCAAGGCCAGACGTGGCGTTTTTGCAGCGTTTTTACGTTGCGTTTTTAAAAAAGAACAGCCAGGCGTAAATACGCCACTGAAACCACATGCGACCGTCAACATGCGTTTTCCAGCACGTAGGATTCTTTTCCCAACATGCACTTCTCATTGTTCTCATTGAGAATTTGGACGCCAAATTTAAAATACGCTGCATATTTACGCAAAGTGTGGTTTCAAACGTGCAGATCCCGTAGAGTCTATTGTAGTTTCCTGACGTATTGGCGTTTCTGCTTAAAAACACAAATACTGGCGTCCTGTGGCGGATTTAAGCTTGCAAGTGCCCTGTGTGAATTGCCATAATGCGTTTTCCATTAGTTTCAGTGGTAGTGCAGATACTTATGCGTATATACGCCTGGCTGTTCTTTTTTAAAAACGTAACGTAAAAAAGTCACGTCTGGGCTTGCCCTTAAGGTAAGATTTGGTTGCATAAAAACCATGTGTACTGCCAAACAGAGTCTTCCAGTTAGCCAATCACACCCTTTATTTGGGGTCCCCAGGAGATATTTATCATGATTGTGTTGCTCCCCAACACTTTTTAGTTTTGAATGTGGCTTGTGGGTAAAACGTCTGGGGAGCCCCTGGCTTAGAGATTGAGCAAGACAAGAGTGAAAAGAGTGAAAAGGCAAAACATATGCATTTTGTACCTTTGGACAAATAAAGTAACGGTATGAATAGACTCCAAGGTATGATATGTTTTATTAGAATAACATGAACTTGTATAAATTCATTCAAATAATATACATCGCATACATCTACCTGGGAGAAATCGAGATTGCACAACTTTTTTTTTTTAAGATAATCAGGGGATTTTGTTTCCTTAAAACAACAGTTTCTTTGCCTCGTTCTTTCTATTTCGTAACGGTAAAGGGAACTACATCCTTTGGTTTTTTTCAGGCAGGGGAACGCCATCAACATTTCCTTATGTGTATGTGAAGTCTGGAAACACAAGAACTGACCGGAAACAGCCTGCTATAAAATCCAGTCAGAAAGGGGAAGAATATTTGCTTTCTATGCATAACACAGAACCCTGAAAAGAGGAATTTTGACATCAAACTTGGATAAGTTGCCACACAGTCAGCAATTTATTGGGTTTGATCCACCCCTGCAGGGAAAATGGCAATTCCATGACCTTTGAACGGTACGTTTTACACCAGGCGCAGTATTTTAGGCCCCCTAGCAAAGAGAGGCAACAGACCTGCTGCAATTTACCAATATCTTCACGCAAACACAGAAGAAAGATAAAAATAAGAAACCCCAAGAGTTCACGTGTCACAGGGTTCCACAAATTAGTCCCGTCTCAGATTGTTCAACCGCTCTTCTAAATCTGCATCTGCATCAGCCAAAGCAGCTGTAGCTTCTCCTTTCTTTGCTCCAGCCACACTGAGGGAGCCCCCTGTTGACGGGAGGTCTGTGAAAGAACAGAGAAGCACAATTTCAGAGCCACAGTCATCCCATACAAATAATTCAAATTCTAGCAAAAATTCTCGAAGTATTACAGATAACTGCATTATATGTCTTTATTCTATTTTCAGTCGTTTTTAAAAAACATATTAAAATTCAGAGGAGCTCATTTATAAACACTGGGAAAATTTGCAACCAGGGCAGTTCCCCATAGAAACAAATTTCTCTTTTCTCAGCTAGCTGCAGGTAGAAAAAGGAGATCAATCTGATTGGTTGCCATGGGTTACGGCCCAGTGTTTATAAATAACCCTTAAAGGGGAAGGAAACCTAGTCGGCGCAAACCCCCCACCCATTTGTTGCCCACCCTCCCTCCTCCCCCCTGGCCTACCCGTCCCGCTGGGCAAATGCCCCTAACTTGTTACTTACCCTTCTGCGCAGGTCCAGTCCAGGGAGTTCACAGATGACATCTTCTTCCACGCGATCTTCTTTCTGCTGTGAACGGCGTTTTGGCGCATGCGCAGTAGGATCATTTCGCCGGTACGGATCTACTGCGCATGCGCCAAAAGTCACGCACATGCGCAGTAGATCGTAACGGCGAAATGATCCTACTGCGCATGCGCCGTTCAAAGCAGGAAGAAGATCGCGTGGAAGAAGATGTCGTCTGTGGGAGGGTGGGCAACAAACAGGAGGGGGGGTGGGGGGTTTGCGCCGACTAGGTTTCCTTCCCCTTTAAGTAAAGTTGTTTTAACGTATTAGCCAGTCAAAAACATGACAAAAAGGTGGTATAAATGTGATACCTTTATTGGCTAACAGATAATCACAGCAAACTTTCAGAATATTTTAGTCCCTTTTTCATCTTTATGTAATGAAGTTGCGGTGTTCTCTGAAAACACCTTTTTGTCATGTTTTGCCCTAAATGAACCCTAGTGACTGAAGAGTCAGTCCAAAAGCTTTTGTTTTTAATTCAATTCTTATTGATGATTTTTACTTTTAAGTGTAAGCTTAAGTTTTAAACATCCATCCTTTTCTTTTCTCAAGTTCTGTGTGATTTGGGCTATGGGCCAAGAGACCCATTTGAGAAATATTTAAAACAGTGGCCTAAGAGATGGGGGCTATTCATTCAAGTACAATTCTATCGTATTTCAATGGAATGCAACAAAATTACAATTATGGCAGTGTAACTACAAGCGGTAGACCGGATTTGCTAATGTCACTAAAAGGTAATCCAAAAATTAGAGGCTGCCAACAAAATTGGCTCAATGTATCACATATGGTGGACGTGTCCTAGGGTGGTCCGAGTTTGGATTAGAATATTTTATATTATATAGTTATATTCTCTGTTTTTCAAATCAATGTTAGAAGGGACCCACTAATAGCACTTTTGAATGGTAAATGTGCAGGTTTTACTAAACTAAAACATAAAGTGCTCAAGATAATATTTATGGCCACAAAACAAACCATAGCTAAAGCATAGGAATCCAGTTCTATCCCCCTTCCGGCCTTTAAACACAAAGTAGATCGGATTATGGTAAATGAAAAACTTGCTAGCTTTCTTAATAACACTCACGATAAATATTTAATAATTTGGCAACCTTGGTTGGATTACAGACGATGTGACCCCACCACAAGACAGCTTCTCTCAATATGAACTGCACATTGTACCTTGTTATACTCACGCTGCTGGATATTATAAAGTTACCATTGTAGAATGCTCAATGCCTAGAAGGAAATTTTGTATCATAGCCTTGTGTAATATTCTCTTCTTGCGAATGGTGTAGTGAATATAAAGGTAGGTTTATTTTATTTTTGTTTTATGTTTAAGGTGACTTATTAGGACAATGTCAGATCAACCTATGTTAATCCAAATTGTCTATGCTTGTTTCAAGAGGACATGTAACATTTCAATTTTGCATGAATATTGTATGTTTTAAAAAGCAATTAAAAATTTTTTGATGGGAAAAAAAGGTAATCCAAAAAACCTAGGCATCCCCCCCTGCTACAAATGCTACAGTTAAACAATCTATAACAATGACTATTTTTAACATTTTGGCCTCTACAGCATTATGGGATAATTAGAAAAGGAAAAAGTTTCAAAAACAAATGCCTTGCTTAATATCACATGCAAACACATTCTCCACTGAGAGATACATTCAAACTGAAACAGATGTTATAACAGATGAATATTTCCTTAGCAAATACTCACTGGACAGCTCATCAGTCAGAGTTAAGCCCAACTCATCCAGGACCTGAGATACAACAGCGTCACTGTGGGAGAATAAAAATAAGATCAGGATTGCTTTAAATAACCTGTCATTTACATTCTTATCACTTGCGCCTAAAGGGTTCCTCCACCCAATAACTGCTTTTTTGTGTAATAAATGGAAATGTAATTCTAAGAAACTTTCAATATACATTATCTCATGCCTTTCTGCTCGCTGGGTCTGACTCTTAGGGTGGTTGCACACGGGGAGTTTAGTCGACAAATCTTCTCTACTGCGGGCAACTAACCTCCCTGAAATGCCTTCCCACCGGCAAGAATGCGAATGGTGGGATGGCATACGTATCGCTTGGTTTTCCGAAGTTGCCTCATGAGGAAATTTTGGACGACTTCGGAATATGAAGAAATGCGTATGCCATCCCACCAGTGATTTGCATTCTTGCCGGCGGGAAGACATTTCAGGGAGATTTGTCACCCGCAGTAGAAAAGATTTGTCACTTAACAACTAATTTCCCCGTTTGCAACCACCCTTAAGGGCAGAGACAGACGCTGCTATTTCTGGAGATTAGTCGCCCAACAACAAATCACTTCTTCTTCGGGTGACTGATCTCCCTGAACTGCCTTTCCACCAGCTAGAATGTAAAACGCAGGCAGGATGGCACTCGGGTCACTTCGGCTTTCCGAAGTTCAGGCGACTTCGGAAAACAAAGCGTTCCGAGTGCCATCCTGCCAGCAATTTACATTGTAGTCGGCGGGAAGGCAGTTCAGGGAGATCAGTCGGCCGAAGAAGAAGTGATTTGTCGTTGGGCGACTAATCTCCAGAAATAGCAGCGTGTCTCTGCTCGGCAACAAATCTCCTCTTCTTCGGGGCGACTAATCTCCCCGAACTGCCTTTGTTTGAATATTCGACCATTCGATAATCGAAGTACTGTCTCTTTAAAAAAAACTTTGACTTCAATACTTCGCCAAATTAAACCTGCCGAAGTGCTTTGTTAGCCTATTGGGACCTTCTAGAGCATTTTTCTACGTTTTTGGAAGTCGAAGTAAAATCGTTAGTTTGATCGCTGAAATCCTTCAAATCGAACGATTCAAAGGATTTAATCGTTCAATCAAACGATTTTACTTCGACCGCAGGATAGCCAAATTCTCCTGAAAACAATCAGCTGACTTGTTTCAGGAGTCAGAACCAGGAGTGCAGATATGTAAACAGACGAAGACTATCTTAATAGCAATTATATTCACAAATAACATTAACCAAATAACCTTTAAAAATATATAATGTCAACCAGTCACAAAATATAATGAAATAAAATCATGGCAACCAGTCACATTTTTGCTTTCAATGTGTTAACTTCATCTGACTAAAAAACCTGATCACGGATTGGTCGCTAAGGATTACTGTCCAGATGCAAATTTGCCCATTATTTTTTAATAAGCCCTACTCAACTATATCAACAATTGTGCTTAAAGGGGTGGTTAACTTTCAAGTTAACTTTTAGTATGTTCTAGAATGGCCAATTTTAAGCAACTTCAACTGATCTTCATTATTTATTTGTTTATAGTTTTTCAATTATTTGCCGCCTTCTTCTGACACTTTGCAGCTTTCAAATGGGGGTCACTAACCCCATCTAAAAACAAATGCTCTGTAAGGCTACTGTATTGATATTGCCACTTTTTATTACTCATATTTCTATTCAGGCCTCTCCTATTCATATTCAAGTCTCTTATTCAAATTATTGCATGGTTGCTAGGTTAATTTGGATCCTAGCAACCAGATTGCTGAAACTGCAGACTGGAGAGCTGCTGAATAAAAAGTTAAATAATACAAAAACCACAAATAATAAAATATGAAAACGAATTGCAAATGGTCTCAAAATAACCCTCTCTACATCATAATTAAAGTTATTTCAAAGGTGAACAAAAAATATACCTTTCTTCTTCATCATCTTCATCACCCATTGCATCATCAATGGCATCATTCATCATTTCTTCTTTCATGTCCATAATTTCCGATTGTTTTTCAAACTCCATCATAATTTTCTGTATCTGAGGAAGCTTAAGCTGCAGTGAAGAAATAACTCAGCTTGACTTGTTGGAGTTTAAATGTGGAGTAAAATACATAAAAAGGACATTGATGAACAGGAAGGTGACATGACAGCAAGTGACATTTATGAAACTAATTATATTGTCATTTTGGAGATTAAAGATAATAAACCATTGAAGTCACAATGTGTTATTTGCAGCGCCAGCTTTTTATACAGAAGAAAAGATGAGGCATGCTATTGGCACATGCTTTTAGCCAGGGCAGGAGGGAGGATTTAATAAAGGGAGTAAACGGACGTAACCCTGCTGTAAAGTGGGTGCAGCAGGAAAGGATCAGTTCTGGTTATGGAAGGTGAGATTGTCAGCACAACTACTTGAAGTTATCTGATGTACACTGTTCTTTCATATGGAATAATACACAATATATAAACTCATGTTTCTATTGATTACCTGTCTGTTCATGGTGGCCATGGCTTTAGTTACTCCTTTCATAGCTTGAGCCATAGAATTATTAGATTTTAGTGTTTGAATTTTAAGCGAAACTGCCTGGATGTTTGCTCGCATCATGATAAATTTCTTCACGTAGCGACGGGTGCGCACAAGATCTTTTGCCATGATTTTCACTGCGTCCTTGAACAGAGGAGAAGAACAGCTGTTACCGGTGTTGGTAAAAATAACCAATACAAATAAGTTTTGATATAAATTAGCACAAGGAGAACACAATTAAGGTTACAATATTATAAATATCAGAATCAATATAATTTTGCAATGCTTGTGGAATAAAAAATATAGAGCATATTGGCTCTCCTGTAGAATGTTA
Organism: Xenopus laevis; assembly: GCF_017654675.1. Taxonomy (NCBI): domain Eukaryota; kingdom Metazoa; phylum Chordata; class Amphibia; order Anura; family Pipidae; genus Xenopus; species Xenopus laevis. The sequence continues at coordinate 107,884,765 of NC_054383.1, read as the reverse complement.
CAGTAACACATGCCATTCATGATAAATACTCACCATTTGTCCTTGTTTTGCCATTTTTTTAATATCAGCGATTATTTTCTTCTCTTGTTGCTCTAGTTTCTGTCGCTCCCGATCCAGTTCTCTCATAGCCCTGTTCAGAGCTCGCTGATTTTGCCTCAACAACTCCTCTGGGGTCTTACGGCGTCCAAAAAGAAACTCCATATTTGCTTGTAATGTCTGAAAAATGAGTAATTGTGGATGTAAAAGAATATTGTTTTCTATATAAACCAGATCTAATCAAATAGTGCAGTGACCCTAGAATGTCAGGAAATAACATAAGCCACATACAATGGCAGATTAAGGATGAAAACATTGCATATCTTCATGAGCGGAGGATATAGATGTCTAACATGCGGCTCCTTCCAACTGGGGGTGGGTTGTTGTGCAACTCCCAGTAACCCACTATTTTATGCATCTAGTTAGCTGCAGGGCCACACAGACATCTCCTAAGTATGAATCAGTCTATAAGGACATTTTGTAAAGTTTTATGAATATGGATTGCTGTTAATTGCTTTATAATTGCAGAAAAAAAAATGAAAATAGACTCCAGTTCCACAGAAACCTGTATCGAACATTCTCAGTGCTGGCAACAAGTTAATAGTAACATATACTTAGAGGCACATTTATCAAGGGTGGAATTTCAAATTCATGTGAGTTTTTTTTAAACTCCCCTTAACTCCTATAAATTTGAAATTCGACCAATTGAATTTAAAGTCGGACGAATCGAAACAACCAAAATTCGATTCGAGTTTTTTCTCCAACAATGTCAGGAAGGCTGCAAACATATCCGAATTGATCCCTGGAGCAAGGCCCGGACTGGCAATCTGTGGGTTCTGGCAAATGCCAGAGGGACTGCCCGGACTGGCAATCTGTGAGTTCCGGCAAATGCCAGAGGGGCTGCTATAAGAAAGTCAGTATTTTGTGTGCTGGTGGGGCTGTTTGGGCTTCAGTGTGGGCTGATTGGGCCTCTGGGTACCTGAAATGCCAGGGCCTATTTTGACTCTCAGTCCAGACCTGCCTGGAGCTCTCCCATTGACTTAAATGCCAATTCAACAGGTTTTAGGTGGCGCATAGTCAAATTCGAACTCTAAAAAGGGCCAGAGTGTGATAAATCTTGAAAATTTAATTTGAAATTTTTAAAAAAAATCAAATTTGGATAACTGCCTAGTCAAATTTGAGAGCTTTGACCATAAAATAAATTTGAATTTTCAATTTGATTCTTGATAAATGTGCCCCTTAGTGTGCCAGGGATAAAGTTACATTGTTAGGCACAGCATCATCTCATGTCAGGGACCAACATTTGCCCTCCTATAATACCGAGATCAGGCAAGTTCATTGTTACCAGCACATGCTGTAAAGAAGTATCCATGTTTACAGATAAGAAGAGGCACAAACACATATTTGTATACATAGTGAATAAAGTACCCCCTCTTGTAAAATATAAGGATATTATAAGTTACCGAGGAGTTTCATGACCCTATAGTGTTTTTATACGGGTCATGGAACTCCGAGGTAACTTCTAATATCCTCATATTTTGCAACTGGGGTACTTTATTTATTATGATACACAAGATTCAGTGAGTCATGTGACAGAAATGACATCAGAACTCACCGTTTATAAGGATATCATTTACAAGATATTCATAGCTTTTGTGTATTGTATTATATATATATATATTCATGTATAGAAATACAGCCAGTGCCTCTTTGCCCCAGTATCCCACCTTATGTAGACTGCCAGGTGCTATCTCTGTACCCCAACTTACTTAGCCACCAGTGTATCCTTCCTCTCCAGTGACCCTCCCCACCAAGAAGCTTAATCGTCTAACCAGAGAGTCTGCACCGTGACAGAGCCGAGGTGGATCTAAGTACCGCGGATACCTGCTCTCGCTAGTCAATAGCAGCATCTGTTTCTCTCTCACTTCCTGTTTGTCCAGTCCGTGACGTCAGGATCACAAGGTACGGGCGCGTCGCTAGTCACTGATAGTGGAATGCGTAAGTCACGTGACGATGAGCTCACCGAGTTTCTGTGCTTTGCCATCTTTAATGATGGAAGAGATTAGAAAGCTAAACAATGATGTGTTCCCTGGCTCTCCAGCGCTGCCTGGCTACCTTAGGGAAAGTACATAGAAATACAAGGGATTTAGTGTAAACTGTTGGTGGGATATGAGAGAATCATTGCGAGATACCCTTGATATTGAGATTTGCGGCCCCTAGAGAAATGATGGCTGATGCTGGGAACTGATGAAATACAATGACAAGGTGTCTTGTGCTGACAGGGCCAGGGGTCTCCTTAATTCACCTCCTGAAAACAAAATGTCGATGTTTAGAAAGAGAACTGTAATATGAATAGAAATAGTTCAAACATATTGGGTTATATTTATCAAAGAGCAAAGTTAGAGACAGGCCCGGACTGGCAATCTGTGGGTTCTGGCAAATGCCAGAAGGGCTGCTATAAGGTCCCATAGAAAGTGACTATTTAGTGGGCTGGTGGGGGCTGTTTGGCCTCTGTGTGGGCTGATTGGGCCTCTGTGTACCTGAAATGCCAGGGCCTATTTTAATTCTCAGTCCGGACCTAGTTAGAGATCACCACAGTCCACTAGGGTGAAATCCCGCCACTCTCCATTAGGGTTGCACTGAAGCCACGATTCGGCCTTTTTCAGCAAGATTCAAATTCGGCTGAACCGAATACGAATCGTAATTTGCATGTGCAAATAAGGGACGAGAGAAAAATCGTGTGCCTTTTTGTCACAAAACAAGGAAGTAAAAAATGTTTTCCCCTTCCCAACCCTAAAGGTGGCCATAGACGCAAAGATTTTCGGACCGTGTGTTGAGAGTCCCGACATTTTTCGTCCGGCAGAGATCGGTCGTTTGGCCGATCGGACAGGTTTGATTTTGTCCCGACCGATCCCGCCGGGGGCCCATTGCACTCTCATCGTAATCGTAGTTCAGATTACCACCGATATAGCCATGTCGCCAAACAAGTGGATCTTTTCGTCTGTGGCCACCTTAATATGCAAATTCGGATTTGGTTCGGTATTAGCCTAATCTTTTGCAAAGGATTCGGGGGTGCGGCCGAATCCAAATAGTGGATTCGGTGCATCCCAACTCTCCATTCATTTCTTGGGGTTTTTGAAAGGCGTATTTATCATAGAGGATGAACTTTCACTTTTGCCCATTGATAAACACTCTTTTAAAAATCCCATAGAAATGAATGGAGAGTGGCAGAGGACTTTGGCGATCTCCCCCTAGAATGCATGTTAGCTGCTTCTATATGTGTAATGGACACCAGAGTATCTTATTCCTTCCTCAACTGAATTGCCAGAGTTATCTAATGAGCCAGTAGCACTATTAGCACCCCATTTATTATTGTCAGGGCAAGTTTACTAGGTTTTTTATAAGCGACCAGCTGCACAGAAGTATTTTAGCTCATGTGAGCACAGTGCAGACTGAGTACAGTACTCTAAAGGTGGCTATACATGCACAAATATTTTTTTGCCAAACGATGTTTCGTACAATATTCAGTATATGGTGGTAGATGATATCGGCATATAACTGATATCGACAAAACTATGGGGGGGTTGTTTTGAAATTGGCCTCAGGTGTGCATCCACAACCCCCCCATAGTGATATCGACAAAAGACTTGGATATCGACTCATCGATCTGCCAAGTTGAAAAATGTTGATACATCGGTCAATGTTTACTGCTGAATCGGTAGAATTGTATTGTTTTTTTACCTGTGGATGTGACAATTCAGCTCTAAATGTCTGTATTGAAAACGAACAATCTTTTCTGCGCCCAATGGTTGTACAAAGATTGTAATTGTTATATGTAGGGCCAGGAACAGTAACATAAAAAAATTAAAGTGTTTTAAAGCAATTCAAATATAATACAGTGTTGCCCTGCACTGGTAAAACTGATGTGTTTGCTTCAGAAACACTACTATTGTTTATATAAATAAGCTGCTGTGTAGCAATGGGGGCAGCCATTCATAGGAGAAAAGACTCGGGTTACAAAGCAGATAGCAGATAAGCTCTGTAGAACATAATGGTGTTATCTGTCATCCACTATTTAACCTGTGCCATATAGCCTTTTTTCAATTTCCGCTGTTGCTACTCTATAGGAGTGTTTCTGAAGCAAACACATCAGTTATACCAGTGCAGGGCAACACTAAATTTTAATTTCATTACTTTCAAACGCTTTCATTTTTTGGTGTTACTGTTTCTTTAAGAGTATAACACCCTCTGCAGAGGGGGGCAGTCGGCAGTGGGATTATTACATGTTATTCACTGGTTTACCTCTTGGTTCCTACAGGAGAACTGTTATGGATTGAACCTGTGGAAAACCTGATTTGGCCACCATCAATAAGAACTGATCATTTGGACCCCAGCCCAGCAACTGGATCACAATAGGTTTCTACAGTGACCCATCAGTAGAAGACAGGATTAACACATCAGTGCTGTCTGGTTTTCAGCATGACATGGTCAGTATTCTCAGGCAGTGCATGGTCAGTTTAACACTGCTCGATTTGTTCATACTATGGGGTAGATTTGTTGCCAGCGACCGATTCGCACCCATTGCTATATTACGCCAGATGCAAATGCGCTCAGATTACGCTAATTCACTAAAATGCGGAGTTTCGTCGTGGGCGTCGAACGCTGGGAACTTTTAGCTAGCATTACTTCGGCAATACGAGTATTTGATAGTGAGGACGCGCTAACGTTAATTTCTGCCTAGCGAAACTTCACTAGGGATCTTGCGCTCAGGTCAATTTGCATAGGGTGGGAAATTTAAAGTTGTATGGACGTATTTATGTTAAATGTTGGTGCATATACTTACAAATTACACTTCTTAAAACACATGTCCAGGGAACCTTAATAAAGAAAATAGAGTTATTATAATGCCCTACACATGAGCCCACTGTAAAGTTAATGTTCCATATGTTTGCAAATGTATGGGGAAAAACGGTTCCCCCAAAAAAGTTCAAGTTAGGTCTTTTGCAGCCAATCAGGCTGAAAAAAGGAAAAGACACCAGCGTTTTTTGGACTTTGATGCATTTTCGGCTCACAGAATAATGTAAGTGACAGAAGATTGAGGAAGATCTAGCTGCTTTGCTTGGTCTGAGGTGGCTAAGGCAACTCTGGCGAAAAAGGTAACGTTCAGTAAAATCCGCACTTTAGTGAATTGGCAGAGTAACAACCTTCCCCCATAGCGAAAAGTGCCTGGCTATAGAGTGCGAATGACTGCTAGTGCCAGTCTCTGTTGCTAGTGAATTGGCGCCTACGCTCGTTAGTAAATCGGCAAAGTCATTGTTTGCCACTTCGCCCTTTAGTAAATCTGCCCCTATGAGATCAGACCAGATCTGAGTATTGACATTTTGTTTTTTAAATATATATATGTTTTCTTAGTTAACATTAGATCCAATGAGCGGTTTCCAAATTCTGTGTCATGATACAATCAAAGCTTGTCAGAGTTAGTTTTATTTTTCATGAGTTGGACAAACACAACTATAATAGCATGTACCGCATACAATTACTACTGGAGCCAAGGAAAGGATAGGCATCAGAGCCGGCCCAAGGTATTTTGGCACCCTTCAATCAATGCCTCCCCATCCGGTATTGCATTACCATTTCCCACCTTACCATTCATATTGCCACCTGTATCTGTGCCAGCACCAATTGTGTTGCCCCATGTACCTGTGCCAATGGCAGTCAATCCCTCAGATTTTCCCCAAGCCCCCAATCTGTACCTGCGCCAGCATAAGCCAAAACATCCATTATATTGTTACCCCCAATCTGCACCGATGCCAGCGGCAGCCAAAAAAATCCATATTGCCCCTATTTTGTACATGTGCCAGCAGGAGCCAAAAATCCATCATATTGTCCCAAATATTTGTGTACCTGTGCCAGCAGCCACCATATTGCCCCATGTACCTGAGCCAGCAGGCAATTACTATGTGCTTTTTCAAAATCTTTCATTTCAATCATTTTTGGGGAGCCATGTTCATTCAGATATTGATATTATCTGGTAAATAACCTTTAGGATCTGTGGCAAAACTACCAGAGGGGGTGGAAGGTATGGCTGCACCAGGGCTCAGACTATCATGGTGCAATGTAAACCTAATTTTAGGTAAGGTGTGATAGATTGTGTACTGGTGTGTGTGGGGGGGGGGGGTCTGGGAGCAAATTTTTGCACCTGTAACGAGAGACCTTTCATTTTATTAGTTTTTAGATCTGCACTCTCCATTGTCAGACAGCTTGGTGTCTCCTTTTGCATAATTTCCCGCAGATTACACTATTCTTCTCAGAATTAAAGGTGACATGAACCCAAATATAACTTGCTTAAAGGAAAACTATACCCCCCAAACAATGTAGGTCTCTATTAAAAGATACTGAGTAAAACAGCTCATATGTAAAACCCTGCTTCATGTAAATGAACCATTATCATAATAAAATACTTTTCTAGTAGTATGTGCCATTGGGTAATCATAAATAGAAAATTGCCATTTTAAAAAATAAGGGCCGCCCCCTGGGATCATAAGATTCACTGTGCACACATACAAACCACATGTAAGGTCACATGAGCCAATTAACAGACAGAGTTCTGCCTTTTGCTTCCTCACTTCTTCCTGTTACAGTTGTAGTATTTCTGGTCAGGTGATCTCTGAGGCAGCACAGATAGAGTCACGAAATGGTGGTTCAAGGCAAGAGATGTAAAAGGGCAATATTTATGTAAATATATATTCCAGTTTGGTAAGATTCTTTAATATGTCATTCAATTTGATATAAACTATCTGTTGCTTAAGTATTCATTTTGGGGGTATAGTTTTCCTTTAATGAAAGAACATGTACAGTATTTACAAGCAGTTTTCCAGTATACATGCTTTCAAAAGTTATTTGTAAATGTAATTGCTACTGGATTTAAGCAAAGTAGCACAAGCTAGACAATTAATAAACCTGCCTTGGTTGGAGGAGTGTTGAGTTCTGCTACATTGTTTCAATGGACAGAACCAGCAGTGCAAAATAGGACCAACTGCTTTCAATAGCAATTGCATTTACAAACCACTTTAATTATGTGGTTTGTGTTAATTATGTATTAGAAAGTTGCTTTGAATTACATTTCATGTCATTAGGAATAATTACATTTTGGGGTTTTCAGCCCATTATATATACTATGCTATTTAGCAGGAGTTTTCCCTGTGCTGACTATTGCATCTGTAACCATGTTGTTCTTTAATCAAGCTGAAATATGACTGGTTTCTTATAATCAGCTTGTCATGACCCAAGTGATCTAATACTTACAAGATAAAGGCATTTTCCATGTACTTGGGTTTGTCCCTTTTGAAAGGGTGCAGTGTATATTTTATAAACATTTGCAATAACTTGTTGCCTTGGGCTGGTATAGAAGACCAAAGCATGTATAGCATTGCCTAGATGTTTTTTAAAGCTGTAATTCTCTTATAAGTTTTATGTACCTTCTGTAGAAGGTCTTATTGATATTTATATTTTTTTCTTACTATTCATTGACCATCTGCGTTTCTCTCACTCCAGTGTGTGCCAGTGATGTATGCGATGCCTACCTTACTGATGTGGTCTTATGTAACAGTAGTAGAGCAGTTGGCGACTTTGTATTGGATTTTATTTTTTCCTTTACATCCCCTTTACTTTTTCCAACTCCAGCTGCAGGGACAAAGATCATGGAGCCAGATTTAAACAGATGAACTGGGATTCTATGTGGAGGATTATTTTGCTACAGTCACTGGATCTGCAGAGTTGGAGAACAATGCAAAATACATAAAATACACAGTAGATTACACGACAACACAGGACCCAGTGCAGTCTGCATATTCTGATTATTACTCAGTCTTGCTGTATTGGCTTCTGGCAGATATTATTTGACTTGTACTGTTTAGATAATTTATGATGATCCCAGATCAAACTGAGCATGTGCACAGTCTTGTGTTGCAAAGATGTATAACAAAGTTACAAGATGGTGGCCCCCTGTGGCCAACTGGAAAGCATGAATTATTTGTTTGATTAGGCTTGTGGTGCAGGAGGTTCATGTTTATGTTTAGTATACAAAATACAGCATTTCTAGCCTTATTCTATTTTAGACTTTACTTCCCCTTTAAAGAAAATAATTTTTAGCCCAGAGTACAAGCAGCACCATATATAACTTATTATTGCCTACAAGATTAGGACATTTTAACTTATCCTATAAGTAGGGATGCACCGAATCCACTATTTTGGATTCGGCCAAACCCCCAAATCGATCCGGCCCAATACTGAACCGAATCCTAATTTGCATATGCAAATCAGGGATGGGAAGGGGAAAACATTTTTTACTTCCTTGTTTTGTGACAAAAAGTGACACAATTTCCCTCCCCTAATTTGCATATGCAAATCAGAATTCGGATTGGCCAGGCAGAAAGATTTGGCTGATTCGAATCCTGCTGAAAAAGGCCAAATCCCGAACCGAATCCTGGATTCGGTGCATCCCTACCTATAAGTCTCCTTTAAGCTCACACCTACATATGTAGAGTATTACTTGTACAGATCACACAGCATTTCTTTCCAGTTCATCCTATTTGATTCCTTGCTTCTCTCTCTTTCAGAAAACCTAAAGGCTGTCAGCGTAGGGGAAAGTGTAAATTAAAACAACATCCGTCAATCATGGTTTACGTTTTATTTTATTTTTTGTCTTTTTGTTTTATTATTTAAAACCATACACATCAGTTAAGTGGACTCTATTGGGTCTCATTCGCAAGACAGACGTCATTATAGAATGAGGCTCTAAAACTGAGAGTGTGATTTTGCCCTCCCGGCATGCTGGGATAGATGACAGAGAAAGGCATGGCTGTTACAATAAAGATCAGCTTGATTCTGGCTCTTGGAACCTGTTTCAACTGATAGGGCAAGATTTCCCCTTATGGAGTACAGAGCCCATTACCACCCTGGGCCACCAGATTGCAACCTCACAGGTGTTTGCAGAGCAGATTTGTTCAGTACAGAGCTTCTTGTAGCTCATGCACAGAACCTGACTGAAGCCATTCATTAATAAATATGTGCACTTAAAGAAGAGAAAAGGGGAGGTGGAACTGGGTTCTTGTGTGAGACAGGAGGAATGCCAGGTAAAGACACAAGGGATAAAAGAGAAAATCTCACTCATACGTCTCTCCTCAACACCGTTAACAAACACATATCACCTGGGCTTGCCCACTTGACCCCTGATGAAGGCCTCAGATCAGAAGTATCGGGGTCGGTGTGTCGTTTCTATATGGAAACCATGGCTAATTTCCGAGGAATGAAGAAGTCTATTAACGGGCTCTAGAGAGTCTTCCGAAGCAAACATTAAAAGTGGACGTACATCATTCAAGTCACAGATGGTGGACAGGAAAATCTTTAACCACCTTGTATTTTGTTACATATAATAGTGTGCTTTCAATGAAACAGGAGATGTGGCCAAAGGGTGGAGAAGATCTATGGTGGCAAATTACTCCCTGATTAACAAAAGCTTAAGGCATAAGGCCATAAAAGGAAACTTGAGGCCCCACCAACCTTGATTAAAGGGGAAGGAAACCTCCTCGGCGCTAACTCCCCACCCCCCCTCCCGTGTATTGCCCCCCTCCCTCCTCCCCCCTGGCCTACCCCTCCCGCTGGGCAAATGCCCCTAACTTGTTACTTACCCTTCTGCGCAGGTCCAGTCCAGGGAGTTCACAGGCGACATCTTCTTCCACGCGATCTTCTTCCTCCTTTGACCGGCGCATGGCAGTAGGATCATTTCGCCGGTACGATCTACTGCGCATGCGCGTGACTTTTGGCACATGCGCAGTAGATCCGTACCGGTGAAATGCTCCTACTGCGCATGCGCCAAAACGCCGGTCAAAGGAGGAAGAAGATCGCATGGAAGAAGATGTCGCCTGTGAACTCCCTGGACTGGACCTGCGCAGAAGGGTAACAAGTTAGGGGCATTTGCCCAGCGGGAGGGGTAGGCCAGGGGGGAGGAGGGAGGGGGGGCAATACACGGGAGGGGGGGAGGGGGGTTAGCGCCGACGAGGTTTCCTTCCCCTTTAAGGTTCAGGTAGACAGAAGGATATGGACGATACATTACTTTGCTGCTGCTGTTAATATATATATATGTTTTTAGGACTTCTCTCAGTTGATGACCATCTGAGAGTCATCAAGGGCCTTCACACAGCAACAAAGAAAATAAGGGAAGGCAGAGGAAATATATTTATTAACCTAAAGATCAACAGATGCTCTGCATGAGAAAAGAAGAGCAAGGTGAGGTAATGAAAATTCAAACAATGGCATTACAAAGGTACGGTAAAAATCAATCTGCACTCAGTGTTCCCCCTTCTATAAAAAGGGCTAGCAGCAGGACTAGGCGACACATGAACACCTTGCATATTTCCTTCTACATCAGGAGCTCAGGCTGCCTTGGTGTGTGAGTTTTTTTTTTCTTCGCTCTCTTGGGAGGGTGGGGGTTGGGGGGCAGGTAATGAAGGCAAGATAAATGAGCAATGGGAGACGTAACTGGGCGAGGGAAGAAAAGCTGGTCAGATGGATGGCGGGTTTAGCACTCAGAGCTGCTCAAGTTCTATTTCAAGCAGCGTTCAAAGTAGGTGGATCCTATGTAACCACCCCGCATAGATCGCTGCACATTCTGTTCAAACAGGCGTCTGTTGTTCTGAAGAACCTCAGCGGCTTCTTTATTTAACGGGTCTTCAGGATTTGGCTCCTAGCACACAAAACAAATGGTCAATGGAAGCAAATTGTGGCATGCACAGGATATTCACACAGACATGGTTTAAAGGGCATGTAAAGGCAAAAAAATAAAATCCCATTTTTACTTTCTTTAATGAAAAAGAAACCTATCTCCAATATACTTTAATTAAAAAAATGTGTATCATTTTTTATAAGAAACCTGACTGTATGGAGTGAAATTCTCCCTTCATTTACTGCTGTGGATAGGAATTGTCAGACGTCCCTAACTGCTGGGCAGGGAAACAATCATACTTGTGAACAGCAGGGGGAGCCCTCGCCTTACTTTCCAGCCTTTCAGAATGCCAGCAGCTTTGTTTACCTGTAAAGCATTCGGAGACTGTGTAGATTTGTATTGTATTTGTATTTATTTGTGCCTTTAAATCCCCTTTAATGTTTCCAGCTCCAGGGACAAAGATCATGGAGCCATATTTAAACATATAAACTAGGATTCTATTTGGAGGATTATTTTGCTGCTGCCACTGGTTATGCAGAGTTGGAGAAAGTTAGATTACATGACAACACAGTGCCCAGTGCAGTCTGCATATTCTGATTATTAATCAGTCTTGCTGTATTGGCTTCTGGCAGATATTGTTTGACTTTTGGTTGTTTTGATAATTTTTGACGATCCCTAAGCAGCAGCCCAGGCCACACTGAGCATGTGCACAGTCTTGGTCTTGCAACAATGTTTAACAAAGTTACAAGATGACAGCACCCTGTGGCCAACTTTGAAAGCATAAATCATTTGTTTGATTAGGCTTGTGGTGCAGTAGTGCAGTAAGTTCATGTTTATGTTTAGTATACAAAATACAGCATTTCTAGCCTTATTCTATTTTAGACTTTCCTTGTCCTTTAAGAAACACTCGGGCTGAAAAAAAGCAGTTTCACTGTCCGAACTCTGCCTTGTTTCATAGGCCTTACGAAGTTCTAGGTTTGTGTTCCTTTGGTAAAATCACCCAGTTTGTATCTGTGATCTAGTGCTCATAATGTGCTTCAGTTGTATGGCATGTAGCAAGTAAAATGGTTTGTATGAACCCAAGGGAAATTCAGAACTGTTCTTGAGCGCTGTGCTGATGCTGATGGCTAAACACGCCATAAGGCAATACTCTGGTACTTTTTTCAGTTCAGTTGATTTAAGATAGTTTACAAGAAATAAAGGTGTTTTCCAATTACTTTCTATTTTCTATGTGTAACCAGTTTTGTAATATTGAAGTGTAAAGTGTAATTTTTCACCTTCTAAAGCAGCTCTGGGAGGGGGGGTCGCCGACCCTGTAAGCTTTTTTAAATTGATACTTATACAGTTTATATATTTCTTATCTTTGTCCCTGCTGAGTAGGGCAGCTGTATTAATACAATAATTGCTCATACTCCAGAGATGCGGCTGAGAAATGTATCAACTAAATGTTGCAAAATTGAAGCAGTTTGCGCCTGAATAAACTTAGATTTTGGAAAAACTGTAAAAATTAAACATGGAAAGTATTTGGAAAAAAAGTCTGGAGAACAATTGAACTGAAAAAAAGTGTTTGGAAGGAGAACAATCCCTTTAAAGGAGAACTAAGGGTAAAATCACTGGGGCTGCCAAATGTTAGGCACCATTGAGTAATTAAAATCACTTAGCCGATACCCCTGGCTGGTGCTCCTGTTAGCAGAAAACTGTACTGACCCAGGGTATTTGTGTAGGAGCTCATTTGCTTCTGTCTTCTTTTCTCCAGGTAGGGGCATGGGCAGTAGAGTGAAAAAGCCTGCCTTCTGCATCTAACTTCAGCTTTCACTCCACTGTGCATTAGCAAACACAAGCAGAGACCCCAGGTATCAGGTAAGCAATTATCACAGTTTGACACTCCGCAACCTTTAATACTCTTAAGATAGGGGTGCCCGGTTTATAAGCACTTCTTTTAGTAAAGTTACTGCACCACGATCAGATAACTCTATGGCAAATGGAACTTCACTGCATTATTACACAGACAGACAAGATATAGAGGGGAAGATGGCAGATTCCACACAGTTTGATTACTTGACAACTTTAGACCGACTTTCTGGAACGGTTTGAGCAGTTGAAACACAGTTTTAATAGGTATAACTGCTCACCAGAAACGATGAGCACTAATGGGACTGAATCGTTGCCCCCCAATGATGTAGATTGTATATGACAGAAGAATGGGTTTGGGCCATTATTTTTCACAGAGGAACCATTTGCATAATAGTCTGTTAAAGAAGAAGGAAAGTCTTGGTGCACTTGGGGGTGCCAAACGGAATTTCAGGTATTGACTAACTTGAAACCCCGGACCGGTGCTCCTATCAGTAGAAAACTGAACTGGGGTTCACCAGTGAGCTTCTTCTTTCTTCAAATTCCTGGGGCAAACGCATGCGCAGTTGAACTAAATAGCCCACTTTTTAGTTAAAAGTTCGGCTTTTCCTTCTAAGAGGAAGACGGAAGAGGATCTCTCCGTGGGGCTCACTGATATAACCCCCGGGCCGGCCCAGGCTTTTAGGTAAGTCATTACAATCACTTGGGGGTGCCTAACATTTTGGACCCCCAAGTGTACGATTCCTTTCCTTCTCCTTTAAATACAAGATACATGATTGTTATCTTTTTCCAAGCATTAAACATCAATAACATTCATAAAAAAAATACTGATTCACAAAAAGCCTGACCTCTAGCTGTCGCTTTCTGTAAGGGCAATAACAGACGGGGCAGTTTGTCATGGCGACAAAAACATAAGAATTTCTCTATTTCTGGTAGGGGTGAATAGCTGCAGGTAAAGTTACAGTTTCAAACTTACCAAGAAAAGATACTGCAGGCCATAAATTATAGAATTTATTGTGAGTACAGGTTTCCAGTCCTCTCTGGAGAAGAAAAAAAAAATTCATACATGCAAAAATACCCCAGCAATACATCATAAAGGCTCAAATGGCAGATGGATTTAGTCATGAATGCTATAGTATAGTTTTCAGGGATGTCTATTTTCCAATATTTAGATATTATTAAAATATTTTGCTATGGATTATACAAGACGAGTGCAAGCAGGAGAAAAGGAGCCCTTGTTTCCAGTGACACCTACATGATTCACATAGAAAGCAATGTTTTCCTTTTCATCTTGTACATCCAGCTATGAGGGCCTCAAGGAGCAGTTGAATGTAGCAGAAACTGAGTGGAGCAGCTCATGAGACTGACAATCTGATGAGCCTTTTCCCTGCATGGATTCTGGGCTGCCATACTAAGAGGAGCAGATACCAAGAGATGAAGTCTGAAAAGACTCATGGATGTTTGTTTCTCTGCATCTGAGTAGTAGGAGCTAATGAGAATACCTGCACATTAGCATAAACCTCCGTAATGTTAATGAGGCCTAAAGATAAATAAATGCTCCTTTGTAAATGATTATTTCACCTAGTATTGGGTATCTCCAGGAGGAATGGATAAATAGTCCATGAGCATGACATGTCCTGGTGGCATCAGAGAACACAACCCAGCCAATGGGGGTAGTAATTGTAGAATGTTGGAACCCAAAGCTCTTTTCAATGACTAGAAACTAGTGATGTGCAGCTGGTAGAGTCCTGCAGCGGGTTGATGGTGGTCGGCGGGTTGCGGGTCCGTTAGCGGATCAAAGAGGGAAAATATGCGGGTTGTGGTTCAGGTCGCGGGCTCGGGTGTTAGAAATTGGTTCCCCACAGGACTCAAGCGCCTGGCCCGAAACCCACGGATCGGGTGGGTTGCGTCCAGCTACTGCAAATAATCTTCGGGTCGCTGCCAGCTTCCAGCCCAGCAATTTATTGTTTTGCACCTGCCCCGCCCCTTTTTGTAAAACCACCGCAAGGCGGCTCTATAAATAGAGGGGACGTAGCAAGACGGGTCTGGGTCGAGGAAAACTCAACCCGCACAACACTATTTGACACAGACTATAAACTAGCAGGTGTTTCACCCAAAAGTGACTAAACCTGAATACAATGGAAGTTGGGCAGATCGTTGGCACTTATTAGCACAAAATGCAACTTTGCAGAATTTTATTTTTTAACAAATATATTTTATCAAACAAATCTGTTTTGGGCAGGTTTCTCCAGCAGTGGGAGTGCTATAGCAACATAAAGGATGATATTAAGGCATAGTAAATAATGACATTTGGCTTACCTTAGAATATTTAAGCAGACGTTGCCCTCTAGGTCTATATTTGGATGATATACCATGGTTTCACATTTCACCTTTGGAGGGTCATGTGGGTAGCCCTGTCCAACCTGCAGACAACAGAAATGAGGCAACTGAATATACACACACACATACACCGTTTTGGAACATTTCACAATTATTAAATTTACAAATAAAAGCACAATATACAGTAATGTGTGAGTATATAGAAACACATACAAGCCCCCTCAAGAAGCCCAAAGCAGTGTATGGGGGCCAATTAGGTTGATATTTTGTATGTTTAGATATCGGTACAGGTATGGGACCCGTTATCCAGAAAGCTCCGCATTATGGTAAGGCCATCTCCCAAATAATCCAAATTTTAAAAAATATTTTCTTTTTTCTCTAGAATATTTATAAAGCAGTAGCTTGTACTTGATCCAAACTAAGATAGAATTAATCCTTATTGGAAGCAAAAAAAATCATTCCTGTTGGGTTTATCTAATGTTCACATGATTTTCTAGTAGAAGGTATGAAGATCCAAATTACAGAAAGATCTGTTATCTGGAAAGCCCCAGGTCCCCAGCATTCTGGATAACAGGTCCCATATCTGTACCACAATTGGAGCTAATAGATCCTGACCACATGATAAGAACAATGGGAGGCTTGAATCTAAATAGTATAAAATCCTCCTATTAAAAATGACAGATAATTCAATACCTTCCAACGTAACAGTTTAAGGAAAGCAACGAGTCCGGTTTCCTAAATATGTTTTATAATTATGTTATGTTCTATCAGCATGATATTAATGGTACAAGAACTACACACAGTACTGTATAGTATAAACAGTGTAAGTACTAATGTGTTGTAGTATGAAAGGGTACAGGTATGGGACCTGTTATCCAGAATGCTCAGGGAAGGAAATAAAAACATTTGCCCCTTCCCATTCCTAATTTGCATATGCAAGGTAGGATTCGGTTCGGTAATCGGCCGAATCTTTTGCGAAGGATTCAGGGGTTTGGCCAAATCTAAAAATTTCAGCGAATCCCTGCCATTAATGATTGGTTTAGTTCACAGATCCCATTGAAAAGACACTGATGCTACATAGTGCAGGTATGGGATCCATTATCTGAAAACCCAAAAAGCTCCAAATTACGAAAAGGCCATCTCCCATAGACTCCATTTTATCCAAATAATAACATTTTTCAAAAATAATAAAACAGTAGCTTGTACTTGATCCAAACTAAGATAAAATAAATCCTTATTGGAAGCAAAACCAGCCTATTGGGTTTATTGAATGTTTACATGATTCTTTAAGGTGTGAGGTTCCAAATTACATAAAGATTACAACCCAGAAAACCTCAGGTCCCGCGCATTCTGGATAACAGGTCCCATACCTGTACACATATATAATTTCAGAGAGGACTAGCACTTCACTTGAAGGATTAGTACTGATCCTCTCTAAAATGATACATCATTACAACTGACAGAGTACTAAGGGGCCTTTTCATTATGTGGTGTAAAACGAAATATGCCGAAATAAAAAACCACTGTAAAAAGCTGTGTAAAATAAATGGTGAATTTATCAAGGTGTGTTTTATTTTACGACATGCAAACGCCAGATTTGCTGCTGTCATTTTACAGTGGAAGTTGCTCAAAGAATTTTTTTTTTTTTTTTTATACAGCAAATATTTTTTACACTGTAGCTGTTTTTTTACACCACATAGTAAATGTGCCCCTACTGCGAATAGAACCGGGAAACACAGAACAGAAAATGCGTCTTCAATCTGCGGCAGTTAAGTGGTTCAATTGCTTGTAGCTGAAAAGAAGTGACTTTTGTTGTTTTCAGTTCCCACTAAGAAACACAAAGGCTGTTTTTAGCCAGATACAGGTATGGGATGCGTTATCCAGAATGCTCGGGATCTGGGGGTTTCCAGACAATGGATCTTTACATAATTTGGATCTTCATACTTTAAGTCTACTAGAAAATCATGTAAACTTTAAATAAACCCAATAGGCTGGTTTTGCTTCCAATAAGGATTAATTATATCTTAGTTGGGATCAAGTACAAGTGACTGTTTTATCATTACAGAGAAAAAGGAAATAATTTTAAAAAATTTGGATTATTTGGATAAAATGGAGTCTATGGGAAACTGCCTTTCCATAATTTGGAACTTTCTGGATAACAGGTTTCCAGAGAAACAGATCCCATACCTGTACAAGTAGCTGCTAATCATGTCTCAGTGTTCATAGAGCCATAGTTGAAATGCACAATGGCACAAACCCTCCTATAACTGATCAGTAATGAGTTTATGTAGGAGCCTCCACTAAAAGTGACTACTCAGTGGAACAGCAGTGCAGATGCACAGGGAGATCATGTGACTGATCCTACTGAATGATCACACAAACCTTCACCTGCACACACTTGTACATCTATGTAACTGCACAGGTTCCCATCCCATGACTATTTATACATTGCACTGCTGTTTCTTTCCTCTCATGTTAATGGAAGCAAATGATCACGCAGCATTGTCCATTTCTCAATGAGAAAAAAAGATTACCTTGTATTATGCCGTGGAGTAGAACTGAATCTCACAGCATTGTGGTGACCCTGAAACTATTGTACTTTACAGTTCACCTTTATGCTATGCATATGCTATGTTGTATCCTTTGCAACTATTCAATTTATTTAAAAGTTTATTAGTTATTTGCCTTCCTTTTGTTCTTTTTAGCTTTCAAATCAGGGTCACTGACCCTCTACAAAACTGTAGCACTTCAAGGGATAGGTATTCCTCCTAGACTGAACAAACAGGGAAATATCTTGTAGGACATAGTAAGCAGGCCTGTGGGGAAAGATGGACAGCAATGCAGTAGAGTTGCGCTTTCTCAGTACAGGCTATGAATGAATGAATGTAGGGATGGCACCTATGACTGCTCACTGCCATTGACAATTCCTTTAAAGGAAAAAACTGGGTAAATAGATAGACTATTCCACATTACAAATGTTTCTAATTACAGTTAGTTAGCCAAAAATGTAACAGAACAGAACACTACTTCCTGCTTTGCAGCTCTCTTGATTTCCACTGATTGGTCTATTTACCCAGTTTTTATTTTTATGCTGAACTGTTCCGTTAATGGGCAGATTTGCTAATTTATTATTATTATATTTATTATTAACATGTATTTATATAGCGCCAACATATTGCGTAGCACTGTGTCTTTCCTTTAGACAAATACAGTGACATATTTTAAATAAAAAAAGGCATAACATGCTTTTAACTCGTGCCTTGTGCTGAAATGACTACCAAATTGAATCCCTGCCCTTGAAGTAGAGTCCTGCAGCAGGTCGGGTACCTGCGGTTACCCACGAAAATCTGCGGGTTGCGGGTAGAAGTTCCGGCTGCGGGTATAGACGCGCTTCTTTTTTCTGTTCATGTCGATGATATCATTTCTGGTTTAAGACAGCACTTCTTAAATCTCGGGTAGCGGGTCCAAGCAGGTAAGAATGCGGGTCCGGGTTGCAAAAAATGGACCCGCGCAGGACTCTACCTTGAAGGGATTCACAAAAATCTAGAACCTTGAAATCTAGAACAAGCCAAGTCAATCGCATTTGTCAAGGACAATAACGGAGGAAAAACTATAAAATGGGTCTTACCTTAAAGCTGAACACAAATTTTCCACCCTTGTAGAAACCCTTAAAGAAAAAAAAAACCAAATCAGGAAGGTTAGGGTTACACTCTTATGCACATATAAGTCAGTGGCTAACAGGGCGCAGGTATTATTATAAGTTAAAAACAAATGACAGTAGAGCAAACGTAAAGGGGTTGTTCACCTTCAAGCACATTGAAGTTGGTTTCAGATAGTTCACCAGAAAGACTTTTTCCAATCACTTTCTATTTGTGACCATTTTTATAATACTGAAGTGTAAAGTTTAATTTGTTACCTTCTAAACCAGGGATCCCCAACCCTTTTTACACGTGAGCCACATTCAAATGTAAAAAGAGTTGGGGAGCAACACAAGCATGAAAAAGTCCCTTGGGGTGCCAAATAAGGGCTGTGATTGGCTATTTGGTAGCCCCTATGTGGACTGGCAGCCTACATGAGGCTCTACTTGGCATAGATGCAATTAAAATGTGCTTCCAAGTATGGATGCCCCGAATCCACTATTTGGGATTCGGCCTAATATCGAACCGAATCCTAATTTACATATGCAAATTAGGGGCAGGAAAGGAAAAAGTGGTAAAAATTCTTCTTTTGTGACGAAAAGGCATGTGATTTCCCTACCTGCCCCTAATTTAAATATGCAAATTAGGATTTGCTTTGGCCAGGCACAAGGATTCGGCCGAATCCTGAACCCGAATCCTGGATTCAGTGCATCCCTACTTCCAAGCCTGAAATTTAAAAATAAGCTCCTGCTTTGAGGACAAGGAGAGCAACATACAAGGGGTTGGCGAGCAACATGTTGTTCACGAGCTACTGGTTGGGGATCACTGATCTAAACAAACTCTGGGAGGGGGGGTCGCTGTCTTAAATGGTCTAAATTGATACATTTAGTTGATACATTTCTTATCTTTGTCCCTGCTGAGCAGAATCCCATAACTTCATTTAAGGCAGCTGTTAGACTTGATACAATAGTTGCTAATATTACACAGATGCTGCTGAGAAATGGGTCAACTAAATGTAACAAATTGTAACAGTTCAAATGCTCCTGGATCAGCTGCCAGACTGGAACACCAGAGACAGGAACATTCAACGTTAAACTTAAATTTTGGGAAAATGGTAAAAAATAAAAGATGGAAAATAATTGAAAAAGTCATAGTTTTTGTGTTTGTAAGGTGAACCACCCCTTTAAGCATGAATTACACAAAGCGTGTGCGTGTGTGTGTTAACTGTACATACATAGCAGAAAAGCCTGCTAACGTCACCCTCTCTTACATCTGCTCCATGACCTGCTTTCACCCAGTTGCACCCGATCTAACAGAGGCTGATGTTCACAGGCTTTCTGGTACTTATGTACAGCCCAAGGGAATATGGAGAAGTGGAAGCAAATCAAGTATTTAAAAGTGTACAGTTTTTGTTCATATACATATTTTTGACATTAAGGCACACAGGCAGATTCGGGGAGATTAGTCGCCTGGCGACAAATCTCCTCTTCTTTGGGGCAACTAATCTCCCCGAACTGCCTTCCCGGCGGGAAGGCAGTTCGGGGGGATTAGTTGCCAGTGACGTAACTAGAGGGGGGCAGGCGCCGGACGCGCTGCCGGGCCCCCCGCTCCCCTCCGTACACCCGGAATCGCCCGGGAATCGTGGCGCGTGAGCTGCTGGGGGGCCCTGGCCCAATCGCACCCCCTGCTCCCCTGGTAGTTACGCCACTGTTAGTCGCCCTGAAGAGGAGACAAGTCACATGCGTCAGAAATAAGGTAAGTGATAGAAATGTCAGATGAAGTAGCAGCGTTGATCCGAAATGTCAGATGAAGTAGCAGCGTTGATCCGATGCAAATTTTTTAAACTCAGGTGAATAGGATCGAATCGAATTTGATTAGAATTTTAAAAACTCGATTCTCCAAAAA
Source organism: Xenopus laevis (assembly GCF_017654675.1). Taxonomy (NCBI): domain Eukaryota; kingdom Metazoa; phylum Chordata; class Amphibia; order Anura; family Pipidae; genus Xenopus; species Xenopus laevis. Next base: position 107,864,272 of record NC_054383.1, on the reverse strand, counting down.
AAAAACTTGAATGTCAGGAAGACTGCAAACAACTCCAAATTGATCCCTGGACGTCTCCCATTAACTTAAACAGCAATTCGGCAGGTTTTAGGTGGCGAATAGTCGAATTTGAGTTCTTAAAGAGACTACGCCCCTTAGTTTAGCCATGAAAACATAATGGAGAAAATCCACATAGCAGACTGCAGTAAGATAACACTGCTACTTACCCCAAATCAGACCCTCTATGGTGTGGAATAAGTCAGGAGGCAAGGGTTGACTAAAGCCCGGCAGTGGGTGCTCTCCATAGTCTGGTACGTCTTTTGCATATTATTTAGTACATGCCATGTTATATATAGTGACACCATATAATGAACATTGTCTTTAAGTGCAATGGTGTATGATTATTATGTAATATTGACATTAATTGCCTCTTGTACCCAACATAGTTGGCTTGTTTGCTCTTCAGGGTAGAGGGGATTGTATCTAAAGATTTATCTACAACGGTTCTCTATGGTTAGGGCCACATGGGCCTGGTTGAGGCAGTTAGCTCCATTTGTTAAAGGAGAACTAAACCCCTAAAAATGAATATAGCCAAAAGTGCCATATTTTATAAACTGAATTTATTGCACCAGCCTAAAGTTTTGGCTTCTCAATAGCAGCAATGATCCAGGACTTCAAACTTGTCACAGGGGGTCACCATTTTGGAAAGTGTCTGTGACACTCACATGCTCAGTGGGCTCTGAGAAGCTGTTGAGAAGCTAAGCTTAGGGGTCGTCACAAATTATCAAGCAGAAAATGAGGTTTGTCTGTAACATAAGCTGATGCTACAAGTCTGATTATTAAATTCATTCAAGACGTTGCAGCGCACTCCAGAGTCAAATGATCGCTCAGGTTCGTATTCGGTTAAAAGATCAGCCTTTATTGATTACATCAGTTTAAAATGAAATGTTCACGAACCATAGGACTAAGGGGTGGTAACTTGCAGGCAAAGTTGTTGCGAACAGAGGTGAAATGGATTCACAAATTACACACGAGTTTACATTAGTTGTTATATCTAATAGCTCTGTGGAATGAAATAGGGATTGCATTAATTGGAAAATAAGAATAAATTATATATGGATCGCCTTATGAACTTATGGAACCTTTTTTAATGATTAAGTAAAAACCTTGTATCCACGATATGAAACTGAAAGTGGGATCTTAGAGAGCAACACATATTTATATTTTGGTTCAGAAATGATTTAAATTGTAACAACATAGTGAGAAATATATAAAAGTATGTAACAGTTGGTTGACTTAATTGGAACTATCTTGCAGTTTTGGAAATGTTAGATGAACGATACAGTTATTTTATGAAAGTGAATGTTTTTATACTGGTTTTCTGCATATGTTGCTAATTAGTGTATTAGGTAAATTAGCTCACCCCTGTGAGGAGAAGGGGAGTTCCCCTTGTGGGATGGAACTGAGCATGCCCAGGTCTCTGATGAAGTACATAGTTACGAAACGCGTCAGACCATGAGCTAACATTTCATTATAAACTGATGTAATCAATAAAGGCTGATCTTTTAACTGAACACGAACCTGAGCGATCATTTGACTCTGGAGTGCGCTGCAACGTCTTGAAAGTGCATTGTGAAACGTCTCCCTTAGCGACAAACTCGGGGCGGCAGCACCCGGGTCACCCTGTGGAGAAGGTAAGCCGATCTATCTATGTGCGAGAATAACCTTTGGGAATAACGTGTGGAAGATTGTGTAATAAGAGCAGGTGCATCCGAGCCAATTACTACTAATGGTGAGCGGCTATCAACCGCTATTAAGCTTCATACCATATAGGATCGAGCGCGTGAAAAAATATATATTTGTTGGAACCTCAATAAGGGTGTTGGGACATTTATGGAATAGTGACAATTTGATTATTAAATGCTGATGCTAATTGCACTGGTTTCTGTGCTGCCATGTAGTAATTATCTGTATTAATCACTAATCAGCCTTATATTGTGATATTTCTATTCTATGTGTACTGTATATTGTGAGTGGGTCCCTAAGCTCAGTAAGTGACAGCAGCAAAAAGCATGTGCAGTGAATCTGCAGAAAAGAAGATGGGGAGCTACTGGGGCATCTTTGGAGACACAGATCTTTACTGCTAAAGGCTGTGGTTGCCTCGGGCTGGTAGAGAAGCAAAAAACATAATGTACAACATTTCTAGCTACTTCTTGAGTTAGGCTTTAGTTCTCCTTTAATAGTAACCTCAATGGGAATACTGTATCGGTCGGTTGCTCCATTCCTCACTCCCAACATTCTTATGTTCAAGGTCCGAGTGTTTCCCAAATGACTAACAAGTACCACTAGCCATCAGGGCTGCCACTAGGGAATGCAGCAGGGCTCATGTGCTGCTTATACAGAAAGATAAAACATCTAATCCAGCCCAGCATTTGCATATACAGGTAAAGCTACACAAAACAACTGCACATATACTGACCTCATCAGGGCAGATGACTAATTTGAAATTTAGGAGATCATCGTGGTCGGAGAACTCTATTTCGCATGTCTTCGGCAAATTCAGTTCGGTAATATCTGGAACACAGGCACGGAAACGCACATTAACGTCTCATTGGGTTTTATTACAAACAATTTTGTTTACTGCAACAGAAACAGATGTGATTAAAGGGCAATGAAAGCTCTGATCAGTTGTGTCCCTATTTATTTATGTTCTCCCTTTTTTACTTGATTTTCATATTTATATTATACAATATTTATTGGATAGCCCTGTACAGAGATAAGTCTCTGAGCAGAACCCTTGTATACAGCTGGTGAATAGAATTCTGCACCCATGCCGTGCTATTCTATGCACTTTTGCAATGTACATTCATCTTCTTTTTTTTTTTACTTCCAAGTTATTAAAGGTTACATGTATTGTTAAAGGATAAGAAAACCTCAAAAATAAGTGTTTGTAAAACTGATGAGTGCTATTCTAAAAACTTTTGCAATATACATTCGTTATTTATTTATTTTTAATTCCAAGATATTACAGGATTTATGTACTGTTAAAGGGGTTGTTCACCTTTGAGATAACTTTTAGTACGATGTAGAGAGTGATATTCTGAGATAATTTGCAATTGGTTTTCATTTTTTATTATGGAAGGTTTTTGAGTTTTTTAGCTTTTTATTCAGTAGCTCTTCAATTAGCATTTTAAGCAATCTGGTAACTAGGGCCAAAATTACCCTAGCAACCATGCATTTTACATTCACTTATTTTTAAGGTTTACTTATCCTTTAACATGAATTAATTGAAATTACAACAGCGCCACCTGCTGGTCATTTTCTGACCATCACGTAGTCAAGGAAGTTGTCAGGAGAAAGAAAGAGGCTGCTCTGATGTTTTTCTGGTTAGGACAGATCTGAGAAAGGTTTTTAATTTTTTTTTCCCAACCAGAAGAACAGCAGCCTCTTTCTTTCTGTACATTCCAAAAGAGCTTAGAATCGCCCCTTCGTTCATTTTACATTCACTTATTTTTAAAGTTTACATTAATGTTGACTTTGCAAGGCAACCTCTGCCCAGTTTGGCCACCCATGTGGAAGGCCAAATGTTGCCGATCCAATCAGAAGCAAGAACTCTGTTACTGGGCACCTCTGTGCATACGTGTATATATATATATATATATATATATATATATATATATATATATATATATATATATATATATATATATATATATATATATATATATATATATATATATATATATAGACAAATACAAGATTCCTCTGCACTCAACCCATTATCAATATATTTAAGACAGAGACATTTTGTGCATACTGCTACTAAAAAATGCCTTACCCTTTAAACAAAACATATATATATATATATGAACTGTATACGGCTGCTGTACAGTGAGGTTCATAAAGCAGCTCTACTTATGTTACGATTGTGGGGAAAAAATATAAAGAGTGACAAAAGGGTTGTTCAACTTTAAGTAAACTTTTAATATATTATAGAATGTCCAATGCTAAGCAACTTTTCAATTGGTCTTCATGATTAGGCTTTCATAGTTTTTGAATTATTTGCCTTCTTCTTCTGACTCTTCCCAGCTTTCAAATGGGAGGTCACTGACTCCAACTTAAAAACAAATGCTATGCAAGGCTACAAATGCACAAACACTTTAGGATGGAACTACTTTCTGGCAGGCTGTTGTTTCTCCTACTTAATGTATCTGAATCAGTCTCAGTGGGACTTGGCTTTTACTACTGAATGCTGTTCTTAGATCTACCAGGGAGCTGCTATCTGGTTACCTTCCCATTGTTCTGTTGTTAGGCTGCTGGGGGGGGGTTGATATCACTCCAACTTGCAGTACAGCAGTAAAGAGTGACTGAAGTTTATCAGAGCACAATTCACATGACTGGGGGCAGCTGGGAAACTGACAAGATGTCTATCCCCATGTCAGATTTCAAAATTGAATATTACAAAATCTGTTTGCTCTTTTGAGAAATGGATTTCAGTGCAGAATTCTGTAGAATTTCGTATTCAAATCGTATTCAAATCGGTTGCTAAGGAAATCTGGACCCTAGCAATCAGATTCCTGAAATGGCAAACGGCTGATTAAAGTTAAAAATTGTCTCGGAGCATCACTCTCTGCATCTACTAAAAGTTAATTCAAAGGGGAACAACCCCTGGCTTTCAGATGCTCCAGCCTATTACTGTGCTCCATTCAACCAATCATTCCAATATAAGGAAATTCTCTGCTAGTAGTAAGGGAATCATTTTCTCATTCCACAAATATGCAAACTCCACACCCCCTCTTTATAATGTTACCATGAAGGCAGGGCTCAGAGCTGCACTATACTGAGCTACTATACTCTTAGGGGCGTATTTATCAAGGGTAGAACATCAAATTTGAAAAACTTCGAAATTCGAATTCAAGAAGACCAATTGAAATTAAGTAGTTTTTTTAGCGAAATAGGTCCATTTTCGATCAAATAGGTCTGTATTCAGGCGAATCGAATCATACGAATCTATATAATAGCGCATTCGATCAAATTCAAATCAAACTTTCCAAAAACAAAAAAAAAACCTTCTATTCTTCAAAGTCCATTAATTGACTCCAAATAGGTTCTAGGAGGTCCCCCATAGGCTAAAACATCAATTCGGCAGGTTTTAGATGGTGAATGGTCGAAGTCGAATTTTTCAAGAGACAGTAAAATCTAAAAATAATATTTTTTCAAATTTGAATCAAATTTGGACTATTCCCTTGTTGAAGTACACAACAAAATAGTTCTAAATTCTAATTTTTTGAATTCGAAAATTCACCTCGACCCTTGATAAATCTGCCCCTTAGACTTTTCTGTACATAGTATATTACATAACATTCATCTACGCCTGTATACCTTGCACCTTACGACCAAACAGCCTGTGTGTATGTATGTATATATATATATATATATATATATATATATATATATATATATATATATATATATATATATACACACACACATACATACATATACACACACACTATTTCTTTAAGATAAAAATGGTACACTTAATAATAATAATAATAAACAGATTTTGGTGGAGAAGAGGAAAATTTTAAAAACTTTAAGTTCTAGTGAGAAAAAAAAAAAAAAGACTTGTAAATTAGGGCTGTGTGTTATAAGGGAAGGGCTGGGAGTTCTGGAATGCAAGGGGCCCATAGTAAGGTAACGTGTATACTGTAGGTGCTAGAATGAAGTGGTTGTCTAGAAGAGGTGCCTATTTACTAACAACTGGATAAGATCTTGGGGTTTCCACAAAGCTGCCTCTGACCAATATACTGTACCAACCAAACAAAAACATTATGGGATGGGACAGACTTCAGGAGTTTCACCTTGAATAAGAGGGTTACGGGCAGTGCCAGTCCTGGGCTAGTATGTATGTACTATTACACGTGTGTGTGTTTACATATATGTATGTCTTCTCCACGCATAGAGAGCAAAATATTTCACCTTTGAAACACCAGCGAGACTATGGGTCAGAGCACCCCGTATTCTGATCACCCCAAGTACTGGAGATGCAAATGCAAAGGCTTAACGGGGTGGTTCACCTTTAAGTTAACTTTTAGTATGTTATAGAATGACTAATGCTAAACAACTTGCAAGCAATTTGTCTTCATTATTTATTTTTTATAATTTTTTTTGAATTATTTGCCTTCTTCTGACTTCTTTTCAACTTTGAGAAATGCTCTGTAAAGCTACAAATGTCCTGTTAATGCTACTTTGTATTATTCATCTTTCTTTTCAGGTCCTCTCCTATTCATAATCAAGTCTTTTATTGAAATCAGTGCATGGTTGCTAGGGTAATTTGGACCCTAGCAACCAGATTACTGGAATTCCCAAACTGCTGCTGAATAAAAACCACAAATAATAAAAATGAAAACCAATTGTAAATAGTCTCAGAATATCACTCTCTATAGCATACTAAAAGTTAACTCAAAGATAAGCAGCCCTTTAGGGTAAGGCCACACTGGGCGTTTTGCGGAGATTTGGTCGACTGGCGACTAATCGCCTCGTCTTTGCAGCGACCAATCTCTCCAAACGCCTTCCCTCACTCTGCGCTGGCTAAGATGAAAAAACGCCGGCACTAATCACACACAGCAGTTCGTTTTCCGAAGTCGCCCGAAGTTGAGGAAACTTTGGGCGACTTCGGAAAACTAATCGCCACGTGTGATTAGCGGTGGGGTTTTTTCATTTTAGCCAGCGCAGAGTGAGGGAAGGTGTTTGGAGAGATTGGTCGCCACAAAGATGAGGAGATTAGTCGCCAGTCAACCAAATCTCCCCAAAACGCCCAGTGTGGCCTTACCCTTAACGTGAATCACTGCAATGTGACATACGAAGGAGCTGACCCATTAGTGAAGAGCAGGGCTGTGGAGTCGGTTAGTGATGTGCGGGTCAGGATTTTCCCAATCCGCACCCACCCGCAACCCGACCTCCCACCACCCGCGCCCGACTTCCAGGTCTCTCTTATAGACCTGCCCCGCCGATGACATCACAAAAGGGGCGGGGCGAGAGGCGCGCATCTATAAAAACTCAACCAGGAAGTCGAAAGCTGGCATTTGGTCGGAAAACAGCGTGAGGTCGGCCCGAACCCTCCCGACCCACGGGTATTGGGTCGCCCGCACATCACTAGAGACGGTACATAAATCCTTCAACTCCGACTCCTCAGTTCATGGTACCTCCGATAGTTTTTAAAGGAACAGTAACACCAAAAACCGAAAGTGTAACTAAGTAACTAAAATATACTGTTGCTCTGCATTGGTAAAAGCTGTGTGTTTGCTTCAGAAATATAAACAAGCTGCTCATTCAAGCTGGAAAAAAAGGAGAAAAGGCACAGGTTACGTAGCAGATAACGAATGAAACACCATTGTACTGGACAGAGTTTATATGGTATATGCTATGTAACCTGTGCGTTTTCTTTTTTCTTCCAGCTTGAATGGCTGCCCCCAATGCTACACAGCAGCTTGTTTATATGAAAAAGATCCGTTTTACCAGCGCATACTACAGTATATTATATGTTGATTATTTTAAAACGCTTTCATTTTTTGGTGTTACTGTTCCTGACGTACTTTCCATGTTGACTGAAAGAAGTTAAGTAGACAACATACAAGGAATTTTATCACTGCCAAAGCTCAAATATATAAACCACATCCTTTGGTAATTCTAAAACAAAATCAAAGTTAAACTGCATAAACCAAAAACAACTGGAAAACCTAAAACAACTTGTATATTAATTGAACCTGGTATTTAACTGTAGAGTAGCTGTTAAATAAAATCCAAATTTAACTAAATTATTGTTCTTAGAAAAAGAATTGCTTCTGCCATATCCTCCTTCATAGAAGCTCTTATTTGATTATATTCAGTGCTTGTAGTTATTAGGAGTCGTATATTTTCTGCTCGGACTCCAGATACCCAGAATTGCTCCTGACTCCACAGCTCTGATACAGAGTGACTGATACGGCCACAGATTCTCCTGACGGCATTGGGAATTGATACCCCTTAACCTATTCCTGCTCTTATGATTCATACGTTGGCACCTGCCTGGTCCCATTTCATATGATGCCAGTTAATTGTCCTCCCAAATAAACTAATTTGTATTTCAGCAGGGTTACTCAGCAGAAGGAGGGTCAAACTTCCCTGTGGTTGTAGCAACACCAGCCCATTTAATGGTGGCCGTATGCCTTTAAAAACATGTGTTTGGTTAGGAGGTCTCTCCTCTATGATAGACAAGAGAGGGGCAGGAACAGTCTACAAGACCAATACTTTGGGCAGGTGGCACTTTTCCCCAAAAAAAACAAAAATCAGCAGGGCGGTGCTAACCTAGGAGAAATATGATCGGATAGAATCATGTGCAGTGACCAACCCTCTATTTTTTTGGTATGAAGTGAATATGAACAGATCAGTTGAACTTCAATTATATTCATCTTTAACCTTGGGGTGTTGCCCTAACCACCCCCCTCCTGGTTTCACTCCTTATAAACAAACACATAGTTCGGCCGCGCAGCAGCACATCTGGAATAGTTCCATTGATTTCAATGAGCGAATCCACATAAGCCTGTGTTCTGCTGGATCCCGGGGCAGATTGTAGCAGGTTTGTTGGAAAGAGAAAAATAGAGAAAATCTGTTGCAATGAAACCTATAATTAAGCTGCATGCGGAGCAAACTTGTGATGTACAGTTGTGTTAGACCTGTAATAGAAAAGAAGGACAAAGGGGTGGCAATGAAAGAGGCATGTGTAGGAATGGTGTGAGTATAGTGTAGGAATGGTGTGAGTATAGTGTGAGTATAGTGTGAGTATAGTGTAGGAATGGCATGTGTATAGTGTAGGAATGGCGTGGGTATAGTAGGAGTGGTGAGAGTATAGTGTAGGAATGGTGTGAGTATAGTGTAGCAATGGCATAGGTATAGTAGGAGTGGTGTGAGTATAGTGTGAGTATAGTGTGAGTATAGTGTAGGATTGGCGTGGGTATAGTGTAGAAATGGCGTGGGTATAGTAGGAGTGGTGTGAGTATAGTGTAGGAATGGTGTGAGTATAGTGTAGGAATGGTGTGAGTATAGTGTAGGAATGGCGTGGGTATAATAGGAGTGGTGTGAGTATAGTGTAGGAATGGTGTGAGTATAGTGTAGGAATGGCGTGGGTATAATAGGAGTGGTGTGAGTATAGTGTAGGAATGGCATGGGTATAGTGTAGGAATGGCGTGGGTATAGTGGGAGTGGTGTGAGTAAAGTGTAGGAGTGGTGTGTAGTGTGAGTATAGTGTAGGAATGGCGTGGGTATAGTAGGAGTGGTGTGAGTATAGTGTGAGTATAGTGTGAGTATAGTGTGAGTATAGTGTGAGTATAGTGTGAGTATAGTGTGAGTATAGTGTAGGATTGGCGTGGGTATAGTGTAGAAATGGCGTGGGTATAGTAGGAGTGGTGTGAGTATAGTGTAGGAATGGCGTGGGTATAATAGGAATGGTGTGAGTATAGTGTAGGAATGGCGTGGGTATAGTGGGAGTGGTGTGAGTAAAGTGTAGGAGTGGTGTGTAGTGTGAGTATAGTGTAGGAATGGCGTGGGTATAGTAGGAGTGGTGTGAGTATAGTGTGGGAATGGTGTGGGAATGGTGTGAGTATGGTTGAGTATGGTTGAGTATGGTTGAGTATGGTTGAGTATGGTTGAGTATGGTTGAGTATGGTTGAGTATGGTTGAGTATGGTTGAGTATGGTGTAGGAGTAGTGTGAGTGTAGTGTAGGTATAGTGCCCTATAGACACAGAGAAATAGAGAATAAAGAATACAAGCGAGAGGCTGGCACGGGCTTTATGAAGAGCAGAAAGGCCATTGGTCGGCAGGGGCAGGATAGACCATTGTTCCCCCTAGTGGCGGGGGTGAGACAAAGCTCCAGGTTACCTTTCTGAATGCGAAGCTGTGCGGCTGAGGCCTTTTTACTGCTGCCTTTAGTTCCCCCTGCAGATTCCTCCTCCTTCTTCTGCTGCTTCAGGGAGAAGAGTTTGATCATCTTGCTGGATGTGTCCCCCGCGGGCCCGCTCCTCCCTCACTCCCCTCCTGCTCTCCCGATGTCCCGCACTGGGGGAAGCTCCCAGCCTCCCTCCCCTCCGTCCCCTTTCTCTCTCTCTCTCGCCACACACAGGCCGGGGGAGACAGGCCGCAGCACTGGGGTCTAATCGTCTCTCCCTGACCGATAGAAGAACTGGACGTGAGTTTAGACCCGGAGCAGCAGCTTTCTGGTGCCGGTACTCACAGCCGCTACCGACTAAGGCTTCTCGGCTTTAACTGTGCTGTCTCTTCCTTGAGCTGCCCGGCAGGTATCGGAAACACTCAGATCTGCGGCCGCTCTGCTTCTAGGCAGAAAATGCAGCTACTGCGCAGCTTCGGAAGCGCTTGCGCTGGGGAATCCGGGGCTTTCGGAGATACTCGGCTGGTTCCGCCAACACTCGTGTTTGGGACATCGGGAGGTTCCGGAAGCAATCGTGGCAGCGAAATTGTGGTGCTGGGACTTCGACATATTGGGGAAAGATCGGAAGCAGTTGATGGTGAACTCAGAGCTCGAGAAGATTCGCCAATCATGAGGTTAATTCCCAGGAACAGGATTGTATTACAGTTTAATGATGATGATGTTGGCCCCATGCACAGGATTTCCACATAGTATCAAAATTGTGTGTTTTGCCTGTTAATAATCCTGAGCGCTGGGTATTCCTGTTTGTACCATGATGCAGGTGTTCATTTTAAGCAACTTTTCAATTGGTCTTCATTATTTATTTGTCATAGTTTTTCGGTTGTTTGCCTTTTTCTTCCAGCTTTTAAATGGGGGGGGGGTCACTGACCCCATCTAAAAACAAATGCTCCGTAAGGCTATAAATGTATTGTTATAGTTACTTTTTATTACTTATCTTTCTATTCCAGCCCACTCCTATTCATATTCCAGTCTCTTATTCAAATCAGTGCATGGTTGCTAGGGGAATCTGGATCCTAGCAACCAGATTGCTGTAAATTTAAGATGGAGAGCTCCTGAATAAAAAGCTAAATAACTCAAAAAACACAAATAATAAAAACCAATTGCAAATGTTCTCAAATCACTCTCTACATCATACTAAAAGTTATCTCAAATGTGAACAACCCCTTTAAGGACCAACTTTCGGATGGAGGCCCAGCCTGAAAGCCGGTTAGACTGAGACTTTGGAATTATTACTTGCTCTCTTAGATACAATAAACAAGTTGAAAAGCAAAGGACCAATGAATCTTGGTGATCTTGTCGGTGGGCAGGAACAGACGCTGGGCTCTTGTGTCCCATCAATCCCAGGAATGTGAGTCTCTTACTGGGAATAAGGGTGGACTTGGAATTGTTTATAGTCCAGTTAAGACCTGCTAGTGTCTGGATCATGGTGTCCAGACTGGATTGGGCCTCAAAATAAGATGGCACCTTGATGATAATGTCGTACAAATAAGGTGCGAATGAAATGCCCTGAGCCTGGAGTGCAGCTGCGACCACTGCCGTCACTTTGGTAAAGATATGGAGGGCAGTGGTGAGGCCGAAGGGGAGGGCCTGGAACTGAAAAGTGTTGGTTTTTAAAAGCAAAGTGCAAGTATTCCTGATGTTGAGGGAAATGGGAGTGTAAGTACACGTCCTTAATGTCCAAGGCTGTCATGAGGGTTGATGGGCGCTATCACTGATTTCAATGACTCCATTTTGAATTGCAGGAAATGGATGAAGACGCTGAGCTGCTTGAGGTCCAGGACAGGATTGAATGAGCTGTCGTTTGGGACAAAAAACAGTTCTGCTGATGGAACAGGAGTAACAATGTGATCGAGGAGCATGTGTTGCGATGCATATTGAAAGGCTTCATGTTTCCCAAGGAACTCAGTACATGAAGAAGCGAGGGGGGAGGAACGGTTTCAAATTCTAAATGGTAACCAGACGATTTAGCGTACTCAGAGGTCTGGGGTGAGCCAAAACCATGTCTCCCCAAAATGGTGCAAGCGATCGCCCACATGCGGTGGTGTGGTTGGTAGTCATGCATAACGGGACTTGTCTGATGACTTAAGTACTTGTCTGAGCGTACCAGAGCTGATAGATCTCCATGACAGCTGTTGACCAAGACTGAAAGGCTCTGCTGACCCAGGCAGTGGCCGTGACTGGCCGTAGGGACACAGTGAAGATAGATCTCAGGAAACCCTCGTTGAAAAAAGAAACGTCAGGGACCAGAGGGGCTGAGAGAGGCGAGACAACGTAGCGCCGAGGACCATTTTTAAAAGAATTTTCGGTGAGGATGGATACCGGTGCTAAAATCGCTTTGCTGGATGGTCTCATTCACATTGTAGAAATGCTTCCTAGTTGTTGATGTGAAAATCCCAGTTGTTTGCACTGTTCCCTTGAAGTATTTCAGGATGGAGAGAGGGTTGTAACAGGTTGCTAAGCGCATCTAGGGAGCTTCCATGTAGCAGAATGTGCTCCTGTTTAGATGGTGAGAAGTGCGTGCCTTCTGTATTGAGCATCTATCCAGATGCAGGGGAGATCACAAGTAAATTAGGCTCTTCAGCAGAAGGGGCAGTGACATACGCTGGCGGGAGATGCCGATGACACAGGAGGCACAAGTCCTGCCACTTGGCTACACGGGATACTTGGCAACATAGGCAGAGCAGTTACAGGAGTCAGGCACAAGGAATATTCTGGTGATACTCAGCACAGAAGTACTCTGTATTGGTCCCTGCTGCAGTACATTCAGGTAGCATGCATCTGCTGGACAGCCCCCAGAATCCTTAGAGAGGAAAGAGGTCTGGCTGTGTGACTTTCTCAGGGAGACTTATTAGCCCGAGCAGCTCACATGCGCATAGGGGGAAACCACCAAAAAAGACACTCTATGGAGAGTTCTGGGTCAACCCCTGCTGTCAGTGGAGTGCTGGCCGCAAAAAAAAAAAAAACTGGAGTCCTTGAGGACACTGGAAAAAACAGAGATGCACCAAGTCCTTTTCTGGGTTCAGCTGAATCCCCGAATGCTTGGGTACAGAGTTACCAAATACCAAACCGAACCCTTGTGCTGTTTTGTTTTTTTTCAATTCCATAAGATTCTGTTTGCCAGGCTCTTGGATTCGGCCAAATCCAAACCCTGCTAAAAATTGCTTGGATTTGGTGCATCCCTACTTGAGAGCCACTGGCAATGCTCCTTATTACAGCACCAGAGGTTGTTTACTAGGCATCCTGGGGGACAGATACGTTTATGTTTCATCAAAAAGAACGGTTATGCTTAATAACATTTAGAAGATATTGGTTGTATGGCAGAAGAGACACACACACTTTAAACCACTCTCTGTAGAAAATGAGCTAACACTTTTATTAACTCTCTGTTTCTTGGCAAAGAAACAATGACACCACGTTACAACTATTTATTCAACATGAAAGCACTCTAAAGTATACAAGCATTGTAGGAATGGCAAATTGTAGTTAAACAAAACTAAAACAAAATACCGCTTTTGTGAAACAAATATGTGTTAACCAATACAAGAACTTGAAAAGTGTTGCTTTATTACAATTACAAAAAAGGTTTTTATTCTCGAAACTTCTCACCGCTCTACAAAATGTCACAAACAGATAAAAACGGACAGCTGGGCAATTGAGAATCCATATACACTTTTAATAGATCACAGTTGTAGGGAAGTTGTGGCTTACAGTAGAAGGACAAAGTCAAATGCAACTGTACAGTAATTTGCCATTTGTAGTAACAGGAGATTCAGAAACATTCCTATTCAGTAATGACATCAAGTCTTATCCAATTTAGTGTGAGATGCACTGAATCCAGGATTCGGCCTTTTTTTTTCTGAATTTTAATATGCAAATTAGGGGCAGAGGGGGAAATTGCATGACTTTTTGTCACAAAACAAGGAAGTAAAAAATGTTGTCCCCTTCCCTTTGCATATGCAAATTAGGATTTGGTTCAGTATTCAGCCAAATGTTTCGAGAAGCATTCTTGAGTTTTGGCCGTATCCCATGGTAGAAAGGAAGGGTCCAAAAACTATTCAGTAATCCAAAAAGTAAAAAAAAAATGAATCTGTAAAAAATGGTCAAGTCTGTGACCCACTCACAAAAAGCCCTTATTCTATTTTCCTGTATGGAGTTCACGAATATCTACTGATTTGCCCAGAAATGGGTACCTTAAAGAAAACATCAAAGCAGTGTATGAGACTTGATTGGAGCTGTAGCCATTAATGGGCCCTACTGGCTTATCAGTCAAACAAAGAAGAGTGACGGAACACAAAACAGGACACGAGCTGAATCAAAAGTCAGCACAAACCGTATAAGGTTCTGGGAGTGGGAAAAAAAAAAAAAAAAGCAGACTTCCACTGGGTAACTTTTCTATTGAGGGTCTTGCCACACAGGCAGATTCGGGGAGATTATTTTCCAGGCGGAGCGCTTCGTTTTCAGAGTTTCCTTGTGAGACAATTATTGGTGATTTCGGAAAACGAAGCGTTCCGAGTGCCTGCCCCCAGGCGACTTACATTTGACCAGGCGGAAGGCAGATCGGGGAGATTATTCGCCGCGAAGAAGAGGAGATTTATCGCCTGGCGACTAATCTCCCCGTGTGGCCAGACCTTACATGGTGCACATCTCTAGGGTCAACATTGATCACTAACTGGAAAGAGGCAAACAGTTCTTATCAGTGGGATTTCAGTTCAAGTAAAAGTTTCATAGACTTGGGGTGGTCGTTATTATGATTTCATCGTCGGTCAACGAGGCAGTTTCCAAAACAGGGTTGTGCGAAAGAAAAGAAAGCAGAAGACTAGTGTTCAAGCTGTCCGGCAATATCTACAACAAATCAAATGCTTTGTCAGGTTCAGATGCTACCAGTAAAATATTACAGACGAGTTTTTTGTGCTCACTAAAATTCTTGTTCCTTCTATTAAATCTGAAACACACACACTACTGATTGTTCTTGGTTCCTTTCATATAAAAAGTTTCTCTCTCTTCATTAAGGCCTTACTTAGATTGTAACCTGCAAACAAAAATATATGTATCCAAGGACTTTTGCAATTCCAGAGAATAAGGCTGAGCAGGTCTAAAATATGAAATAGAAGAAATAAAACTCTGGTCCTGGATTAATCTGCAAGTATCAAAAGGGAAATTAAAAAAGTTTCTTTAAAGGGGGTTGTTTACCTTCAAACAACTAGTTTATTTCAGATCACCAGAAAAAACGACTTTTTCCAAGGGGACAACATTTTTCTGTGTCACCATTTTTCTAATATTGAAGTGTTAAGTGTCATTTTTCACCTTCTAAAGTAGTTTGGGGGGGGGGGGCAGTGAGTCGTTGACCCTGTAAATTGATACATTAAGGGTCAGGGCACACACTCAGATTTGGGTAGATTAGTCGCTCTGCGACAAATCTCTTGTTCAGGGCGACTAATCTGCCTCCCGCCGGGCGATTTACATTCTAGCTGGCGGGAGGCAGGTCAGGGAGATTTGTTTCCTCCTGAGGCAACTTCGGAAATAGCGCTGTGACATCTAGCCGGCAGGAGATTAGTCACCCAAAGAAGAGGCGATTTGTCAATGGGCGACTAATCTCCCCGAATTGGAGCATGTGCCCTGACCTTTAGTCGATACATTTCTTATCTTTGTCCCTGCTGAGCAGAATCTCTTGTAGTGATGTGTGGGTCATTCTTTTCCCGACCCGCACCTGCCTGTTTTAACACCACCTGCCTGAGCCCTACTTCTGGGTCACTTTAATAGACCCACGCCAACCCCCCCCCCCCACGACATCATCACAAAAGGGGCGAAAGGCGCACGTCTATAAAAGCTAAACCCAGAAGTTGGAAGGTCGCGGATCGGGAGAGCAGTAAGAATAGCTTAACCCGCACCGGAAAGGATCATGAGAGGTCAGCCCGAACCCGCCCGACCCGTGGTTATCAGGCCGGCCCGCACATCACCAATCTCTGGGTTTCATTACAGGCAGCTGTTAGAATTGATACAATAGTTGCTGATATTCCAGAGATGCTGCTGAGAAATGTATCCACTAAATGTTGCAAAATTGTAGAAGTTTAGAGTCTGCACCTGAATTACTGAGCTGCCAGACTCAAACACCAGAGACACAAACATTCAACTTTAAACTTAGATTTTGAAAAAAACAGTAAAAACAAACAAATGGAAAGTAATTCATTTCTGGGGAACAATCTGAAAAGAACTGAACAGAAAAAAAGTGTTTGAAAGGTGAACAACCCCCATATTGGTCTAGTTTCCCCACACATTCCCAGCACCTAATCAAGATGGCTACATACGCCCAGCTCAAGTAAATTGTATCACCGGGGGGGGGGCATTGGTTTGGCATTTCTCCAAATCTATAAAGTTAGTGAGAACATTTATACAAACCATTTTCAAAAAGAAAGACTCCTTTGGGCCCAAAGAGTCAACAACAAAGGGAAAATAAACCCCCGTTTTTTTGACATAAGCTCATTCATTCGGGTTTATATAGAAACGGTGCATATACGCGGTCTGAACTTCCCAAAATAAATCTAAATGTATGTATGTTTTTTACACAGACATTCTTGACTCAACAAATTGAAAGGAAAGCCTGATATACTCCTATAAACCATTCCCTTAGGTTCACAGTGTACCCCTATCTCTCCTTGCTCCATTGTGAAATGAAGGATTCTGGGACTTGAAGTGCCCCCGCTTTCTAGAATCTGTAATATACAGGTATGAGATCCATTATCTGGAAACCAGTTATCCAGAAAGCTCCAAATTACAGAATTCCAGTCTCCCATAGACCACTTTTTCCAAATAATCCAAATTTCTAAAAATTATTTCCTTTTTCTCCGTAATAATAAAACATTACCTTGTACTTGATCCAAACTAAGATATAATGAATCCTTATTGGAGGCAAAACCAGCCTATTGGGTTTAATGTTTACATAAATTTCTAGTAGATTTAAGGTATGAAAATCCAAATTATGGAAATATTCATGATCCCCAGCTCCCGATCATTCTGGATAACGGGTCCCATATCTGCAAACATGTCAAAGGGCGAAAATGGACTTCACCAAATTATTTGAAAAATACTTCCACATCCACGACGCATTTACCCAAAGCAACACTACATTTGCGACTTAATGTTTTAAAATGGCTTATACCACGCACATTTTTTGCTGCATCTTTCAGAGAATTTCATGGTCGACGTCTATTTTCATCCTTTAATACATAGAGTAATGCAAACTGGTGCACAACAAAATAAAGGAAGCCCCCTTTATAAAAGTGTCATATTGCAAGATAGAACCATTGCATAAACCTTGCCATAATGCATTAGTAGCCTTTTGGGAAGAAGATGCATTATTATACATAACCAAAAATAAAATAATGTGGTGAACGATATCACAAAATGAAAGACATTTCTTTTTTAAAAGGTGTTCGAGAAATTCAGACCTTTTTAACCTTACTATTTTGTACAGCACTTGTCAATATTAATGTTCCTCCCAATCCTTAGGATGCATATTTAATATCCAAACAGAACCAAGGAGTCGGAAGAGGAGCAGGAAACATATTTACTGGAATTTGTCATGTGCACAGACCCAACAATGTGAAATAAAACAAACACATCCTCTTGACTGAAACCATTAGAATAGACAGTCCTGTTTTCTTAATCCTGCCCAGTGTTGTTTCTGACAGATGATAGGCTCTCGCTGGTTGTGCTCATTGGGGAACTTCTTTGTGTACCGCTTTGCTGCTCAGACTCGCTTAAAAAATCCCTCAGGAGACAGGAGAACTTGCGGTCTCCAAAAAGATGGTTGAGTCTTGCTTCGAAGAAAGACTGCAGCTCAATGATCGACTGTACCACCGCTTTGTCCTGAGGAAAAACACACATTAAGGAGGTTATTTACTAACGTCCGAATGCCAAAACCCAGAAAAATTTCGGGATTTATTATACCCCAAAGGATGTAAAAAGTCTGAATTAGAAAAAAAAAAAAAAAAAAATCTGAGTTTTCGGGTAGTAAATCCAAAAAATTTATACAATTTGGGTTTTTTTCACGTTTTTTTTTTTATGGGTTTTTTCCCCGCAAACAATTATAAGGAGAATAAACCAGTGCGAATTTGGTCGGAGTTGTTTTCATAAAACATTGAGATAAATTCGGACTATCGGATGAATGGGCCTCCCCAACTAAATAAAAGGAATACATGTCCCCAAAACAATCCCATATCATCACAGGATTTAGAATGACCTGGAATAAATATTTTAGCATGTAATACATCTAACCAATCATAGCAAAGCTCAGTAAGTGACAGCAACACAGAGCATGTGCAGTGAATCAGCAGAAAAGAAGATGGGGAGCTACTGGGGCATCTCTGGAGACACAGATCTTTACTGCTAAAGGGCTGTGGTTGCCTTGGGCTGGTACACAAACCCAAAACATAAGGTACAAAATTTCTAGACTACATCCCTAGTTTAAGGGATACTGTCATGGGAAAACTTTTTTCTTCTTCAAAACGCATTTGCTAATATTGCTAAGGTGCCCCCAGTTATGTGACTTGTGCTCTAATAAACTTCAGACACTCTTTACTGCAATTTGGAGTGACATCACCCCCCCCACCATCAGAACAATGGGAAGGTAACCAGATAGTCCCCTAACACAAGGTAACAGCTGCCTGGTAGATCTAAGAACAGCACTCAATAGTAAAATCCAGGTCCCACTGCGACACATTCAGTTACATTGAGTAGGAGAAACAACAGCCTGCCAGAAAGCAGTTCCATCCTAAAGTGCTGGCTCTTTCTAAAAAAGCACATGACCAGGCAAGATAACCTGTAAACAGTTTAATTTACAAATAAAGAAAGAGAGAACATAGAGAAAACATATTTGATTTGAAATACTATGTTTAACATGAGAGTACATGTAAGGGATAACATCTATACTTAACATGCAATACATTGAATAAAAAATGCTGCCCGACCTCTGCAAGTTTGCTCACGTTTCTGAACATCACCCACACGTCTCTAACAAAAGCTTCAGGTGTGATATAGGAAGGGGATCGCTTCTGCTGCAGTTTGGCACGAATAAGTGTTAGGTCAATCATAGGATCGTTGTCCTGTTACAGAAAATGAAAGCTAATTAAAATGTGCAGCTTGATTACGAATGAAAAAATGTAAAATTATATATATTTTTTTATATATATATATATATATATATATATATATCTATATATCTATATATTTCTATATTTCTATATATCTATATATCTATATATAAAAGTCACCTCTAAGTTAGGTAAACCAATTACTAATAGTAACAACTTGATTTCGTGATTAGTTACAGGAAGTTGCTTTTTCTGTTCTCTATCTCTGTTGGTTTCAATTGTAACTACTGCGGGCAACTACTGCGAGCAACTACTGTAACTACTGCGAGCAACTACTGTGACCAACTACTGCGAGCAATTAGTTAACCAGGGCAGGTATTTGTTCCTGACACTATCGAGATAACATACATAGCCAGACAGTGCCCAGAAAAATTAGGAAAAATCTGGGAACCCTGGTTGGAGCTCTGTCCCGAAGTAGACCCAGAGTCTCAATAAATACATGTATATGAGAGAACATATATGTAATATAACTATTAATTTTTCAGCGAATTGAGTCCTATATAAGCGCGCTCAAATCCTGTGAGACTTGGAAGTAACATGTAATACTCACATTAACCTAATACGTGGCAGACTTTATGCTCCAATTGTGTACCTTGATGCCTTAATCTGATATGTTGTGGTCCTGCGTGACCAACTGCACTTTTCATCACCAATGCTTACATTATCTGTTATTAAGTATGTTGTTTGTTTCAAAACGCAAAATAAAAACCTTTTAAAAAAGGCAATTCCACATATTTTTCTGCCTCCGTTTAGGTTTAAAACAGACTATGTTCTATGAAGAAACCACATTTTTCTTCTAAAGCAAAAATAATGACAAATGGATAAAAAGAAAAAATAGGACTTACCGAACCCGAGGATAACCTGTGGAAAGGCCGGCAAGGCTCATGACAAAGCATTTCCAACAACAGACGTTCACATTTCTGCAAAACAGACAACATTGCTTACAATTTAAACACGTTTATTGAAATACTTGAAGATCTGTGACACACGGAATTAGATTTTTTTTAATCAATCCACTTATTTTTTATCTTGTTCCAAAATGGTTACTGGCATTAAACGAAAGCAGGACCTACAAACCTTCTGATCAGATGGAGACAGACGACTGGAATCTACAGGTGGTTGATCATTTTTGGAGGTGAGATCCTGGCATAACATGCACTTCCACACTCCACTGTGAAGAGAACATAGAAGCGCTTGAACGTACATCTCAAACAAAAGGTTTGGCACTTAAATAACATTTAAAATCCAAAAAGCTATACTGTGTTTTTGCATTCTGGATAGGCAGCAATAACCTCCACATGCAGAAACAGAGACATGAATGTAATCTTATAAATACAATTATGGGATCCGTTATCCGGAAAGCTCCAAATTATGGAAACTGCGCCTCCCATTTCATAAAAATAATTCAGATTTTTACAAATTTCCTTTTTCTCCGTAATAATAACAGTAGCTTGTACTAAGATATAATTAATCCTTATTGGAAGCAAAACCAGCCTATTGGGTTTATTTAATGTTTACATGATTTTCTAGTAGACTTAAAGGGGTTGTTTAACTTTTAAATGTACTTTTAGTATGATGTAGAATGTGATATTTTGAGACAATTTGCAATTGGTTTTAATTTTTTTTATATGTGGTTTTTGGGTTATTTAGCTTTTTACCCAGCACCTCTCCAATTTGCAATTTCATCAATCTGGTTGCTAGGGTCCAAATTACCCTAGCAACCATGCACTGACTTAAATAAGAGACTGGAATATGAATAGGAAAGGCCTGAAGAGAAAGATGAGTATTAAAAAGAAGCAATAGCAATACATTTGTAGTCTAACAGAGCATTTGTTTTAAGATTTGAACATTTGAAAGCTGGAAAGGTTCAGAAGAAAAGGGCAAATAACTCAAAAAGTATTACATATAAATAATGAAGACTAAGTGCAAGGTAGCTAGGAATTATACATAACTAAAAGTTACCACAACGGTGAACCACCCCTTTAAGGTATGAGGATCCAAATTACGGAAATATCCGATATCCGGAACGCCTCAGCTCCCGAGCGTTCTGGATAACAGGTCCAGTAACTGAGACAGAGCATTACCAAAAGCCGTGTTTCTTTACATCCCTTTTAGTGAGCAACCTCCACCCCCTGCCCCCAAAAACAAAACAGCTAGCTGTAGCTTACAACTTGGTGCATTAAACATAAACCAACACTACAGAGTTATTTGCTTGACATATAAGCTGGGAGAGAAACATTCTGTACTATGACGATATTACTTCTGCAGAATTTATTCTACCTTGTAATTTCCATGACTGATGGTAGGTGGCAGTCTCTGTGGAAAAGGCTTCTACACTGGCCACATGTGAGCAGCACTCCTTCCTTCTGACACACTTTACAACGGGCACCACTGACCCCTTCATATAATCCACCGCTGCTCACTCCTTTAAAATCAGAGGAAGCCGCATCACTAGCTGCACTAGGCGGGCGGATTGCAGGAGGCAGAGTTTCTGTCAAGCCGTCTGGGCGAATGACCAAAGACTTTTCAGAGCGGTCAGTTGTAGGGATAGGGATGCCCGTTTCCATGGCTTCTTCCTAAACGAAAGAAAATTCAAGAACAGTTTCAAATGAAAAGTGACACCATTTCAATTTTACAGTTAAAAGTCCTATTTTACAGTTAATGTCCTGTTAAAATGTACTACTGAAAAAATCACCAAGAGCACCTTGTAAATCAATTTGTAATATAAAGGAGGCCAAAGATATTAAGACTTAAAAATAACAATGTTCCAGTACTACGGCAATTTTTTCCCTTAATGTATAACTTCCAATGTATCCACTTGATTAGAACAGAGGTCTGATTTGGTCAGTAGCTCAATAATTAAAATCCAGTGAAAGAAAAGAACCCCTCTTCCATCAAGTACTAAAAAATCTTCCAAATAAGTTCTCGGTTATATTTTCAAAATCAACCACCACCGGAGTTAGAAGAATTCAATAAATTATCAGCAATCTGTGACCAACCTTAAGTAATTCCAGAATTCCTATTAAAGTGCATGTGCCATTCGATCAATTAATTTATATTCAAATTGACAACTCAATTGATGAATGCCTTAAAAAATTCTATATACAGGTTAAAGTGCTGATATGAATAACTCAATTATTCCAATATCCTGCTTAATCCATTGATGTGGTGTAAAGTGCAGTGCCAATAAATAGAATTAATCAATTCTCCCTGAAGTGTAGTAACTTTATAAAGTACTTAAATATGATAACTAGAAATAATCCAATAGCTTCTAATTAATTATAAATAAAGTGCAGTGCCAACAATTAAATACTCCCAATTGATTGTTGTTTATAAATAGTAAATTAATTTGTGACCATAGATACTTTCATAGGATAAATTAGTTCCCAAATCAGCTAAATCCATAGAGTGAAATAGCAAGAAAATGAAATAAGGAGAGGTGGAGTTGTCCCAATCATGTCTACCTATATTTTTTCTATTCCCGGGACAACACTAGGGATGCACCGAATCCACTATTGTGGATTCGGCCGAATCCCCAAATTCTTCACAAAAGATTCGGCCGAATACCGAACCCAAATTTGCATATGCAAATTGGGGATGGGAAGGGGGAAACATTGTTAACTTTCCTGTTTTGTGACAAAGTTAAGTGATTTCCCTTTCCCGTCCCTAATTTGCATATGCAAATTAGGATTTGGTTCGGCCGGGCAGAAGGATTCAGCAAAATCCGAAGCCTGCTGAAAAAGGCAGAATCCCAACCCGAATCCAGGATTTGGTGCATCCCTAGTCACCACAAAGTTGGAGAAGGCAGGGTAACCAAGACTGTGGTCTTATTTGTTAGCTAGGCCTAGGCTGTGAAAGAACTACCTTTGCCTTGACATTCCGGTTACTCATAACAATTCAGAATTTCTGAAGTGTAAAAATTTACGTACGCTCATCTATCTATTGGACTATACACCTCCAAATTGACAGAAAATAAGCAAATTCTATTCAAGTTTTCGATTTCAAAAGAAATGCTTTTTGTACTTGTATATTTTCTACTGCATTCTACCTTTAAAATGTAGTCGCTTAATTTAAACACAATATTTTCACAATTTTTACCTTCACAACTGCTTCTCCAGGAAGATTCCCCCTCTCAATTACAATTAAATTATAATCTTCATTTGTATTTCCTGGGAAAACTTTGAAGACTGGTGGCTGAGTGTCAGGATTAAGGTCCACATCCAAGCGCTCTAAGCTGACACGAGGAACTTTCTTTAAAAGTTCATTTACACCCCCTTCGGAACTACGCCCTCTGCAACCAAAAAAAAAAAAAGTTAAATAAAATGGTATGGAGGAGGGTTCCTGTTTTGCTCTTTTAAAGTTTTATCTACTTTATATTACAGCAAAATTTGACTTCTAAACATACCTTTTCTGGCCAATGAGTGTATCAAATCCAGAAGATACTCCCTCTAAAATGAATTGGGAAAAATATACAAAGAAAATAAAGGCATCAGAGCAAACAAAATAACTGTAAAAGATATACATAGTCAAGTGTATATATATATATATATATATATATATATATAGATAATGGGTTGAGTGCAGAGGACTCTTGTGTTTGACTATATATATATATATATATATATATATATATATATATATATATATATATATATATATATATATATATATATATATATATATATATACACACACACACACACACACACACACACACACA
Organism: Xenopus laevis; assembly: GCF_017654675.1. Lineage (NCBI taxonomy): Eukaryota > Metazoa > Chordata > Amphibia > Anura > Pipidae > Xenopus > Xenopus laevis. The sequence continues at coordinate 107,840,438 of NC_054383.1, read as the reverse complement.
TACAGTGGTGTGAAAAACTATTTGCCCCCTTCCTGATTTCTTATTCTTTTGCATGTTTGTCACACAAAATGTTTCTGATCATCAAACACATTTAACTATTAGTCAAAGATAACACAAGTAAACACAAAATGCAGTTTTTAAATGAGGGTTTTTATTATTTAGGGAGAAAAGTAATCCAAACCTGTGTGAAAAAGTAATTGCCCCCTGAACCTAATAACTGGTTGGGCCACCCTTAGCAGCAATAACTGCAATCAAGCGTTTGCGATAACTTGCAACGAGTCTTTTACAGCGCTCTGGAGGAATTTTGGCCCACTCATCTTTGCAGAATTGTTGTAATTCAGCTTTATTTGAGGGTTTTCTAGCATGAACCGCCTTTTTAAGGTCATGCCACAACATCTCAATAGGATTCAGGTCAGGACTTTGACTAGGCCACTCCAAAGTCTTCAGAGGTGGATTTGCTGGTGTGTTTTGGGTCATTGTCCTGCTGCAGCACCCAAGATCGCTTCAGCTTAAGTTGACGAACAGATGGCCGGACATTCTCCTTCAGGATTTTTTGGTAGACAGTAGAATTCATGGTTCCATCTATCACAGCAAGTCTTCCAGGTCCTGAAGCAGCAAAACAACCCCAGACCATCACACTACCACCACCATATTTTACTGTTGGTATGATGTTCTTTTTCTGAAATGCTGTGTTACTTTTACGCCAGATGTAACGGGAGACGCACCTTCCAAAAAGTTCAACTTTTGTCTCGTCGGTCCACAAGGTATTTTCCCAAAAGTCTTGGCAATCATTGAGATGTTTTTTAGAAAAATTGAGACGAGCCTTAATGTTCTTTTTGCTTAAAAGTGGTTTGCGCCTTGGAAATCTGCCATGCAGGCCGTTTTTCTTATGGTGGAGTCGTGAAAACTGACCTTAATTAAGGCAAGTGAGGCCTGCAGTTCTTTAGATGTTGTCCTGGGGTCTTTTGTGGCCTCTCGGATGAGTTGTCTCTGCGCTCTTCGGGTAATTTTGGTCGGCCGGCCACTCCTGGGAAGGTTCACCACTGTTCCATGTTTTTGCCATTCGTGGATAATGGCTCTCACTGTGGTTCGCTGGAGTCCCAAAGCTTTAGAAATGGCTTTATAACCTTTGAAATTGAACTCAGGTGTGATAAACCACAGTTAAGTTATTTTTTAACAAGGGGGGCAATCACTTTTTCACACAGGCCCAGGTAGATTTGGAGTTTTTTTTCTCCCTTAATAACGTAAACCTTCATTTAAAAACTGCATTTTGTGTTCAATTATGTTATCTTTGACTAATAGTTAACGGTTTTAGATGAGCAGAAACATTTAAGTGTGATATATATATATATATATATATATATATTTTTTTTTTTTTATGGTGTCATTTTTATTTCTAAATTACACTGTTTACACTGCAAATAATTCACTAAAATGAATCATTCCTGAACCAATAAGGGTATTTTTTTTAGTTGTAATATTGGTCTGTAGGCGCCATCTCAGGTAATTTTGCCTGGTCATGTGCTTTCAGAAAGAGCCAGCACTTTAGGATGAAACTGCTTTCTGGCAGGCTGTTTTTCCTACTCAATGTAACTTAAAGTGTTGCCGTTGGACTTGTTTTTTTTACCATCGAATGCAGGCTCTTATATTGAACAGGCAGCTGTTATCTTGTGTTAAGGAGTTGCTATCTGGTTACCTTCTCATTGTTCTGTTGTTAGGATGCTGAGAGGGGGAGGGGTGATATCACCCATATTTGCAGTACAGTAAATAGTGACTGAAGTTTATCAGAGCACAAGCCATATGACTGGGGGCAGCTGGGAAACTGACAATATGTTTATCCCCATGTCAGATTTCAAAATTATAAAATATAAAATCTGTTTGCTCGTTTGAGAAATAGATTTCAGTGCAGAATTCTGCTGGAGCAGCACTATTAACTGATGCATTCTGGGAAAAAAAAACAACAACAACATGCTTTCCCATGACAGTATCCCTTTAAAGCGGTGGTTCACCTTCTCATATATGTTAGGAGAAAAAACAGCACTCCACTCCAACACATGCCATTGGCCTAGCGGAACATATAGTTGTGCATGGAGGACAATAATGTATATGGTTGGAAGATTTGGAAGATGCGTGGGTTGTCCGTTCCATATCATGAATTTGGCTTGCACCTGAAAGACTTCCTTACTAAAGCAATGTGATACATTACGAGTGTACTTGTACAACATCTAAACATGAACTATTATATGTACATACCTGCAGAAGAGCCAAAATCATCCATTTGCTGCAAGTGGAATAAAAAAAAAAAATCCTGATGTCAAGATAACAGACATTAAAATGATGTTGTACGTTCCCAAATGAAAGAAACAATGAATATATCAGTGGGTTAACAAGCCCATCAGTTAGCAGGCAGTGAAATCTTGAAGGACACTCGAGTGTCGCAAGTTTTGACTCCATTTTAGATCCATATCGCTATAATCAATTACAAGGAAATGACAGATGGTGCCATAGAGTGAAATGATAACAGAAATAACAGTGAAATATCAGAACATAAATCTATCCAGCATCAGTATGTTAAAGGCAAAGATATAATAAGATAAAGAGGTGATTTATCACCAAACTAAAGAGGTAATATATAAGCCTTAATGAAAACCAACAGGTAACCTTTTGAGAGGGGCTCCATATGTATATAGCTTTTTGGCAATTTAATCTCAGCATGTCAAGTATTAGCATCAGGGAGTGGGTTGGCTTAGACGTGTGATTCGCTCTGCCACATTACTTGCTACTCTGTAGGCAGCCACTGCGGGAAATGAAGAAACTTAATCTGGAACAATCACGAAAATGGAAATTTAATATAAGCTTCATCATACTAAAATAAGAAACTTTGTAAATACAATCAATTCAATATTCTGCATCATTTCAGAAATAATTTATCTTCGTTATTCCTCTCTCAGCATCTGTTTCTCTTCATTCTGTCTTCATGCAGCAGTTGGGTGTCAGACAGTCATTGACATTTAGATCCAATATCTCTTATAGGGGGGTTTCCTTTCCTAGCAGATGTATTAGAGCTCATAGAAATAACGGATTCCAGTAGAAACAAAATCGAAAAAAATAACTGCCTTTTGCACAAATTCTGCACGTAGAGAGACATTATGTCTGGTGATTTTAATAGAGTGAGCTCTAATACATCTTCTAGGCAAAAGGAGCCCCCTATAAGATATATTGGATCTAACTGTCAATGAATATCTGAAACCCAACTGCTACATGAAGACAGAATAAAGAGAAACAGATGCTGAGAGAGGAATAGTGAACATAAACTTGATGAAGGTTATATTCAATTCTAATTTTCTCCATAGTTCCCCTTTAACATTCAGCATAAGGTTGCAGGCACATGGGATGTTTGGCCTCTCAGAAAAGTGCCCAAATCAACCTCAGCACCAGCTACTGACAGTAATGCAAACCTCCCTAGTAGATGTTTTAAGGCCTTGTTGTTAGGACACTTCACTCTTTAGCTTTGATGTAGCTGTACTTTATATTTATTTGTATTATTTAAATAACTACTATTAACTTGCTGTTCTGCTGTACAGTGATGCATAGGTAAATATTGCAATATGAATACAAAATTACACAGAATGCCTTCAGCACCAGCAATTTCTAAGGGGTCAGTGTTAGGCTGAACAGGGTATCTTTTTATTTAAATTGTTGTTTTTTTCTCTGTTAAATATCCCCATCCTGTAATCCAAACCTGCATGGGCTGGATGAAGTTGCCAGCTGTACCAGCTCTGGCTGGGGATGCTTGATTGAGGGAAGCACCAGGCCTTGCTCGATTCTGTACCATTGGATTAAAGTTAGTAAGAGGAGCCAGCACCTGAGATGATGCAGAATTTATAGACTGGGCTGCCAACGATCCAGAAGACGACTGAAGAACACCTGTTTTGTCAGATACGATTTTACCTGTAAGATGTAATCAAGGCTGCAGTTACCGATATGAAATAAAGACATTTGAAATGCTTTGATTTAAAGCGCTTGTACACCTTTAAACACTTTCTTTTTAAGTTCAGGTGTTTTCAGATAGTTCACCCAACATGATTTTCTATGCATGACCGGTTTTCTAATATTGAAGTGTAAAGTTTCATTTTTCACCTTATGTCTTTCTAAAACAGCCATGGGGGAGGGGGTTCATTAAAGTGGATCTGTCACCCAGACACAAAGAGCTGTATAATAAAAGTCCTTTTCAAATTAAACATGAAATCCAATCCAATTTCGATTTTTTTATTAAAGCATTCATAGCTGTTGTAAGCTCATTTGAAAATCTCAGCTGTCAATCAAATATTGTCTGCCACTCCTCTATCCTTGGGCAATTACTTTCACTTTCCATTCAGCACTTCCCAGATGTCACTGCTCTCCCCACATTCCCCCGTTCTCTTTACTATTTAATTGTGTAGCCAGGGCATGGGGATGGACATCAGGTCCCCCATTCTGGTGCACAAACAAGATTCTGAGATGATACAAGGCTTGCCTTAATAACAGTGTCCACAAAATGGCTCCTGCCTGCTTGCTATAGTAATGAATTCCCAGACTAAAGGAAACAAGATTCAAATAATTTATATAGTGTAAGTAAAGTTAATTTTGCTTGACTGATGTTATAAAATAGGATTTTGAATATTTTTTTTGAGTGACGGGCCCCCTTTAAAGGCAGCCGTTAGAATTGATACAAAAGTTGCAAGTATTCCAACGATACAATGGAGGAATGTATCAACTAAATGTGTCAATTAAATGTAGCAAATTGTAACAGTTCAGAATGCAGTTATTTGTAATTGAAATGCAATATTTATTTATTTTTTTAAGGTTTTGATGCTATAATAGCCGTTACCTTGCCTGCAATGCTTCCTGCTTTTTCTGACTGTGCCATCCTAGCATTGCAGCAAGCGCAGGGAGATTGCGCTGATTTGGTAACAGTGTAGTGGGAATAAAAAACAAGTAATGTGCTGTTCTGCATTGTCACTGTAAGGTTATTTCATTGCTTGTGCTAGACTTCCCCCACTCTCCCCCTCAAGCTGTGTGTGCTTCTGAAAATTGTATCTGTAAAAATAACCGCCTACTGTTTTTACATTAGTAGGTGGGCGGGTTAGGCAAATGAGATGGCCGCTTGTAAAGGTTTTCTTTACAACTGAACTGAGCAGATTGTGGGGGAATACACTGACAGACAAGATAACAGCTATTATAGCATCAAACCCGTAAAAAAAAAAACAACTATATGATAACCTTATAATCATTCCCCAAAGCCTAGGAAAGATTATATTTGACCATAGATACCCTTTAAATAAACCCGAAAGGATTGTTTTGGCTTAGTAGTTGGTAGCAAGCAAGATGAAGGCATGCGTATCACTTAACCAGGTAATAAGTACTGGCAACTGAGTTATTCTAAGAGAGAAAGGGCCATTTATTAATCACTATGTCTGTAACACTAAAACAGAACAGGAACTTTGACACAAGACAGTTCAGTAATTGGTCTGCTGAATGTATGAACGAGAAAGAGGAAAATTGTTCAGTTTCTTACCAAAAAACTCTGCATGTTTTGTCCAGGTATCAGCGTCCCACTGGAACTTTAAATCACCCAAAGACTCAACCGGATCAACAATAACTTTTAGAGCACGATGCAACTGAAAATGTATCTATGGATAAGACGAAAATGCAATAATTTAGGATGTACATAAACACGACGGTTGCTCAGCCAGGTAATATAACTGCTGGCGACTGCATGGGGATATTCCAAGACAGAAGCTGTTTGAATCACCCAACAGGGCCATTTACTAATTGCTACGTCAAAGCTAAAAGCAAAGTCATTTTACCAGTTTCTTTGAAAGCAACAAGGCTGTGTTGTTGTCACTTTCCAGGGCCCACGTAGCAAACCTAAGGATGTGCTCTTGATGCTTCTGCAACTTGTTCATAGCCCAGTGCTGCTTTTCTAGTTTATCCTGATGTCCTTCTGTGACTTTCTAAAGAATAAATATATAAATATAAGTAAAGGAAAGTGCGACAAAATTATAAAAAGTCCTGGCTACAGCACAGTATTAACAAAATTAGAGAAGAACCCATAACAAATGGTAACTATGAGGCACATTTTTCAAAGGTTGAATTTCTAAATCATGTGAGTTTTTAAAAACTCCCTAAACTCCCATAAATTCGACCAATCAAAATGTATTAATCTCGGATGAATGGAATAGACCCAAAAGTCCTAATCGAATTCAATTTGAATTTTAAAAATCTCGATTCATGGAAAACTCGTTCAAGAAGGCTGCAAACAACTAAAAATTGATCTCTGGATGTTTCCCACTGACTTAAACAGCAATTTGGCAGGTTTTAGGTGGCGAATAGTCGAATTTGATTTCTTAAAGGTCCAGTGTATGATGAATCTTGAAAATTAAATTACATTTTTTTTTTAAAAAACTCGAATGGAAGTTGAATAACTCCCTAGTCGAATTGGACAGTTTTGGCCATAAAAAAAACTCGGAAATTCGAATTTTCAATTTGACCCAAGTGTTTTAATTCACATGGGATCTATAACAAAACATGATGACAAATATAAAATAGGTAGCTTCTCCACTGATTTCAAGTTACCCAGAATGTATCCAGAAGCATATGATCAGGTCAGAAGAATTTGTGGTAGCTGAAGTACAATAATATTTACAATTGCATCCAAAAAGCAAAAGTTAAGGACGTTCTTCATTCCTTATGCAAACGCTAATCATTAAGAATCGAATCATTAGCATTTAAAATTGTGTTCTAAGAATGCCAGCAGTTGTACTCTACCTCTTGTATCAACTGTATTTTTATGTAATCTCAGCGTACACACCTATCTATCGTTAATAATGCCCGAAAAATTCTATTGGATATATCTTGTTCTGTATTCCAAGACTTGATTTAGAATAACAGGATTTTTGATACTCACCGTTAAATCTGTTTCTCTGTGGTCGATAGGGGGACACAGGGACTATGGGTTAAGCTCCACCCTCCAGGAGGCAGGACACTTATTCAAATGAAAAAAGGGGGCGTGCCAGTACTGTGGCTTAACCCCAGGCTAGAGCCAATGTATTCAGTTGGTACCAAAGACCTGCTAACCAAAGAACATAAGTAATGCTCATAAAAATATATTAACGGCAGAACAGATAACTCAGGAAGAAATTCCACACAGACCAACATGGTCAAACTCGCATAGGGCGGGAAGCCCTGTGTCCCCCTATCGACCACAGAGAAACAGATTTAACGGTGAGTATCAAAAATCCTGTTTTCTCTGTTGTCTCAAGGGGGACACAGGGACTATGGGGACCTAACAAAGCAGTCCCAGAACAGCAGGGTGGGAGCGAGAGAAAAGACACATTATTGCACCACAGAGTGCAACACCTTGCGGCCAAAAGCGGCTTCCGCAGAGGAAAACGTGTCAATTTTGTAAAATTTTGTGAAGGTGTGAACGGAGGACCAGGTAGCCGCTCTGCAGATCTGGTCCAAAGAAGCCGAGTTGCGCCAAGCCCAGGAGGCTCCCACCGACCTCGTGGAATGGGCTCGGACGCCCTCCGGCGGAGATTTACCTTTGGCTAGGTAAGCCTGACGAATGGTCTCCCGTAACCATCGAGCAATGGAGGCCTTGGATGCTGCCAGACCGCGGCGGGCCCCAGAGGGCAGTACGAAAAGATTTTGAGACAGTCGAAAATCCTTGGATCTCTGAATATACCAGCGAAGAGCCCGGACAACGTCCAGACCATGAAGTCTGCGTTCCTTGTCGTTCTTGGGATCCGGGCAGAGTGAGGGTAGAACGATCTCCTGATTTATGTGAAAGGATGAAACCACCTTAGGCAGAAAGGACGGTAAGGTGCGGAGCACCGCTTTGTCTTTGTGGAAGACGAGGAAGGCAGGATCGCAGGATAAGGCACCGAGTTCAGACACTCTCCGAGTTGATGATATTGCCACGAGGAAGACAACTTTCCAGGTAAGCCATTGTTCAGAGACAGTCCCGAGAGGTTCGAAGGGGGGATCCAAGAGAGCATCCAAAACAGTATTCAGGTCCCAGCCGGGGACTGGTGGACGGAATGGAGGACTGATGTGTGCTACACCCTGCAGAAAAGTGCGGACGGAATCATCCAGAGCCAAACGGTGTTGGAACAAGACAGATAGAGCAGAAACTTGAACTTTCAAGGAACTGAGCTTCAGGCCCAACTGCAGACCCCGTTGGAGAAAAGACAGCACTCTAGGGATGTTACAGTCCGTGAAGGAAAAGGGGCTGGAGATGGGAATGGCGGTGTCGTTGCACCAATTCCAATAGTTGCGCCAAACTCTGTGATAAGCTTTAGACGAAGTGGGCTTGCGTGATTGCAGCATAGTAGCAATGACATCCTCCGCTATTCCCTGTCGTTGCCAGATGGCCGCCTCAATAGCCAACCCGTCAAAACGAAGAGGCCCGGGTTGTGGTGGGAGATGGGACCCTGGCGGAGCAGATCGTGCCTGAGGGCTAAGCGAACGGGCGGTGCTATGGACATGTCCCGGAGATCCGAGAACCACGTTCTTCTGGGCCAGAATGGAGCTATGACAATGACTGTGACAGGGGACCACTTGATCTTCTTTAGCACCCGCGGTAACATGGGAAGAGGCGGGAAGATGTAGGCCAGGTCGAACAGCCAACGTTGTGTCATGGCGTCGACTCCTGCAGCGAGAGGATCCCGGGAGCGGGCGAAGAAAGTGTTGACTTTGCGGTTGTTCCTGGAGGCCATCAGGTCGATTTGCGGATGCCCCCAACGACGAACGAGATCCGCAAAGGCTTCCGGGTGAAGCTCCCATTCCCCTGGGTCCAGGAGATTGCGGCTGAGGAAGTCTGCCCTGGTGTTGTCGACTCCCGGGATGTGAATGGCGGACAGCCTTGCCGCATTGGATTCTGCCCAACTTAGAATTTGCTGAACTTCCGCTAGCGCTGCTCTGCTGCGGGTTCCTCCCTGACGGTTTATGTATGCGACTGTGGTGGAGTTGTCGCTTTGGACTCTTATCGCTTTGGCCTGGAGAAGAGAGGACCAGTGAAGGAGCGCCAACTTTACAGCGCGGAGTTCTAGGATGTTGATAGAGAGTTTGGACTCCGCGGGAGACCACAGACCTTGTGCGGACAGGGAGTTGAATGTTGCTCCCCACCCCAGGAGACTGGCGTCGGTCGTGAGAACCGTCCAATCCGGTGTGGCCCAGGATTGACCCCTGGAAAGATTGCTCGGCTTGAGCCACCACTGAAGAGACAGCTTGGTGGAGGGTAGGAGAGTCATCTTCTGAAGGAGAGATCCGCCCTTCCAGGCAGCTAGAATGTTGGCTTGAAGGGGGCGTAGGTGAAGTTGAGCAAAGGGTACCGCCTCTATGGTGGACACCATGGATCCCAGGACTTTCATGGCCAGATGAACAGTAGGAGACAGAGTGCAGAAGAAGTTTGGAAAGAGAACGTATCTTCTCCTGTTTGTCGAGTGGGAGAAAGACCCGTTGTGTCAGAGTATTGAACTCGAGACCCAGGAAGGTCATCTGATGACTGGGAACAAGGTTGGATTTCTTCCAGTTGATCGTCCAACCGAATTCTTGTAGAAGGACAATCGCTCGACGGAGATCCTCTTCGCTCCTCTCTGCTGTGCTGGCCTTGAGGAGCAGATCGTCCAGATAAGGGGTCACCGAAATCCCCTGAAGCCGCAATGCCGCAGCCGTCACCGCCATGAGTTTGGTGAACACCCTGGGGGCTGATGTGAGACCGAAGGGGAGAGCCACAAACTGGAAGTGACGATTCTTGAAGGCGAATCTCAGGAACCGATGATGAGGAGGCCAAATGGGGACGTGAAGGTAAGCATCCTTGATGTCTAGAGACATCAGAAATTCCCTCGACTCCATGCCCCGAATGACAGATCGCAGGGTTTCCATTTTGAAGCGAACTGAGCGGATGTACTTGTTGAGGAATTTCAGGTCCAGAACTGGCCTGAATGATCCGTCCTTCTTGGGAACAAGGAAGAGGTTGGAGTAGAAACCGGAGAAGGTCTCTGATGGGGGTACCGGGACGATCACCCCACTTTGCGCCATCTTGTTGATGCAATCCAGAAAGGCCTGGGCCTTGGTGGGACTGGTTGGAATTCTGGACATGAGGAATTTTCTTGGGGGAAGGGACGAAAAATCGAGATGATAACCCTCTGTGATAATCTCGTTGACCCAGGCGTCTGAGGAGTGTCGACTCCACACCTCCCGGAATTGCAGAAGTCTTCCCCCTATGGATTGCTGCGATTCCGGAGGGGGTGGCCCGTCAGCCTGATACGGGCTTGTCGGAGGAAGATTTGTTCTGGAATTTTGAATTCTTCCAATTTGGGCGTCCCTTGTCAGAAGGTTTGGCTCGAAAATTGGAGCGTCGAGGCGGACTGTATCTTCGTGAAGATCGAGCAGATTGGCCTCGAAAAAATTTTCTTTGACGAAAGGACTGAGTAGATCTAGCTTTAGCTTGTGGGAGGAATGTGCTCTTTCCCCCAGTGGCTTGGGAAATAATTTTCTCGAGTTCCTCACCGAATAGTCTCTGTCCCTTAAAGGGTATAGAAGTTAGGGACTTCTTAGAACTGAGGTCAGCAGACCAATTCTTCAGCCAGAGGGTTCGCCTAGCGGCTACTGATAGAGCTGAAGTCCGTGCTGTGATCTGCGCGGTGTCCAGTGTGGTTTCGGACAGATAGGCCGATGCCTCAGCTATGGATTGAACAGATGAGACGAGGTCTACTCTAGGAACACCCTCCTGAATATCCGTAAGGAGGGAGTCAGCCCATGCTTGAATCGCCCTGGCTACCCAGGCCGACGCTAGAACTGGACGCAGGGTAGAACCTGCTGACGAGTAAACGGCTTTGAGAAAACCTTCGAGACGTCTGTCGGATGAGTCTTTGAATGCAGCCGCGTCTGTCACTGGAAGTGTAGTTGATTTTGACAAACGAGAGACAGGAGCATCGACTGTAGGGGGCATAGACCATTTGTCCACCAATTCCTTGGAGAAGGGATAGGATTTGGAGAATTTACGAGTGGCTTGAAATTTTCGTTCCGGAAAATTCCACTCTTCTTGTATGATAGCTAAGAGCTGATCGTGAGATGGGAAACAAACCGAGGATTTGTGTTGTCTTTTGAACAAGCTGGAAGTTTGCGCCTGTTCCTTTGACTGAGAAGCTTTTAACACCTCAGTAACACCTTTGATGATATGTTCGATATCGTGTTGGACATCGTGGCCTTTAGCCTCATCCTCAAGTTCCTCTTCATCCTCCGACGACACCTCTGAGGGGAGAAGTTCGCCCTCTGAATGGGAGGAATCCCCTCCCACAGTTGAACCATCAGAGGGAGTGTGGGTCCCTGTGCGTGGTCTGGAAGGCTCTGGTCTCTTGCGTTTTCCGCTGGACTTATGCCCCAGTCTGGTCAAGGCTTTACCCAAATTATCTGCGAGGGCAGGTAGATTTTGCAGGGAGGCCAGAGACTGTGAGAGTTGCAGAGCCCACAGAGGAGCAGGGGGTTCTGAAGATGGCCCGGCTGCGTTGTCTTGAGGAGTGTCGTCTCCTGATGGGGGGCCCGATAGTTCTGTGTGAGGGAGGTGAGAGCCCCCTGAACCAGGTACAACAGAAGCTCCCTTGGAGCAAGATCTGCAAAGGGGTTCCCCCTGACCCCCTGGGATTTTGGATTGGCAATTCTTGCAGGCAAAATAGGTGATTTGTCCTGCTGTTGCTGGTGCTCTGCCCCCCCCCGCCCTGGGGAATAGTCCCCCAGACTTACCTTCTGCCATAAGCAGTGTCTGTGGTACCTGCTGAATAACTGGCTGTGTGCACTGGAGTAAAGTAGCTTTGTCCCCAAAAGTATAGGCTGCTGCAAGGGCAATGCGCTGCAAAAACGGACTCTGTAGAGGCGCTAGAGAGAAGGATGCGCTCAATAGTTACTAAAGGGAAGGAGAGAAGCGTGTTGAGGAGCGCAAAATGGCCGCCGCAATGGAAAGGGCGCGAGATGCGGCATGAGAGAGAGGCTTGGAACGCGGTTCCGCCCCCTCCTCACCCATGCGTTCCAGGGGAAGCGCGCTGAAGCGCTAATGGCGCCAACAGTAAGGAGGCGCCTAAACAGTACCCCTGGAGCAGCGTGTTCCTAGAAGATAAACCTTCCCCACATGCAGCAACAGCCAGAGCAGTAATAGATTGGGTAGGGGGGAGAGCAACCACAGCGTGAGGTAAAAGTAGCCTTTATACTCACATGCAGCCACACTGTAAGGCCCTCTGCTCCCCCTCAAGGAGTGCAGGCATGCCTAACCGAGTCTGTTATAGCCTATGGGCCAGGGAATGACTCCAGTGGGCCTCCCACGGAGGGGGTGTACACAACAGATACAGGTAACCCTGATTGTGGTAGCACCCCTGTCTACTTGAAGCTTGAAAACTTGGAGCTTGCAGGTTGTCCATCCTCCTAGTAAGCAGGACACTTAAAAACTGAATACATTGGCTCTAGCCTGGGGTTAAGCCACAGTACTGGCACGCCCCCTTTTTTCATTTGAATAAGTGTCCTGCCTCCTGGAGGGTGGAGCTTAACCCATAGTCCCTGTGTCCCCCTTGAGACAACAGAGAAATATACTTTCTAGTTGCATCTAAAAGTCCCAAGAATTACACAATTTACTGAAATCTAATTTTCTGGATCTCAAGAACTGACTTTTTCTGGCACACCAGATATAGTCACATGACTTGCACCGAAATGACATTTAAAGATGTTAATCTATAGTGGCATGTATTGTGCTTCCCAATCAAAACTTGCTAGCAAATATGCTGTATCTTAATTGACAAAAAAAAAAAATCAAAGTTTGTATAAATAAGTCTCACCTGCATATCATTCACTAGAAGTTTTCCACGTTTATTAAGTTCCTTCATTATGTGCAAGATTGCCATCTTTACGTCTACTTGCAGTCTCCTTTGCAAATCACTCACTTGACGAATCCTAACAAAAATTTTAAAAAAAATAAAAAAAAACTTAAAGGGGAACTATCACGAAAATGAACATTTTATATAAGCTTCAGCATACTGAAATAAGAAACTTTCTAAATACAATTAAAAATTCTGTACTGTTTTGGAAATCACGTTTATCTTCACTACTCCTCACTCAGCATCTGTTTCTCTTCATTCTGTCTTGATGCAGCAGTTGGGTGTCCGATATTCATTGAAGTTAGATCCAATATATCTTTATGGGGGCGCACCTTTTGCCAAGAAGATGTATTAGAGCTCACGCTATAAAAATCACCAGACATCCTGTCTCTCTACATGCCAAATTTGTGCAAAAGGCAGTTATTTTGTATGATTGTTTGTACTGGAATCAGTTATTTGAGTGAGCTCTAACATCTTCTAGGCAAAAGGATCCCAGCTAAAGACATATTGGATCTAATTGTCAATGAGTATCTGACACCCGATAGGGGCACTTACTTATAGGCTCCTATGAAGCCTATGAGTAAGTGCCCCAATAAGCACAAAATGCGTAAGGTCTTCACCTGTATTGTCCTAATAAATGTATTTGAACTTTTAAACCACTCTTGGTTTATTTTTTGAAAAAAAAAACACATCTTTTGCTATTGGTAAGTTCAGAAATAAGCAAGATTTAAAAACACCTCAACAGAGCAAGAAAAACTAAGAAAGTCTAAAATCCCTCCCAATATATTAATTGAAAAAAAATGCACTCTCCCTTCCCAAAACAAGTTTTTAAGCACGGATTTAAGTTTTTGAAGTTATATTTAAAGGGGCCTCCAAATCCCCCTTAGTGCTACAAACAGTAAGTTATGAGAATTCCACTTTGGCAAAGGCTATATTAAGTTCTGTAGCTATAGGTATAACAAAATTCATATTTTTATTTAAAAAAAAAATATACAAAGAAAAGATGCATAGCACTTACGAAGTTCGAGCCTCTTTAGTAGATTTCTGTAGAGAAGTGTGCTTTTCCCCCAGCCGCTTGACCAAAGCAGAAAGTATCTTTCTTTGATTTTTAACAGCATCCTCTACAAACTGGTACCTGAAAGGACAGAGCATTGGACTGCTTACAAGATACTTTTGTCTTATCCAGGGAGAGAACCAAAATGTAAAAACTGAACTGAATTGCATTGCTGGATTAAGATCTTACATAAATAATGCACCTACTGGTGATCTTTGTGTCCCTGTAGCTGGCAGTCCCGGCACGTTAAAGTATCACAGGTTTCACAATAAAGCATGAGAGGTTCATTTTTATGCAAAGGACAATAAACTGTTCCCTCTGCTTCTTTTTTGGAAGAACCTAGAATTTAAAAGAAAAAAAAATTGTTGCAAAAAAAGTATCTTAAAGGAAGATTAACATCAAAAAATGTATGTTTTAAAGTAATAAAAATATAATGCAGTGTTGCCATGCACTGGTAAAACTGCTGTGTTTTCTTTAGAAACACTATTGTATAATATATAGTAATGTAAAGATCCATTCAAAGGAGAAAAGGTTTAAGCTGGCCATAGACGCAAAGATCTGATCTTACGATTTAAGGATTCGTACGATTTTCGGAACGTGTGGAGAGTCCCGACATTTTTCATCCGGCGGAGATCGGTCGTTTGGTCGATCAGACAGGTTAGAAAATTTCTGTCGCCTGCCAATAATATCTCTGCGTGTATTGACGATTGTACGATTTTCAGTGGGAGACTGTCACTAGCTTTGGTTGGACATAGATATCGTACGATTGCTGTCAGGGGCAGAACATTGCTGATCTGTTCTTTTACTACTTTATTTGATCGGAATGGTAAGACTTTGATCTGAATGGTTAGTGGCGGGTTGGGAGATGGGAAAGTCCGATCGTACGATGATTCATACGATCAGATCTTTGCATCTATGGCCAGCTTTAGGCTAAACAGCAGATAAGCACTGTAGAACAAAGTTATCTGTTATCCACTATTTGACCTGTGCCAGTTATGTGTTATCCATTATTTGAATTGAGCCTTTTTTCAATTTCAACAACTGCTACACAGCAGCTTATTTATATAAACTATTGCAGTGTTTGTGAAGTAACCAGATCAGTTTTACCAGTCAAGGGCAACAGTACATGATATTTTCATTACTTTAAAACAATTTCATTTTTTGGTCTTACTATTCCTTTAAATCCTATACTAGCATTTGGGTTATGTTTTGTCATTGGGCGCTATATGAGCTTATAGATTTGGCAGGCCTCTGCACTTCAGCGAACCAAATTCTTGGTAAGGCATAGTTCACCTTAAAAAAAAAATTAGTATGAGCTTTGAGACAAAACAAAGACCAATTAAAAACTTGCTAAGAATAGGCCATTCCAAACACTATAAATTAACATAAAAGGACACCTATCTCATGGTATAATCCTTAGACAAAAATCTGCCCATACACAACTATACCTTTAGCTTTTCCTTCCACATCCCGTCCATGCATTAATAGTGCAACTACAACATTATTAAGGAAGGACCAAGCCCAAGCAGCAATTTACTGCAAAGTGCTTTTCTTCACACAACATGTTTCGGTGTAGAACACAAATGAGATTTTGTGTACTCACAGTTAAATCTCTTTAGTTTCAGTCGCTTGTGAAACACAGGAACAGTGGGGTACACCTGGTACCAGTAGGATGCAGAACACAACAGAAAAAAGAACTAGCTGCTCCTCTGCTGGTTATACCCGCAAGCAGGCAGAGCCCAGTTCAGTTTTGTATCAAAGTGAAAACAGGAGGTTGAACAACAACTAAAAACCGTAACAACTAAAAAACCTGACTAGCTCAAACAGCAAGTAAGACTTGCGAATGTCTTGTACTCTGTGTTAGCAAAATTTGAGGGCCCGGACAAGGTCCAAGGAAGGCCGAAACTACCTTGGGTAGGACAGCACTGTGTGGAGGACCGCCCTGTCATGATGGAAGATGAGGAAGAACGACCTGCACGATAAAGGCACGGAGTTCCGAGACGCACCTCTCTGATGCAATCGCCAGTAGAAAATAGGTCTTTCAATTGAGTCATTGAAGGGGCACCAAAGTCATGGGTATGAATGGTGGTTGTTTAAGTACCCGTTAGATCAAGATGAGGTCCCACGTGAGCACTGGCGCTTGGAAGGGGTATGCACCATGGGATCAGAGAACTCCTCCTTCAGGATCCAGATCTTAAGATCCACGTCAAGTTGAGGCTTGCTGAGTTTGAATGTCGGATTGGACCCTGGGAGAAAAGGTCCGGCAGAGGGTTGAGGGTCCAAGGATCCGTTACGGAGAGGTTGAGATGGTCCAAAAACCAGGTGCGATGAGGCCACCTGGGATCCATAATAATGAGTGTGGTCTGTTCTCTCTGAAGTTTGATTGTCCTGGGAAGAAAGGAAGCGGGGGGAGGCATATGCAAGGCGAAAGTTCCATAGGAATGTGAGGGCATCAGTTGCTAAGGCCAGAGGGTCCCTGTAGCGAGCAAAGAAGGTCGGCACCTTCCAGTTCCGCAGAGTTGCCATGAGGTCCACTTCCGGTAACCCCCACTTCAACGTTATCCCTTGAAAAATCTACTGCTTCAGTGACCACTCACTTGGATCCAACGACTGCCAGATGAGGAAGTCTGCTTCCCAGCTTAGAAGACTTGGAATGTAGATGGCCGAAAGTGGAGTGTGATGGGTTTCCGCCCATTGAAATATGAGCTTGACTTTGTTTCGGGTCCATCTGCTCCTTGTGCCGCCTTGGTGGTTTATGCTGCTGTCCGATTGGATCTTTACAGCTTGTCCTGTCTGTTCCTGTTGCCAGTGGGACAGACCCAGGTGAATTGCTTGGATCTCTAGCAGGTTCATCTGTAGTAGTTCTTCTTCCGCGGTCCATCGACCCTGTGCTGATTAACCTTCCAGAACGGCTTATAAACCAAAGAGACTTGTTAGCAGATGCTATTGAGGGTCCCTGAGGGGCCTGCCTGTGGGGAGCCACCAGAAAAGAGATGCTTGTGTTTTCCAAGGTAGGGCGGATCTCTTGTAGACGGGACTTTTGTTTCCAGACTACGAGGATGGTCCACTGAAGCTTCCTGAGGTGTTGAGTGAAGGGTCAAACCCATGACCCCCAGCACCTTCATACAGAACTGTGTCTGTGTGGATCGGTTTCGGCAGTAGGGATTTGACCAATGATTAGTGGTGTAGAAACTTTTCTCGAGAAAGAGAAACCCTCTGTGTCCGTGTATCGAACTGCAACCTGAGAAAAACCATGGACTGACTAGCACAGTTGAACATGTCCTAACCTCCCAAGGACACAACAAAAACAATGAACTGAACTGGACTCTGCCTACTGGTGGGTATAGTCAGCGGATGAGAAGCTAGTACTTTTCTGTTGTTGTGACCTGCCTCCTAGTGCCACCAGCTTTACCCCACTGTTCCTCTGTCCCCCAAGCAGATAATGGAGGTTCAGGCGAACAGAGCTTACACTCCGGAATAGGCGAACCATTGCAGAACCATTTTGCAGAAAAGCAATGTAATTGTATAAGCCTGTTTAAACAATTTGTTTAAAGTTCGGTATTGAAAAAAGCAATGTTATATATACATATTGAGAAAGACTTTCAAACAGATGCAGTAGTTCAGTTGTACTGGAAGGTTTCGTTTTTCTTTCTATGGATCAAATGCAGAGATAAGAAAATAAGGGGGGGTTTGCACCGTGGGATGCATGAGATCACATAAGAATCAGCCAAACTGTAAAGAGGGTCTAATTTTAAGCTAAAATGCTTGTGAAGAAAGACATTTACACATGCATGGGGGCTGGAGTTCAACATTAAAACAAATTAGTATCTGCAGTATTCTCATCACATACTAATAGTCAAGCTTTCAGTTTTGATACTGTTCTACAATTTAAGAGTGTAGAATGCAAAAAAGTCAAAATTACTTTTAACTTTGATGGTATGATCCTTTGTGTATTTCACTCGCTGATGTGCCTCCACACAGGTCTCACACAGCCACTCTGTGCACTCCACGCAGTAACTATTTGCCACAGTATTGTCATCACAGCTGGTACATCTCTGTATTTTAAAGAGAATATTGTTTTAGTCATAGTATATAAATGAATGAAACAGGAGAAATGCATGTAAGCAACTGCAGTTTAAATAGGACAGCTAAGGCCTGTGTATATTACTGCAACTTAAACTTCCATCGCCTCTACAGTCTCCTCCTTTCAACCTTGCAACTGCAACTAACCATTTTTGGAACTTCAACAAAGATTCACGAGTCAAAAAGCATGTACAGTTGACTATGGCTTCAAGTTAGATCTGCCATGAGGTTCACATGCACTTTACCCTGGGCCTCGGTGGAGTCCTTGGAGTGGGATCAACATTCTTCCAAGCAGGATATTTTGCAGTGGCAAGACGATTGAAACCCTGTAAGAACTAGGGATGCACCGAATCCAGGATTCGGTTTGGGATCCTGCCTTTTTCAGCAGGATTCAGACTCGGCCAAATCCTTCTGCCCGGCCAAAAAGGAGGGAAATTTAATGACTTTTTGTCACAAAACAAGGAAGTAAAAAATGTTCTCCCCTTCCCACCCCTAACTTGCATATGCAAATTAGGATTCGGTTCGCTATTTGGCTGAATCTTTCGCAAAGGATTCAGGGGTTCCGCCAAATCCAAAATAGTGGATTCGTTGCACCCCTAGTAAGAACAGATGGAGTTTGGAAAACTTACTAAAGAACCTCAAACCTGCTGATTAAGTTGTCCATTAAAGGTGTTCTTCACCTTTGAGTTAACGCTTAGTATGATGTAGAGAGTGATATTATAAGACAATTTGTAATTGGTTTTCATTTTTTCGTTCACATTATTTGTGCTTTTTGAGTTATTTAGCTTTTTATTCAGCAGCTCTCCAGTTTGCAATCAAGTTGCTAGGGTCCAAATTAGCCTAGGAACGATGCACTGATTTAAATACTGAATAGAAGAGGCCCTGAATAGAAAGAGGAGTAATAAAAAGTAGCAACAACAATACATGCGTAGCCTTACAGAGCATTTGTTTTTAGATGGGGTCAGTGACCCCCATTTGTAAGCTGGAAAGAGTTAGAAGAAAAGGGCAAATAATGGAAAAAAAAACAAAATATAAATAATTAAAAAGTTGATTGGAAGTGGCTATTCTAGAACATTCTAAAAGTTAACCAGCCCTTTAAATGGTACATACAATCTCCACAGGATACAAATGACTGATCTATTTCTGATGAAGATACGACTATATGTACTATCAAACAGCTCCAATGAAGCATCAGAACACAAGTGATCATGCACCAGCTCTTCATATGTTATTTAAAATGGTTGTTCATCTTTAAATTAACTTTCAGTATGATATATTGCAATTTCAGCAATCTAGCCGCTAGGGTCCAAATTACTCTACCAACCATGCACGGATTTAAATAAGAGACTGGAATATGATTAGGATATGGCCCAAATAGAAAGATAAGTAATAAAAATTTAAAATAGCAATAGCTTTGTAGCCTTACGGAGCAATTTCTTTTTCTAAAATCGGGTTAGTGACCCCATCCGAAAATTGGGTCAGAAGATAAATTCAAAAACTATAAAAAAGAAGAAAAAAAGAAAATGAAGACTAATTAAAAAGTTGCTTTGAATTAGCCATTCTATACAATGCTACAAATAAACTTAAAAGGTAAACCACCCCTTAAAGGGCAAATAAAACCTAAAATAAAATAAGGCTAGAAATGCTATATTTTGTATACTAAACAAACTTACTGCACCACAAGCCTAATCAAACAAATAATTTATGCTTTCAAGTTGGTCACAGAGGGTCACCATCTTGTAACTTGGTTAAACATATTTGCAAGACCAAGACTGTGCACATGCTCAGTGTAGTCTGGGCTGTTTAGGGATCATAAATTATAAAAACAGCACAAGTCAAATAATATCTGCCATAGAAGCTGATACAGCAAGACTGATTAATAATCAAAATATGCAGACTGCACTGGGTCCTGTGTTGTCATGTAATCTAATGTGGATTTTATAGTTTTTTTATTGTTTAATACAAACGTTCTCCAACTCTGCAGAGTGACTGCAGCAAAATAATCCTACAAATAGAAACCCAGTTTATCTGTTTAAATCTGGTTCCATGATCTTTGTCCCTGCAGCTGGAGTTGGAAACCGTAAAGGGGATGTAAAGGCAAAAATAAAATCCAATACAAATCTCTACAGTCTCCGACTGCTCTACAGGGAGGGAAACAAACAAAGCTACTCGAGTTCTGCATGGCTGGGAAGTAAGGCGGGGGCTCCCCCTGCTGTTCATAAGTATGATTGTTTGCCTGCAGAGCAGTTAGGGATCCTCTGACAATTCCTATCCACAGAAGTAAATGAAGGGGGAATTTCACTGCATACAGTCAGTTTCTTATAAAAATGGTACACATTTTTTAAATTAAAGTATATTGGAGATAGGTTTCTGTTTCATTAAAGAAAGTAAAAATCGCATTTTATTTTTTTGCCTTTACATGCCCTTTAAATGTTTCAACTAACTCATAGCAGCTGTATAAGCCACTCTCCAGGGATAGGTGAACCTGAACCACTTTATGAAAATAGCAGACACCTGATTAGCACAGTCTTGCAAGAAATTAGGAGTACTTCAGAAACAAACCAGCCAATAATAAAATATAATAATAATACGGCTTAAATTTAGATTTTATAAGCAAGATCAAAAATATTGCACAAGGTCTCAAATTTACCTGAATTGTTTCAGTTACAGGTTCAGAGGAGGGATCCACTTTCAGAAAGTAGTTCTCAACAATGTCCTTCTGGAAGCACTGGTGCTTGCATACGGGGCAATTGACTACTGCTGTAAATACAACCAAAACTGTTTTAGCAACAGAAACACAAAAACCACATCGAGTTGATAAAAAAAGATCACTTGGCTTCATCATTCAGCAAGAATTAGGTAGAAAAAAAGCATGTTTATCAATATACAGTTAGGTCCATAAATATTTGGACAGGCAACTTTATTTTCTAATTTGGGTTCTGTACATTACCACAATGAATTTTAAATAAAAACTCAGATGCAGTTGAACTGCAGACTTTCAGCTATAATTCAGTGGGTTGAACAAAAAGATTGCATACAAATGTGAGGAACTAAAGCCTTTTTTTTTTAACAAAATCACTTCACATCATGGATAAACACTAGTGTCCCAGTGCCACTGGCAGCCATGCACGCCCAAGCCATCACACTGCCTCCTCCATGTTTTATAGATGATGTGATATGCTTTGGATCATGAGCTTATCCACGCCTTCTCCATACTCTTTTCTTGTAATCATTCTGGTAGAGGTTGATCTTGGTTTCATCTGTCCAAACTATGTTTTTCCAGAACTGTGCTGGCTTTTTTAGATGTTTTCAGTCCAATCTAGCCTATTCTTGATGCTTATGAGTGGCTTGCACCTTGCAGCGCACCCTCTGCATTTACTTTCATGCAGTCTTCTCTTTATGGTAGACTTGGATATAGATACACCTACCTCCTGGAGAGTGTTGTTCACTTGTTTGGCTGTTGCGAAGGGGTTTCTCTTCACCATGGAAATGATTCTGCGATCATCCACCACTGTTGTCTTCTGTGGACATCAAAAAGACCTGGATGTCCACAGAAGACAACAGTGGTGGATGATCTATAAATATATAAAATACAGTGTAAAATATACCAAGTAAAACTTAGCAAACTGCTTGTTCGAATACACGCCCTTATCTTTTCAAAACTAAGATTAAATAAAGTTGAGTTTGCTGCGATTACAGCCTCCACTAATATGGGAAGGATTTTTACTAGTTGCTGAACACTGGGATTTGCATTTTCAAAAATGACCATTAAAGGGTTGGTTCACCTTTGAGTTAACTTTTAATATGTTAAAGAATGGCTAATTCTAAGCAACTTTTCAATTGGTTTTCTTTTTATAGTTTTTGAATGATTTGCCTTCTTCGTCTGACTCTTTCCAGCTTTCAAATGGGAGTCACTGACCTCATCAAAAAAACCAAATTCTATGTAAGACTGCAAATGTATTGTCACTGCTTCTTTCTATCCAAACTCTCTCCTACTCATATTTCAGTCTCTTATTCAAATCAGAGCATGGTCGCTAAGGTTATTTGGACCCAAGCAACCAGATTGCTGAAATTGCAAACTGGACAGCTGCTGAATAAAAAGCTAAATAACGCAAAAAAACAAAATAAAATTGCAAATTGTCTCAGCATATCACACTCTACATCATACTAAAAGTTAATCAAAAGGTGAACAATTTCTTTAAGGTTTGCTTTCGCTTAAAAAACAAAAAAAAAAGCCCATAAGATGAATTTTGGATAATAGTTCCAATACCTGTACTTTGTACATTCTTACATACATGGAATTCATGGCTAAATTTCAAAAACATTTACACAAATTTATTTACAGCTACGTTTATTCCATCCACAATAAAATCTCGGTTTATTAAAAAAAAAAAAAAAAATGGTGGTCTAAGGGGGTTACTTATCAAAGGTTGAAAGCTTTGTGAGCTTTTTTAGCCCTCAAACGAAAGCACAACTCTAATGGAAGAAAAAACTTGAATGCAAGAATCTGGAATCAGCATATTCTGGGTGAAAATCTCAAATTGATCGAGTTTTCGAGCAAAACGTGAACATCAAGCAGCCGACAAATTTTCTAACCAGTCCAATCGACTAAACGACAGATCACCATCGCAAGAAAAATGTCGGGACATTCCACAGAAGGGCTGAAAATCTGCTGACACACAATGTTGCCAGACACATAAACCTGCAAACCACAGAACCTAAGAGAAGTGCAGTTGGTTGGATGGTGTCTGTCTAATAGCTGTACCTTTAAAGGAACAGTAACACCAAAAACATTAACGTGTTTTACAGTAATAAAAATATAATGCAGTGCAGCCCTGCACTGGTAAAACTGATCTATTTGCTTCAAAAACACTACTATTGTTTACATAAATAAGAAGCTGTTTATACATGGGGCAGCCATTCAAAGGAGAAAAGGCTCAGGTTACACAGCAGATAAGCTCTGTAGAACATAATGGTGTTATCTGTTATCCACTATTTAACCTTTGCCATATAGACTTTTTTCAATTTCTGCCATTGCTACACAGCAGCTTGTTTATATGAACTATAGTAGTGTTTCTGAAGCAAACACAACAGTTTTACCAGTGCAGCAACACTACATGATATTTTCATTACTTTGAATCACTTTCATTTTTTGGTGTTACGGTTTATTTAAGAGTAGAAGCAGCATTTTATGTTTTTCAGGGGGACCAGGGTTAAGCGTTAATGTTACACTATGGGGGGCATGTGCAAGGACTCTTGGACAGTGACATACACAAACTAAAGCAATAAGTGATTGCTTCAGGGCTGTATGAGGTGCAGACTAATTGGACTTGCATGTTTTGCTATGGTTCTGTCTGTAAACAGTCATCTGGTTACTATTTTAAACCTCTTAATTGCATAAATAATAACATTCACAAAGGACAGACAGACATGTTTGGGAATATCAGGAAAAAAATTCTGTGCAATATCCAAGAAAACATTATGTAATATCCGGGAAAGGCGCCAACTGAAATGAATTATAATTTAGTGAAACCACAAAAAAAAAGTAAAATGCAGTAAAACTTAAAGGCGTTAAATTAGCTTTTAGTATGATGTAGATATTCTGAGACAATATGCAACTAGTTTTCATTTTTTATTATTATTTCCAGTTTTTGAGTTATTTAGCAGCTCTCTAGTTGGCAATCTGGTTGCTAGGGTCCAAATTACCTACGAACCATGTAACTTACCTTACAGAGCATTTGTTTATAGATGGGTCAGTGACCCCCATTTCAAAGCCGGAAAGAATCAGAAGAAAAGGGGATATAAATTGAAAAAATGAAGGCCAATGGAAAGGTTACTTAGAATTAGCCATTCTATGAAAAGTTAACTTAAAGGTGAACCATTCTCAGAATTACCCGCAGTCCGGCGCTGACAAAGTGTATCCATGGAGTCGCTGCTGTATTGATTTGACGGCTTTTATTAACCAACACTTTGTGACATTAACAGTGGGTGAGATTATTAGAACCAACGCGTGTTGTGCCTTCCAAACTGGCACTTCTTCAGAGTTCAATGTGGGTCACGTGCGATCAGCTTTAAATACACTCTAAAATGTGCATCAATTGAAAACATGTGCAAATAACGCTACAATTAGCATATAAAAATGTGACATACAATAAAATCCATAAAAGAGTGACAAAATGTGTGAACTATGTATTCAAATCATGCAATAAGTATTAATTTTAAATTCAAATCCATGAATTGAAATAAACGAAATTTAATTAAATGAAATGTAATATTATTAATGGATTCATTTTGTCTGGGTGGTAAAAACATCATCTAATTTATATAGATTTATATATTTATATATTTCATATAGATCCAACATTCTCTCATTATTTTCAAAATATATAAACATGTTATTCAATAGATCTGCAGCGGTGCATACAAATTAGCAACTCCGATTCAAGTTGTCTGGACACACATGAGCAAAGCGATATCACGTTAAAACTTTTAATATTATTTTATTTTAATTATAAGGGGAATTTGCAGGGTTTACTTCTGGAGTTCATTACTTGTATTATATTGTGCAGCTTGTCTACTCTGTATCCATATAAATAGAATATGTAAATAGAATATGTTAATAGAGATATAAATATATAGTTGTGAAATCATACCAACCGTATATATATATATATATATATATATATATATATATATATATATATATATATATATATATATATATATATATATATATATATATATATATATATATATATATATATATATATATATATATATATATATATATATATATATATATATATATATATATATATATATATAGTACTAGTATTCTGAGAGAGTTCCGGACTGAAGTTGCCTGATTCCCGTGAGAGCAGCGAGACACTGCACAGCATGGAAGGGTGAGCTCCGCTTTTCTTCCCACATATCCATTATTTATGTTTCCTAAAGGTGAACCACCCCTTTAAGATCAGGGTATGTAAAAGTTAAGGTTTCACTGTATACACAAATAACTAAGACCACTGACAATTTGTAATGCACGTTTTCCATCCGGTGATCCCATTGGTGGCCAATAAAAGGGCAATCAAATTTGGGAGTTTTACTTTGAAAGCAGCAAGTAAGTTGCGGGTAAAACTTAGTCCCTTTACAAAATGTATAATGAAGCAATAGAATTCTTAATAAATCAGATTAAAGTTGAGTGTAGGACTGGCCAGACCAGGGATGACTTTGATGTAGTTGGCCAGCTGAAATATATTGCAATATATGGACAAATACTCCCTGTTTTGTTTAAAGGGTAAGACATTTTTTAGTAGCCGTATGCACAAAATGCCTCAATGTCCTTAATATACCGATAATGAGTTTATGTCTCTTTTAAGCAGTGGGTCAAAGGATATTTGCTGCAATTCAACCTTTTTCTAAAGAGCCTAAGGAAGTAATTGACAGTCTCTGACATTGCCTATAAGCAGCTTACAGGTAAATAATGAAGCGGTCACAACTGCCACACTTTCTATAATGGATTAAAAGTAGAGAGGGGTGTATGTATGGATGCTGGGTTTTCATTCGGAGGGGTTAAACTTAATGGACTTTGTCTTTTTTCAACCCAATTTAACTATGTAACTATGTATGACTTGCAACCTGCCTCTCACCTACACGGTCCAGCCACACTACTAGCTTGCAGACTGGAGATATGGCTTGACATAAGATAGACAAGTACTAATGCACCGTGTGCAGAGGAAATGCCCAACCGGGAAAAAAAAAAATCATACTAATTATCATTCCAATACACATTCACTTGCAATGGTTGCCATGTTATTTGCCAATGCAACAAAGCTTAAAGGGGTGGTTCACTTTTAAGGTAATTTTTATTATTTTATAGAATATTCTAAGCAACTTTTCAATTGGTCTTTATCGTCTATTTTTTTTTTATAGTTTTATAGTTATTAGCCTTTTTCTTCTCTTTGGAGCTTTCAAATGGGCGTCACTGAGCCCTTCTAAAAAACAAGGTTACAAATTTATTGTTATTGTTACTTTTTATTACTCATCTTTTTATTCAGGCCTCTCCTATTCATATTCAAGTCTCTTATTCACATCAGTGCATGGTTGCTAGGTAATTTGGTCCCTAGCTACCGGAATGCTTAAAATGCTAATTGAAGAGCTCCTGAATAAAAAGCGAAAAATCAAAAACCTTAAATAATAAAAAATGAAAACCAATTACAAATTGTCTCAGAATATCCCTCTCTACATTATACTAAAGGTTATCTCAATAGTGAACCACCCCTTTAAAGAAGTAAATGTAGCTGTTTTATAGAGTCAACACTGCTGGTTCTGACTGACAACTAGCATTGCCACCTGGCCGGTATTTTACCGGCCTGGCCGGTAAAAATGATGGCTGATTCCATTGTTATTAATAGGGAAAAAAGATAGAAGTCCGGTATTTTTTTCCAGAAAAGGTGGCAACCCTACTGACAACCCAGTAGCCGACCAACTGATTTACAGGCTTGCAATTTAAATGACTTCTGCTTCACCATTTCAAGAGTCAGAAGTAGAGATCAGAAAGTGATAACTGCCTCTGGCCCACTGCCTTTACATTTACAAATAAACACTGGCAAGTTCAAAATGATTGTATGCCTGGAAAATGGCTTAGAATGACATTATCTTTCATAAGTCAAACAGGCACTTCTGAGGGAGATCCCGTTTATCACTGGGCCTTTCTGGGTCACTGACGTGAGGGAAGGAGAGGAAGGTAAGTTGAGCAAAGGGAAAGAGACCAAGTTGAATACGTAATTTCTGGTTGATGCAAAGTTTTAATAAGAGTAAAATGTGTTGCTTTGCATGGAGCAGACAGGTTGCAAATTCTCACTTATTAATCAGCCGGAACAGAGAGCATGGGCTCTTCCTGGCATTTCCCTCGGCAGCATGACAGCTTTGTTCTCTTAGTGTGCCGCATGGGCCAGAAACACAGGCTGGGGACCCTATTCTCCTTCCCACACTGAATGGAAGTGCATGGGACTGACTGGGACTACGTGGAAGTGCATGGGACTGACTGGGACTACGTGGAAGTGCATGGGACTGACTGGGACTACGTGGAAGTGCATGGGACTGACTGGGACTACGTGGAAGTGCATGGGACTGACTGGGACTACGTGGAAGTGCATGGGACTGACTGGGACTACGTGGAAGTGCATGGGACTGACTGGGACTACGTGGAAGTGCATGGGACTGACTGGGACTACGTGGAAGTGCATGGGACTGACTGGGACTACGTGGAAGTGCATGGGACTGACTGGGACTACGTGGAAGTGCATGGGACTGACTGGGACTACGTGGAAGTGCATGGGACTGACTGGGACTACGTGGAAGTGCATGGGACTGACTGGGACTACGTGGAAGTGCATGGGACTGACTGGGACTACGTGGAAGTGCATGGGACTGACTGGGACTACGCATGGAAGTGCATGGGACTGACTGGGACTACGCATGGAAGTGCATGGGACTGACTGGGACTATGTGGAAGTGCATGGGACTGACTGGGACTATGTGGAAGTGCATGGGACTGACTGGGACTATGTGGAAGTGCATGGGACTGACTGGGACTATGTGGAAGTGCATGGGACTGACTGGGACTATGTGGAAGTGCATGGGACTGACTGGGACTATGTGGAAGTGGGTGGGCGGCAACAACAACATCACTTGCACGTGTAAAGCCGGAGTAGGTCAGGGCTGCCGCCTCTCTCTCCTCATACCTGAAGCCATGTCTCCACTGTTGCTGGGCAGCTCAGGAGCAGGGGTCGCAGGCGGGAGACAGTCCCGGCACACAGAGTGCAGGCAGGGCAATAACTGGGGTTCCGTGTCCGCCCGCAGTTGGTTTTTGCACACACCGCAGTTCTCCAGTAGCTCCTGCCCGTCCGGTTCCCCGCTTCCTCCATTGCCATTGTCGGTGCTTTGGACGCTCCGCTTGTCACGCGCTGCAGCTACCGACATGTTGGTCAGTCTATCTCTCTTTTTTCCTTTCCAAGGAGCGTGCGCACGAGAAGAATTTCCCGCCTCCGCCGAGAGACTCTATTGTTCTTCTCGCGGCCTACCTGCCGAGCCTCAGCACCGAAATCTCGCGCAACGGGCGGAAGGATACGCACGCACAAACGTCCCACGCTCTCGAAGAGCAAAGACGCGAAATCCTAGCGGAGCAATCAAAAAAAGTGCACGCCCACCAAGATGTTGACGTCAGGAATGGGGGCGGAGCATGGGTTGGGTTAGTGTCCCAGTAAACGTCTAAAGTGCTTGGAAACCGGAGTTATATTTATTGGAGAGACGAGAGAGAGTGTGTGTTAAAGGGCTGGTTTACATTTCACTAAACTTTTAGTATGTTACAGAATTCATAATTCTTATCAACTTTACAATTGGTCTTCAGTATTTATTTTTTTTATAGTTTTTAAGTTATTTTCTTTCTTCTTCAAATGGGGGTCACTGACCCGATCTAAAGAACAAATGCTCAGCAAGGCTACAAATGTATGGTTATAGTTACTTTTTATTACTTATCTTTCTATTCCAGCCCTCTCCTATTCATATTCCAGTCTCTTATTTAAATCAATGCATAGTTGCTAGGCTAATTTGGACCCTAGCAACTAGATGGCTGAAATTGCAAACTGGAGAGCTGCTGAAAAAAAAAACGAAATATCTCAAAAACCATAAATAATAACAAATGAAAACCAATTGGAAATTGTCTCAGAATATCACTCTCTACATCATACTAAAAGTAAATTTAAAGGTGAACAACCCATTTAAGTAGAACAGATTGGATTTAATACACTGCACTCCAAAGCTTCATCTCTTTTCTGGGTACAGACAACTGATATAAGGGTAAAACAAGGTTGTGCCAATAGTTATATGTATGTTCAGACGCCCCGCCCCGCTCTACTTTTTACTTGCAGTTGGTCGTCCATTATGTATATGTTGATTTTGGCCACATCAAGTCTATGAGCCTCCATTTGCTAAGTGGTTTAATAAATGTATTCCTTTAAGATTAAGTTATCAAGATGCGCTGCCTCACAAAACATTGTCATGGGTCATGGCTACTTTGTCACCACTCCTCCTTTAAATGGGTTGTTTACCTTTAAATTAACTTAGTATGATGCAGAGAGTGATATCTGGAGACAAATTGCAGTTTTAATTTTTTATTATTTGTGGTTTTTCAGTTATTCAGCAGCTCTCCAGTTTGTAATTTCAGCAATCTAGTTGCTAGTGTCCAAATTACACTAGCAACCATGCATTGATCAGAATATGACAATGGAATATGATTAGTTGAGGGCCTGAATAGGCAAATGAGTAATCCAGCAGCTCTCCAGCTTTTGATTCCAGAAATCTGGTTGCTAGGGTCCAAATGACCTTAACGACCACACAATTATTTGAATAAGTGGCTGGAATGTTAATAGGGGAGGGCATGAATAGAAAGATGAGTAATAAAGTAGCAATAACAATAAAATTGTAGCCTTACAGACCATTTGTTTTTTCGATGGGGTCAGTGACCCCCATTTGAAAGCTGGAAAGTCAGAGGAAAGAGGCAAATAACTAACACGGAATGTTTTTATGCCTAACATTTTGGCTTGTGGTATAGACATACTGTAAAGTAGATACAGGTATGATACCTGTTATCCAGAATGCTCAGGACCTGGGGGGTTTCTGATAACGGATCTTTCCATAATTTGGATCTTCATACCTGGTCTGCCAGAAAATCATGTAAACATTAAATAAACCTAAGAGGCTGGTTTTGCTTCCAAGAAGGATTAATTATATCTAGTTGGGATCAAGTGTAAGCTACTGTTTTATTATTACAGAGAAATATGAGATATAACAGCAGCTATTAACTTTGCAACACCAACTGCGCTACAAAAACAGTTATTGGGTAGTTTTCCCCCAGTGGGAATCAAATATCTATAAGTACACAATATATTATTCACCTGAGGGGCCCCTCAAAGTGCTGTGCTTTGTTCCCATACCCTATGGGATAGGGTATTTTACCTAAGTGGATTGTAAATAACATTTATAATAGTTTTAATATATTTTTGTAGCACATAGTTAATCATGATTTTCGGGATCTACCGGAATAGAAATGAATGGAGAGTGGCGGAATTTCACTCTAGAGGACTGTGGTGATCTCTAACTTCACTCTATGATAAATATACCCCCTTAGAATTTTGCATGCACAGTATAGTAAGGCTAGTGCCAGACAGGGTTCTTTCTTGGTCTGAGTATAAGTGCAGGCTGAGAAACAGCCGTATCGCTCATCTGCTGTTTTCAGTCTCTGTGCCCAGAGCCACTGTGTCAGCTTGGGTGCAGATACATGGAGCAGATTTCAGAGCTATAATGCATACTCATACGCTTTGGCACCAAAATCCACTCCCCGAATTCTGAAATCAACATTTGGGTGAGTTTTGGCCAGGCAAGTAGACCCAAGGTGTAGATTCTGCCAGGTCCTCAAGCATGGCCCCTCACATTTGGTGATATAATAGTGCTGACCCCTTCCTCATGATTTCAGATAATTCTTGACCTTATCAACACTCTGTTAACTCTGTAGTTACAAAGTTAAGATTATATATTTGGAAAATATAAATAGATGTGGCATGACTAACCACCTAGAAGCTGAAAGCATCTGACAGTTACATGTGGAGCAGAGTGCAACCACTTGTTGGTTATTATCTCTCTCTCTTTAGATATCTATCTGTATCTATCTAAAGACACACATACTAATGTAGCAAAGTATAAAGGTGATATATCTAAACACAGTTTAGAGAACTGTTCATGGGAAACATGAGAAGATGTTCACCTTCAGTCTTAGAAAAACAGTCAAAAATAAAAACAGGTTAAATATAGTTATTATTTCTGGTGGGCTATCTAAAAACAATGGAATTGAAAAAAAAGTATTTGTAACTACCCGTTTAACATTCTGGATGTTCTGTCTGGCCAGACAGAACATCAGGCGATGCTCCGATTACAAGTTCATAATACTAGCAGCATAAAACAGTTAAGATCATGAACACTAAAGACATATCAAGACTTTCTAGGATCAATTTTAGTAGTCTGGATGGATTTTTGTCTTTTTTTAACCAGTGTGGATCATTCATACCTTTACATGGTTTCTTCCTAGGCTATTACAAAAATTATTAAACAGAAAAAAAAAATAAGAAGATGTTCAACGAACACATACAGGTGACATAGTAAAGAACAAAGAGGAATACATAGATTAAAGACACTATTAAAAGGGAAGCTGCATTTATTAAGCTTTATTAAGCACCATCAATCTCTGTTTGGGAGCATTTACATTGTATCCGCTGTTCATATAAGAGATATGAAAATATATTCCCCCGTACTTATACGATACTCCTTTCTTTTGCACATCTTGACATTCTTAGAATTTAGCAACAACGAGCAAACCATTCCAAAAAAGTAAAAGCACAACTAAAAAGGACAAATCCTAATGAAAACATATGGTTATCTAAAACCCTACACGTATGTGTATTAATCCAAAACATTTTTTAAAGTGAAAGAGTCTTTTCTGAGCGTGCAGTGGTCATGTATTAAAGCAAAGGGAGATTATAGCCTAATTTTAAGATTATCTTGGTTTTATTTTCTCTTCAGTGGGCAGTAACATATGCTGTATGGTGCCTAGTGCTTGCAGAGACATTCAACTTTCAGTTATCTATTAGTATGTTATAAAATGTCCTTTCTAGCTGAGGTTCAGCTAGTCTTTTTAATAGTATTTAAATAATTTGCCTTCCTCTTTTGAATCTTTTCAGCTTCAGTTGAAGGTCACTGCCAAAAACCTATTGCTCCATGAGTTAGTTACTTTTTGTGTATTTTTCTATTCACTCCCTCTCCAATTCATTTTCCAGGCTTGTATTCAAACCAATGAATGGCTGCTTGGGTAAAGTGAACCCTAGTAACCATATTGTTTCAAAAATTCCAATCTGCAGAATTGCTGAAAAAAAAAAAAGTACATTTAAAAAAAAAAAAAAAGACCATTTGTAAATTCTCTCAAAATAGTCTACGTCATACTAAAAATTCATTTAAAGGTGAAATACCCCATTCCACACACACACACACACACACACAACACACTGATTTGATGCATATTAAACAGGTCAAAACATTTAACATTATAACATACATTATTACATAACCCAGTGTGTTTTTTGGTCACATATGATTTGATTGGTTTTAAATGCACCAAAAATTTTTATGATGCGTGGAACTGCTTACCTTTTGCATGTTGATATTGATAGATATTGGACTATATTCTAAAAGATGTTGAAAATAATTCAACTTTTGTAAAGAAAAAAAAATGCAGCTCACACAGCCAGATGTGTGGCCAAAAAAAAAAAAAGAGGAAATATTATGGTCACAATAAGCCAGGGCTGGCCAGTTATAAGAGGAGTTGGCTCCTATCTAACGCTGTAATATTTATGAACCTAAATTCCCATCTTCCTCATAAGGTTATAGCTTGCTTCCATTAAAATAAGCCGTCACACACCCCTTCATATACAATAGATAGAAATGAGATGATCAGAAATCAGCTAAACAATAAACCATATTTACAAACATGGCACATTTCTTGTTTAAACAGTACATATATTTTGCAGAAGAATATTTAACGGAGTGAAAATGGTTTAAAGCAGAGACTCAAACGTTTACTGGATAGTAAAAACTGAATAAAATGTTAACATTAAGCATTCCAGGTACAAAGAAAAGTATGCA
Source organism: Xenopus laevis (assembly GCF_017654675.1). Taxonomy (NCBI): domain Eukaryota; kingdom Metazoa; phylum Chordata; class Amphibia; order Anura; family Pipidae; genus Xenopus; species Xenopus laevis. Next base: position 107,807,642 of record NC_054383.1, on the reverse strand, counting down.
TTCAAATGAACTGAATGTAATCGGATAAATCCAAATGACTGCAATAACAATGAAATATAAGTAGTTTAATCAGGATACCTGTGGATATAACTTGCACACAAAAATAAAGGGGAATTTTGCAAAAATGAAAATTTAATATAAGCTTATACCGATATACTCCTACTCATACTGAAATAAAAAACTTTCTAAATACAATCAATTGAAAATGGTATACCGTTTCTGAAATAATCAATAAGTCTATCTTCATTATTCCTCTCTCAGCATCTGTTTCTCTTCATTCTGTCTTCATTCAGCAGTTGGGTGTCAGATGAATGATCCAATATATGTTATAGGGGGGCTCTCTTTCCTGGTAGATGTATTCAAGCTCACTCTATTAAAATCACCAGACATCATGTCTCTCTACATGCAGAATTTGTGCAAAAGGCAATTATTTTGTTAGATTTTGTTTGTACTGGAATCAGTTATATGAGTGAGCTCTAATACATCTGCTAGGAAAGGAAGACCCCCCCCTATAAGATATATTGGATCCAACTGTCAATGATTATCTGACACCCAACTGCTGCATGAAGACAGAATGAAGAGAAACAGATGCTGAGAGAGGAATAGTGAACATAAACGCGATTATTTCAGAAACAATGCAGAATATTTAATTGATTGTAATTTCTTACGGCAGTATGAGGAAGCTTGTATTTCATTTTAATTTTCGCGATAGTTCGCCTTTAAAAAAAAAAGTCAATGAAATTAGTAAAATGAAGAATAAAGGGAATCTAGACACAACTGACTTGCTGAGAGAACATATTTATGATAAAGCTGTACATGAATTACACCTCCCATGGCTGCTCCTCAGTGAGACTTATACAAAATCATTGATAAGCTGCAGCTCAAACACCTGCAAATGTTCCTTTAGCTTTTCTCTAACATCGGACTGTGCACGTCTTTCTCGCAAGTGTTCCTGTTGTAAAGCAGAAAAGCGAAGTCTCAGTCGCTGCTCCCTACGCCTGCATGCCTCCAGTTGCCTTTGGACTTTACCTAGAGCCTCCAAAGCAGCTTCAGCCCGTCTCTTCCAAAGAAGAGCATTGCCCACATGGTAGCTGTGTTCATTTTGGATGTAGGCACCAGGAGGTTGAGGGAGGCGCAGCATGTACGCTGAAGGAGAGACAGGACAGGAAGGTTCATTTTCCCTTTCTCTGGAATTTTCCACTGGGTCCATTGACATATCTGAAGCCATTTTATCTCTTACAATAGATACTTTCAAGCTACAGTCTGAGATGGGCCCATTAATAGCACTAGAAACCTCCATATCTTCCAAGGTGCCCTCTGGGTGCATCTGGTCAACTGTGGTGGCCACAGCTCCTTCTGCTGGAGCTGGATCGGTTGGAAGATCTATATTTTCAGGGCAGAGTCCATGGAAGTTAACCAAGTCTTGTGTAGGCACTCCATCATACCTTCTGTCATCAAAACATTCTGCAGCAGTTTCATCAGGGTTCCCTGACAGACTTGGATTAACATGCAATGGAAGATTCCTGCAAAGAAAAGTTAGAAACCCATATATGACGTTTTTGAAAGCAATTGAATACTGTACCAAAAAAAGGAAATTCGAGATACAAGCTTTATCTGCATAGGTGCAAAGAAGTGAAGCAGGATACTAAATACACTTTCCCTCTCATCACCAGTAAAACTATCACTCTATACATTTTATTCATAGTGTTGGTCTAGGATTGCTGCTGCCTGCCATTACACCCACTTCTCCAGAAATGTCCTCCTTACAAATGCTAACCATCTCTTAGGGGGTTATTTATCAAAATCCAAATGTATTCCATTATTTTCTGAAATATACTCCGACCAAATCCGTATTTCCCATTATTTATCAATATATTTTGCAGAAAAATTCCAGTTTGGGAAAAAAACGTGAAAATCGTCCGAAAATTCAAATCACACTAATTTTTCTTATTTTCCTCCTAAAAACTTTTTTGGATTTTTCCCCGAAACCTAGTGCAGATCAGGATATCTTCAGGAATTCTCCCATTGAATTATATACAATCTCGGCAGGTCTGAGATGCTGGATTTTCAGATCCTTGGGGTATAAATCCCGAAAAATTAAGAGTTTTTTGTTTTTCACTAAAAATGCATTCAGACATTAATAACCCTCCAAGTGTAGTGTCATGACAGTGCTGAGGAACTTATTTAACCAAGGTAAACATAAGAGGACTTTAAATTTAAATGGATGTATTTAAATGGAGAGTTTAGCTTCTAATATGGGCAGTGGTATACAATACTGAAAGTGTTTTCACTCTTTAATCCAGTTGAGAACATCCAGTAAGAAGAAAAAAAAAAAAACCAGCATTTCATTACCTTTTTCGTTTTCCTTTTGTGTTCTTTGCATTTTTCCTTTTTTGAGTTTTAAGCTTTGCTGCTCTCCGAAGCTTAGCAGACGACAGGAATAATGTTGGAACAGCATCTTCTTTAAGACGATGGTAGCCACTAGGAGACAAATAAAATCAAGGCTACAATACCTTTATAATCCAAGATATTTAATCAACACAATCAACATAATGGGATAACATAAAAACATTAATGTAGAATGCACAGGTTGCTTTGCCAATTTCAGTCTAAATGAAATTCCTAATTACACGTCTATCATTTATCAGTTACTGTATATGTAATATATACTTGGCCCATCTGCTATAGGTCAGCAGAAAATAAAGGTGGCCATACATGGGCCGACAGACAGAGTCGGCAGTTAATTAGCCCGTGTATGGGGCCCTCCAACGGGCTTCTCCGATCAATATCTGTCCGAAAGTCGGGCAGATGTCGATCGGACCAGACAAAAAATCCCGTCGGATCGCGGACCGCATCTGTTCGTTGATGCGGCCCCGCGATCCGACCGCCTGTTTACGCATCGTTATGATCCGATTGTTGGGCCTGCATCAAAAACTTGGAAGTACTTTCACTTTATTGACCCATAAATGTTCAGCATAATCTATGCCAATCATTTTTGGGTATTTCTAAGGAGTTTGTGGAAATCAGTTACAAAGCACTTTAATTACTGGAGACAACAGAGAAATGGGCAAAAAAATTAAGAGATGTTTAATAAAATCATGCATCGTGGAAAATGGCATGGACAATCCAAGGGCTCTTCATCGAAACTGAAATTATGCAGCCCAAGATGCACCAATTCAAATGGGCACTGCTGCATGTCAAAGTAAAACAAAACAGACCAGGCAAACTGGTTGTCTTAAATGTAATGGTCTAATCATTACTGAATGTACCCAGAATGAATATTCAGAATGATAAAAAAAAAAAAAGTTCATTAGACAGGCAAGTGGAGGTGTCCACATCCTTTCCAATCTAATCAGCAGGCCCAAAGACTAGCGACCAAAACAAATTTAGCCATCGACTGAAAAGAAGTGATTAAGCTGTACTGGGTGTGTTATCTCAAAATGTGGTGAGTCACTCCACTAAAAATATGTACATTGTCCAACGAGATCGCACACCATGGTATAAAAGTTTAAAACATTTATTTTGTAAGCATTAAATATAGTCATCCATATGGAGATCTGTGCAACATTTTCGGGTGTATGCTGCTCCCTTTCTCAAGCTGGTCTCCACGCAGTGCTAGAACTACAATTCCCAGAGGCTCGCTTAAGCCCTGTGGCGTCCCTTATGGTCGGGACGACGTTACCTTTGTTCGCAACATCGCAACGTAAATATGCAGCTCTAGCGTGCAGGCGACAACGTCAGCGTGACGGCGCTGTCATGCAGGTGTAATTTCCCTCACCATGGACACCGCGCTGCTGCGCACAAAGGTGACGTCATCCCGACCACATGGGATACCACAGGGCTTAAAGGAAAACTATACCCCCAAAATGAATACTTAAGCAACAGATAGCTTATATCAAATTGAATGACATATTAAAGAATCTTAAACTGGAATATATATTTACATAAATATTGCCCTTTTACATCTCTTGCCTTGAACCACCATTTTGTGACTATCTGTGCTGCCTCAGAGATCACCTGACCAGAAATACTACAATACTAACTGTAACAGGAAGAAGTGAGGAAGCAAAAGACAGAACTCTGTCAGTTAATTGGCTCATGTGACCTTACATGTGGTTTGTATGTGTGCACAGTGAATCGTACGATCTCAGGGGGCGGCCCTTATTTTTTGAAATGGCAATTTTCTATTTATGATTACCCAATGGCACATACTACTAAAAAAAGTATATTATTATAATAATGGTTCATTTACATGAAGCAGGGTTTTACACATGAGCTGTTTTACTCAGTATCTTTTAATAGAGACCTACATTGTTTGGGGGGTATAGTTTTCCTTTAAGCGAGCCTCTGGGAATTGTAGTCCTAGTACTGCATGGAGACCACCTTGAGAAAGGGAGCAGCAAGCACCCGAAACAAACTAGGGATGCACTGGATTCAGGATTCAGGTTTTTTAAGCAGGAGTCGGCCGAATCCTTGTGCCTGGCTGAACCCAATCCTAATTTGCATATCTTAATTAGGGGTGGGAAGAGAAATCACTTGACTTTTTCGTCACAAAACCACAGCATATGCAAATTAAGATTCGGTTCGGTATTCAGCCAAATCTTTCACGAGGGTTTCTGGAATTCGGACGAATCCCAAAAAGTGGATTCGGTGCATCCCTAGAAAAAACTAGTACTGAAATTTCCAAAATGGTGATGGTGTGTGTGTGTAAATCTTAAAATTATATATCTAGGAGGAAATTTAGGTGGAGTCTTACCTTGTTCCAACAACTTCAAAACAGCTTTTCTCAAAATGTTTAGAACAGAAGTATACATAGTCAGAAGAAGGATCCCATAGACCTTTGCCACTAGGGTCTGTGCGCTGGCAATTGGCTATCCAAAGATTTCTCCGGGGATCATCTTTCCTTGGAAGCCTTAAAGAGATATGTAAAGAAATCCGATTCATCATTTGACCATGCTCATTAAGACGCCATATGATGAGCTTAATAAATGGATTTAAGTTGGTTAATTACATGTGACAATATGTGTCACAATATGTGACATTTCCAAAGACGATGAATGACCCACTAACAGAGCTTCCACCCAATAGACATATAAACATTATACTGACCTGTGGAAGGAGATGTTGTTGTTTCTTGTCTGCCTTGAGTCTCGAGTGGTGCAGCCAAGAGCAGAGCAGTGTCTAGGCATCTAGATTACGGCCAAGTGCAGCAAGAGATGAAAGACAAAATGCATTTCCCTGTTTGAAACCACACTTACAAATTCACTTACACTTTAAAAATGAACAAGCCAGACAATAGATAATTATTATAGTCATTGAAAAGAGTCCAAGGAGTGTCCACAAATAAGTTAAATATCAAAATCTGAAAAAAGGGAATTAACCTCCAGGGCTCTATCAATGAATTGAACTGAACAAGATCCAAATAGTTTAACCCTTTAAGTGCCACAGAACGTAGAATCTACGTTCTGTGGAAAAGTAACTTGAAATGCCACAGAACGTAGATTCTACGTTCTGCAGCACTTCCGGGTTCTCGAGCGGAGGAGTGGCTGTTAGAGCCCCTGCTCCGTTCCTCCTCGATCCCCTGCCCCTTGGCAACGAGCAGAGCAGGGGATCGAGTGGCCCCTGGGGCGCGATCGCCCAGGGGCCCCAAAACAGTAGCAGGCACGTGTTACTTATGTGTCCTGCTGCTGCAGCCTGTACTGCGCCATCCAGCTCCGCCCCCACAGCACAGGGACAGGGGATTCACGTCGCAGATGTCTTCCTGGGGCCCTTCCAGATCGTCTGCAACAGTCTCCAGCGACTTTTTCAGGTTAGTGCAACAATTACACACACAAACACACCAACACACACTTATTACAGTAATACACACTTAGATTCACACTTACACATACATTTTTGGGAATTGGGGGGGTCACTTACACTCACTGCACTCACACACATGTGCACACGCACACACGCGCACATAACATGTAATTTACCAATTGTACACACGCACATACATGGCATTATGGCTTTTTTTTTTTTCCCTTATCGCGTCGTCTCTTTTTTTGGCTGAAAAAAATGTTTTATTGCCATTACGAATAGCGTATTCACTAACCGTACTGTGCAATACCTTTTGTATGTTATTTCGATGATTATATTGCAATTTTGGGTATTTTGGTGCATTTTATTGAATTTTTAGCCATTTTATTGCATTTTCAGCTCTGCATATGTTGTGTTCACTTGTTTCTAGCCGTATAACCTATTTGGCCCAGCTAAAATATTCAAACTGTGATTCTGATGGCCGATAACACTAGTCTGGAAAAAAAAACATTGATTTTTGTGGTTTTATTGGATTCTTTTGCATTTCACTCTTTACTGCCTTATTTTGTTTTGCCTTGTAAATTTTATCTACTGTATATCCATTTGGGGGTCTCTGTGCGCCACATAGTTTGGTATATCTATGCATATTGGGCATCAAAGTTTTCAGTAGACCCCTGGCGTTCATATTTAGGATGTTTTATGCTGATACGTTATGAAATGTGGGGCATATAATGGGGTAAAATTTAAGCTTTGTGACGATTTTCAGAAATTTGATAAAAACTGTTACATTCAGCATTGATTTGCAGTTTGGCAGTTTGCAGTAGAAACACATACAGTATTTATAAATATTGGATTCGTCAGAATGTGTACTTTCTGAAAATATATGGTTTTCTGGGGTCTCTGTACTGTTAGGGGGTCTAATGTCGCATAATACACACACCGGGTGGTTATATTGCAGCAGCCAGCGCGTCAGCCGTGAAAATGTATATACACTATTGTCATTTGGGGGTCTCTGTGCGCCACATAGTTTGGTATATCTATGCACATTGGGCATCAAACTGTTTAGTAGACCCCTACATTTATATTTAGGATGCTTTCTGCTGGTAATGATACATGGACAATACGATGCTGGAAAGTTGAAGCTTTGAGGCAATTTTCAGATATTTCACAAAAACCGTCAATTTTGGGAAAGCCTTGCGACTCAGTAGTTTGGAGCAGAAAGGCATGGGTACCCATTTTAGATTCTGTAGAATGTGTACTTTCCAAAAATGTATGGGTTTGGGGGATATATTGGGACATATATTTCTGTGTTTTTACCCCACAAAAATGGGACATATATTTCTGTGTTTTTACCCCACAAAAATGCAGTCAATGTGTTGATTTTTCATTAGCTGAAGTTACCCACAGGACTATTTGTATGCGCTAACTTCATTTTGAGGCCTCTAAATGCCAGATACTTTGGTAAACCTATGAACAATGGCCACCAAACTGTTTAGAGGAACCCTGGCAAACATATTTAGGGTGCTTTTTCTTGGTGCGTAACGATACATGTGTGATATGGTGCCGAGAAGTTGAAGCTTTGAGGCAATTTTCAGATATTTCACCAAAACCGACAATTTTGGGAAAGCCTTGCGACTCAGTAGTTTGGAGCAGAAAGGCATGGGTACGCATTTTAGATTCTGTAGAATGTGTACTTTCCAAAAATATATGGGTTTGGGGGGGGTAAACATATATTTCTGTGATTTTACCCCACAAAAATGCAGTCAATGTGTTGATTTTTCATTAGCTGAAGTTATCCACAGGACTGTTTGTATGCGCTAACTTCATTTTGGGGCCTCTAAAAGCCAGATACTTTGGTAAACCTATGAACAATGGCCACCAAACTGTTCGGAGGAACCCTGGCAATCATATTTAGGGTGCTTTTTCTTGGTGCGTAATGATACATGGGTGATATGGTGCTGGGAAGTTGAAGCTTTGAGCCAATTTTCAGATATTTCACCAAAACCGACAATTTTGGGAATGCCTTGCAACTCAGTAGTTTGGAGCAGAAAGGCATGGGTACCCATTTTAGATTCTGTAGAATGTGTACTTTCCAAAAATATATGGGTTTGGGGGGTAAACATATATTTCTGTGTTTTTACCCCACAAAAATGCAGTCAATGTGTTGATTTTTCATTAGCTGAAGTTACCCACAGGACTATTTGTATGCGCTAACTTCATTTTGAGGCCTCTAAATGCCAGATACTTTGGTAAACCTATGAACAATGGCCACCAAACTGTTTAGAGGAACCCTGGCAATCATATTTAGGGTGCTTTTTCTTGGTGCGTAACGATACATGTGTGATATGGTGCCGAGAAGTTGAAGCTTTGAGGCAATTTTCAGATATTTCACCAAAACCGACAATTTTGGGAAAGCCTTGCGACTCAGTAGTTTGGAGCAGAAAGGCATGGGTACGCATTTTAGATTCTGTAGAATGTGTACTTTCCAAAAATATATGGGTTTGGGGGGGTAAACATATATTTCTGTGATTTTACCCCACAAAAATGCAGTCAATGTGTTGATTTTTCATTAGCTGAAGTTATCCACAGGACTGTTTGTATGCGCTAACTTCATTTTGGGGCCTCTAAATGCCAGATACTTTGGTAAACCTATGAACAATGGCCACCAAACTGTTCGGAGGAACCCTGGCAATCATATTTAGGGTGTTTTTTCTTGGTACGTAATGATACATGCGTGATATGGTGCTGGGAAGTTGAAGGTTTGAGGCAATTTTCAGATATTTCACCAAAACCGACAATTTTGGGAAAGCCTTGCGACTCAGTAGTTTGGAGCAGAAAGGCATGGGTACCCATTTTAGATTCTGTAGAATGTGTACTTTCCAAAAATATATGGGTTTGGGGGGTAAACATATATTTCTGTGTTTTTACCCCACAAAAAATGCAGTCAATGTGTTGATTTTACAGTAGCTGAAGTAAAGTCCTGAACAATTTGGATGTGCTAACTTCATATTGGTGTCTCTAAATGCCAGATACTTTGGTAAACCTATGCATAATGGGTATCAAACTGTTCAGTGGACAATTTCATATTTCAGGTGCTTTTTCTTGGTACCTAATATAGTTTGGGATATGCGGTGCAGCAAAATAAAACCTTTGAAATGATTTTTCAGAATTTTGAATTTTTTTTTAGAAAAACCGCTATGTTCAGACAAGCTTTTATGTTTGGTAGTTGGGAGTAGAGAGACATAGTTACCCATTTTGTAATCGGCAGAATGTGTACTTTTCAAAAATGTATGGTTTTCTGGGGTAAACCTACGGTTTCAGGATTTTTTGCCTTGGAATCTAAAGCATGCTGTTTTCTGCCTTAGTGCTTTCAAAATTCGGTAATATACTGCAGGGAGTTTTTGCTGTACAATCCTAAATCTCCCTAAAACTATACATATCTGGTATTGGCACTTTCGAGAGACATACGGCTTTCCAAATCAGTTGGATTTTCATCCGTAAAAAGAAATATTTTTCTGGTATAAATTGATATACGATGAAAAATGGTAATTTTTCATTTTTTTTTGGTATTTAGCACTATAAATTTTTTTTGCACAGGTGGAAATACATGAAAACTCAGGCAGATTTAGAAAGCTCAGTTTCTACCGAAAAAAAGAATGTATAGTTTTCCTAGGTAAACTATAGGTTTCCCCTCAGAAAATGCCCCTAAAGTGCGAGAGCACAAAATGTTTCAAAAACGGCTGGCATTTCGCATAACCAAAATGTGAAATTCTACTGGCACTTAAAGGGTTAAAACAAATTAAAAAACAAACAAGGTGCAGCAAATGGGAGGAGGGATCCCTCTCCTAAATTATTTCACCCCACCACCTGCCTTATATTAAAGCAGGTGGGAAGAACAAATCATGTATATGGCCGCTGCAGCTGTGGGACAGACCGCTGGGTCTATGAGAATAATAACATTTTAGTAGTTAGGCACACATCTATGCCAATAATTATATCCAGTGGTTAATGGTCACACAGCTGATAAGGCACTAAGCTGAAATAGTAAAAAGTGTTGTATACAACAGAAAATGGAACTTAGGCGCTGTCCAAAATATTGTGAGGTTACAGGATTGTCCCAATACTGTGAGCACTAGATCTTTCTCAAAAGACAGTTCCACAATGTGAATAGATAGCGCTGTATACAATGTATATGCTGTAAAACCGCAATGGGATCTGTATATTGAAGATACTGACAGGTAATGTTGGGAGTCCAGGTGTAAAAGTCCAGCGACTTCCTTAGTGATTTAGCAATCGCGATCAATGTCCTGTCCCACTCCCACACAATATAGGTAAGTATACAGACCGTACTCCTACATGTGTGCCTAACTAATAAAATGTTATTATTCTCATAGACCCAGCGGTCTGTCCCACAGCTGCAGCGGCCATATACATGATTTGTTCTTCTGTTAAATTTTGCCTTTTTAAACTATTTGGATCTTGTTCAATTCATTGATAGAGCCATGGAGGTTAAGTCCCTTTTTTCACATTTTGATATTACACTTACAAATTCAACATCACTAAGCCCCAAGAAGTCATTAGCACCCACCACCAATTGATATTTTCTGGATAGCCACACAGTCTGAATAGATCTCCCATTAGGTCACAGATCAACCAGTGCAGAATGTTTCAGAATATAAGAAATACATAGGGTTGGTTCACCTCTGAGTTTACTTTTAGTATAAAATGGACAGTGATATTGTGAAACAATTTGCAATAGGGTTTTATTTGTATTATTTGCGGTTTTTGAGATTTATTTTATCTTTTTATCCAGCAGCTCTCCAGCTTGAAATTCCAGAAATGTGATTGCTAGGGTCCAAATTACCCTAACAACCACACACTGATTTGAATTAGTGGCTGGAATATGAACAGAAGAGGGCCTGAATAGAAAGAAGAGTAATACAAAGTAGCAATAACGATAAATTTGTAGCCTTACAGAGAATTTGTTTTTAAATGGGGTCAGTGACCCCCCCCCATTTGAAAGATGGAAAGAGTCAAAAGAAGTCAAACAATTAAAAACTATAAAAAAGAAAAAATGAAAAGTTGCTTAAAATTAGCCATTCTATAACATACTAAAAGTTACTTCAAGGTGAACCACCCCTTTAAATCAAACAATAAACAAAACCTAGGCAAGACAAAAGGTACATGAGAAAACTCCAGCGATCCTGTAGCAATGACAACATAAGATTATAATATAACAACATTAAGAGATAGAAGGAAAGATATAATGTTGAGACACATCTGAGATATTGGAGCAAGAGAATGTTATAAAATCTGTACTGTGATGAAGGGACACTGCACCTCCATTTTTATTTTTTCGATGGATTTGGGATATAAAAATATATCCATTCCCCCCCCCATTAAGTTTTTACTGACCCCGCATGTAGTTTTAGCCTTGCCTAATCAGCCACTCTTAATCAGGATGACTAGCAGCAAGCTTCAATATTACCTCCTACAGACCTCCTTGTGTGTTCTAATTCCACAAGATGACAATGAGGATTGGTCTAGAACAGAGGTCCACAATCTTTGTTACCTGTGAGCCACATTCGAATGTTAAAAAAGTTGAAGAGCAACAGAAGGCATGAAAAAAGTTCCTTTGAGTGCCAATTATGGACTGTAATTGACTACTGGTGGCCCCCAGGGTCGGATTGGGGGGGGGCATCGGGGCTGCTGTCCCAGGGCCACCCTGCGCTGTGCCCTAGTCAAATTTGACAGTTGTGAATATAAAATTTTTTTTAATTTTCAATTCGACCCTTGATAAATCTTCCCCTTAGTATCTACTGCGGTATATAAATGGCGTAAGGGAGACCAGAAGGCTATCAGGATTTAACTCAAGTCCCAAAGAACCTGCTATAGGAAAGATTTTATTATCATGGTGCCTTTAAGATCAATAAAGCATTAAAGTATAACCCCTTTCCCAAAATGAATTAAAAATGTGCTGAACTTGCTTTCTACCTATTTTAATAAAGAAATATGTATGCTTTTGTTATATCTTTCACTAAACAGGGCAAAGACTGAAAATGGAGTCAACAAAGAAACCCACTGTATAATAAGCGAGTGCTCCTAAGGATGTAGCTGGGGGAACTGATGTTTGTTCCCAGCGGAATGCAACTTTAATTTCAATATCAGATTTTGCCCTCTACATGCTATGAATAACAAAAACCATACATATTCCCTAATTAGTAGTTAAAGCATGTTCAGCACAAGCACTAATGCTGAAAAATGTAAAATGACCTTTGAGTAGTTGAGTGTTGAAAATACTGTTGGCACCGCACTGTCCCGCAGCCGTACAGTCTGTCCGGTCCGGTCAAATTGTGTATTGTTAAAGTGCTGGGAACAGAGAGAGCTGTGAATGGAAGGAGTCCAGTCCGTTCCCACAGCAGCATGAGAATGGGTCACAGCAGTAATCCAAAGTTGCCTGCGAGCTTGTTCTTTTGGAAACCTACAGGGAAGATCAAGAAGAAATCACTTTATAAATTCAGCTCCGTTTCCAGCTATAAAAAAAAACAAAAAAACTTTAGGGACCCATTTATTAAACCTCGAATTTTTCTGGTCAAGTTTTTAAAGGAAAAACTCCAATTTTTAGAGGGGAAAAAAACCTCAGAAAATACTCCATCTCAAACCTGTCGAGGTCATGTCGAAGTCAATGGCAGATGTCCCTAAAGTTGTTTCTTGACAACGTGATCTGCGCTGGTTAATCTAATAAAGTCGGGGTTTTCGTCCGATAAAGTCGATTAAGTCCACTAAAGTCTAATAAAGTCGAGTTTTCGCGGCAAGAATTTGATGAAGTCGAGTTTTTGGAGCGTCAATCATATGATTTGAATTGACACACAAATTTGTCGCACCAACTTTTTCAAGAATAATTGATAAACGAGTTCAATTCGTTGATGGGAGTTTGGCGACTTTGTTTTTAATAAAAAATTCGAGTTTTAGTAAATAACCCCCTTAGTGTTCTGTTTTCTATAGAGCAATGCAGGACATTCATCATAGCTATACAAGGTACTTCCTATATGAATCATGTCACAGCTTGGCAGTAAAGCAAGAGAGGTGATATTAAAGGTCAGCAATATCCAGACTACCAGCTGCTTCTGAATGTCAGCTCCCATTATCTTTAGCAAGCGAGTGTAGTTACAGTTGTAAAGCAAGAGTTGTGATACCTATAAGAAATAATTATATGGCCTAGTATTTGTGGTGCCAGCACATCCTTAGTGTGTTTAATGTCAACTACAGCAGTCGGCTGCTCTCAAGAGATTTCAAAAAAATCCACCAACTCTATGCCTTATAAGTGCATCACTCAAAAAAATAATGTAGAAAAGGCATGTATACTAGGTAGGATATGCATATTAAAATCTAGTAGTAAATACATTTTAAAATTTTGTCTACCACGTGATATGTGGCAGAGAACTTGTATTTTCAAAAATGTAAAATCTGTATCGGCTGCATGATTTTATGTTGTGGTGTGGGTAGATTGTCTCATCTCCTGACAGCAGCCACTAATGCAGTTAAGATTTAATGAAAATATAAATGGCCTCTTCTTTCTACACTTTATTCTGAAGCTGGAGGAAGTAAATAGCCGCACCTGGTTAATTCTGTTTTTGTGGAACTAACATTAAACACATTTATGGCCTGCCCAAAAGCCCTGTTGAAATGTTAAAACACAAAGAACAAAAATACCAGAGGCGTAGGTTGTGGGCTGCATCAAGTTGTGTCATGACCTCCTGTATAATTCATCTGCAGGCCTGGAAGCTGAACACTCTGAACACTGCCTGGAGAACTAATCAGACTAGCAGACCACAAACAGTGAAAAATCAGCAAAATAAATTGGTTTGGGGTCACAGCCTTTTTTTTCAGGGGGGCTCTGGAAGTCAGTTTCACAGTGACAGAGGTTGTACTTCAAGGGATACACTTATGGGAAAACATGTTTTTTTTTCAAAATGAATCAGTTAATAGTGCTGCTCCAGCAGAATTCTGCACTGAAATCCATTTTTCAAAAGAACACTTGTGCTCTGATAAACTTCAATCACTCTTTAGGGCTATTCCACACGGGGAGATAGCGACGCGTTTGCGGTCGTGGCGACAAAGCGCCGCGACAGTCGCCGCGACCGGCGCAGGCGACAGTTTTGTATGGGCGCCTATGTAAAAACGCCTGTGCTAACCACACGAGGCGATGCGCTTTTCAACAGTCGCCTGAAAATGCCTCGCCAGGCTTTTTCAGGCGACTGTTGAAAAGCGCATCGCCTCGTGTGGTTAGCACAGGCGTTTTTACATAGGCGCCCATACAAAACTGTCGCCTGCGCCGGTCGCGGCGACTGTCGCGGCGCTTTGTCGCCGCGACCGCAAACGCGTCGCTATCTCCCCGTGTGGACTAGCCCTAACTGCAAGTTGGAGTGATATCACCCCCTGCCTCCCCCCCCCCCAGCAGCCTAACAACAGAACAATGGGAAGGTAACGAGATAGCAGCTCCCTAAAGGTGGCCATAGACTCACAGATAATATCGTACAAAACAAATTTTCGTCCGATATTTGTTGCGTGTATGGTGGAAAAAGAGCCGACCGATATCGACAGAAGATTTGGATATCGATCAGGCTGGACGGAAAATTTTGATCGGGTGCTTTTGAAGGGACCCAAACATTGCCTATTGTTAGTGCTGAATCATCAGATACAGGTAGAATTCTATTGTTTCTTCCCGTATATCTGACGATTCAGCTCTACACGTGTGTATTGAAGCGAACGATCTTTCTTGGAAAGATCTTTTCCAAGAAAGATCGTAATTGTTACGTCTATGGCCACCCTAACACAAGATAACAGCTCCCTGGAAGATCTAAGAACAGCACTTAATAGTAAAAACCTAATCCCACTGAGACTGGTTCAGATACATTAAGTAGGAGAAATAACAGCCTGCCAAAAAGTAGTTCCATCCTAAAGTGTTGTCACAAGTCACATGACCGGGGCAGTTGGGAAACTGACAATATGTCGAGCCCTGTGTCAGATTTCAAAATTGTATATAAAAAAATATGTTTTTTCTTTTGAGAAATGGATTTCAGAGCAGAATTCTGCCGGAGCAGCAATATTAACGGATGCGTTTTGGAAAAAACATGTTTTCCCATGACAGGATCCCTTTAACAACACGTCCCAACCATAAGTCAAGAATCCTTGGCCAAAGTAAGTGGCAAAACTGTAAATTATTTGCTAAATGGCCATGAAACAATTACAAATTATAAAGACCAATCTTAAAAAAATCTCCATGTGCGATGGAAAATCAAGAACAGATCATTTTCAAGTCCAAATTGACTTTAAACAGATGTGCATAGTCCTAACAACATTCACTTTTGTTGCTCCAAACCAAAGTACAGGTATGGGATCTGGTATGTGGAATCCAGTTTTCCAGAAAGCTCCAAATTACAGGAAGACCATCTCCCATAGACTCCATTTTATCCAAAAAAAATTCAACTTTTTCCAAATTATTTCATATCTCTCTGTAATAATAAGACAGTAGCTTGTACTCCAAAACGAAGATATAATAAATACTTACTGGAGACAAAACCAGCCTATTGGGTTTATTTAAAGGGATACTGTCATCGGAAAACATGTTTTTTTTCAAAACGCATCAGTTAATAGTGCTACTCCAGCAGAATTCTGCACTGAAATCCATTTATCAAAAGAGCAAACAGATTTTTTTTATATTCAATTTTGAAATCTGACATGGGGCTAGACATTTTGTCAATTTCCCAGCTGCCCCCAGTCATGTGACTAGTGCCTGCACTTTAGGAGAGGAATGCTTTCTGGCAGGCTGCTGTTTTTCCTTCTCAATGTAACTGAATGTGTCTCATTGGGACATGGGTTTTTACTATTGAGTGTTGTTGTTAGATCTACCAGGCAGCTGTTATCTTGTGTTAGGGAGCTGTTATCTGGTTACCTTCCCATTGTTCTTTTGTTTGGCTGCTTGGGGGGAAAAGGGAGGGGTGATATCACTTCAACTTTCAGTACAGCAGTAAAGAGTGATTGAAGTTTATCAGAGAACAAGTCACATGACTTGGGGCAGCTGGGAAATTGACAATATGTCTAGCCCCATGTCAGATTTCAAAATTGAATATAAAAAAATCTGTTTGCTCTTTTGAGAAATTGGTTTCAGTGCAGAATTCTGCTGGAGCAGCACTATTAACTGATTCATTTTGAAAAAATTTTTTTCCCATGACAGTATCCCTTTAATGTTTAAATGACTTTATAGACTTAAGGTATGGAGATCCAAATTACAGAGAGACCCATTATGCAGAAAAGCATAGGTCCTGAGCATTCTGGATAACAGGTCCCATACCTTTAATAAAATCAGCAATAACAAACTTTACATAAAATAGAAAATACATTTATATAGTATGTGTCTAAAAATAAGGGGGGCATGATTGTACAAATCAGGAGCTGTTCACCTTTGAGTTAACGTAATTATGATATAGGGAGCGATATTCTGAGACAATTCGCAGTTGGTTTTGATTTTTTATTATTTGTGGCTTTTGAGTTATTTATCTTTTTATTCAGCAGCTCTGCAATTTGTAGTTTCAGCAATCTGGTCGCTATGGTTCAACTTGCCTTAGCAACTGGGCATTGATTTTGAATAATAGACTGGGATATGAATAGGAGAGGGCCTGAATAAAAAGATGAACAATAAAAGTAGCAATAACAATAAATTTATAGCCTTACAGAGCATTTGTTTTTTAGATGGAGTCAGTGACCCCCCTTTTGAAAGTTGGAAAGAGTCAGAAGAAAAAGGCAAATCATTCAAAAACTATTAAAAATAAATAATGAAGAGCAACTGAAAAATTGCTTCGAATTGTTCATTCTATAGTATACTAAAAGTTAATTTAAAGGTGAACCACCCCTTTAATGTAAACCTAATAAATCTAATCCAAAAGGTGTGTTATTATAGAGAATACTATAGATAGTTAGAGCACATTACTACATACATACCGATGGAAAGTTATACCCTTGCGCTTGTTTAGTGCCGTCTGACGGTTGACGCAGTTAGCAGCGGAACATGATCGCACCATTTCGTAGTTTTCAGCTAAGGATCTTGTCTAACCCAAACAATAAGTGAGGGAAATAAAAGAAAACATAATTGTAATATTTGGATGGCTATTAAAACATTTTGAATGACTTGTTTATGCAGGTTGCCAGATATTGGCAAAGTCTATACTTTGCCAGATCCAATCAGGGATAACCAAATCTGGGAAGAAATGCAATCCATGCTGTTATTATAGCTCACTTTAGGAACATCACTGATATTGTGGAACAATCTGCAATTAATATTATTTTCCTATGTTTCACCGCAACAGGAAAAGTCAGCGAACAGCTCAGAGAACGTGGAAAATTAGAGTGAACAGGACACACCAGTCTTAGCAAAAAAAGTTGATCTTTTATTCCATAACTTAATAATGCAGGCTAAAGAACCTAACTTGCTTCAACCCCTAAAAATGCTGTCTAAATCAAAAATTTTGCGCGTGCCCCTGATGAAGACCCCCTTTTTGGGGTTTGTTCCATGTGCACTATATGGGGGCTGACAGGTAGCTGCCAAATAGTGAGCACCTAGCATTTGAATAATTTAGATATGGTGTGCCGAACTCATCCATGATTATACTCCGAGAACCTGGAAGCAGCGGATAAAAAATTTTTTGCACCCGATACAGTCTGCAGCTCTCCAGCTGGTCAGCCAGCCGCTTTCAAATGTAACCATCACCAGACAGTAACATTAAATGCCTTTAAATAAATGGAAAAAATGTCAGCAGAAATATTTCTGCGCACGTATTGAAGGAAGTCGACTCAAATAAGAAAAAAGAAACCTTTAAGTATGATGTAGAGAGTGATATGCCAAGACAATTTGCAACTGGTTTCCATTTTCTTTTTAAATTCTTTGTGGTTTTTGAGTTTTTTATCTTTTTATTCAGCAGCTGTCCAGTTGGCAATTTCAGCCAGCTGGTTACTCGGGTCCAAATTACCCTAGCAACCACCCATCGATTTTAACAAGATGCGGAAATATGAATAGGAGAGGGTCTGAATCAAGGAGTAGCAATAACAATAAGGGGCACATTTACTTAGGGTCGAATATCGAGGGTTAATTAACCCTCGAATTCGACCCTCGAGGTAAAATCCTTCGACTTCGAATATCAAAGTCGAAGGATTTACCGCAAATCCTACGATCGATCGTAGGAAAAATGGTTCAATCAAACAATGAAATCCTTCTAATTGAACGATTCAAAGGATTTTAATCCATCGATCGAAGGATTTTCCTTCGATCAGAAAAAGCTTAGAAAACTTATGGGGAAGGTCCCCATAGGCTAACACTGTAGCTAAGGTGGCGAAGTAGGTAGTTGAAGTTTTTTTAAAGAGACAGTACTTCGACTATCGAATGGTCGAATAGTCGAACGATTTTTAGTTCGAATCGTTCAAGTCGAAGTTGTAGTCGGAGGTCGAAGTAGCCTATTCGATGGTCGAAGTACCCAAAAAAAAAAAACTTAGAAATGCGAAGTTTTTTTTACTTCGAATTCTTCACTCAAGCTTAGTAAATGTGCCCCTACATGTGTAGCCTTACAGAGCATTTGTTCTAGATGGGGTCGGTGACCCCCCCATTTGAAAACTGGAAAGTGGCATAAGTCAAATAAAGCAAAAACTATTAAAAAAAGGTATTGGAAAGTTGTTTATAATTGACCATACTATAAAATACTAAAAGGTGAAGCACCCGTTAAATATCAGCCCCTTTGCTGCTAAGTGTTGCCATCCTGATTACTCTGCACCCCCCCCCCCCCCCACAGGAATCTGCTGACATTGGTGCAGACAGGAGGGAGTGTAGAAGGAACCAAAACAACAGCAGGACTGCAAAGCTTCCATTTTATTTCTATAGCTGATTATTCATTCCAGGCCCCTGGTTGTTCTGCTAAGACAATAACCTCCCATAAAAATCAAAACCAATTGCAATTTTCCTTGGAATTCTGAAGGCTGCACAGGGCTACACGTCCATTTTTAAGCAGTGAGTTGCTTTACTTGGTGGACATGAAATAGAATACGTCATGTTAGCCAGCCCACACCATTTCTTCCAACCCAGCACAGCTGCAAAACACATTTACCTTGTAGTTTCTATCGTCATATAAGGACCGTAAGACTCAACTTCTGGCTAAACTGCAAACTACCTCCCAACTGTCCCGCCTTTCGCGGGACAGTCCCGATTTTCATAACACAGCCCGCAGCCCCGGACCGCTGTTTAAATATCCCGCATCGCCGTTTCGATGGCCAGCTCCTGGGCTCCAGCCGGCCTACTTTCCAAGGATTCCGTCACACTCTCGCGAGACGTGGTTGTGACGTACCGACGACAAACTATATAAGCGTGAGACGGCGCGCAGCCACTTGGTGGCGTGACGAGTAAATCGATAGCTGTATAGCAGTCCAAATATTTGTCACACTTATACAAGTTCATAGGAACGATTGGACGTGTATGTTTAGGTTACGGAAAGCCGTATGGGACAATTTACAGTTTTCTTTTCTATGCGCAGCGTTCCCTGTATTTTGTCAAAGTGCTTACCTCCCAACTGTCCCCTTTTCGGAGGGACAGTCCCTCTTTTGACAGCTCAACCCGCAGTCCCTCATTTGTACTGGAAAGTCCCTATTTTCTCTGCACTGAACAGCCAGAAAAAGAAACAAAGTTTCTCACTTAATTGGCTTTTAACAGAGAGCACAGAACAACTAACGGGTGCAAATAAGATACTTTGTAACAATTTTGAGGCACAAAAAAAAACTGTTTAGATAAGGAGAATTATTTTCAAACTTTCAGAACCTGCCAAGTTTTGTAAAATGAACATGGTAATTAGGGGGTGTGGCCACAGAAAGGAGTGTGGTCAAAAAATGTCGCTGCGCTACGTGCAGAAAAAAAATTTGTCCCTCTTTTTACTTCCAAAATGTTGGGAGGTACGTAAGAGTATAGTTAAATAGAGGTTCTTTACCAATAATGTATGTATGTGACTTTTGGTTTGCGTAATTGTTTTGAACCACGCCCCCTAATTACCATTTTTGGTTAGTTATTATATTAAATTACAAAATTATACAAAATTACAAAATTTGGTTAGTTATTAAAGTTTGAACACACTTTTGTGGTTTTTATGTGGTATTACAGTTTTGCTAATGAAAGTGAATTGCCTGTTAAGCTGTGAGTCTTAGTTCTTATCTTATCTAAAACTGTTAAAAAACTATCTTAAGTATCTACTCTGGGCTCTCTGTCAAGAGCCAATTAAGATAGACACTTTGTATCTTTTTCTGGATGTTCAGTAGGAGATGAAAGAGAAACTCTGGACATATCAGTATAAATCCGGGACTGTGGGTTGAGCTGTCAAAAGCGGGACTGTCCCACTCAAAACAGGACAGTTGGGAGGCACAGCCTACAAGTGAATTGAAAATGTATGATATTACCTCCCCAAGCTGAAGGTCTGGGGCTTGAGCACCTGGACCCCCTGTTAGTATTGAAAAGTGTATCTTACTGCTTACAAGTCTACAATACTGGATACTCTTTCCCCTACTCCCCATTTCCCTTGTTACCCCTTTAATATTATGCTCTTAAGCATTCCCCCGATTTCTGGTGATTTTCGTGATTTCTGAAGATTTGTGTGGCCACAAAATGAACATGGTCAAAAAATGTGGCCACGCAGAGCGCAGCAAATCTATTTGTCCCACTTTCTACCTGTTGCGGGCCCTCGTCTCCATCTGAATCACCAGAGCTTGTATGAATTCTATTGAGTGTTGATTCCTTCCTACATCCATAAACAGGTAAACGGTTAGCAATAAGACACCATCAGTGTCGGACTGGAACCAGGGGCCCACCATAAAACCTTAGACCAGGGGCCCACTCTCAGGACTATTATTCTTCCTCTCCTCACTCAACCTCTATTCTCCTAGTCTCTTTTCTTTACATATTATACTCAATTATTCCATTTATTTAGCCTCTTTGTTCTCATAGAAATAGGGAATGGCCATGAAATAGGCCAAATGTTAAGCAGCATGAGGGAATGAAGAATGAGGAAACGGCACACAGAATAGAATGCAAAAGGGGATATACCCCTATGGATTTATTGTGTCAAACAGCACAACGTTTCGTGGGCAGGCCCCTTCGTCAGGTGATATGATATCACCTGACGAAGGGGCCTGCCCCCGAAACGTTGTGTACCACTAACAAAGTGGTGGCAAAGCACTTTCTTGAGAAGGGACACAGGTTTCCTACTTTTCAGGGGCACATTCAGGGACTTAACTACCGGGGGAGCAGGGGGTGCAATTGGGCCAGGGCAGGGCCCCCCCCCCGGCAGATCGCGCGTGCTGCAGCCGGCTTGAGCCGCAGAGAAATCACACGGACGAGGGTGGGGGCAGGCCCGACTGAACGACTCGCACCAGGTTCCGTTACTGGGCACATTTACTATTGGTCGAATATCGAGGGTTACTTAACCCTCGATATTCGACCCTTGAAGTTAAATCCTTCTACTTCGAATATCGAAGTCGAAGTATTTAGCGCAATTCGTTCAATTGAACGATCAAGGAATAATCGTTCTGGCTCAGCCAGGTCGGAGCCCATCAGGTTTTTTCCCGGTGTCCCGCCGGGCCAGTCCGACACTGCTTAGACAAAAAAAGGGACAGGCCCTTGACTTAAATACAACGTCCAGGCTGCTATTAATTTTTTAAATACGGATATTTTTATCAGGCTTAAGAAAATGTAAATTTTCTATTCAAAATTAATGTGGTACCGACAGCAGGTCAATAGGGATATGGATTATTGACGACTGGGTATATTTTTTTTTATTTCTTGTGTAAAGAGATTTTATTTTTATTTTTAAAACCATCAAACTTGCTTATAGATTGTGGTCGGTGAGATTAAGTTGCAAGATCACTAACTAAACCATTTATTGAATGGATTCATGTCTCTGTGGGCTGATGACCCAGCACAGACAACCTTGAGCAATTCTGTAATGAGCTCCCCTGAGCCACGGCGAGACGCTCTCCCACCTTGTTCTTCACGCCCCAGGCGGCTACGTGTCGCGTCATTGCGTTAATACTGTCTGCAGTCGAGACGCGACGTCACAGTCTCATCTCGCGAGACTACGATACTCTGGGAACGCAGGCAGGAGCGGAGGAGCTGGGTATTTACACGGCGGTGGTGGCGATTTAAACGTCGATGCTGCAGGACACTAACACGGCAATGTGGATCATTTAAACAGCGACTTGGGACTGCAGGCTGTGCAATGCCAATGCCACTGGGTATGACTGGCTTATAGACTCAATGCCTCCTGTATTTAAGAGAAACTCCACCCAAAAACTGTTTTTTTTTGCCTAATGAAGAAAAATGCATTTCTGTGCCACTTTCCAATATACACGTCTCATTTCTTTTATGAATGTAATAGAAACAGTGAGCGGCGATTGTTTCCCTCTTTCTGTTCGCTGCTTCTGACTCTTCCAGCGATGTGACAGAACATTGTATATGTGATGTATATTGAAAAGTTGCTTAAAGGGGTTGTTCACCTTTGAGTTCAATTTTAGTATGATGCAGAGAGTGATATTCTGAGACAAGTTGCAATTGGTTTTCATTTTTTATTATTCGTGCTTTTTTGAGTTATTTAGATTTTTATTCAGCAGCTCTTCAGTTTGCAGTTTTAGCAGTTTGGTTGCTAGGGTCCAAATTTCCCTAGCAACCTTGCATTGGTTTGAATAAGAGACTGGTATATGAATAGAAGAGGCCTGATTAGAATGATGAGTAATAAAACCTAGCGATAACAATAGATTTGTAACCTTTGCGATCATTTGATTCTTGACAGGGTCAGTGACCCCTATGTGTAGGATCGGACTGGGCCGGCGGGACACCAGGTGGAGTCCTGCAGCGGGTTGCGGGTAGAAGTTCCGGGTGTGGGTATAGACGCGAGTTTGCGGGTCTTCTCAATAGCTATTTTTAATCCTTTTCTCTGACCACACCTACTTTTGATGATGTCACTTCCGGTTTACAATGACAGCACTTCCTGATTCTTGATCGTCAGCGGGTCCAGGGTTGCGGATAAGGTACTTGTGGGTCCAAGCGGGGAAGAATTTGCGTTGCATGTATGGGTTGCAGGTTGCGAGTACAGGTCGGGTATGGGTACCAAAAAATGGACCCGCCTGGACTCTAACACCAGGGAAAAAACCCGCTGGGCCCCGTCTCTTTTGGTCCCCGCCGGCCCAGTCCCTCTCCCTGCACCACCTCCTTATCTCCCGGATGCGCCAGCATAAGGTATTCATGCACGCAGCCTAGCACAGACCCACTCTCTGCACTTCCTCCTTACCGCCCAGACCCCGGTCTAACCATGCACAGACGTGCAGCGTGCCAGGAAGGTGGTTTACCGGCAGATTGGACTTTGCGGTGTGGGGGGCCCCTGAGGCTGTGACTCGATGGGCCCTGGGCCCACCAGTCCCACACCGCCTATTTGAAAGCTGGAAAGAGTCTGAAGAAGAAGGCAAGTAATTCAAAAACGAAACAAAATAAAAAATGAAAACCAATTGAAAAGTTACTTAGACTTGGCTATTCTATAACATACAAAAAATTTTTTTTGAGGGGGCGGAACCATTAAATGTTTGGTAGTTAAATAGATAGCCTGTGATCTCCAACTTGGAGCCTGAAATCTGTAAAGGATCTGCAACTCCCAGAATCCTCCAGTGTTGAAGTATCAGAACGGGGTGGTTAGGGATGTTCCAACAACCCCCTGTAAACATTTTGTAGGCGCGCAGGAGCCTTACATGATGCACAGCTAGTACACAATGCTGCAGTGCACTCAGGTCTGTGTATATGTGCACATGTTTTCTAAGTGAGGCAATATTTCTGGAAGGCTATAGGTTGGGCATTTCTGGTTTGTGCTTATGTGGGGGAAAAATGTATTTAGGGTTTTTTTTTAGATGATCTTGTTCCAGTCTAATTTGAATGCTTGTCATTCAGGTGCGAGAAAATCAGGTATAAGTTTGATTATAAACAAATGAAAAAATGGTGAGCGTCAATAGTGTAGATTATAATAAAAAGAAAAATGTATTCATTAAAATAAAATGTGTGTAGCAAACATATATGTATATGATGTTTTCCTTAAAGGAGAACCAAACCCTTAATTATAAAAACCCATTCCCCCCTATTCCCTACATAGACTCCCCCCCAGCCTATAGGTGTTACCTCCGGTTTTATTATTTGTGGTTTTTGAGTTATTTAGCTTTTTATTCAGGAGCTCTCTAGTTAGCAAATTCCTCAGTCTGGTTGCTAGGGTACAAATTACCCTAGCAACCTTACACTGATTTAAATAAGAAACTGGAATATGAACACGAGAGGGCCTGAATAGAAAGATGAAAAAAAAAAAATTAGCAATACATTTTGTAGCCTAACAGAGCATTTGTTTTTTTAGATGAGGCCAGGGACCCCATTTGAAAGCTGAAAGGAGTCAGAAGAAGAAGGCAAATGAGTCTAAAAGTATAAGAAAGAAAAAAATGAAGGCCAGTTGAAAAGTTGCTTAGCATTAGGAATTCTATAACATATTAAAAGTTAACTTAAAGGTGAACTAACCCTTTAACTGCTGTTCCCACTATATTACAGATCATTTGCATTGTTTAAATGCATTCCCTCTTCCTGGCCATGATGTGTAATGTGTTTGTTATTTGAAAGTGATGAAGTGGGTCACCGTTATCACCTGGTTCTATCTGATGTGTCGATTATTGTCTTTTAAGACATTTTATTTATTTTTTTAAACCTAGGAAACTACTTAGCTGGAACAATGGCAGATGCCGTTCATTACATCCACTTGCAGAACTTCAGCAAGTCTCTCCTGGAGACTCTAAACGCCCAGCGATTAGGTGGGCATTTTTGCGACGTGACTGTTCACATACACGATGCAACTCTACGGGCCCACCGTTGTGTCTTGGCAGCTGGAAGTCCCTTCTTCCATGATAAGCTGCTCCTGGGTTATTCTGAAATTGAGGTTCCACCAGTGGTGCCCACCCAAGTTGTACAGCAGTTGGTGGAATTTATGTATTGCGGCTCGCTGGTTGTTGCCCAATCGGAAGCATTGCAGATTTTAACCGCAGCCAGTATACTCCAAATCAAAACGGTCATTGATGAATGCACGCAAATCATATCTCAGAGTAGAGCCAACAAACCAGTGAAAATCGCTGGTGCTATGTCGTCTTGTGGCCCGCAAGGGAGATCTATGAACAAAATTCAAGAGCAAGCATCCAAAGATTCTGACGGTCCATCCTCTATTGGCTTAAGAGACTCAAGTTGTTCTATTCCATCGGCATTAAGAAATAACGACATTGAAATAATCGCACAAATGGGAGCGGTCAATGAAGCGCCCAAAATACTGTGTGCTTCGGAAGTGCGTTACAAACTAAGAGATATGCTTTCAGCACAGCAGAGGCAGCTACCGGAAGTACGGGAGATAACGGTGTCCGAAGGGGAGCCAGTTTCTGAAGGTGAAAGCCTAGCAACTGCCTATATCACACAGACGGAGGCTCCACAAAGCTGCCACAGCCGTAAACAGCGCCAGCCAGTACGTCTTCAGCTTTCAGATTCCGTACCTGTAATCATCAAAGATGAGGAGGAAGAAGATGATGAAGATAGCAATGCGAGGGAAGGAGGTGACGAAGATGATAAAATTACTGCATATAATGAATGCAGTGGGGGCTTTCCAATTTGCAGTGAAAATGAAAAGGCCAGAAGTCCAGAAGATAAAGTTCGCAATGCAGGAAATGGCAGAAAGGACTCATCTGGTCAAATGGAATTCTCCTCAGAAGGACCGGATTTCTTTACCAACCAGGATGTATTCTCTGAGTCCTTTATACCTCCTTGGCAGAATGAAGAAAACCTCCCTGAAGGAACTAGGGAGAACCCGATTGAAAACGCAGAGAAGTTCCACCCTGACTGCAGTTTGGAAGGCTCCAGCCTTAGAAATCTGGCAGTTGTCGCTAGTGGCGACTTCAAATCAAGTCCACCGTTTAATTCGAGAGTTGGTGAATCCAGAACACTTCCATTTGTCACTTCGGCGGTACCTCGAGATCTAAAGAATTCTGGCTCTGGAGCTGTTGCTACAAGCACTTCAAGCATCTTCCAGTTTCACTTGACACATCCTAACCAATCTCAGCCTGGTGTAACACAAGGATTTTTTAGCGTCCAGCAAGATGGCACTGCTAATGTTGTACAAATGAACTCTAACATGGTTTCTGGATCATTGCAAAATGAACCAGCTCAGCGGCCTGGGCCTTCTCGTAACCCTGAGCCTTCCTATGTCTGCAGCCATTGTCAGAAGACATTCAGCTCTAGGAAAAACTACACGAAACACATGTTTATCCATTCAGGTATGTACTGCACAAATGTCTATGTGAAACATTTTCTCCAGTGTTTAGCTGTTATGTGCTCTACATTTTTTTAGAGGGTGGGATTGCTAGGGACGGAGAACCAGTTCTTGCTCTATCCAGAATGATAAACACAGATATAGACTGCCATCACTCGGCTACAATTTACCATTGGGGAAGTCTTCTGAATTGAGACCAATTACTACCAGTAGTTAAAGGCACACAACGTATGTAAACACCTTTTTATTGGGTTTTCTCGTCACTCATATTTGGATATAAAAACCATGGTGTCAGTCCTATAGATTAGTTGCTTGACCATGTTTGTAAACTTCCCAGCTTCAAAGAGCTTGTCATGGGGTTAGTAATGGAAAACCTCATGCTCTCCAACATGCTTCTAGTTCTAGTGTGTTTTTTCCTTGAAAATAACACTTCTGTTTTTTAAAGGGGTGGGTTACCTTTGACCTAACTTTTAGTATGGTATAGAATGGCCAATTCCTAGCAACTTTGCAATTGGTCTTCATTATTTATATTTTATAGTTTGTCATTTGCCTTGCTCTTTTGCCTCCTTCCAAACTTAAAATGGAGGCCTTGGACCCAATCTAAAAAAACTGCTCGCTAAGGCTACTAATTCATTGTTATTGCAAATTATAACAAACATTTCAATTGGCCCTATTTTTTTGTTTTTTTTATATGATTTAAATTATTTGCCATCTTCTTCTGACTCATTCCAGCTTTCATATGGGGGTCACTGACCCCATCTAAAAACAAGTGCTCGTAAGGCTGCACAATGAGTATTATTGCTACGTTTTATTACTCCTCTTTCTATTCAGTCTCTCTCCTATTCATATTCCAGTCTTATTCAAATCAGTGCATGGTTGCTACGGTAATGTGGGCCCTAGCAACCAGATTGCTGAAATTGCAAACTGGAGAGCTGCTGAATAATAAGCTAAATAACACAAATCAAAAATGAAAGCCAATTGCAAGTTGTCTCAGTACAGGTATGGGAACTGTTATCCAGAATGCTCGAGATCTGGCGTTTTCTGGATAACTGATCTTTCTGTAATTTAGATCTCCATACCTTAAGGGAAAAGCTTTGAAATTCGAATTCAAAAAGACCAACCGAAATTAAATCGCTTTTTATTTGGATGAATAGGTCCGTTTTTGATCGAATAGGTCCATTTTCGATTGAATTTGAATCGTACTAATCTAAGAATCATACCATTTGAAGTTTTTCCCCACAAAAAATTAGCTTTTTCAAAGTCCACCAATTGACTTCAAATAGGTTCTAGGAGGTCCCCCATAGGCTAAAACAGCAATTTGGCATGTTTTAGATGGCAAATGGTCGAACTTTTAAAGAGACAGTACATTGTATTGAATAGAATCGAATTGTACTATTCCCTAGTCGAAGTACACAAAAATTAGCTCGAAATTCAAATTTTTTTAATTCGAATTTTCACTTAGACCTTTGATAAATCTGCCCCTAAGTCTACTAGAAAATCACGTAGACATTAAATATCCTCAATAGACTGGTTTTGCTTCCAATAAGGATTAATTATATCTTAGTTAGGATCCAGTACAAGTTACTGTTTTATTATTACAGCGAAAAGGGAAATCATTTTAACATTTTGGATTATTTGTATAACAAGGAGTCTATGGGAGATGGCTTTTGCGTAATATATAGCTTTCTGGATAACGGGTTTCCGGATTACAGATGTCATACTCGTATATCCCTCTCTTTACTAAAAGTTAATTCAAAAGTGAACAACCCTTTAAGTGATATTGTTCATATTTATGTTTTCTCAAAAGCACTGAAGTGTTCCAGTAAATAAGATGAACTTTAGCTGAAGCCACTACCTTCATACATTAGCAGATCCGATACAAAACTGCAGTATATAGGCTACAGCTATATCCGTTTTCGATTCTATTTAGATCTTTATATTTAGAAGATTCCAGTTTAGAACTCTGAAATAGTGAGACAAGCACGACTGCCATATATAGCGTGTTTGTGTGAGTTATTATTACAGTGTTTAAATTGGTTCCTCTGTAGTTTATTTTAGGGGCCGAGGCTTCTCTTCTGTAATAGATAGTGGCAATGTTGAAGTGAGCCCGAGTGGAAAATGTTACTGTTTATGTCTTTCTCTGCATAATATAAATTCAAAGTAATTGAAGTATATATTGACTTCTGAAATGAAAAGCAAATATCAAAGACGCCCTCATATGTTTGGACTGATGAACAGTATAAATACGCACATTTTGGAAGAAAATCTGGATATAAAAAGTTGTGAACATGCAGTATGGATTTGTAAAGGAAAGACTAATGATATCTTACACGGACTTATTATACTGTACAATACTACAACTAAAAGAAGAGGGCCCTGCTCAAAAGTGCTTACAATATAAAAGTAATATACGGTTCATTATACAGGTATTGGACCTATTAACCAGAATGCTTTTCCTGATAACTGATCTTTCCGTAATTTGGATCTTCATACCTTAAGTCTACTAGAAAATCATTTAAACATTAAATAAACCCAATAGGCTGGTTTTGCTTCCAATAAGGATTAATTATATCTTAGTTGGGATCAAGTACAAGCTACTCTTTTATTATTACAGAGAAAAGGGAAATCATTTTTAAAAAATGTGGTTTATTTGGATAAAATGGAGTCTATGGGAATAATTTGGAGCTTTCTGGATAATGGGTTTCCGGATAACAGATCCCATACCTGTATATGATATTCATGTTCAGGGAAGGTGTCATTCCGATGACCCATTTTGTACTGTTCTGTATATAGACTGATCATGTGGAATTACCATAAAGTAGAAGAAAATCAAAATGCCAGCAACTGTTCCTGATTTAATTACGGAATCATTTGCATGTAGTTTTTTGCATCAGTTGTAATGTAAATAGATATGATTGGAGCATCGTGGCTATATTGTTTATAAACACCAGTAGGAGATCCTGATGGTTATAGGGGTCATTTATCAACACTGGGCAATAACCCATAGCTTTTTTCAATGGAAGGAAATATTTGGTTGCCATGGGTTAATGCCCAGGTTTCAGTTTGCCCAGCATTGATATATGAGCCACAGTGTTATATTTTTCTCTTTGCTTAAGAGAACCTAAATGTTGGCTTATGTTTGTTCATTAAATACTATAATGTGTAGTTAACATTTGCTGTTCAGTGCTTAAAGGGGTTGTTCTGCTTTTAAATTAACTTTTATTATGATGTAGATAGTGATATTCTGAGACAATTTGCAATTGGTTTTCATTTTTGTGGTTTTTGTTATTTCGCTTTTTATTCAGCAGTTCTCCTGTTTGCAATTTCATCAATCTGGTTGCTAAGGTCCAAATGACCTTAGCAACCATGCATTGATTTGAATAAGAGATTAGAATATATATAGGAGAGTCCTGAATAGAAAGGTGAGTAATAAAAATTAGCAATAATTATAAATGTGTAGTCTAGAAGATATAAACTGTGTTTATTAGTGTTAACTTTCACGTGTGTGTGTGGGGGGGGGGTGGGGGGGAGGTGTGGGTGGTTTATATGCAGAGTGAGCTGTGATTACATTTTGGGCCAAAGAGAGGGACTTGAATGCAAAATCTTCGAATCATTAATGCGAAGAAGCTGCCATCACCAAGTTTTATAGTCATCAGCCATTTTCTTTGCCTTGACTTTTGGGGGGTTATTTATTAAAGGTAGAGGTAGAGTTTTTGAGGGTATTTTTAAATTTTTCGGGGTCTAAAGTTTTTCGAGATTTATTATACCCCTAACCTGGAAATAGCTTGAATGTGAAAATACTTCAGCTAAAACCTGTTGAGGTCATGTAGAAGTCAATGGTAGAAGTCCCTTCAACCATTTGAGGATGTTTGTGGCCTTCATGATGTTCAGGTTTTTTCAGTGGGTTTTGCTCAAAAACTCGATCAGTTTGAGTATTCCAGATTTCTTTTTTGCCAAGAACTATATTAATTTGAGTTTTTCAACCCAAATTCACTTATCACCGATGCGGCTGCAATCAAACGGGAATTTTTAACCTGCCCCATCGAGATCTGGCCGACTTTCGGACAGACATCGATCGGGTAAGCCCGTCGGACGGCCCCATCACGACTTGGTCTGTTGGCAGCTTTTAAAGGCCTGTGTATGGGGGACTTTACATTGTTAAAAAAAAGTCTGAACCGCCAGGGCAGAGAACTGATAGGGACAAACACTGCTTTTAATAGCGTAACATATACAAATAACAAGCAAAGTTGCTTAGAATTACATTTTCTGTTATTAGGCAAAAAATTATTGGGGGGGGGGGTTGACAGTCCCTTTAGGTTAAGACGAAACAGAACCTCAAATTAAAGGGGAAGTATATCCAGTGACGTAGGTAGGTATCTTAGTAATACTGTACACATATGATCTTTTGTAGATCTTCACCTATAATGCACCTCACCCTTGAAAGGCGTATACTAGCTAGAGGATATACTTACTTATTTCCCTATTTCTCTTTGCTTTTCTCTTATCTTGTATCCCTTTTTCCTTTTCACCGTTTCCCTTCTTTACTGGAATTGGAAATATATTCCCAATGTTGATACAGGAGTCAGTTTCTGGGAATATAATAGAGAATATATACTGTATGTAAAACTGTTTACCCTGAATGTAACTTTTTCCTTCTCTATTTACTGTAAAATTTTCAATAAAGCAGAATTTTTTAAAAAAAAGGCAACATAGGATTTTATAAGCTGTGTCATTAGTTTTCTCCAAATGTTTTCCATATCCATGTTTTAACTTTTGGTTTGTCTAATTTATATTTAGGCGAAAAGCCTCATCAGTGCAGTATCTGCTGGCGGTCATTTTCCTTGAGAGATTACCTGCTGAAACATATGGTCACTCACACCGGGGTGCGGGCCTTCCAGTGTTCAATTTGTTGCAAGCGTTTCACCCAGAAGAGCTCCCTCAATGTCCACATGCGCACTCACCGGCCCGAGCGTTTCCAGTGCTGCTTCTGCAACAAGTACTTCTCTCATCGCACCCTTCTAGAGAGACACATTGCTACACATACAGCCTGAGAAGGACGGACCATTTCAGTACTATCCCTACTCCTTAAGCTTATTTTAAGTATTTATTTTAGAGCGGCTCCAGTTAGAATGAAGACTTATGTTCCCAGTGATATTCAATAAGGGGCCTTCAGTTTTTAGAAGCTTTTTTTTCTCTAATATACAATGAAGTGTACTTGGATTGCATGGCAACATTTCCAAAGGTAACGTAACACAATGCTGTTTAATAACACCCTTAGCAACAATTATTTCTCTGATCAGCATGATACCGTGTTACTTTACCCCTAGAATAGAACCTCATGAAGTGTTCTTATCTAGAATAACATTTCAAAAGGGTTTTACCCCAGACAAGAGCAGTATTTCTTCAAAATAATTGCTTATAATGCAGTTATGTCACAAAGAGGGTCGTTCCGGAATCAGGAACAGCCTCCTAGAGTTCACTCTCATAAAGATTGCTTAGTCTACAGTCGTCTGAATATACAGGTTCTATGTTCTAAGAAGATCTGAGTTTGACTGCTAGCAATCTCTGTATGAAGACACAAAAAAAAAAACAATATTCACACTAAGGGAAGCTTTTGTCCAGGCAACCAATTGCATTACTGGCGTTACCTTGGCACAAAGGTAGCCTGAAGATATTGGTCAGAATATCCGTATACATTCTAATCTGGTTTTTGCCGCTTTCTAAAAACCACCATTAAAGGGGTTGTTCACCTTTAAATTAACTTATTATGACGTAGAGAGTGATATTTGGAGACAATTTGCAGTTGGTTTCCATTTTTTATTATTCATAGTTTTTTAGTTATTTAGCTTTTTTTTAATCAGCAGCTCTCCAGTTTGCAGTTTCGGCAATCTGGTTGCTAGGGTCCACACTACCCTAGCAACCATGCATTGATTTGAACAAGAGACTGGAATATGAATAGGAGAGCACCTGACTAGAAAGATGAGTAATAAAAAGTAGCAATAACAATACATGTGTAGCCTTACCGAGCATCTGTTTTTTCGATGGGGTCAGTGACCCTTGTTTGAAAGCTGGAAAGAGTCAGAAGAAGGCAAATCATTGAAAAACTATGAAAAATAAAGGCCATTTGAAAAGTTGCTTAGAATTAGCCATCTTAAAGAGATACTGACAACAGAAAAGAACCTTTTTTATATCCTTCATGACATTATCTTTGAATGGTATTTATAATTTTGCCATAAAAGTATTTGCCTGGTGCTTTTACATTACCTTTCTTACCCCTGTGTTCCTCTATGAGGGGCTGCCATATTTGTGCAGCAGGAGTCCGTTAGCATTAGAAACTGCCAGGCTGAGAAGGGGCAGTCAGGATGGCAAAACAGTCAGGTTTGGTAACTTCAAGTAGTCATTACTTTCAAAAACAGAATTTTCAGCAAACTTTTAGAGGGTTATTTATCCAAGTCCAAATGTATCTCAGTATTTTCTGCTACAAACTGATTGGATTTTATATGCCTATTTATTATTACATTTTCCCGAAAATTTGCTTTGCGTGAAAAAAATTCATCCGATTTTCATGACGTTCACCTGAAAACTTCGGGGTATTGCACAAAACCCAGCGCACATCAAAAAATCATTGGGACTTCTCCCATTGACTTATATGCAACCTTGACAGGTCTGAGATGCCGGATTTTCAGATTCAGACTTTTGCATCCTCTGGGTTTAATAAATTCAGAGAAATTTGTGAATTTCTGATTTTAAAAAAAAAAAAAGAAATCACAAATTTTTCATGATTTTTGCATTTGGATTGTAATAAATAACCCCCTTAATGTAGATTAATATTTTGAGAAAAATTTTTTTAGTGTCAGTAACACTTTAAAGGTAAACCACCCCTTTAAAGGCAAGTGATTTTTTTTATGGGCATTGAGAAGATCCTTCAGCAGGGACCATACTACAATTCTCTCTGCAAAACCGTATCGTATGTTGGCAACTCGTATATTAATAAAACGGACGGGACTGGATACTTTTCCATTTAACAATATCCGAGACGTAAAAGGTGTTGCAGCACCTTCTCACCTGTGCACAGTTTCACACAATTGCAAAAGGCACTACTTAAAACCAGCAATTTTACCATGTGAATGCCAAAGGATTTGTGATGCCCGTTGTGAAATATATTGCACACAACTGACCCGTCTGTGGTTAACGTTTTATAATCTTGTCACGTCGTGTGTGTGTGTAACCGATTCCTCCTTAATCATAGGCCTATGTAAATAGTTTATTTAATCACCTTTTACAATGTTTCTTAAGTTACTGTTTGTATTTATGAATGTCCGTGTTGT
This sequence comes from Xenopus laevis, assembly GCF_017654675.1. Lineage (NCBI taxonomy): Eukaryota > Metazoa > Chordata > Amphibia > Anura > Pipidae > Xenopus > Xenopus laevis. The sequence continues at coordinate 107,774,107 of NC_054383.1, read as the reverse complement.
TAAGCTTTCAGACTGCCTGTACTGACAGCGGCTCCTGTCTGTAGTTTGTCACCTGTTTTTATAAACCAAATGTTATGTGTGTGTATTACTACATGTGAAAAGTAGCAATGATGGCACTAACACAGTGCGAGTATGTAGTGCAGGTGCCACATAAGGTTGTTAGAAAACAGAAGCACTTATTAATTCCTTCATAATGCTGCTTGCCTAGGCAGAAAGTGGATACGACGAGAGGAATGCACTGAATCCGTATGTTGCGGTGTTTGGCTGAAAACTGAACCCTTGTACCAAAGATCCGTCCAAATTCCGAAACAAATCCAAACGCTAATTTGCATACTCGGATTTGAGGAAAATAATACATTGCATCAATTGAAAACAAAAAAAATAACATTCAGTTTTCAAGTGCTTTGATGTCGCGTGACTTTAAGGGTTCGGAGTCGGTTTGGCCTAATCACAAACTGAATACGGGATTCCGCGCGGCCCTAATTTCAATGGATCGACTACTGAGAACGCAAAGATATTCCACGTCGGGCACCTGCAACATATTGCGCTATCTGGTAAGAAAAATAGTTATTTCTTGCTGAACGACTGAATCCCTTCTCTTCCCTTCCCCCCCCACTATAGTATTTTGTATCCATGTGATTCAATATGGAACTCACTCTTCACATAATATCATTAGTCACAACGTAATATAGCCGTTTTTACAAATGTGTGTTTTGCATGTCAAATAGTTAGTGTTGGAAGGAAAACACCGCAGCATCTGTTTTTTTGTTGTTGTTGTTTTGTTCTCTCTGTACTTAATCGTAGGCTGTTCTGTACTTTAGGCTCCTGACCGCAAATTGGCTGATTATTAAAGGGGCAGCGATTGTTAATCCGCTCATTTTGTGACCATGATTCTTGTGCTTTTCACTCTCATTGTTGCAGCAGTTGGGCTCATTTACTAAGGCTGGGCAGATATATTAGTGTATTAGTTTGCTTTCATTGTTATACCTGCAGTTGGCAGTCTAAAACATAATCTATTCCTTTTTCAATGTCCACAAATTTAATAGAATTTGCACTTGCTAGAAATGGATTGTTTTTGTTTTTTTTGCATTATTAAGATAACCGCACATGCTAACTGCAGGCAGCAACGTGTCTAAAACACCTTTCAGTGCTCCCCTATGGGAATCACCACATTTAAAACTTAAAGGGATCCTGTCATGTGAAAACATTTTGGGTTTTTTTTTTTTCAAAACACATCAGTTAATAGTGCTACTCCAGCAGACTTTTGAGCTGAAATCCATTTCTCAAAAGAACAAACAGATTTTTTAATATTCATTTTTGAAATCTGACATGGTGCTAGACATATTGTTAGTTTCCCAGCTGCCCCCACTCATGTGACTTGTGCCTGCACTTTAGGATGGAACTTCTTTCTGGCAGGCTGTTATTTCTCCTACTTAGGGTAAGGCCAGACTGAGGCAACTTTGGGCGACTATTGAAAACGCATCGCCGCGTGTGCATTAGCGCAGGCGATTTTGCACTGTAGCCTATGGGGAAAAGACTCTGAGGCAGTTCGGGGAGATAGTCGCGCAAAAGACGTGGCGATAAGTCGCCAGGCGACAAAATCTCCCCGAATCTCCTCGTCTGGCCTTACCCTTAATGTGACTGAATCAGTCTCAGTGGGACTTATCTTTTACTATTGAGTGTTGCACTTAGATCAAGCAGGAAGCTGTTATCTTGTGTTAGGGAGCTGCTATCTGGTTACCTTCCCATTGTTCTTTTGTTTGGCTGCTGGGGGGGAGGGGTGACATCACTCCAACTTGCAGTACAGCAGTAAAGAGTGACTGAAGTTTATCAGAGCACAAGTTACATGACTGGGCGCAGCTGGAAAACTGACAATACGTCTAGCCCCATGTCAGATTTCAAAATTGAATAAAAAAAAAATCTGTTTGCTCTTTTGAAAAATGGATTTCAGTGCAGAATTATGCTGGAGCAGCACTATTAACTGATGCGTTTTGAAAAAAACTGTTGGGTAATTGCACAAAAAAAGCAGGGAGTGTAATCACTAGCAGGCAACAAAGTGCCCAATGAATTATTACCATAAAGCATTTGCTGACAATTGTTTCGTTCTTAACCTTCCCCTATAATCGGCTGACTTTGATCATATGCTCTGTTTAAACAACCTCAGCCTCCTAACATCTAGTTGCTGGTTTCTAACTTTCAGATAGAACTGAAAGCCGTTACACTATTTTCTTTGTCTAGCTCCAGAAATAACTACTTTTTTTTTAAAAAAAAAAATTAAAACCATAAAAAAGTAGATCTAACACAAATACTATTCCTTGAACAAGGGGAAATTCTTCCCTTTTAATAAAGCTAATCACTGATTGCACCTGGGCTTTAACCCATAACAACCAAATTTACTCCGTGTTGCTAAATGAGGGACTGTTACCTTTAAAGGGAATGTGTCATTAGGAAAACATGTTTTTTTTTTTTACAAAACACATAAGTTAACCAGGTTCCTCCAGCCGAATCCTGCTGTGAAATTCGTTTTTCAAAAACACCGATTTTTTTTTTATATTTAATTTCGAAATCTGACATGGGGCTAGACATATTTTTATTTTCTCGGGTGCCCTCAGTTATGTGACTTGTGCTCTGATAAACTTCAGTCAATATTTACTGCAGCACTGCAAGTTGGAGTGATATCAGCCCATAATCTGAACAATGGGAATGTAACACGATAACCGCTCCCTGGTAGATATAAGAATAGCACTCAATGATAAAAATCCAAGTCCCTTTGTGACTCCTTCAGTTTAAGTGCTGTCTCTTTCTGAAAAAGCAGGAACAGAAGCGTGAATTATTTGTAATGTAAACATTTCGAAATAAAAACTGACAAAATCCCTTTAAAAGACTACTTTAGATTGTCTCAGTCTGTGTAATGTAGAGATCAGAGAAATATCCCTCCAGTGAACCTAGTTTCACTCTTTGATAAATATATCACTTGGTGCATCTTTAGTATAAGTGCACTTGCCCTATTTCAAACAATAATTACAGATGCAAAACTACTAAAAGTGCCTTCCATTTACATCAAAAAAGCAATTAGGACTGGGGATGCATCAAATCCAGGATTCGGTTCGGGATTCGGCCAGGATTTGGCCTTTTTCAGAAGGATTCAGCCGAATTCTTCTGCCCTGCGGAACCAAATGTGAATACTAATTTGCATATGCAAAATAGGGTTTGGGATTCGGCCAAATCTTTCGCAAAGGATTCAAGGGTTCGACCGAATCCAAAATAGTGGATTCGATGCATCCCTAATTAGGACACATAATAGGGCTTATTTATATAAACACTGGGGAAATTTTCAATTGGGCAGTAACCAATGGCAACCATCAAATGTTTGGTTTCTTTATTCTATCTGCAGCAGGCTGAAAATTAATTTAACATGGGTTACTGCAAAATGACAGATTTCCCCAGTGCTGATAAATGTCTTATGGTTCTTATAGAAGCTCCATGTGTGAGGGAACAGTGTCGCATGGCGAATGTTCTTATAAAGTGTGGACCTGAATGCCGACTGTTATTTGAAATGAGTGCAATTTTTGTATTTTAATGTTTTTATTTTGAGATTTATATATTTTACCAGTCTGTTTTTAGAGCAACAAGAGAATGAACAATGAGATTGAAAAGCACTCAAAGGAATTATCTGGAGTAGCAGACATTACTTTTCTTTAAAGATCACTGCTCCCTTAATCAGTAATTGCCTTATTGTAAAGACGGTGTCACACGGTGTATTAGGCCTTTTAACTTTACTCGGAAAAAAAAAAGTCTTGAAATGGTAAATAACCGGTAGATTAGATGGCTGCATAATTAACGTGGAGTTTATTTTCACCGCAATGGAGAAAAGCAGGCTGTCTACTAGTGCCTACTGCATGAAATATTTCAATGATTGGGCTTGTGCCATTTTGCCTATTGTTTCAATTAGGAAATAGCTGCGTTTTATGTTATTTCTTGCACTAAGAAACTGCAGAGTCACATTTCCACTTTATGTTCTTACGACCATCAGTCCATGGAGAAGGTTCTGTCTAGTCAAAATTCTCCCTTCCCCCAGCTGCAGCCTTTTTAGGCATTCGGATAAGGAGCAGCTGATTATTCAGAGGATTGTCGGTGGACTGCTGATTTGTATTGAGGTTGCTCGTAAGAACAGGAAGTAGAATTATTACTAGAGTTGACGCTCAGCATCACTGCACAGAAAGTGGATGTTTACAGGAAACTGGGTTCAAATTCAGACTGTGCCATGTTCAGTTCAAGAAGAACCAGAGATATTGCCTAATTAAAGCAGTAGACAAGAATCGTGACGAGTACAAGCCTAGTTCAGCTAATGTTGGAAAAGGAGGTATACAGCCCTTTTTAAGCCCCACCAATTGTGTTGATTTTAAGATTTTTATTGTCATTAGGCAAAGACAACAACAACCCAGTATGTCTGTCTGTAAATTGTATTCAATGCACAATCTCCGTGCAAGTGAAATTATTTTATTATTTCCTTATAAACTGAGCCAGTGCCAACAAACACACACCCAGACTGCAAAACCTGTTTGTGAAAGTGGAGTCAAATTTCTGCAGCTCTTTATATACTGTTCCCATGCAGCCACACTACATTTATATCTGATTGCCTGTGTGTGCTGCCATTGCTCCTACTATTTCTGGGTACTCCATAATGTTACATCCCTCATCCTCATAACTCCCAACTGTCCATTTTTTGCGGGACAGTCACGATTTTGACAGTTCAATCCACAGTTCCGTATTGTTACTGAAATGTCCTAACTTTCTCTTTGATCTCCTGCACTGAACAGCCAGAAAAAGATACAAAGTTTCTAAAACTGAGGCAGGTGCACTTAGAAACATTTGTAACAATTTAAGACAAACAAAGAAACAATTGTAACTATTTATGATAAGCAGGTCTCTTGGGGAAACTGGGACTTGCAGCTTAAAGGACAATAAATCTTCATTAGCAAAACTGTAATAACACATAAAACCTGAACACTAAAACCCCCAGAAATGTGTTCAAACTTTCCATAGCCTGTGAATGTGAAATTTGGAGGGTGTGGCCATAAAATGGGCGTGGTCCAAAAAACTTTCTTGCCACACTTAGCCCAGGAAATGTTTATTTCCCTCTTTCTATTTTCCAGATGTTGGGAGGTTTCATATGTTTGGGCATGAGGGGATTTTAACAATAATGGAGAGCAAAAGTAAAATCATTAAAATTTCACATGAAAATATATATTTACAAGAGGAAGCTCCTAAATCCTTAAAATCTGCAATTTTGGTGAAATTTAGAGCTGTATGCCTTTATTTATCCTGTCTTCAGTGTGCTTTCATTTGTTTTCACAGAGTAGATAAGTATAACCTGCTGTTAAATAAATGTCTTGTTTTCCTACGGACCAAGAATTACGTCTTATTTTCCTCTTTTTAGATGCATTATATTTGGTATGGAGTTGGGATTGGTTATTAAGGGGTGGTTCACCTTTAAAAGGGTTGTTCACCTTTAAATTTAGTATGATGTAGAGCGTGATATTCTACGACAATTTGCAATTGTTTTTATTTGTCGTTTTTGAGTTATTTAGCGTTTTATTCAGCAGCTCTCCAGTTTGCAATTTCAGCAATCTGGTTGCTAAGGTCCAAATTATCCAAGCAACCATGCACTGATTTGAATAAGTGTCTGGAATATGAAAAGGAGAGGCCTGATTGAGTAATAAAAAGTAGCAGTAACGCTCGTTGTGTAGCCTTACAGAGCATTTGTTTTTTAGATGGGGTCAGTGACCCCTATTTCAAAGCTGGAACAAGAAAGCAAATTCAAAAACTATACAATGAAAAAAGGCCAATTGAAAAGATGCTTAGGGTGGTAGCAGACGAGGAGATTAGTCGGCCAGCGAAAAAAAATTTCTATGCGGGCAACTTATCTCTTCCAACTGAGGCAACTTCGGAAATTCGAATCGATTCGTATGCCATCCTGTCAGCGATTTTATATTCTTCCCGGCGGGAAGGCATTTCGGAAAGATTAGTCACACGAAGTAGAGAAGATTTGGTGCTGGGCGACTAATCTAGCCGTCTGGCGCTGCCCTTAAGCTCCCCATAGACGCGACGATTCTTCTTGCCGAACGACCGATTTTAGGGAAGCCCGACCAATCCTTCGAAATTATCGTGCGGTTAGTGGTATTCGAACGATCGTACATCTTACGATTTTTCGGCCGACAACTGTCGGGAAATTGATCGGCCAGGTCAAAAAATCTTTGTCGGTCCCAGTGCAATCTATCTATGTTTGCAGGGCCAAGCAGGCAGCTCCCCTTTGTTTTCCTGGTAAATTGGTCTTTTTAGTTGATGGTAAATTCGTACGATCGTTCTGAGAAGATCTTGGTCTCACGATCAGGATCTGATCTTTTAAAAATCTCAACATCTATGGCCAGCTTAAGAGTTAATCATTTTATTATATACTAAAAGTTAACTTAAAGATGAACCACCCCTTTAAGTAAAACAATATAAGGGAAATTATACAAGAGCGTGCCATTCAGAAATGGTGGAAGAGACACATGGATGTAGGGGGGTGACACACATAGACATCTGAATGGGGTTGTGTGGATGAAAGAAAGACATGGGGCAAAACAGATAGAGACAAAAGTCTGACTCCTCAAGCAGCAGAATGTTCTGTGTCCTGCTACAGGGGCCCACCCTAAAAAAAAAAAGTGAAAAAGAGAATCTTATGTAACCAGTGTTCTATCAAGGGAGAACAGGCAGCAGGAGATAATGTTGTTACAAATGCCTCTCAAAGCAACAATCCATAGAAAAAACTTACTGTATTTGCAATAGTCACTGAATAAGGTCTCAAAGTAATTTGTGTGCTCTTTTTACAGTCTTCTGTAATCACACATTAGGAATTTCTGTAAATACACCTAGTTGGTAACCTGGGTTGTATGTCCTGCATTAATATTATTAATTATGTGCACAAAAAAAGCTACTTGAATTTAATGCGCTGAAAGCCATTCCACAGTATAAAACACGGTGTACATTTAGCATGGAACTCGCTAAGTACATTTCAGCATACAGAGCACATGTGAATTCACTACATCAAGTGATAGAGAAAGAACTTTTCAGATCATCTTCATGAAACTTATCCATAGGGAAAACAAACCCAACACTAGACAATACTGACAATTGAGTCTTGGCAAAGACAATTATCACCGTTGTCTAGGGATGGGCAAAATGTTTCACCGCAAAAACGACGCCCATAGACTTGTATGGCGTTGTGTGTCAAAAAAAAAAGACGCCCATAGACTTTAATGTTCATCAGCGACATTTCAAATTATTGGCGAAACAACACTGGTCAAATTCGCCCATCCCTACTGTTGTCTGTTTTGTAGCCGTGACAAGTAGCTGCTACTAGTATTTATGTATGTCTTCACCCTAAGGAGCAAATTTACTAACCTTTGAAAATTCACCAGCAACGGCTTTGCTCAAAGCGCAACACTTCGCCAGGCGTAGATTCGCCAGGACAACGCTAATTCAATAAAATCCGAAGTTGCGTCCTGGCAAAGCAAAGTTGCGCTAGCGTTGCCTAATTTGCATACGGTGGGAAGTTAAAGTTAAATGGACGTATATGTTGCAGCAAATACATTACACTACACAAGCCTGGGAAACCTTAATAAAAGAAAATAAAGTTGTTATATTGCCCTACACATGTGCCCAGTGTATAGTTTATGTGCCATTTGTTAGGAAATGTAGGGGGGAAGCCAGTTACCCCAAAAAAAATTACGCTCTTTCGCAGCCTATCACCCTGAAAAAAGGAAAAGACACCAGCGTTTTTTGGGACTAAGAAAATGTTTCAACTAAATTTTGAGGAAATCCTATCTACTCTATTGCACTTCGCCTAGTCTGAGGTGGCGAAGGCAAGTCTGGCGCAAGAGGTAACGTTCAGTAAAATATGCATCTTAGTGAATTTGCGTAGTTACGTCCATTTGCCAGAGCGCAAATTCGCCAGGCGTTAGACTCTAGCGGTACTTCGTTCCCTATCTCCTTCGCCAGCGACTGTTGGTAAATCGGCGAAGTACCAAAATGACGTCACGTTGGCGAATTTACGCCATCGTTAGTAGTTCGCCCTTTAGTAAATTTGCCCCTAAGAAGCAAGAAATGGCTGTCATAATAATATATGAAATTGTTAACACAAATATTAAAGAGAAAAGTAGAAATATGCATTTAGGAATGTTAGTTTGCTAATATTCAGCCTTTATTACTGACGTTTCCTCTCAGCCCCCAATAGGGTTGGGCTCTACGGCATTTTCGACGCACACATTACTAGAGTCTTGCTGATACTCTCAACAGTCACTGCAGAAATCTTTCCTCTTCCAATATTGTGGAATAAGAATTTTTGAGTAGGAAGGGTAGATTTATTTGATTGTGCTACTGGCACTGGGTTTTTATGTAGGAAAAGTATGGAGGGGCTCCAATCTTATTTTTAAAAAAAATGCATATTTACTATGATCTAGTGGTACATCTGATTTTACCATTACTTGTATACAAAGAATGTCTTCCAGGCCATTCAAGGCTGTTGGCTGCTCATAGACCAAGCACTGTTTAGTAAACTAGAGAAATGCTATGTAAATACACAGGGCAGCCTCATGTCACATTTGTTTTTCTTGTACTTCTGAAAAGAAGTGAGGTTTATTTGCAGAAGTGATCTGCGCTTCATATTTTTAACCCAACACAGAAGGAAATCACCGCAATAAAAAGATTTAACCTTTTAAGTCCCACAGATCATAGAATCTACGTTCTGTGGATAAAATGCTTACGTGCCACAGGAACATAGATTCTATGATCTGCAGCACTTCTGGGTTGGGGAGTGGAGGAGCAATCCACTCACTCCTCCCCCACCCCTAGGCAATGAAATCTATGTGTCCTGCTGCTGTCCGAACTTTCTGGGCCCCCCCAGCGTCGCTCACTCAACGGACCTGCACATGCGAGAACCCCTCTGTCTCCTGGATCCCTCCTGCCTTCTCTGGATTTCCAGCCTGCTTGTCCCCAGGTTAGTGTCACACACACTAATACACACTTAGATTTACACTTACACATATTCACATACATTTTTGGGGGGTTTCACACACTCACAACTAGGGATGCACAAAATCCACTATTTTGGATTCGGCCGAACCCCCAAATCCTTTGTGAAAGATTCTGTCCATAAAACCTGTTTGGCCCAGCTAAAATATTCAAACTGATTCTGACGGCTGATTACACTAGGCAAAAAAAAGTGTTGATTTTTGTGGTTTTATTTAATTTTACAATTTTTATTGCGTTTCACACTATTCTTTTCTTCGTTTTGCCCATGGAAATTTTGTCTGCTATATATATATATTAGGGGGTCTCTGTGCGCCATATAATTTGGGCATCAAACTGTTTAGTAGACCCCTGAAGTTCATATTTAGTATGTTTTATGCTGATACGTTATGAAATGTGAGCCATACAGTATAATGAGTTATATTCCTTTCACACATTTTGAATATAGTGTCATTGATGACTCAGGGGGGGTCATTTATAACGTTTGTGCAGCGCATATTCATTCACAAATGGTTGTACTGCCCATGTTTTTTCCTGAATGCTGAAATATTGCACTGCTGTGACTGTGTTTCAGTTTTTTGAGAATTTGCTTAGTGCAAATATATACAGAAATGAAATGGGTGCTTGCGACTCTGCAAGGTTGTTGTGTGCGAAAATAGTGTTGACTAACTTAAATTCACAATTTGAGAAGACTGATTTGTGAATATTTTCTCCACCATCAAAGTTGTGCTTAATTCAAACGCAGAGTGTGGGAAGAAATATTCACAGTTTGCGATTATATTTAAAAAGCCTTTATCAACATTCGCAGTGAGAATAAAAATACGCAATTCTGATTGCACATTAAATACACCTTTCTTATCCAGGTTTATAAATATAACCATGCACAAGGCAAGTGTTTTCACTGCATGAATAATTCTGCGCTGCGCAAAGTTTATAAATGAGCCCCAGACTGGTAGATATAGCTTTGGCCTATATAAATAAATTAGGTTGGGGAGAGTGGACACCTGTGACTAGTGCAATGATCCCCAACCAGTAGCTCGTGAGCAACATGTTGCTCTCCAACTCCATGGATGTTGCTTCCAGTGTCCTCAAAGCAGGTGCTTATTTTTGAATTCCAGGCTTGGAAACAGGTTTTAGTTGCATACAAACTAAGTATAGTGCCAAGTAGAGCCTCCTGTAGGCTGCCAGTCCTCATAGGGGCTACCAAATAGCCAATCACAGCCCTTATTTAGCACCCAGAGTGACTTTTTCATGCTTGTGTTGCTCCCCAACTACTTTTACATCAGAATGTGTCTCACAGGTAAAAAAGGTTGGGGACCCCTGTCACTAGTGCAATGATGAGGACTTTCTCTAAATTAAATCCAGTACTGCACTCCCAATTAAAATGAAGTGTTCAGTATAAAAATAAATAGGCTGTGAAAAATAAAAAAAAATTTATTCAATATAATAAAATGTAATGTGTAAAAGCTGGAGTCACTGGGGTATATTTATCAAAGAGTGAAGTTTAAGGTCGCCCAGTCCACTAGAGTGAAATTCCACCACATGCCATTCATTTCGATGGGATTTTTAAAAGAGTATTTATCAATGGGTGAAAGTTCATCCTTTGATAAATACTCCTTTCAAAATCCCATAGATATGAATGGAGAGATGGGTGGAATTTCACTCTAGAGGACTGTGGTGATCTCTAACTTCACGCTTTGATAAATATACCCCACTGAATGTCTAATAGCCAGAACACTACTTCCTGCTTTGCAGTTCTTTTGGTTTCCATTGATTGGTTACCAGGCAGTAACCAATCAGTCACTTGGGAGGGGGCCACATGGGTCATAACTGTTGCTTTTGAATCTGAGCTGCATGCTAAGGATCAATTGCAAACTCACTGAACATTTATGTCTCATGTGGCCCCCCTTCAAGTCGTTGACTAACTCAGAGTCAGAGAGCTGAAAAGCAGGAAGTAGTGTTCTGTTATTTTAGCCATCCAGTCTACTCTAGCTATACTATACATTTTTTATTTTGCACATACGATCTATTTACCCAGTTTTTAATTTTACACTGAACAATTCCTTTAAAGTCCATGTAAAGACACTGGATCCCATTCAGGAACTGGCAAGATTTTTTTTATGTTAGGTGTCATCCATGATAACTAAATTTTAGTTATCAGTTTATCTCAGGATATATGCTGCTTAAATGTGCCTAGTTTAGTCTGTGGGCAATAATCTTATAATACACAGGATCCATGAATATCCTGTAAATAATAACTTGTCACCTGACTGAACTTTTGTGAATAGGAGGATATAAGAAGTCATCTCGGAGTTCCTGTATGAAAGCCATGTATATATGGTCCCAGAACTCAGTGCAGTGCTGGGTCAAGGAGGCCGACAACCCACCAGCCACCACACCCCTGCTGCCCCCCTGTGTATGTGTGCGTATGTTGACTAGTGGCGGTTGAGGAGTTTACCAGCGGTAGAGTGAAGAAGGACCGTATTAGGGGTAGGTGATAAAAGAGGTATGTGCCCGTGCCCTCCCTTCATTGTGCCATAGGCATGTGCCTATTCTGTTTACCCCTAGTTCCAACCCTGCCTTGGTTACTAATAAAATCCTTATATTTTACAATAGGGGCACATTATTCACTATATAGTAGCCAACATAAGTAGAGTTTCTCTCTTATTTAAGAATATCAATGGGCACTTTTAGCAGCTCTTGGGATAACTTTTCTTTGCCATGTACTATGGAATTGTACACGTCAGCCAAGTGTGTTGTTAGCATGGCTTTTTCCTGGTACCCGCAACTGACATCCGTAGGTGTACTCTTGTGTTTGTGTGGATGCAAGCTTTTAAGTGACACAAAATTTACAGTATTTGTGCCAGATGCTTTTCCATACTTAGTCATTTTTATTGTTTTCCCCTTTTCCTCAGAGTCATTTGAAATGTTTAATAATTTCTGCACATGGAAAAAATAGTACATTTCAAATATTTTGATAATTTGTGCTATGTAATGGCCTTATACTGCTGGTTTCTTTTACCTGTTAGTGGGGTTCTGTTGAGAGGTCAGGCTGGTTTATGAGTGGAGCTGTCAGTTAAAGGAAAACTATACCCCCAAAATGAATACTTAAGCAACAGATAGTTTATATCAAATTAAGTGGCATATTAACCAATCTTATCAAACCGGAATATATATTTAAGTAAATATTGCCCTTTTTCATCTCTTGCCTTGAACCACCATTTTGTGATGGTCTGTGTGCTGCCTCAGAGATCACCTGACCAGAAATACTACAACTCTAACTGTAACAGGAAGAAGTGTGGAAGCAAACAACAGAACTCTGTCTGTTAATTGGCTCATGTGACCAAACAAGTATAGTTTGTTTGTTTGTGTGCACCGCAAATCCTATGATCTCAGGGGGCGGCCCTTATTTTTTAATAATTTTCTGTTTATGAATACCCAATGGCACATACTACTAAAAAAGTATATTGTTATGAAAATGGTTTATTTATATGAAGCAGGGTTTTACATATGAGCTGTTTTATGTATTATATTGTTCGGGGGTATAGTTTTCCTTTAACTCTGCCATCCAGATCACAGGTTGGACCACGTCCCCTTTAGTTTAATTGATTTCACATTACTTATTTCTTGTAGTCTGTGAAAGGAAATTGTGCTGATCGCTGTGATGTTAATTATACAGCACGCAGATTAGCGCAGATTTTTTTGAAGGATCCTCTTATTTCTGTGTTTCTCAGTGCATAAATAAATGGGTTTAAAAATGGCGTGATTAATGTATATATGACGGCAAATGCTTTATTGTGGTCTTGGGAAAGAGATGCCGGGAGCATGTATAAGAGAAGAATTGTACCATAGAACATACATACAACTGTCAGGTGTGAGCTGCAAGTAGAGAAAGTCTTGTGCCGACCTGTGGTCGATGGGATGGACATAATAGTCTTGACAATGAAAACATAAGATATCAGAATACACAGGAACGGTGTAAGAACTACAAAAACCCCTGCCACCAGTATGACCACCTCATTGATGAATGTGCTGGCACAGGATAACTTCAGCAAAGGTGTGATGTCACAGAAGAAATGGGAGATTTGATGAGAAGAACAAAATGGCAAGCGTGCCGCCAAACCCGTGTGCAAGGCAGAGTTCAGAAATCCAGCAATCCAGCAAAAAACAATGAGACAAAGGCAGGATCTTCTGGATATGAGGTCCATATAATGCAAAGGATGGCAGATGGCTGCATAACGGTCATAGGCCATAACGGCCAGTAAGAAACTCTCGGACTGCCCAAAAGAAATGAAGAAAAAAAGTTGAGTGAAGCAACCATTATATGATATTAGCTGGCTATTCAGCAAAAGATTCCCCAGCATCTTAGGAGTAATCACAGTGACGTAGCACATGTCAATAAATGCCAGATGTCCCATAAGGAAATACATAGGTGTGTACAGTTTCAAATCCAAATGGATAATGTTCACAATAATAGAATTCCCAAGCATGGTGAGGAGGTACATAGCAAGAATGGGGAAGAATAACAAAAACTGTACTTGTGGGGAGTTGGTTAATCCTTGGAGGAAAAAATACTTTGCAGTTGATCTATTGTCACTCTCCATGTTTACTTGTTTAGTTTTACTTTCAGTCTGGAAAAAAGTGAATAAAGAAGTTACTCTTTTCGAATTGATTGACTTTTCGGCAACAAAAAAAAACTTTTTTGATTAAGTTTTCTGGGGGAAAAAAAACTTGAATGCCATGACAGCTACAAACATCTTCAAATGGTTCAAGGGATCTCTGCCATTGACTTCTACATGACCTTGGCAGGTTTTAGCTGTTTTTGTTTTGGATTTGAGCTATTTCCAGGGTTGTGGTATAATAATAATAAAAAAATATATATTTTTGACTCAAAACTAACCTTAAACTATTTTTTTTGTGGAAAACATAATATGGATCTTAATAAATCTGCCTCTAAGTCTACTAGAAAATCCTGTAAACATTAAGGGGCAGATTTATCAAGGGTCAAATTTCGAAGTAATGGGAGTTTTTTTTGAAATTTGAATAAAAAAAGACCAACCGAAATTTATTAAAAATCAAAGGTTTTTTTTTTGCGGGTGAATCGGCTGTATTCAATTGTTCGAATCGAAGTAAGATCGAATTTGATTCAAAGTATTTTCAAAAAAAGAGACAGTACATGATAAATTATGATATTTGAATTTTCGAATTTTTTTCAAATTTGAATCAAATTTGGACTATTCCCTAGTCGAAGTACACAAAAATAGCTCGAAATTCAAATTTTTTTTTGATAAATCTGCCCTTAAATAAACCAAATAGGCTGATTTAAGTTCTAATAAGGATTCGTTATATCTGTTTTTGGATCAAGCACAAGCTACTGTTTTATTGTAACAGAGAAAAAAGGAAATCATTTTTAAAAAATTTGGATTATTTGGATAAAATGGAGTCGATGAGAGTCTTTTTGTTTGTTTGCACTCCTTTAGACAGACAAAGATGTATTTGCCTAAAGACTTTTAGTGTGCATTTGTGGGTATGCAGACTAGTGTGTAAATATGAGTATGTGAGTTTTTTATATTAGGAACATGGATGACAAGGATAGCCCCTTTGGCTTTGAAGGTCTTGTTACAGCCGGAGATGGAAGAAACGAATGATGGGTTTGTTGATGGGTATTGAGTGTCTAACACTGGAAATACATGTACCCATATATATTCTTGACATTATGAAAATATAGGCATTTCCACATGTCAAGATTATTTAGGGGATTCCATTTCCAGAGCTGAATATCTAATATAGAAAGTAATGAGCTGCCAGTGGCTAGGGTTACATTCATACATAGCGAAACAATTTATGGGACTGCAACTACCCTTTGGAAATTCTTTACTGAACACCATAGCATAATCAATGAGGGGACGATCTGGACAAATTCTCATACATTTTATGTGACAAAACATCAATAAAGTATTATCGATTCTGTTACATGGAAGTGATAGAACTTTGTTTTTCACATGTGTTATAGACTTTATCTCAAGAGAACCTTTAAGAAAATATTTACATGGAATGCATTTCAGTATAGGCGTTAGTACATTCTGCCATATACTGTCAGAGTGATCCTCTTTTTCCTCAACAAGAGGGAGGTGGGAGCAAATGGGGATCCTAAACTGTTAGGGAGGAACTCCACGGACGATTTTGGAGCGATCCGACGCGCCGCGATAAAACGCAGGCGTCAAATTGGATGCGATGGAAATAAGGTAGGCGAATGCATTGTCGGATGGTGTCGCAGCGTTGAACACGACTGTCGGATGCAGACGCTGCACGCTAAGATATAATTAATCGTTATTGGATGTAAAACCATTCTATTGGGTTTATTTATGTTTACATGATTTACTAGTAGATTAGTAAGTATGAAGATCCAAATTACGGAAAAAAAATCTGGAGAACACCAGGTCCCGTTCAGTCTGGATAATAGGTTCCATATCTGCATATCATACACTTGCATGTCCTTCAGATATTCAGAAACATTAAGATTTGTGATGCTACTACTGAATGCAGAGTTGAATAGAGACGATAGGTTGGTTTGCAGAATGATGCTCTAAATTAGAAGTCAAACGAATACTGTTCACGGCTTAAAAGGACATTGTAATTACATATACAGGTATGGGACCCGTTATCCAGAAAGCTCAGCAGGTCATTTCCTGTGGACTCTGTTTTAAGGAAATAACTTTTTCTCTGTAATAATAAAACTCTACCTTGTACTTGATCCAAACTAAAATAGAATTAATCTTTATTGGAGGCAAAACAATTCTATGAGAGTTATTTAATGTTTAAATTATTAGTTAGCAGAATTAAGGTATAGAGATCCAAATTACAGAGACCCATTATCCAGAATACCTCAGGTCCCAAGCATTCTGGATAACAGGTCCCATACCTGTGATACATTAACCCCCTGTTTATCATAATAGAATTTAATTTGCCACATCTTTATCACTGTTGTATTAATTCATCTCTTGCCGAAGTGCTTTAGGGGCATCTTCTGTTTTACCCTCCCAGCATGTACATTTTTTGCATCAGAGTTGGTGTTGGGTGGGGCACATCACTAGTGCAAAGATTGCAATTGTATTCTCTGCACTGGCACATTTTTCCTTTAAAAAACAAAAAAGCTCTTAAAGGTACTAAAGGTGGCTTGGCCTGCAATGTTCAGGAGTATCTTTGATGTCACATCTGAGGTTCAGATATGAGATATTTCTATTTAAATGAATTATTTCTGCTGCTTAGGGTATATCTATCCCTGCTACAAAACAAGATGCTTTTGGTAATGGCCCTTAGGGTTTTAGGTAGAACTCTGGACACTTAAAAACGTAATATTGGCATACATAATCATTAAGATTCAGAAAATACCCTTCTAATCTAGCCTGGCCCTAGCCCCACAACACTAGTATTCAACAAATTGTAATCTTGTGAGACCCAATGATAGATATTTATGTTTCAACATTTCAAATTTAATTTACTCTTCTTACGGATTATGAGAACTCCAGTTAACAATCATATGTGTTATATTTTCTCATAAAAAAGAAGGAAAGATGAACTCACTGGGGGTGGTGCCAATTTATTAGGTCCCCCTGATGAGCCTGAACTAGAGTCCTGCAACGGGTCGGGTACCCGCGAGTTACCCAGGGCTGGATTTACATAGTGGGCATCCCTAGGCCCGCTGTTGTTCGCTGCCCACATCACCTCCATTTTGTTCGCAATAATTTTCATCACCGGGACTTTAGCAATGGGGATTGGCGCACAGGAAATTTTAAAAACTATTTTATCTCCTGCGCACCACCAGTATCTCTGGACCAATGTTGGTGTGGTTGGGCAGCATGCCTCCCCTTTAATCCTGCCGCCCTAGGCCTGGGCCTTGGTGGCTTTCCACGAATCCGGGCCTGGGGTTACCCGCAAAAACCTGTGGGTTGCAGTTAGAAGTTTCGGGAGCGGGTATAGACGCGAGTCGGCGGTTCTCAGAGTTTGCGGGTGGGGGGTTGAGTCCGGCAGGACTCTAGCCTGAACACAAATCTCCTGTTTGTCCTGGGATGCCCTTGTTGACATCTCTCCTTTTGAGTATACCTTTCCTTGTCCTTTAATTAACCCTATAATCGATGATCATTTAGGAATTAATAGTGTTTTCATATATAACTGACCTATATATGTCTCGATATGTAACAGCAAGTAAGATGAGGTATGTTGTACAAGGCCTTTAATAACACTATAAATGGTTACGGTCCTTTAAACATGAAAATGCAGGTATGAAATATACATGAAATTAAATGAGCAAATACAGCAAAATAAAGATATTGAGCACAAAGGTATATAACAAGCTGGGTTTCATGAATATTAACTTACAGCAATGAATGACTGCAGCTGGGACTTGCCAAACAGAGCTATGAAGGGATCTCACTGAATATCTTTAGAAGCCATAACAGAATATGATACATAGAGAAACACGTGAGTCCATGTATTCTCATTTTTATACTAGCTTGCTGTGGTGATTAGATTGAAGGATCCCTTAAGTATAACTAAAGGGACTTGTACAAATGCTTAATTTCTCCTAGGAAATTACCCCCACTGGACTTATTAATTGGCAATGGAAAGTTATTAAAATGCATCTCATACCTGATACACTTTTCCCACTCTGTCCCTCTTTGTCACTGTCTTCGGCAAATAGTATACAAATAATAATAATATGCTGCATCCAGTGTCGGACTGGCCCACCAGGATACCATGGAAAACTCCCAGGTGTCAGTGGTCCCTCTTGCTTCTTATCATTTAGCCTATTTCATGGTTATTCCTTATTTTTCATGGGAAAAAATAGGGTTAATATTGAAAGAATAAAGTAAAGTAAGTAGATATAAAAGACTAGAAGAATAAAGAGGTTAAATGACAAGAGGAATAATTGTTTGGGAAGTGGGCCCACGGTCTACAGTTTGCTGGTGGGCCCCTGGCATCCCAGTCCAACACTGGCTGCCTCTCATATATAAATATCCCAGTCCCGAGAAAGTGCTAATGCAAACTATCTGACCTGGTCCTCTCCAACAAAACCTTCCACTTCAGTTACAAAATCCCAAACTGTTTATATTTAAATGTATATATATCAGCATGAAGAACACAGAAAACCCATGGGACTTAATTTATGTCAAAACTTTAAAGGAAAACTATACCCCCCAAACAATGTAGGTCTCTATTAAAAGATACTGAGTAAAACAGCTCATGTGTAAAACCCTGCTTCATGTAAATTAACCATTATCATAATAATATACTTTTTTAGTTGTATGTGCCATTGGGTAATCATAAATAGAAAATTGCCATTTAAAAAAATAAGGGCCGCCCCCTGAGATCGTAAGATTCACTGTGCACACATACAAACCACATGTAAGGTCACATGAGCCAATTAACAGACAGAGTTCTGCCTTTTGCTTCCTCACTTCTTCCTGTTACAGTTAGTGTTGTAGTCAGTGTCGGACTGGGCCGGCGGGACACCGGGAAAAACCCCGGTGGGCTCCGGGCTCTTGTGGGCCCCGCCGGCCCAGATCCGCTACTTAGTGGGGCGGCGCGACCCCACTTTGTTTGGGGTCGCGGTAGAATAGAATGGCTGCGCACAATGGTAGCGCCGCGCGCATGCGCACAAACGCGGCACCGCGCGCATGCGCAGTAACCCCCGGAGCGGCAGCGGCAGGGGGGCCCTGGGGCAGTAGCCCCGGTGGGCCCCATGCCTCCCAGTCCGACCCTGGTTGTAGTATTTCTGGTCAGGTGATCTCTGAGGCAATACAATGTATAAAAATAGGGGTGTGGAAGCACTCTAAAGGCTAAGTAATAGTATATTTAAGTATAAAGGAAGTGCTAGTTTTAATGCACATTCCCTGGGCCCCAGTAAGCACTCCGGAGCGGCAGCGGCGGCTGGAGGGGGGCCCTGGGGCAGTAGCCCCGGTGGGCCCCATGCCTCCCAGTCCGACCCTGGTTGTAGTATTTCTGGTCAGGTGATCTCTGAGGCAATACAATGTATAAAAATAGGGGTGTGGAAGCACTCTAAAGGCTAAGTAATAGTATATTTAAGTATAAAGGAAGTGCTAGTTTTAATGCACATTCCCTGGGCCCCTGTCTCAAAAGTAAGTTTACAAAACAGGGGTTTTTAGTTACAAAGTTATGATCATAAAGTTGAAAAGCCACCATACCACGTCAAGGTAAACCCCACATGGCGGTCCCTAACTTGTTTGCCTTTCGGCCATAGTATAAAAAGTCTTACTGCATAGTAGCATTCAGTGTAATCAGTGTCTGTTGAACCTTGGTTTCAGTGAAAAGGATCTATCCTCCCCCGCCAGTATGCGGCTTTTAAGGGAGAGGCATTGTCCAACCAACGCCCATTTTTAAAAGTATAGGGCCCCATTAGTGTAAGGGGGGGTATGGGGTGCTATTAAAAACCACATGAAGCTCAGCCACAGCTTCTGGCAAGCCTTAACTGGCGGGGGAGGATCTAGGCTCCAGAGTGAAACCAATGTTCCACAAACACTGAATACAGGTAATGCTATTATGCAGAGAATTGTCTTTTTATATTATGACCTGAGAATAAACAAGTTAGGGACCGCCATATGGGGTTTACCTTGACGTGGTATGGTGGCTTTTCAACTTTATGATCATAACTTTGTAACTAAAAACCCCTGTTTTGTAAACACATGCACTTGCATTTATACTGAATTGCTTATGAGACAGGGGCCCAGGGAAGTGCATTGTAAGTAGCACTTCCATTATACTTAAATATACTTTGATTTAGCCTTAGGAGTGCTTCCACAACCCCCCAATTTTGTACATTGTATTAGCCTGAAGCTGTGGCTTAGCTTCATGTGGTTTTTAATAGCACCCCATACCCACCCCTATATACTAATGGTGGTCCTATGCTTTTAAATATGGGCGTTGGTTTGGGCAATCTCTCTCTCTTAAAAGCCTTAACTGGCGGGGGAGGATCTAGGCTCCAGAGTGAAACCAATGTTCCACAAACACTGAATACAGGTAATGCTATTATGCAGAGAATTGTCTTTTTATATTATGACCTGAGAATAAACAAGTTAGGGACCGCCATATGGGGTTTACCTTGACGTGGTATGGTGGCTTTTCAACTTTATGATCATAACTTTGTAACTAAAAACCCCTGTTTTGTAAACACATGCACTTGCATTTATATTGAATTACTTATGAGACAGGGGCCCAGGGAAGTGCATTGTAAGTAGCACTTCCATTATACTTAAATATACTTTGATTTAGCCTTAGGAGTGCTTCCACAACCCCCCAATTTTGTACATTGTATTAGCCTGAAGCTGTGGCTTAGCTTCATGTGGTTTTTAATAGCACCCCATACCCACCCCTATATACTAATGGTGGTCCTATGCTTTTAAATATGGGCGTTGGTTTGGGCAATCTCTCTCTCTTAAAAGCCTTAACTGGCGGGGGAGGATCTAGGCTCCAGAGTGAAACCAATGTTCCACAAACACTGAATACAGGTAATGCTATTATGCAGAGAATTGTCTTTTTATATTATGACCTGAGAATAAACAAGTTAGGGACCGCCATATGGGGTTTACCTTGACGTGGTATGGTGGCTTTTCAACTTTATGATCATAACTTTGTAACTAAAAACCCCTGTTTTGTAAACACATGCACTTGCATTTATATTGAATTACTTATGAGACAGGGGCCCAGGGAAGTGCATTGTAAGTAGCACTTCCATTATACTTAAATATACTTTGATTTAGCCTTAGGAGTGCTTCCACAACCCCCCAATTTTGATCTCTGAGGCAGCACAGATAGAGTCACGAAATGGTGGTTCAAGGCAAGAGATGTAAAAGGGCAATATTTATGTAAATATATATTCCAGTTTGGTAAGATTCTTTAATATGTCATTCAATTTGATATAAACTATCTGTTGCTTAAGTATTCATTTTGGGGGTATAGTTTTCCTTTAATGGTGTAAGTCGACATTTCAGTCCTACACAAAGGACTTTTAACAAGACATCAAAAACAGTCCCCAAACCAAACTCAGTAGTGAGTGAAAACTGGCACCTAGAACCCCCCATTACATCATTGGTGTGAGGTATACAATGTAGATTACATCACTATGTGTAGATCGTTAGGTAGCTGATGATCAAAGGGAGATTCGAGCTGGTAAAGTATTAATGTGTATGTTCAAAGGAGTGCATTTAAATTGCAGCAAAGTAGAATGACCAAGTGATATATAAAATCCTAAAACCTCCATGGCCAAGGAAAAGAAAAAGCAGAAAAGGGAAACAGAGTCGAATATAGTCAAATGGTTATATATAAGGAGAGAGAAGAGGGGAAGTAAGTGGCCACCATGTACAGAGCCTTCAGCACAGCTATAGGTTATCATCATCATCATAATCGTTTATTTATATAGCGCTGTCAAGATACGCAGTGTATGTAATTCCGCAGTGTCATGTGGTCAGGTTTGGACTGGCAGTCAAAATAGGCCCTGGCATTCCAAGAACACAGAGGCCCAAACAGCCCCCCCCCCCACACCAGACCAGTGAGTGTAGATGGCATCTTACAGCAGCTATTTGCCAGAATCCACAGATTGCCAGTCAAGGCCTGCATGTGGTTATCCTAGGAACCCAAATATGTATTTAGCCTTCTTAGAGGAAATAGCCACAAGGGCAGAGAGACAAGGGTTCCACAAACTGGGGACTATGGTACAAAGTAAATTGCTAGAATCTTGGAGATAAAATGGCATATATCACACATAAGGTTGTAATATAAAGTCAAGAAATTGGGAGATGGGTTGGAGTGATGAATTCCTGGCAGATATGATAGGGTGACCAGGAGGAAACTGTGTGTCCTTATGGATCTTGGGGAGTGTTTTTTAGTACAGGACAAGCAGGACATTGTAAGAAAACTAAATATCTCATCACCAAGTATATGGTTATGCACATTCTCTAGTGTCCTAAATATCTCATATTTCAATTTCCAAGTCGGGTGACCTGGTAACAACCGATGTGTAAATCAGACAGTTGGGTCAATGCCTCAGTACAATATTATGAGCAATCCAGAACTGCCATAGCACCCCCCCTTGTCGGTTTTGACCCGGACAGCCTGGTTTTCAGGAGGTCTGTGCGGTTCAAGACTGCCTGGCCCGTTTTCCTAATTTGGAAAATCAGCCAATTACCACATCATAGCCACGTGCACGACTCACCCATGTGACGTCACTGACGTCACTTGTTTATTAATGACCTGGAGGTGGGCATTGAAAGTACTGTTTCTATTTTTTGGAGATGATACTAAATTGTGCAGAACTATAGGTTCCATGCAGGATGCTGCCACTTTGCAGAGCGATTTGTCTAAACTGGAAAACTGGGCAGCAAACTGGAAAATGAGGTTCAATGTTGATAAATGCAGGTTATGCACTTTGGCAAAAATAATATAAATACAAGTTATACACTAAATGGCAGTGTGTTGGGAGTTTGCTTAAATGAGAAGGATCTAGGGGTCTTTGTAGATAACAAGTTGTCTAATTCTGGGCAGTGTCATTCTGTGGCTACTAAAGCAAATAAAGTTCTGTCTTGCATAAAAAAGGGCATTAACTCAAGGGATGAAAACATAATTATGCCTCTTTATAGGTCCCTGGTGAGGTCATCTGGAGTATGCAGTGCAGTTTTGGACTCCAGTCCTTAAGAGGGACATACATGAGCTGGAGAGAGTGCAGAGACTAAGTGCAACTAAATTGGTTAGAGGGAGGGAAGACTTAAATTATGAGGGTAGACTGTCAAGGTTGGGGTTGTTTTCTCTGCAAAAAAGGCGCTTGCGAGGGGACATGATTACACTTTACAAGTACATTAGAGGACATTATAGACAAATAGCAGGGGACGTTTTTACCCATAAAGTGGATCACCGTACCAGAGGCCACCCCTTTAGACTAGAAGAAAAGAACTTTCATTTGAAGCAACGTAGGGGGTTCTTCACAGTCAGGACAGTGAGGTTGTGGAATGCACTGCCGGGTGATGTTGTGATGCTGATTCAGTTAATGCCTTTAAGAATGGCTTGGATGATTTTTTTGGACAGACATAATATCAAAGGCTATTGTGATACTAAGCTCTATAGTTGATATAGGTATGGGTATATAGAATTTAATTAAAAGTAGGGAGAGGTGTGTGTATGGATGCTGGGTTTTCATTTGGAGGTGTTAAACTTTATGGACTTTGTCTTTTTTCAACCCAATTTAACTATGTAACTGTAACTACTCCCACAATGTCAACACCCCACCCCATTGGCCTGCCCCCTGTCCTGAGTTCCCAGCAGGAAAAGGTGGCAATCCTAGTGCGCACCCCTTTTGCGTACATATGTTGACGTGCTGGGGAGTTGCAGCTCCTATAATGGCGCTGGGCGGCATGCCACCCCTGAAATTTTGCCACCCTAGTCCTGGGCCTTTGTGGCCTCACCACAAATCTGGGCCTGTCTGAGAGACTCAAGGTCATTAGATTCAAAGGTGGTCAAATGAACACTTATTCAAAATTCTGCACAAAACTCAGGGTTGTTGTGGCCAATTGTAGGAATATTGCATATGTGAAAACCATGTGATGTAATATCAGGTCAATTCCCCTCTTTTTGAGTGCCAGTAGTTTGTGGTACCTAGAGACAGAGGTATCACAACTCACCAATTGTATATAAAAGGCTATGAGCTGATATTTATTGTTATTTATAATATCATAGTGAATTGCCAGATACATGTGACTATTTATTCTATCAAAATGTATGTTTATTACCCACTGCAGCAAAAAAGAATAATAACCTTGCTCAAACAATACACTTATTTATGGAAATGTGTAAAACACAGCACATAAATAAACACAATATTTTAACCAGGAAATTCACAGTGTAAAATCTGGCAGCGAAAGAAGGGACTGTGAAGCCGTCAGTAGGAAGCTGGATTGAAAAGGATGCATCTACAGACACAGAAACCCACATAGCTAGTATAGCTTAGAATTGTGCACGATTTATAATATTTATATGTTCTTACACAATTTTGTAATTTATACTGTGTCCCCTACATAAGTTAGTTTATTTCCATAGTCCTTCTTTAATGCCTAAAGATACTGCAGTTAGTTAATGTAATGCAGAACCTTTACAGGGCCCTAACAGATATCACACAGTGGAACCCACGTCCACATTGAATATGGAATATGAGAGATATTACCTATAAAATGGACCATAGTGTGAATGAATGTAATAGGGGCATTAGATTGTAAGCTCCACTGGGACAGGGACTGATGTGATCTCTTATAGCATTGCATAAATGTGTCATCAACATATAAAAATAATGGATAATATTATAGAGCAGCATGGTGGTGCAATGGTTAGCACTGCTATCTGGTAGCGTTGGAGTGCTAGGCACCATAAGAATCAGGTGAATACATCAATCTCATGTGAAACACCAGACATTGTGCCAAATGGACTTAAAAGTTTCATTGCAATTGTGTCCCATTCACGTTGAAGTGCAAGTGCAACTGCGTCTTGGCACAACTCCACCTGATAACTACAATAATGTTGGAAAAATGGGAAAAACAGTGTAAATATGGATATTGTGTCCAGAATTATACTTGTATCTTAGCAATGGGCACTTCTTTAGAATAACTCATAACTAGGGTAATGGTTCATGTCTTGGAACTCTGTAGCCAATAAAAACTTCCTGCTTGTCAGCAATTACAGTAAAGGGAAAAGGCTTTGCATCCATCTAATAAATCAGGCCTCGTTAAAGGGGTTGTTCACCTTTAATAAGTGTTTAGTATGATGTAGAGAGTGATATTCTGAGACAATTTGCAATTGGTTTGTATTTTGTATTTTTTTGTGGTTTTTGAGTTATTTAGTTTTTTATTCAGCAGCTCTCCAGTTTGTAATTTCAGCAATCTGGTTGCTAGGGTCCAAATTACCTGAGCAACCATGCACTGATTTGAATGAGAGACTGGAATATAAATAGGAGAGGCCTGAATAGAAAAATGAGTAATAAAAAGAAGCAATAACAATACATTTGTTTAGATGGGGTCAGTGACCCCCATTTGAACACTGGAAAGAGTCGGAAGAAGAAGGGCAAATAATTCAAAAAATATAAAAAATATAAAAAATGAAGGCCAGTTGAAAAGTTGCTTAGAATTACCATTGGCGTTCTATAACATACTGAGTTGTCATTCTATAACATACTGAAAGTTAACTAAGTTAGCTTAAAAGTGAACCACCTATTTAAAATAAAAACAGTGGCATAACTACCGGGGGAGCAGGGGGTGCGATTGGGCCAGGGCCCGCACCCCCTCAGGCCCCCCCTGGCAGCTCGCGCGCCACGAATTCCGGGCGTACGGAGGGGCCGGGGGGGCCCGGCTGCGCATATATCAGGCATACCAAGCCCTGTACTTACATAAATCTAATATATGTACCAGACCTGTTTAGAAAAGGAAAACCTAATGCATATGTTATAGGAGTGTGATAATGTGGAACCGTACTAGACAGATGTGCTTAATGTCCAATGCTTAAGAAAAAAAAACATCTCCTAATCATTATATATTGTGTATTCTGGACACCAATTCACTCCACCAGTACCAGATTTTCTTTATACAAAGGACTCTCTTTGTTGGCCAAAAATAGCAACAGCCATTACTGGAAATACCTACGTCTCACCATGGTACCAAGGTGGAGAAAGGCGACGATTGAAACACATAGTTTGGGAAAAGCTCATATATAACAAAAGGGACAACATATAAAAAGAAAAAAAATTTGGCTTGACTATCAATCCATAATTGACAAAATGCTTTTGATGATTTTTCTTCTTTAATCTTTATAATTCGACCCTACCTCCAAGATCTGATTATTCAATTGTGAGCTAAAGTCATGGTCAGTAATTTTCTTTAAACTTAAAGTGTGATGTGAACTACATATATATTGAATAAAATAACCCCTATTGGAAAATATAAGAATATTATAAGTTACCGAGGAGTTCCATGACCATATAAAAGAACAAGGCCGAGTGTTTTATACAGGTCATGGAACTCCAAGGTGACTTCTAATATCCTCATATTTTGTTACAGGGGTACTTTATTTATTATAATACAAAAAAAAGTGAGCGAGTCATGTGACAGAAATGACATCACTAAGCTCTTATTATAACCTATGACACCATTTATATAGTGGATAAAGTACCTCCTCTTGTAAAATATAAGGATATTATAAGTTACCGAGGAGTTTCATGACCATATAAAAAAAACGAGGTGACTTCTAATATCCTCATATTTTATAACTGGGGGTACTTTATTTATTACGATACACAAATATCAGTCATGTGACAGAGATGACATCAGAACTCACCGTTTATAACTAATGACATCAGAACTCACCATTTATAAGGATATAATTTACAAGATATTCATGGCTCTTGTGTATTTTATATATATATATATATATATATATATATTTATATATATATACACATATAAACACATATAACTTAGAACAGTGATCCCCAACCAGTAGCTCGTGAGCAACATGATGCTCTCCAACCCCTTGGATGTTGCTCCCAGTGGCCTCAAAGCAGGAGCTTATTTTTGAATTCCAGGCTTGGAGACAAGTTTGGGTTACATAAAAACCAAGGGTACTGCCAAACGGAGCCTCAATGTAGGGTGAAAATCCACATAGGGGCTATCAAATGGCCAATCACAGCATTTATTTGGCACCACAAGAACATTTTTCATGCTTGTGTTGCTCCCCAACTCCTTTTACTTCTAAATGTTGCTCACAGGTTCAAAAGGTTGGGGATCCCTGACTTAGAAGCATTGGTATTGGCAGGTCTTACACTTGATATAACCAAATCTATTGCTGGAGATTGCAGCTGACACATGCTCTAACAGTTAATATCTTTTGCATCATTTGCTTGTAATTAACCTCAGCTGACACTATTGTCAGTAATTATATTTAATGAAGGAAATGTTTACATGAGACTGAATCCCAGCAGTCTGTACTAACAAGGGAGCACAAAAGTCAGGAGGTTAATAATACCTTTATTGTATTTATATTAATGAATCCCAGGTGTTAGGCTGGGTAAACAACTCTAATTAGCAAAGTTACTTGTTCCTTAAACAAAATGAATGTGTAGTAGAGGTAGAAATTTCTATACAATACATAATGAATGGCAGGCTATGATAAGAAAGTGATTTTAATCAAGACTTCGCTGGCCAATCCATTTAATAATACTGAAGTTTATAATCTTGATTATACACTTATCAGGCATATGATAATAGCAGGTAAAAAAAAAAGAAATATTAAAAAAAAAACACCTTGAAAGGAAGCAGCATCAAGGGGTTCCACAAGCTCTAATCAGAGCCACAATGTGATGTCTATATATATATATATATATATTTTTTTTTTTGGCTTGGCTTTTTTCAGCAAAATATACCACATCACACAGTTCTTTAGCTTGGTTAGCATCATGCTGACTTCCCATAGGCTACTGTGAACACTGGGGCTTGGCAGCTAGGAGGCCATTACTGGTCCTCAGGGTTGCAATAAGGAACAATTAGCCTCCATATGCCTCTATGGTCACACCTGCAATCCACCCAACCCCCTGCCTCTGGTTTGGCCCAATTCCACCCCTTGATTGGGAGGCCCCATCCCTTTCATAGCAGTCCAACTTCCCTCTTTGATTTGGCCCTTGGCAGGGCTCAGCTGGCTCTCAACTTATAGTTTACGCTCTTCCTATTACACTGTGAGGGCATGCAACAAGGCTAGGATAACACAGCTTTGTTTTAAGACCTCTTGAGTTCAGGTTCACGTTTTTTTATAGGGTTCCCTAGCTAATTTCACATTTACTGTATATTCGGTTTCAAATCATTAATTTGCTGGTGGAAACCCATCCCTGAACAGTGTCGACTGGTACACCAGGGGCCCACCCAAAAACCTTTGACCAGGGGCCCTCTCACAGTACTATTATTCTATCTCTCCTCACTCAACCTCTATTCTCCTAGTCTCTTTTCTTTACATACTATAATCTATTATTCCTTTTATTTAACCTCTTTGTTCTCATAGAAAAAAGGAATGGCCATGAAATAGGCCAAATGTCTAGCAGCATGAGGGTCTACTGGTATCCCGGTGGGCCAGTCCGACACTGTCCATGAATTACTCATCTTCTTCAAAATTAAATCCTACCTCTTCAAGCACTAGCAGAGCATCGGATTTATTCTCGTAATAGGCCAGTGCCCCAAACACTGAATGTCTGCAGTTGTTTTTCTCCTATTTGTGTCTGTAAGTTTCCCACCAACTTTGCCTTTGTTTTACCTCATTCCTCCCGTATCTCTCTACGTATGGCACTTTCTTTGTGATAATATATGATTTTACTTATTGCACTGTCTGTCCCAAATGTGTACTAGTTATGTCCAATAGATGTAGGCTACTATAGAGCAGATTTATCAGTATTCGAGTTTGAGGAGAAAAAAATGGAAAAACTCACATTTCTTCCCAATGTCTATGGTTTTTACTGACTTCTATAGAAACTTGTCAGCTTTTACTTGCCAAATTTTTCACGCCAGTTTTTGACAATTTTTCTTTTCCACTTTTCTTTTCCTGTTTTTGAGTACAGTCACATTCATTTATTTCCTGCATTTTTTTCTTAAATTGTGAAAAAACTCAGTCTTAAATTGTAATTAATTTGCCACTAGTAACATGGCATAAATAAAGATATACACACATGCGTACATATAAAAACAGTACTAGGATGAGGGGTTCAAGGCATTATCGTTTATATGGGGGAACTTAACTCCCCCTGTAACAAAGTACAGGGCAGATTTGAAGGAACTCTTGAGTAGCAGATGCCCCAGAGACCCCATGTTTGTAAATAGGCCATAAAGAGATTTATTACAGAATAATCTTACAATTAATACAATTACAAATACAATTCATAGAAGCCTATTCTGCAGCTTCCCTACCTATGTCGGTTTGGATAAAAGAGTTCAAGGCAATTCATTGATGAGATATGAGATATTTTCCACTCCCCTTTTCAACAGAAGTTTAATGGATTCTTAATGATCACCAGAAGAACAGGTATAGGATAGGAATTCTGGGGACCTGGGGTATTCTGAAAGGCAATTGTTCTGTTATTTCGAACACCACACTTTAAAGCAGACCTGTCACCTAGACATAAAAAGCTGTATAATAAAAGTCCTTTTCAAATTAAACATGAAACCTAAAACCTCTTTTTTTTATTAAAGCATTCATAACTGTTGTAAGCTCATTTAGAAACCTCAGCTGTCAATCAAATATTGTCTGCCCCTCCTCTACGCCTTAGGCAGAGGCAGGTAATAACTTTCACTTTCCATTTAGCACTTCCTAGATGTCTCTGCTCTCCTCACATTCCCCTTCGCTCTTTACCATTTAATTGTGTAACCAGGGCATGGGGATGGACATCAGGTCCCCCATTCTGGTGCACAAACAAGATTATGAGATGATGCAAGGCTTGTCTTAATAACAGTGTCCACAAAATGGCTCCTGCCTGCTTGCTATAATTATGAATTCCCAGACTGAAGGAAACAAGATTCAAATAATGTATATAGTTTAAAGCTTATTTTGCTTGACTAACGTGATGAAATAGGATTTGGAATAATTTTTTCGGATCACCGGTCCCCTTTAAGTCTGCTAAAAATCATGTGAACATGAAATAAACCCAATAAAATTGTTTTGTCATCAAGTGAATCACCAGTCGCACCTGCAGAGCTACTAGGGTTCTGGGGAAAAAATGCTGCAATGTGGATTAAAAACATGGAGAAATTGCACTTTACACTTTGAATGTCATTATGAGTGTCATAAACCACCAATTACCCATATTGCTTCCCACTAGTTTCAATCAGAATGAGATGAAAGTGCCATCAAATGATAGAAAACACAATTCCATTGGATTCTGGCAAATACCAAATCTTTTCCAACAGATCTAACCGTATATTTAATGAAATCAATACTCTGATATTCTTATTCAAATATGAACTCAATGCAAATAAATTGAATCTTCAAAATATCCATTTGTCATCTTCGGGAATGACTTGGACTCCATATTAAAGTTCTGGGTTTTTTAAGTGGATAAAACCCTCAGATCCTCCTTCCTATAGTTCTTTTAGTTCTGCCTATGTACATTTTTTTTGCAAGGACATATAAACAAATACACAACATAGATAGATAGGTGAAAATTAACAAAAATTTCTAATCTTGGAATCTCATTGGTTATTTGTGTTTTAGGCATGACATATGAGCATGCCCCACATTTGTTCTTTTGTCATTTAAAGGTGCCTTTCAAACCAAAATGGTGTTGAGATACCTCTTGCTTTCTATGTCCCCAAGTCATAGATGGGGCTACTATGTTTAACTCGATTTAGCTGACCTACAATACAGTTTTTATTCTCACCCCCAGAATTGATTTTTTCTTGATCTCCCAAATTGCTATACATACAGCCGTAACTTCTGTAATTTACCCAATAACTTGGTCTAATCATGCTGCTCTTACACTGACCCTATTACCTCCAACACTAATGCCAGGTCGCCAGATGTGGCATTTAATGAATCCTTGTTATCAGATTCTTCTGTAGCCTCTAAAGTAGCTGAAGCTGATTCAATGGACGAATACTGTGTGAATAATCTGGATTCAGAGCTTAGTATGTCTATGTGCTGCACAAAAAGTTACCTTGTGGGGAAAAATTATTAAACTAGCTACACAAAAAAGTAGGTTTATTTGGAAACTGTTCAGACATTAGAGAGAGAAATACCACACTACATACGCTTTCCCCTTTAATGGAACATCGGCATAAATTACAAGCAATTATGTTGAACAAAGTAGATAAAGCTCTCCGAAACCAAAAGACAAGTCTGATCGTCTATTAGCTAGAAAGCTCCGACAAGATGTGGGGTTTTGCCGTGTTACAGCTAATCAAAAACAGGTCATACACTTTCTAATTAGTTCTCTATTATAGCAGAATTTAATGATTTTTATAGTTCCCTGTACTCTTTGCAGTCTCTGGCCTCAGTACAGGCTAGAGAGCAGTTATTGGATACAATATCTATGCCTCGGATCTCTGCTTCAGATAAAGCTGTACTTAATGCCCCATAACCCATATCAAAATCAAAACAGCAATTAAACTCAAGAATAACTCTGCTCTGGGGCCAGATGGTTTTCCTCCATTGTATTATAAGAAATTTGGAGATACATTATACTCTCATTAAGTAATATTGTTTAATGGTATGCTAAAATGCCACTTAGTACCATCTGAGATGCTTTCTTCCAATTTTCCCTCATTCCGAAGCCTAATAAAGATCACACGAATGTAACCCATTTTTTGCCACCCCCCCTGGTGCCAAAGTGGTACATCAAAATATTTACCGACTTACAGGTCCTGAGTACCCTTTGCAGTGTGAAAGGGTACTGGAAATTCTGCTCTCTGGCAGTCCCTCCACCTAATGGGATCCGGGAATACAACTGCGGGTGGCCCCATTAGGAATAACATGCAACACACAATTTGCTTTTATAAAAACAACAACTTTATATATAGAAATTGTAATTTAAAGGGTAAGTAAAAAACACATTTACATCATACAATATGCATTTAACTAGCATGAACCACTGGAAATCCTGTGCCAGTCCCATCCTGGTAATTCCCTACCAGGCAAAGTCCCGCACTACTCATTTGCAGATCAAAGTCTCAGTCCCTTATCCCCAATGAGCACACTTGGTCCCAGGCAGCGCTAGCAGCCCAAAAATACCTTTCCCTCCAGTTAGGTACTGGCTCCCTCGTGGCAGGCATAAACAAAGCCTGGGTCACTAATGGAATATTGCTGGATCCTCTCTTTTTCTAACCTCCCCCTGACATCACTCACCCTGGGGATTCACTCAGACGGGCAGGCTCACCTAGAGCTGGAGCAGGCATCCATAGCAATGAATCCATTCCATAAACATATGCAGCTTGTTTAATCCTTCAGACATAGCTCCCAGTACTGTCTATAGCGCCATCACACTGTTGCTGAATCCGTAGCTGAACTGTAGCTCCCAACACTGCATATAGCGCGAGCATTTCACATTCAGTTGGGAAAATCGGGAGCTTCCGACCCTCTTGATCGAGCTCCCAGGCATGGAGTGGCCACTCCAGCCGCAGAGGCCGTCATGCCTCTACATAGTGGCAGCTGAACTCACTACTCCTTAGTGAAGTATAATCAGCAGAAATCCTCCAGCAGTAATGGCAATATCCAAGAGCTCTGCCCCTTGAAACTCTAGGAGACCCCGTATCCACCATGAGGCTCCGAATGAAAAGGGGAACTTAAGCCTCAGGGTCCCTACACGAACATTCAGAAATATAGCACAATATTGGTACTAAACGTGGATGTTTATTTGCAAAGATCTTAACTCTCAAAATATCTTCCTTGCCTAATACAACAAGACCAATGCGACTTTATTCCTGGCTGTCAGACAACTGACTGTATTCGTGGAGTAATTAACATAATTTCAGATGCGGGTGTCTTCGGTTTTCCTTTATTGACACTGATGCTTGACATCCATAAAGCCTTTGACTGTCTTGGCAGTATCTACTCTCTGTGTTACCTAGATATAATATTGATGGGGCTTTTTTGGATGCTTTACATGTACTATATTAAAATCCTATTGCCTACACCACTGGTATGTATTCTTCAGGAATTGAGATTCAGAGGGGGACTTGTCAGGGGTGCCAATTGTCTCTGTCTTGCGTTAGTGATTTAACCATTAGCCCATTTGAACTCCCCAAATGCATCAGGGTATAACAAAAGACAACCAGGAACATAAGATTACCTTATATGCTGATGATCTTTGTCTTACAATTACAAAAGCCCTGATGAGCCTCCCCAATCTATTTCAGATATTGGATACATTCCATAAAATTTTATGTTTGAAAGTAAATTTAAGTAAATCAGGGGCACTTTCTGGACCACAAGTAAAGCTATTAGAACTGAATTTCCCCTTCCATTGGAGGAAAGACACCGTTGATTACTTGGTAATTAAACTCACTAAATCAGGGGTGCCTAAAAGGTACTGTAGATCGGGATCTACCAGTAGACCTTTAGCTTGTGAGCAGTAGAACTCAAGACACTGTCTTGTCTAAATGACCCTCCTATTTCATGCTTTACATTCAGATATTTATTATGTTAAGGTTACATAAGAAATATTGTTTTGTTAAATATAACAATATAGATTTTCCCAAAAATCAATATTTAAGTAATATTTTCCATGGGGCAGAATGCTAACCATGCCTTTATGGCTGTAGATCATAATGGGACATGATCACTAAAAGACCTCACATTAGTAATGTATGGACACTCCTGCACTAAATCATACTCAACCCTTTATAAGAATAACTATAAACCAAAATTTCAAAAACTGTTCCGCCTCCTAGCTTACTGGGATAAACTTATAATATCTTGGTTCGGCTAAATAGCTGCTGTGCGCATGGTAGTTCTCTCTAAATTACTACATTTATTTTGCACTTTATTCATAATGGTACCAAAGAGAAACATTGACATTATGCAGCAGAAAAGTCTCAGCTTCATTGGGCAGACTTAGTTGCATAGAGTTAGTAAATACATTATATATCTCGCACAGTACCAAGGTGGTCTAACAATTATATAATATATATATTCTACAATTATATAATTATTATAGTGCTGCCAGATTGGCCTAAATGATACATTGGCATTTACCACCTGCTGTGACCGGTTAGGCTGATTTTGAATATGCTTCCATTAAACCTTTAGGCACGTCTGCTTTAAAGCTTGCCCTTAAAAAGATGGTCTAAGCAAATATAAAATTAATAACTTCATAATAGCATTTCACTTGCGGTTCTGGCATTCAATTAAGTCCAAACTAATTTAACAAGAATAGCTGTTTAAAACTAGGGATGCACCGAATCCAGGATTCGGTTCGTGATTCGGCCAGGATTCTGCCTTTTTCAGCAGGATTCGGCCAAATCCTTCTGGTCAGCCAAACCAAATCCGTATCCTAATTTGCATATAATAATTAGGGGCAGGGAGGTTGATGGAAAACCAAATTTGCACCGGGCCTTTCTCCCAACCCATTTTATTGGTTGCCTATGAAAGGATATTGGGTACTTGTTACATCACCAGGGGCTCAAGTCACTCCAAAAACTGGAGAATGAGGCTCAGACATCAAAAACCGAACATTTGTGTTATAACCAAATTTTTAATTTTTTCCATTCACAAGCTCCACATTTGAATGGGCCTGCCTTCATCTACTAATTGCAACAAATTGTATTTCATCGATTTATA
Source organism: Xenopus laevis (assembly GCF_017654675.1). Classification (NCBI taxonomy): domain Eukaryota; kingdom Metazoa; phylum Chordata; class Amphibia; order Anura; family Pipidae; genus Xenopus; species Xenopus laevis. The sequence goes on along the minus strand of NC_054383.1, from coordinate 107,739,682 downwards.
ACCTATTAATAGAGCAACCTTTGGACCCTGTTTCCATATATGACCCCAATGAACATTGGATTTACAACTCCAAGATGCCCAAGATCTATGCTGTAAAATAGGAAAGGCTATACATAAAGGAGCAGATTTATTAAGGGTCAAGTTGTGTTTTACAAGAAGAATTAGAGTTTCTGAGGGTTATTGATTTTTTTTTTTAACTTGAATCTTTCTAGGTTTATTATACCGCGAGCCTTGAAATAGCTTGAATCCAAAAATACACCATCTAAAACCTGTCGAGGTCATGTGGCAGAGGTCCCTTGAACCATTTGAAGATGTTAATAGCCTTCATGATGTTCGAGTTTCTTTGGCGTGTTTCACTTGAAAACTCGATCAATTCAAGCGATTTGAGTTTTATACATTTGAGTTTTTTCTTAAATTAGAAACTATTCGAGTTGTGAGTTCATTCGAGGTATCTAAAAAAGCTGACATAGCTCTTAAATTCGACCGTTGATAATAACCCCCAAAGTGTCAGCAAGTGTCAATATTAAAGAAACAGCCTACAAATTTTATATAGATGGTGCAATACTCCTCAGTGGAAACAAGCCATGATGGTCTCTTTGGCCTCTCTTTCATGCTTCAGAGGATGCCGTGACACGGGTCCTTATTTTCATGTGTGGTGGCTATGTACAGGTATAGGATCCCTTATCAGGAAACCCGATATCCAGAAAGCTCCAAATTACGGAATGGCTGTCTCCCATAGACTCCATTTTATCCAAATAATCCAAATTTTTAAAAATGATTTCCTTTTTCTCTGTAATAATAAATTTGCCATAGATGGCTCCCATTGAGTTCTGTATGAATTCCAAGGCTTTAAGATGACAACGTTTTACATTCAAGCTCTATGAATTTTTTTTTTTTGCACTTTATAAATATTGTACATCCAAGTTTTTAAAATCATAATTCAAATTCCCAATTTTTTGCACAAAAAAGTAAATTCTTGGGAAAAGTTATAAATCACCCCCTGAGGTTGCAATCTCTCATTAATCTCCATGTTGATAGCTAGGAAAGGTTGACCATAGTTTTTGCAACCACTGGTTCATGCTGGAATTATTTTCGGTGCCCACCCTGCTAAGAAAATAGTTTCACATACAATATAGATTTGTCTGCCCAGTTAGGCTTGATATAATAAAGATATATAGATCAAAACTGCAATTATTTTGTGGGTCTGTGATAGTGGGCTGAATCCAGTTTAACATCAGGTGCAAAAGAGTAATACATACTAATAGGGGCGCAGGGGCCCTTACTTAATGCCTGGTCAAAATCAAGCAGTACATACAGAAACCTTTGCACCAAACCACTAATGTTTGGAATCAACCTAATACCCATTGCTCCACAAAAGCTTTGGCTGAATACTGAGACAAATCCAAACCTTAATTTGCATATTCAAATCTGAAAAGGATTAAAAAATATATATATCAACTTTGAACAAAAAATGTTCTTTTAAGTCACATGTCAAAAGTTTGGATTTGGTTAGGCTGAATGAAAAGTGATGGTATTTGGCTGAATTCCTGAATACAGTAAGGGGCCGATTCATGAAGCTCGAGTGAAGGATTCGAATTAAAAAAACTTCGAATTTCGAAGTATTTTTTGGGTACTTCGACCATCGAATTGGTTAAATTCGATCGAAATCGAACGATTCGAACGATTCGAAGTAAAAATCGTTCGACTATTCGACCATTCGATGATCGAAGTACTGTCTCTTTAAAAAATACTTCGACCACCTACTTCGGTAGATAAAACCTACCGAAGTCAATGTTAGCCTATGGGGAAGGTCCCCATAGGCTTGCCTGTGATTTTTTGATCGAAGGATTTTCCTTCGATCGTTGGATTAAAATCCTTCGAATCGTTCGATTCGAAGGATTTAATCGTTCGATCGAACGAAAAATCCTTCGATCGATCGATCGCAGGATTTGCGCAAAATCGTTCGACTTCGATATTCGAAGTCGAACGATTTTAGTTCCCAGTCGAATATCGAGGGTTAATTAACCCTCGATATTCGACTCTTGATGAATCGGCCCCTAAGACTAGTCAGACTAGATTTGGGGGCAATTAAGCCAATTTTAACTATACTGTCCTACTGTCTGTGCATGTATTTTATTTTGGGGGGTCAGTTTGAACCTGTTGGGTCACTGTCAATTCTCTGGTGTATCAGCAGCACCTCACAACAACAGTATTTGTCCACACTTGTATATAGTCAGAATATGTGCAATGTGTTGGCAGTTTCAGCCCAATACTGTTTTATAAAAATAGAAGGCCTCGCTTATTAAAGGGATGCAGTCATGGGAAAACATGTTTTTTTTTTCAATATTCCTCAGTTAATAGTGCTGCTCTAGTAGATTTCTGGACTGATATCCATTTTTCAAAACAGCAAATTTATATTTTTATATTTAATTTTGAAGTCTGACATGGGGCTAGACGTATTGTCAGTTTCCCAGGTGACCCCAGTCATGTGACTTGTGCTCTGATAAACTTCAGTCACTCTTTACTGCTGCACTGCAAGTTGGATCAATATAACCCCCCCCCCCCAGCAGCCAATAAGCAGAACAATGGGAAGGTAACAAGATAACAGCTCCCTGGCAGATATAAGAACAGAACTCATGGCCCACTGTGACTCCATTCAGGTAAATTGAGTAGGAGAAACAACAGCCTGTCAGAAAGCAGTTCCATGGTGCAACATGGCTCTTTCTAAAAGCACATGACCAGGCAAAATGACCTGAGATGGCGCCTGCACACCAATATTACAACTTGAAAAAAATACACTTGCTGGTTCAGGAATTACATTTTATATTGTAGAGTGAATTACTTGCAGTGTAAACAGTGTAATTTAGAAATAAAAATGACACCATAAAAATCATGACAAAATCCCTTTAAAGGGCACCTGTTGGGTAAAAATGTTATCCCCAACCAAAGGTGCCGGCTAATAGAGCCCGCAGCCATGTTGTGTCACTCGCATGTGCATAATGCACTTTTTACGCCACGAGCATGCGTATAATCAGCAATTCGTGGCACATTTTCATTATGTGCATAGGAGTGACTGGACATGGCTGCTCGCACTGGGGGCATTTTTAAAAAAAACGACTGTTATCCCCAACTGGAATGCGGCCTCTATTAGCCCACACCTTTGGGGATAACATTTTTACCCAACAGGTGCCCTTTAAGCATGATAGAGCTGCTGTTTATCATTGGAAGGTAGTAAAGTGAATTTTCTGCTTGGTCTAGTAGAAAATTCACTTTCATGTGCATGTAAAAAGAGCATAACTTTTGGGGGGAAAAAGGAAATATTACATGTTTTCAGGCACAAGTTAAACATTTATTATTTTTAAAACTGGTAAACTAGTTTTAGGCAGAGTTTGTGTTGCTTATTAAACAGAATTCTTTGTTTAGTGTATTGATTTTATGACTTGTGGGTTTGTGTGTGAGATCTTAATGATGGAGCCAAACGGAGCTCTTCTAAATGATTTCTTTAGGGCCTCTTTAACTTCTTTATTCCTCAGACAATAGATGACTGGATTTAAAAGTGGGGTTAAAATGCTGTATAACAGGGAAGACAATCTCTCTAATTGCAAAGGGTAGCCAGAGGCAGGACCTATGTAATTGAGGTTGGCGGTTCCATAGAACATTGTTACCACAATGAGGTGGGATGAGCATGTTGAGAAAGCTTTTTGCCTCCCGTCTGAAGACTTTATTTTCACGATGTTGGAGATGATACGTACATAGGATATGACAATAAAAAGAAAAGGAGTAAACCCCAAGAAGACACTGACAACATACAACAAGGTTTTACTGGTATTGGTGGAATTACAAGCAGCTTGTATAAGAGGGGGGATGTCACAGAAGAAATGGTTGATGCTCTGCGTAGTCTTGCAGAATGAGAGGTTAGATGTCATGACTGTATGAAGAATAGCGTTTAGGAAGCCACTGAGCCATGATGCAGCTGCTAGGCTTGCATAGAGGGTGCGGCTCATTATTATGGGATAACGTAGTGGGTTGCATATGGCAACAAATCGGTCATAGGCCATAACAGCCAAAAGAATACACTCCGCCCCCCCTAAAGAGACAAAGAAATACAGCTGCACAATACAATTATAGAAACATATCCTTCTGTTCCCAGAAATACAGTTAATCAGCATGAAGGGGAGCGTGACGGACGAGTAGCAGATGTCAAGAAGTGAAAGATTGCTAAGGAAAAAATACATTGGGGCGTTCAGATTTGAACTGAAGCGAATGATGCCAAAAATACAGGAATTGCCTATAAGAATAGTGATGTAAATGCCAAGAAAAAAGATGGCGACCAAAAGCCAGCCCTCTGAAAACTCAAGCAAGCTAAAATACTTAACTGTTGTGTAGTTTTCATGTTTTAGTTCTTCAGAGGCTGAGATCTAAAAATGAACAGAAAATATTTCTTATGCCTTGGTGATTTGACATGATACGGTTACAGAAAGAAACTCTGCTGTTACCTGGTTTTTAAATGTTTAAATGAATTCCCTGATTTTTACAAGAGATTAATAAAAAAATAAAAAAACATAATAAATCATTTTAAAATGGAGTGATTTTCATTGCATATACAGTACTTAAAGGAGAAGAAAAGGTTACAACTAAGTAAGCCTTATTAGAAAGGTCCACCTAAATATATCAGTAAACCCTCAAAGTAATGCTGCCCAAAAGAAACACAGCATTGGGGTAGATACCATCTACCCCATTGCTAAAATAGAACAAATATCTTCTGGAAGGGTAACCTCTCCAATACTTTTACCTGCCTTTGTAACAGATGTTAAAAGATGTTTTGAAGGTTGTAGCAGCACTTTATACAGGATGAGATTTGGCTGGCAAGATATTGGGGAAAAACCAAGTGGGCCCTCCGCCTTCATGGGCATTGCCAACCCTGATCACCCTCCCACAATCACAGATGCAAAATTAAGGAGGAGATAGGTAAAAGGTACTTGGTAAATGGTGATCTGGGGTAAAGGGCCCATGAGGGGAGGAGGGTTCTTGAGTTTACAAGGAGGGCCCTTGAAGATGCATCCCCAGTGGACCCTGGATGGGCCAGTTCAAACCGCTTTATATAGTGAAAAAAGTACCCCCTTTTGCAAAATATAAGTTACCAAAGAGTTCCATGACCATATGAAAGCATGAGGCCAAAGGCTGATATCCTCATATTTTATTAATTATAATACGCAAGTTTCAGTGAGTCATGCAACAGAAATGACATCACTGAGCTCCGATTATAACCGATGACATCACTAAGCATCATTTATAAGGATTAATTTACAGGATATTCATGGCTCTTGTGTATTTTATATATATATAAAGAGAGAGAGATACACACAGAGCAATGACTGAGCAGTGTCTATATCAGTCAAACCTGTGCTTTTTTTGTCAGATTTTTCCCTATGAAATAATGATACAATAATTAGGTAGTATTTCTCTAGTCTAGATCATGGTGTACTATGATGATGATGGTGATGAAGCGCTTGATGTGTAAATCCAATCAAAATAATGTCTGTACTCTAGGCACGTGTGAAGATAAAAGAGAGGTGTTACAATGTTAAATATCCAAATTGTAAAGTGTGGATATTCTTCAAGGTGCACCATTCATATAAGTTGGTTTAAAAAGGTTTGGTTTACTGTAGGTCTGTCCTCATTCTGTTCAAGGGACCCACCAACTCTTATAACATCATCACAAATAATTATTCAGCCCTGAAACTTGTGGTGTGAGAGATACTCCCTACGTTGCAGGCTGTGTCCCTGTATTATTTTTACTTATAACAGCAAAACAATCTCTCCCTAAATTTAAATACATCATTCTGTATCACAAGAGTGCAAAAACGAATTTGATAGCATTTTCAGGGGTTGTATACAGTAACTTGCCTCAACTGACCTGTTTGACAGATATCCAGTCGGATGTAGCCCAGCTACTCTATATTTACTTACTGTACATACATAGGATAATAACCAGGTAAAAAATGACTTATTTCATATAAAGTGTTCAGATTACAGTATATATATATATGCTTGGAAACATATTCTGATAATATGATTGGACAATGCAAACATTTAGACAATTAATATACTATGATTGACACATGGGTTTTAGCACTTTGGGTCAATAGTTGGTAAGAAGTAACACTCACTGACGTGTATATAACATAGTAACATAGTAAGTTACATGTCAATCAAGTTCAACCTTTAAAGTCTATATAAAACTTGCCTAATTGCTAGTTGATCCAGAGGAAGGCAAAAAACCCCATTTGAAGCCTCTTCTTTCCTGACTCCAAGATGGTAATTGGACCAGTCCCTGGATCAACTTGTACTATGAGCTATCTCCCATAACCCTGTATTCCCTCACTTGCTAAAAAGCCATCCAACCCCTTCTTAAAGCTATCTAATGTATCAGCCTGTACCACTGATTCAGGGAGAGAATTCCACATCTTCACAGCTCTCACTGTTAAAAACACCTTCTGAATATTTAGACAGAACCTCTAATCAGAATGGGTGGAATATGCAAAATGTTAATGAATAGTATACAGAACAATGCCTTGAGGCTTCTGCAAACATTAAAACGAAAACACAACATTTTGTTTCGTGAATGAGTATTAATGCATTGTTGAAATGGCATTGCCGTAATATGGAACTTTCTGAATAATGGGTTTCTGGACCTGTACTATGGAAGATGGGCAGAAAGTGATTTTACTGCAATTTAGTGCTCTATTATTATGATACATTATAGCCTCACGATGAAGTTCTAGAAAGTGCCTTGACCAATATAATCTATTTTACCTTCCATAGATGGCTATGCAATAAAGAATCGGGGTCCTAACTAGTACAAAGAGTGCCTGAAGTAGAACCTAAAATAAAATATAAAAAGGTGAATATATATATATTCAATTTGAGCAGCCATGTGGGTGTCCACCTGGCCTCCATGCTCTTTGACTTACAGCTTTTTTTGAGTACATGCAGACATCCCCAAGTGATCTCAACAGGCAATGTCTCAGCCTGCTATTCTTACCATTTATATTATGGGGTGTAAAATACAGGAATTGAAGTATATGAGGAGCACTCTTAGCACTATGGGAAGTATTATCCAAAATACTCGCGACCTGAGATTTTCTGGATAATGGATTTATCCATAATTTGGATCATCGTGCTTTTGGAATGCTAAAAAATAATTATTTAAACTAATTATTAAAAATAATTTAAATATTAAACAAACCCAATAGGATTACTTTGTTTTGATCAAATATTAGGTACTGTGTTATTATTACAGAGAAAAAGGAAGACATTTTTTAAAATGTGAATTATTTGATTATAATGGAGTCTATGGAAGATGGCCTTCCAGTTATTCTGAGCTGTCTGGATAACAAGTTTCTGGATAAGCTATCCTTTACCTGTATAATGTTGTCATGGTGCAAAAACTCTGATGTCAGAGACACACAGTCAGATTCGGGGAGATTAGTCGCCCGGCTACAAATCTCCTCTTCTTCAGGGCGACTAATCTCCCCGAACTGCCTTCCCGCCGGCTAGAATATAAATCGCAGGCCAGAATGCAATCGGAGCGCTACGTTTTCTAAAGTCGCCCTGAAGAAGAGGAGATTTGTCGCTGATCTGACCGTGTGTCTCTTCCCTGAGACGTAGCCCCATCAGATCAGTGGCAATAGTTCATAGTAATTAGCAAAAAAATATGAATACCTGATGAAAGTAGTTGAAGACCAATTGAAATGTTGTTGTTCACTGGCACTGTTTGGCATTAATTGTGAGTGTTTTCTGCTCCTTACTATGAACTATTGTGCCAAGTACAGTACCCAGCTGTAATTTACACGGTGTCTGGGCCTAATGGGATTGGTATTAGTAACTGAAGTATTATGGGTTTGTGTTATGTGTGTTTTACAAGTCTGTTACCATGACCCCTCCTTTTTTGTTGTTCATGTTTTATCACAACGGACTCATTATTCTATATATGGTTAGACATAATTAATTATAACACACCGAGCAAATGAATGTGCTACAGGTATAGAAACCCAGTAATAACCAGCAGGAGAGATAATTAAAATGCCAGACCCACTTGGAGAAACATGATCAGGTTTAAGATATTATTTTACATCATAGTTCATCCGTTCTTGTTTCATATAAAAACAATATATCTTTGCTTCTAGTGCTCTTCTCCATATGCTGAATTTACTTACCTGAAACATGACTATTGTAGAAAACATAATGTGTATTTGTCTTATTTTTTAAAAGAAAAAAAAAAGATATTCTATAGAATTCTTCTTAACATTATCATTTGGCAATGGAGAACTCAGGAAAGACTGAATTAATACTATTAATTGTTATAATCTAAACAGACGACATGCCTAATCCTTTGGCCTATAGTAGGATTCCTGCTAAAATTCTGCAGTATTTATTCCAGACGGAGGCAACCCCGGGAGATCAAGAGTGTTACTATATTATATAATTAGCAATTTATGTGGTGACACAAATAAGTCATTAAGCAATAATAAGCACTTTTCCCCATGTGGATATCAGCTAATGAATCGCAATTCCACAGAAATAAAAATAAATTAGGACAAATGTATATATCTTTCTTTTATCTCAGTTATATGAATACAAGAATCTATATAATAAAAATTAATAATATTAGTGGTGTACCCAATTCCATGTATAGTCTGATACAGTTCCCAGGGTTATTGACAACATTTTTCATGCATTGTTAGATGTGAGCTATTGTGTTTAGAGTCACTGGACCTGCTAAAAGGGGAACCTGTGCCCTAGTTTTAGGTCTCCGTCTCTTTCAGACTAAAACAGATTTCCTCTAGATTTCCTGTATTTGCTTCCATTTTTATTGATTTCAGTTTCCCAGTCTCTGGCCATGACTGACTCCAAATTATGGAAAGACCTTGTATCCAGCAAATCCCAGGCCCCTAGCCAAATTATAGATCCCATGCCTGTACACACAATTACTCTTGGATTACAATACCCAGGATTAATTGTACCTTAATACAGTCTACACACAAATAGTACTAACCTGTACACCCCTCATTTCATTTTCCTGACTACTCACTAAGTACTTGTTAGTAGTATCTTATGGACGGTTCCAAGGAGACTACATCTAGGATTGAGTCCTCATTTAGCTAATACTCATTCACATGTTTTTATAAGATCTCCTCTTTGTTGGGGCTTACACTTCACTTAGACTACTGCACATGGAAGATTAAAGAGAAAGTCACACATTTAAAAAAAACAGCTTTATTGGGGGATGCCTGAGGCCATTGTTCCTCAACCAGTGGCTCGTGAGCACCATGCTGCTCACCAACCCCTTGGATGTTGCTCCCAGTGTCCCCAAAACAGGTGGTTATTTCTAGATTCCTGGCTTTGCGGCAAGTTCTGGCTGAAAAAAACAAAATGTACTGCCAAACAGAGTCAACTATAGGCTGACAATCTGCTCAGAGGCTAACAAATAGCAATCATTGTCCTTATTTTGCACCACCATGGTTGTGTTGCTCCCCAACTCTTTTTACATTTGACTGTGGCTCATAAGTAGGTTGGGGGCCCCTGCCCCCAAAAAAGTGCAGAACACACAAGTTTTAATTTATTATAAATATTATTATTATTTATTATTATATATTATTAATATAATTTATTATGTAATGTATTATTTATTATTAGCCCTAAGGGGCACAAAAAACAGGACCCTTAGTGCTTATTAAAAAAGCATTTAGACCAGGGGTCAGGCTGTGAACTGCACCTAGTACCGGATTGAATATCAACCACTAGTTGCAATGCCGGTGGGCACAGGGCAGTCCTGTTTAATTATTAAAAGAATTTTATGAGATCATAAATGTGTCACGCCTAATCTAAATTTTTGTATGGAGTTTTGCTCTAGCAAAATGTGTTTCTGGACTTCAGTATCGAGATTGTGAATGACGAGATATTTACTCATTGGAAGGAGGTTGATGCCAATTCCTCACCCATACTCATTAATATATTGCTGCTGAACTCAGGCAACACTATATTCATAAAAGCAGCTGCAGGTCTCTGTCGGTCTCTATTGTTTGTGGATTGCACTCTCAGAGGTCGTAAATAACCCTTTACGGTTCTGCATGGATTTCCGATCAATTTGGGTAGAATGCAGTTTTTTGTAGTTTAATTAATTAATTTCACATTAATTCTGTTTGATCACAAGCTAGATGACTTTTTAAATAGGTGCTTAAAATATATGAAGTTATAGTAGATCAGTGTAATAATAGGGGTTTTCTTGGTCTTTTCTTTATCATTGAAACTAACTATATAATTCAGAGAGAGCTGCTTGAAATTAGGGATGCACCGAATCCAGGATTCGTTCGGGATTTGGCCTATTTCAGCAGGATTCGGCCGAATCCTTCTACCCGGCCGAACCGAATCAGAATCCTAATTTGCATATGCAAATTAGGGGCGGGAGGGAAATTGCGTGACTTTTTGTCACAAAACAAGCAAGTAACAAACGTTTCCCCTTCCCACCCCTAATTTGCATATGCAAATTAGGGTTCGGGGTTCGGTATTCGGCCGAATCTTTCACAAAGGATTCGGCCAAATCCAAAAAAGTGGATTTGGTGCATCCCTACTTGAAATTGTCTTGGCTAGAGCCTACTAGGGTCTAAATCCATTGGGAGAGTCTCCAAAGCCACGAAAAGACCCAGAAGTCATGAATGGAGCTGAACTTGAAGTCCTGGAGCTGCAAAAAAAACCCGAAGCTGCAAAAGGAGCCGAAGTCATGAAGCCACGAGTTCAGTTCTGCTGAAAACCAATGTGGGTTTTTTTATTTTATTAAACCCCTGGCCACCAATGTATAATTTTAGTACTCTATAGGCCCCTGCCACCAATGCTTTTTTTTTCTCTGGGGCCCAAATGTTTCTTTTTAAGTTGTAAGAGGGGGCCCTGGCACTTATCTTTTTTTAAAAACTTTTATGGGGGACCCTGGTGTCAACATTTTTTTATGTATGGGGGACCCTGACCACCAATGATTTAAAAAAAACTTTATGGGGGGCCCTGGCACCAATGTTTTTTGTTTTGTTTGTTTTTTTAAAAACAACTTTTATGGTTGGCCCTGGCGCCAATGTTTTTTTTTACTTATAGGGAGGCCTTGGTTATCAATTTTTTTTTTTTTAAAAAAAAACTTGTATGGGGGGACCCTGGTGCCACAGTTCTTTTTTAACTTATAAGGGGGCCACTGATGTCTGTGTGATCTTTTAACTGTGGTGTGGGATCAGGGGTGGGAATTGGAAGCTGGGGTGGGCAGAGCCAAGGGGGGCCCTGAAAATTTTGTTTTACAGGGCCCCGTGATTTCTAATGGCGGCCCAGGATGTATGTAGTGGTATACGTTTAAAAGCTAAAAAGAAAGGGCCTCTAGGCAGCAACATATTCTGTGTATTAATGTTTTAATCTCTCCCTGCACTGAATAGACTAAAGAGCACTCAATACTGACATTCATTGTCTCCTGGGTAGACGTAGCAATGATCCCCAAGGCCTTTAAGACACTTTAAATACAGCTCCACAAGCACAAGTTAGCCATTTGTTCTAGTTGGCTGCAGGCAGACACACAAGCTATATCATTCAGTTTATTGTTTAGAACAATGTAATCTTTTAGTGTGTGTTTCAGTTCTCTGTGAATATTGAGACAGGTAAATATTAATACCTTATCCATAATTCATACAGAATACAGATATACCAGCACTGGAGAACTGAAACCTACTATTTTTTGTTAAGACACATTGCAAATTTTTGATTATGTAAATGATGCTTTGGATTCAGTTTGGTAACTGGACAAACCATTTGTGGTTACCTTACTCTGCTGATTCCAAATTCTCTGGGTTTGGTGCTCCCTAGTATATTAACCATACAATTTCTCTTTGGACATGTGCTGATTGTCACAATTGGTAACCCAAAAACCCAGAACCACTGCCAAGATCCTGGGCCACTGCTGACACTTCTGCCACCTTTGGCTTTGGGTGGAGCCCTCTGCTACTCGAGTGCCGCCAGGTATTAAAGTGAGAGCATCAGGGTAAAGGTTCTGAGCCAGCAAGGCACTGGGACTGAGGGATCTTACAAGAATCAGGGTCAGGCAGGCCAGGTCAAAACCAATTGGTAACACAGTACAAAATTGGAATCCAGAAGAGAAATCAAGCAGTCAAAGTCAGGATACAGGTAGGGGTCCGGATCAGATTAGCAGAACAGAATCACCTCCAGGAACTATATTAGATAGACCTATAACCGAACTGAGAGGTAGGGATTTATAGGCTGGATAATTAGATATAAAGAACACAACCCACCTATAGTCATCATAGCCTAAAAAAAACCTAAAAATATTATTGAAGTGAACGAGGAACCCAGAAATCTGCTCAAACAGGTGAGAGACAAGGAGACCTCACAGCAAGCAGTGAATCCCTGGTTCAAATCCAGGCAGGATGTTACACTGATTTACTTATTTTGGTTAGAACATCCATTTGGATTCCGCTGACTGAAAAGTGAAAGAAAGTGACCACAGTTCTGTTTTACCTGGACCTGATGAGTTGTGCATAATCTCTAACCATTCGCTGGATTGTGTCCCTGCTTCCTCTTGAGATCTTTTTTTCACAGGTTTACTTGGATGGCAATTAAAAATCAGACTTTGTTTGGTGATTTTATTCTCTTAGGCTTCTCGGACGAACATGTTCTGCTGTCTTTTGTCCTGGCGGTGGTCTACTCCATGATTCTGATGGGGAATGTTGCCATATTTAGTATTATTCACATTGACTGCCGTCTTCAGGCCCCCATGTATTTTTTCCTTAGTTACTTATCTATCCTAGATATTTGTTATTCAACTGTTACGCTCCCTTCAATGCTATTCAACTCCATTACTGGTAACAGAAGAATCTCTTTTCACAGATGCTTCATACAGCTGTATTTCTTTGTCTCATTTGGAGGGACAGAGTGCCTTCTGCTTGCAGCCATGGCATACGACAGATATGTGGCCATATGCAAGCCCCTGCATTATTCCACCATTATGAACAGGAAGCTCTGCTTCCACCTTGTTGCTGGGTCATGGGTTTGTGGCTTTTTGAATTCTTTTCTTCACACTGTGATAACATCACAACTGTATTTTTGTGAAATTAGGTACATCAATCATTTTTTCTGCGATGTACCTCCACTTCTAAAAGCTTCTTGCACTGATACACTCACAAGCAAGATTTTATTATATGTCGTCAATATTTTTCTAGGGATGATTCCCTTTGTATTTGTTATTATCTCTTACATATATATTATTTCCACTATTATGAATATTCGCTCTGCTGCAGGAAGGAGGAAGGCCTTTTCTACATGCTCCTCCCACCTCATTGTTGTTACCGTGTTCTATGTGTCAGGAAATTATAATTACATTGGCCCTACACCGGGAGACTCCTTTGACACTGAGCGAATGTCCTCTATATTATATAGCATTCTAACCCCTTTATTCAACCCCATTATATACTGTTTCAGAAACAAGGAGGTAAAGAGGGCTTTGAAAAAAAAATTATATCTAATCAAGTTTCAATAAAAATTCACTGATTCTCTCATGGTATTAATTCTCAAATACATACATTTTTCTAAAGTGTACTCAACTCAACTCTAACACCTTTTACATTGGCCACACATTTCTAACTATACCTCTGTACACAGGGTTTAATGACTTACAGCAGTAGACTTTGGTACCAAATGAAACCACCCTTAAAAAAAAGAATAACATCAAGGCGCAGTTCCAGAGCTGTTTAGGATTAATTAGCCCTACACTACAAACTCTCAGCCTTACCCTGAAATTCAGATTTTTGTCAAATGCTTTTTTTGCTGATGCTAAGACCTGCTAGTACTGCTAGTCTGACACCATCAAGGTGGGCAAGTAAGTGAGAAACAACTGTCCAGAACCAAAATCCTTCAAGAAATATCATAGTCCCAGAAGAAATGGTTAAGATAAAAGCACCTAAAGACCTTTTCTGAGTTCTAAATAAAACTGAGCAATATACTAGAGATCACTAGGGATCCTCAGAAATCACCTCCTAGACTGTCAACTCAAGAGCTGACTTAAAAATATAGATGTTCAATTGCAGGGATAGGCAGTAAGCTTTCATTAGACTACTACAAGCTATAAAATTCAAGCAAAGTGATTATATATATTTGCAAATCGGCAGTTGTTACATCTATTTACGAAAGCAGACATTAGGCCCTTTCCACTCTCAGACCATTCACCAATTGTTGTCAGGTTGCTACTTCCTTTCAAGAATATTATCAAAACCTATACAATTTAAAACCTATGCCTTTGTAATTAAACTTATTAAATGGATAGATTTATTGAGGAAGGAAACCTAACTAAACTCACACCAGATCAAGTAGAGGATTTAGAAGATCCTTTTTCTCTTAATGAGATTAATGAATGTATTGATTCCCTTCAAGTTAGCAAAAGCCCCGGACCAGATGGTTACTTAGCCTCATATAAGGAACTCCTTTCCCCACTGTTATTGAAATATTTCAATTCCATTTCTGATACCAAAGGTTTTCTCCAACAATCTCAAGAAGCCCTTAATACAGTTATACCCAAACCTGGAAAGGACCCCCAGCTCTGCTCCAACTATAGGCGAATTTCTCTTATCAATATAGATATGAAAATTTATGCTAAAATTTTAAGTAACAGATTGAAAGTTTTTCTCTCACAATTAATTCATACAGACCAAGCAGGATATGTTCCAGCAAGGGAGGGAAAGGATAACACTTTCAAAATTATATCGTTAATTCATCACGCAAAATTAAAGAATATTCCCACAATTCTTCTTACTACTGATGCAGAAAAAGCATTCAATAGAATTTCTTGGGATTTTCTTGATAGGACATTGATAGGCTTTGGTATAGGTACAAAGACAAGATACCACATAATGGCTATTTATGACAATCCTTCAGCAAGAATTCGAGTTAATGGGATTCTATCTCCTAAAGTCCATATACCCGGGTCTAAGCCGACCCGAGTATAAGCCGAGGTACCTAATTTTTCCTACGAAAACTGAGAAAACTTATTGACTCGAGAATAAGCGTAGACACAACTACAGCCCTGTCTCCCAGCAGCGCACATTCCGCCAAAGTGACCCCCCCAGTGATCAACTGGACTTCTTTGCAAAGTTGATGGTGACAGAGAATTGCCAAAAGGATTACTGTGTACATTGTCCCACTGTCCCACTACCATGTGCAGAGGGTGCTGTGTGATATTGCCATCACTGTTAATCTTTCGTATAACCAACAGATGGTGCTGTGTGATATTGCCATCACTGTTAATCCTTCATATAACCAACAGAGGGTGCTGTGTGATATTGCAGTCAATGTTAATCTTTCATATAACCAACAGAGGGCGCACTGTTATTCTTTCATATAACCAACAGATGGTGCTGTGTGATATTGCAGTCACTGTTATTCTTTCATATAACCAACAGATGGCACTGTGTGATATTGCAGTCACTGTTATTCTTTCATATAACCAACAGAGGGCGCACTGTTATTCTTTCATATAACCAACAGAGGGCGCTGTGTGATATTGCAGTCTCTCCCCAAGTGTACTGTTGGTATAGGAATGATTGAAAGTGACTGAAATCTCAGCTACTGCCCACTGACTTGAGTATATACGCTAGGTATTAGGCATAACACTGACATAGCAGGGTTAGCAATAGCAGGGAAAGAATACAAATGTGTAGCATTTGCAGATGATTTATTGTTTGCCTAATATAGTTGCATTGTTGAATAAGTTTGGGAGTTTAGCTAACTTCAAAGTCACTTATAACAAATCAGAAATATTAAATATAAATAGCTCTGCTAACATGGTTACCTGGATGAAAATTTTTCCTTCAAATGGGCAAAACCCGTATTAAGTATTTAGGAATAATAATTCAAGGAGATATTTCAAAAGCCTATCGAGAAAATTATTTACCTTTGCTAACTTCAACACAAAAGTCATTTGCCTAGTGGGAGAAATTAGGGTTGTCATGGTTGGGAAGATTACAAGTGGTAAAGATGTTTACAGTTCCGAAGTTCCTCTATGTATTCCAGGTCCTTCCAATAATGGCCCCTAAATCCTTTTTTGCTTCAGTGAAATCTTTGATTTCTAGATTTATATGGAAAAGAAAAGCACCAAGATTAAAATATGACCTATTAGTCCTGCCCAAAGACAAGGGGGGTTTAGGTCTTCCAAACATTTTTCTATATTATGTTGCTGTTCATCTCTCTCTAGTAGACTGAGTACTAGATTGGTACACTAGAGATAAAGAAAAAGATTGGATCATTCTAGAGCAGATGTTATTTAAATACCCTCTGGTAAACACGTTGTGGATAGAGAGGACTTCACTACTAAGGGATATTTCTGAACACCCTCTAACAAAGGCGACTTTAAAAATCTGGCACGAAAATAAAACAACATTTATTCTATCCTCTTCACCATATATATTACAACCTTTAATGAACAACCCAGAATTCATCCCTGGTATGGAACCATGCTCATTCAACAGGTGAAACTTGTGGTAAAATAGACCAACTAGAATTAAGGATTTCATAAGTGGCAATAAGATAATACCCCTATCTGAAATTCAAAAACGTTGGGGCCAGCACCCAAGGGATTTATGGGGGTATAGGCAATTGTTTTTTTTTTTATTGAGACTATTAGCTGGAAAGATAGGTCAAGAAAGTTAACTCCTTCGGAACAAATGTTAGCGTCCTCATCAATCATTTCTTAACCACTTTCAAAGATTGATAATTTATTACGATCTCAACTCACTTTAAAAGACTTAAAATTCTGTGTTGCATCGGAAAAGGAGTGAATGTAAAAATTTAACCATTAAGGTGGAACAAAATTTTTACGAATCTGTTTAAATCCTTTAGGGCCTCAAAAGCAACTGAAGCCGCATATAAATTAATTACCAGATGGCATTACACTCCAGTACGATTAAGCAAAATGAGTGCAACTCAATCCAGTGTATGCTGGAGGTGCAAAGCCACAGAAGGTTCTCATTTGCATATCTGGCTCACATGTCCAGCCTTTGAACAATTTTGGATCTCAGTAATTTTTATAATTAATAAAATCACTAATTCTAGTAAGGATATCAACAATCCCACACAAATGCTTCTGGACTTCTCCATTATAGAAGACAAAATAATCTCAAATAATCTTACTTTACACCTGATTCATGCAGCAAAAGCACTTATACCAAAAAAAATGGAAATCTTCAGAAGCTCCAACCCTCGTTGAGTGGTTTTCCACTGTTAAAGATATTAAACAGATGGAAGAAATTACTCATAGATATATTACATAATAAGAGTATTCAGTTTTGGGAAGTATCCGCACTCCAAGGCTAAATCTTCTTTCGTATATAATCGGGGTGCACAGTTATAATTTGTATATATGTGAATTCTAAAACCAACACACCCATAAAAAATCTTTGCCTCTTTATTTTGAATACATCATATCAGAGTCCAACGTTTCGGTCCTCATTAGAACCTTTCTCAATATACAGTATATATTATATATACAGGTATGGTATCCGTTATCTGGAAACCCATTATGCAGAAAACTCCAAATTACAGAATGACCTTCTCCCTTGGACTCCATTCTATCCAAATTTTAAAAAATAAACTCCTTTTTCTCTGTTATAATAAAACAGTACTTTGTACTTGATCCCAGCTAAGATATAATTAATCCTTATTGGAAGCAAAAATTGGGTTTATTTCATGTTTAAAGGATTTTATAATAGGCTTAAGGTATGAAGATCTAAATTACGGAAAGATGCGTTATCCGGAAGACCCCAGGTCCCGAGCATTTTGGATAACAGGTCCCGTACCTGTATTGATATATATACTGTTTATATATTATATAACTGATGTTAGTCTCAAGAGTACAATGTGCTTTTATAAATCAATAATATCGATATAGGATCTATTATCCAGAAAGCTCTGAAACTACAATTCCCACTTGTGTCTCATTTTAAATCATTTTCTTTGTGGATTTTAGACCAGGCCCTTGTCCTTAAATCTGTGTTGATGATAAAACAATTGTTTTGGGTTTTTAAATGTTTTCAGTTGCCTTAAGGGATGGGACCCTTATCTAGAACACCCTTGATCCTAAGTATTCTACCAAACAGATTGCATAACTTGTAAATAGATATTTAGCAGTCATTTTGATTTAAAACAAATATGTATCCTAGGCCTTGCACAACTCACTTGTCCTAACACATTAGGCTGCATTATAGTTTGGGGCAGATTTACTAAAGGGCGAGCTGACCATAGCTAGCGTGAATTTGGTTGGCGTTACCACCCACAGGGACGTCGCCAATTTAATAACGGGCACAGGCGACAACTCGCTAGAGAAAGTGACAGACACTAGCGCTCATTCCAGGCCCGGACTGGCAACCTGTCAACTCGGGCAATTGCCCGTGGGGCCTCTCTATTTCTTGTTCAAATGGGCCGCTCTTGAACAGAGAGATGAGTTGTGTTTCCCCCTCCGTCGCCTTGTTCAACAAGTGCTTTGTTTTTCAGTTTAACTGTTTATTGCTAAGAATGTTTCGTGCTGCGCAGGTACCAGCTACAATCTGGACTGTTGAGGGGGGGGGGACTTGATGAGTTCTAGTTCAGTGAGTGCTTTCTTCATTTTTGCAGTTTTACCCCAATATACTGTATGTGTGGATGAGTACAAAACATAGTGGGGCAAATTCACTAAGCTTCGTAGTTGCGCCAGCGTACGCTTCGCCACACTTTGCCAGGCGTATTTTCGCCAACGGCTACGCAAATTCACTAAAATCCGAAGTTGCGCTCAGGGGTAGCGTAAGGTTGCGAAGTTGTGCTAGCGTTAATTCGCCAAGCAAAGTGAAGTTACGCTAGTGATGGTTAATTTGCATACAAAGTTACAATGGAGGAATATGTAGCAGAACTACACAAGCCTGGGAAATCTTCAAAACAGCAGTTTATTTTATTTAAAACAGTTTATTTTGCCCTACACATGTGCCCACTGTATAGTTAAGGTGCCATGAGTTAGGAAATGTGGGGGGGAAGGAGGGGAGCCCCAAAAAATTTTCAATCTTTTTCAGTCTATCACCCATAAAAAAGAAAAAAAACGCCAGCGTTTTTTGGGACTTAGAAAAATGTTTAACTTTTTTTGAAGCAATCCCTATCTACTCTATTGCACTTCGCCTGGTCTGAGGTGGCGAAGGAAGTCTGGCATAAAAGGTAGCGTTCAGAAAAATGCGCGCGTCAGTGAATTTGCGTAGTTACGTCCGTTGTGCAAATTCGCCAGGCGTAAGGGTGCGAAGTAACACTAGCGAATTTACGCCAGCGTTCGTTAGTGAAGCGGCGAATTAACGAAAATGCACTACGCTAGCGTATTCACACTATTATTAGGCGCTTCGGTGTTTAGTGAATTTGCCCCTCTGTCTTTACATGTGGGCTGCTTTGATTATTTTGCCCGGGCTGCTTTTTACTCCCAGTCCGGCCCTGGCTCATTCACACTCTATCACCAGGCGACAATTTGCTCTGGCGAATGGATGTTACTCTGCAAATTCACTAAAATTCGGATTTTACTGAACGTTACCTCTTTCGCCAGACTTGCCTTCACCAGCTCAGACCAGGAGAAGTGCAATGGAGTACATAGATCTTCCTCAATCTTCTGTTATTTACATCATATTCTGTGAGTGGAAAATGCATCAAAGCTCAAAAAACGCTGGAGTGCAAAAGACCTTAAAAAATTTTTTGGTAACCGGTTTTCTCCAGACATTTTCTAACATATTGAACATTAACAGTGGGCTCATGTGAAGGGCATTATAACAACTCTATTGTCTTTATTAAGGTTCCCACCCTATGCAAATTGACCTAAGCGCAAGATCCCTAGCGAAGTTTTGCTAGGCATAAAAGAACACTAGCGCATCTTCACTATCAAATGCTCTCATTGCCGCTAGCTAAAAGTCGCCAGCGTTGGGGCCCGATGAAGAAAACTCTGCATGTTAATGAATTATCGTTGTCTGAGCGAATTTTAGTATGATGAAAGTTGCGCTGGCTACGATATTGACGCTGGCGAATTTTTGCCGGTTAGTAAATCTGCCCTTTAGCTTTCTATGTGCTTCTTCTTCATTGAATTATTGTATATTTGGTTTCCATTTCTTTTTTATTAAGATTTTATTTCACATTTATTCAACAATAAAAGATTCTGGACTCATAAACATGTAAACAAACCAATTCCAATAGGTCTATGGGGGGGATGTCTTTGCAAATCAACGTAGATTTCAACCATCAACCATTATTAGCTGTTCATAATTTTTCAGTAATCCGAATTTGTCTCTCAGGTGGCAGGCACAGTAAGACATTGTCCATCTTATCCAGGTCTCTTCATTTATATGAAATATAATATTGTTGATATGCATTCATTTCTGAATTACTGTGTGTTTAATGGCCTGCTAGAAGCTGTCTTGCCAAGGTTAGCTACTTTATTAGTTTCTTTATTCTTCTAGAAAATAAATACAGAGAGTGTTTTCCAAGTAATGATGAGTGGGCCGACAGAAAACCTATGGGTCAGATGAGTTTTGTTGAAAGTAAATTGTACCTGTGTTGGTTTAAGTGGATACAAGGTCCAGACTACACTATGGGGGTTATTTACTAAGCTCCGAATACCCGAAATTCCCCAAAATCCGGAAAATTTGTGATTTTTTTGTGTTATAATAGGCTTTTAAAAAATCACGAATTTTTTGGAATTTATTAAACCCCGAAGGCTAAAAAGCCCGAATATAAAAACACGGCATCTCAAACCTGCCGAGGTTGCATAAAAGTCAATGGGAACAGTCCCATTCATTTTTGGTTGTGTCTGGGGTTCCGGGCAATTTCACGATGTTTTCTAAGCTTTCAGGTGAAAAGTCCGAAAAATTCTGCGTTTTCGGGGAAAATTCACGAAAGAAATCTTGAATATCTGAGCTTTTCCCGCAAAGGTCATTTTTGGAAAATGTAATAATAAATAAGTGTTAAAAACCCGAGCGGCTTAGATCGGAGTTTGTAGCAGCCGATATTGAGATAAATTCGGACCTTGATAAATAACCCCCTAAAACACAGTAAGGGCCACTATAACCATTCCTCCTTTGCCTTTAACATTGCACTCATTATGAAAGTGACCCTTATGTCTTTGTGTTTAAACTTTTTGAACCTCTCTATCCCCCCTTTTCTGATATCACTTATGTGGACAAAGTTAACAATAGAATTTCATAGAATTTACTCTATGTGCCTGATCTACATAGAGGTTATATCACAGCAAGTAAACAAGAGAGTTGAACCCAGGGCTCCTTGAATCACAGTTTACTTACTTAACTTCTGTTTTACCCAGACAAGTAGAATATTTTGATGAATTGTGCATAATCTTTAACCATTGCTGGATTGTGTCTCTGCTTCCTCTTGAGATCTTGTTTTACAGGTCTCCTATGTAGATTGGATGGCAGTGAAAAATCAGTTTCTTGGTGATTTTATCCTCTTAGGCTTCTCGGAGGAAAAGGTTCTGCTGTCTTTTCTCATGGCTGCAGTCTACACCATGATTCTGATGGGGAATGTAGCCATATTTAGTATTATCCGCATTGACTGCCATCTTCAGGCCCCCATGTATTTTTTCCTTAGTTACTTATCTATCCTAGATATTTGTTATTCAACTGTTACGCTCCCTTCTATGCTATTTAACTCCATTACTGGCAGCAGAAGAATCTCTTTTCACAGATGCTTCATACAGTTGTATTTCTTTGTCTCACTTGGAGGGACAGAGTGCCTTCTGCTTGCAGCCATGGCATACGACAGATATGTGGCCATATGCAAGCCCCTGCATTATTCCACCATTATGAACAGGAAGCTCTGCTTCCACCTTGTTGCTGGGTCATGGGTTTGTGGCTTTTAGAATTCTGTTCCTCACACTGTGATGACATCACAACTGTATTTTTGTGAAATTAGGTATGTCAATTATTTTTTCTGCGATTCACTTACGGGCGGATTGTACCCAGTGTCAGCTTTGCACCCCTCGCACCACTTTGCAAGGCCCAAATGCTTTACGAATACACTAATTCACTGGAATGCAAAGTTTCATCCCCGGCGTTGAACGATGGCGACTTTTCACTAGCGTTACTTCGATTGTGAGAGCATTTCATAGCAAAGATGCACTAGAGTTCATTTTGTGCCTACCAAAATTTCACCAGTGATCTTGCTATTAGGTCAATTTGCATATGGCGGCAAAGTATGGAGGTCTTTGTTATAAATGTTGGTGCAAATGCTTGAAGTTACCACTTTTTATTATACATGTCCAGGTAACCTTAATAAAGACAAGAGAGTGAATGTTCCATATGTTATAAAATGTGTGCAGAAAACCGGTTACCCAAAAAAAGTCTAAGTCAGGACTTTTGCAGCCAATCCCGCTTAAAAAAATGAAAAGTTGCCAGAGTTTTTTGAACTTTAATGCATTTTCAGCACACAGGATATGATGTAAGTGACAGAAGATTGAGGAAGATTTAGCTTCTTTTTAGCACTTCGCCTGGTCTGACGTGGCAAAGTCAAATCTGGCGAAAGACGTAACGTTCAGTAAAATGCACACTTTAGTGAATTTGCCCTAGTGATGGTCTGGTTTGCTAGCGAATTGGCGATTGTGACTGTTAGTGAATTGGCGATGTCCCTGTGGGTGGCAACGCTAGCAAATTGTCGCTAGTGTTAGCCACTTCACTCTTTAGTAAATCTGCCCCTTGGTGTTAATGCTCTTATAGATACATTTTTCAACCTCTTCTTCTAGAAGAACCTTCTTTCATCTAATGTCAGTGTCTGTTGGAGGGACCTACTGCTAAATAAAGCATCAGAACGTTTATCATATGCTCCCATTATATATTTACACATAGTTCTCATATCTCCCCTTAAGTGCCTCTTCTCTAATGTATACAACCCCAACTTGGCCAGTCTTTCTTCATAACTGAGAGTTTTCATACTCTTTCCAGAGTTCCAGAGCTTAGTTGCCCTTCTGGCTTACCAGTGCTTTGTAAAGAGGAAGAACGACCCTCTCCATTTAATACAGCTCAAAACCTAGTTTGCCTGCCATTGGTCACTACAGCCAAGTTTTTTTCCTTTACATTATACTTAACATTGCATATAAAAGTGTAGAAAGGAAAGTGAGAGTGATATGAAAGTAGTTAATAGAGCTGGTGGGTCATAAATCATTTTACATTATACAGTACGCCATAAATCCCACATTGCCTCAAATCAGCAGCTTATCTCCATATATGTCAGTTTTTGGTTGGGAAGAAAGTGGTTGATTGGCTTCTTCCAAAATGTTGAATGTGGTGGAGTAGTCCCCTTCCAGTGCGGCTAGATGACTTTTAGTAGAGGGGCTGAAGATAGCAAAATTTAGCACATTGTAAAGGGATATAATTACAAGACATAACAGTTTACATATACAGTGAAACATTTCACCAAAATAGATGCACACGTACAATTGCATATTATCAGGAGGAAACAGGGTGCAGACTGTGCTTGCCAGAGCTCATACAAAAAGTACTTGGGCATAGATTATGTAGATTTCATTATTATAGAGTATAATGCAGATATGTGCATTATAGGATCATAATAATTATATATCTGAATTGAGAGATATTAAAACAGGACAAAAAACTAGGAATGTAATTATTTGGGGATGACTCACCAAAACCTAAAACTGTATTGGCAACATTAATGTATAAATCATCATACATTTTCCAAAAGTTTAGTTTTTAGAAGCTTTAGTTTTATAAACCTTATAACTCTTATTGTTATTTATCAAAGTCCAATTATATCTCAACATTTTTTGCTGCAAACTCCGAACAAATCTGTTTGGCTTTTTACGCTTATTAATATTACATTTTCCCGCCCGAAAACTCCAAAAGCCAGCACACATCAAAAAATCATTGGTACTTCTCCCATTGACTTATATGCAACTCGGCAGGTCTGGGATGCCGGATTTTCTGATTCAAACTTTTCCATCCTCAGAGTTTAATAAATTCCAAATAATTCGGGATTTTTTTAAAAGTCCGATTTTTTTTTTTTTTAGAAAAAATCACGAATTTTTTGTGATTTTTGCATTCGGAATTTAGTAAATAACCCTCTTACTCTCTTGATAATCCTCTGTCTGAAACTTTCTTATTGCTGATGGTCATGCAGCCATGGGGTAAGAAAAGCACAGCTAATCTAGACTGCTTACCCAAAAAAACTAGAAAGCAAACAATGTACTGGATGTGGTTGTTTAAACCTGTTTCCCACATGGACACTGACTGCTAATTAAACTAGAATGTCCAGTGTTGGATCATATGTTTGTATTAAAGAATTCCCATTTGTCCTTCTCCTTCTAAACTTATTTGAAGTGTCAGACTGAGCCTCCTAGAACCCTCAAGAGAACCTGATATTCAGGACCCATTCTAATTAAATATAAAGGCAGATAGTGTTACGGGTGTTATATGTGCCTGTAGTGGGATGTGAAAAAGGGCTGCTCCAAATTGTTTTTGGCTAGGGCCCACTATGGTAAATCCACTGGCAGATATTCTGGTTCACAGGCAGGCCAACCCCAGCCTTTCAGTGACTTTCAGCTGGGCACCATCATAGCTAACCACCTATGTAAGTGGAAATATCTAAGAACAACAATTCAGTAGGTGGCAAGCCACACAAACTCATAGACATGTGTATGCTGTGTTCCAAACTGTCTCTGAAAGTAACATCAGCACAAGAACTCTTCACTGGGAACTAAATAAGATTTCCATGCACAAGTATCCATACATAAATCTTGTGCAATGCCTGGAGGGGTTTAAAGTCCCTGCCATTGGATTCTGTAACTATAGTAATACATTCTCTGTAATGATGGATTGTGCTTTACCATGTGGCACTTTGAAGGGCAAGGAGATTGCTACCTGGCAAAACTGAGGATTGTTTTGGATTTTTGCCGAAAACTATGAAATCTTTGGATTATTGCACGAAACCCAGCGCAGATCAGGATATTTTAGGGACTTCTCCCATTTACTTCTACGTGTAATAGGAGCCAGTGCCAAAAGCCCAGGAAACAAACAAAGAGAATATCTAGTGTGATATTGTTTGGTATATAACACCTTTTTTTGTGCTCTCGGGAATTATTAAATGCACCATGTGTAGACCCTGTCCACCTGCAACACCACTGTAGGAAATACAGATTTTATTTCCCTTATATAAACATTTTAGGTGGACCTAATTCTGACCTTTAACACCCTTGGAGTTTTAGGTTTTTTTTCCACAAAAAATTCTGATTTTATTGTAAGTTTTTGGCATTTGGACTTTGATTTGTTTGATTTTTGTTTGATTTTTTGGTTAACATGCAATTAAAACAAAATAAATATGAATATGTAAATGATGGTTTGGATTCAGTTTGGTTATTGGCCAAAGCTTTTGTGGAGTTTGACATTCAGTCAATTCCAAAGATTATGGATTTGGGGCACCTCTTGTATTAACCATAAATGTTATCTTTGGGCATTTGTCCTGATTCACGTTAATCTGCTTAAAGCAGGAGTGCCCATACTTTACTAATGCGAGGTCTACTTTTAGTGATGTTGTCCCATTATGATCTACATCCATAAAAGCATTGTTAGCGTACTGCTCCATGGAAAATATTTCTTAACTATTATATTGATTTGAGAGAATTTATATTGTTATATTTAACAAACAGCTACTTATATGTAACCGTAACATAATAAATATCTGAATGAAAAGCATGAAATAGGACAGTGATTAAGACAAGCTGTTAAGCTGGCCATAGATGTAAAGAGTTTTAAAAGATCTTTTCGTTATCGTTAGACCAAGCTTATCTTGAAACGATCGTTGATTAGTATGATTTGTCCATCAACTAAAAAGACCATTTCAAGCAATATTGTCTAGTTGAAGCCAGGAAAACTGAGGGGAGCTGCCTGCTTGGCCCTGCAAACATCGATAGATTTTACTGTGACCGATTTAATTTTTTTTATAACTGGACGATCCATTTTCTGACAGATGTCGGACGAAAAATCATTAGATGCACAATTGTTCGATCCCCACCAAGCTTACGATAATTTGACGGATTGGTTGGTTTGCACTAAAATCAGTCGTTCACCAAAGAAGAATCTTCGTGACTATGGGGACCTTTAGTTGATAGTGTTTTGATATCTACTGATCATCAGCTAAAGGTCTACTGGTAGATCCCGATCTATCTTATGGGCACCCCTGGCTTAGAACATCCAATTAAATTGGGCTGACTGATGTCATAAGATGTGATAGTAAAACACTACATAGAGTACATCTTGGAGCTGCCCGATAGAGAGCGCCTTTCGATATATTCACGTAAATGCTGAAAAATTCTAGTTTTTCTTTCACTAAAAATTCAGATTTTATAGTAAAAAAAAACGTGAATTTTTCGATTTTTTGGCATTCAGACTTTACTAAATAACCCCTAAAAGTTTCTTCCTGCACTGAATAGACTTAATAGATACAATGCTCAATTCATTGTCTCTTGGGTAGATGTAACAACTATCCCCAAGGCCTTTAAGACACTTTAAATACAGCTCCAACAGCACAAGTTAGTCATTTGTTTTAGTTGGCTACAAGCAGCCACACAAACTGTAAGGATTTCAGACAATTATTTTTATTACTATAAGTACAAAATCAACAACAACATTACATCTCAGTATATAATCAATTAATCTGTGTGTTTCAGTTCTCTGAGAATATTGCAGTACTGGGACAGGTAGGAGACATTACTTTACCCTGGATTCTTACAGTATTTGCATTATAACAACACACCTGTAATCTCACTCTAAGATATCCATATGAATTTTACATTTCATGACCTGGATGAATGAGAATCTTTGCAAACATACAAATCACAATTGTAGATATTTATACATTGCATTGGTTTTGATAATACTTTTTCTAAGACAAGATGCTATGGTGCAGGTATTCACGTTGCTTACAAACAACACAGCCAATGACGGAGAAAGGTTTTTTTTCTTCAGTGTTCTTTAAAAGCATTATTAATTGCTGGTAAATTAGAGTATGATAAAATATTAATATGTAAATTATGGTTTGGATTCAGTTTGGTAATTGGCCAAATCTTTTGTGGACAGTTTGGCATTCAGTTGATTTCAAAGATTATATATTTGGGGCACTCCTAGTATTAACCATAAATGTTATCTTTGGGCATTTGTCCTGATTCCCATTATC
Source organism: Xenopus laevis (assembly GCF_017654675.1). Classification (NCBI taxonomy): domain Eukaryota; kingdom Metazoa; phylum Chordata; class Amphibia; order Anura; family Pipidae; genus Xenopus; species Xenopus laevis. Next base: position 107,712,400 of record NC_054383.1, on the reverse strand, counting down.
CAATTAAATATCCATAAACATTAACATCCAATTAAATTAGGCTGACTGATGCCATAATATGTGATAGTATGCACTGTATACATGGCGGTGATGCCTGATAGAGAATGCCTTTCAATATATATATTATATATTCAGGCTCCTAAAGTCATCAATTTTGAATTTGGCATTTTTTAGTTTATAACTAAAATGACAAGCAATGGGGAAAAAAGAAAATTAAAATTGTTAGCATTGACAAGCTGGTGCTTCTTTACAGTTCTGTGCTGTTATTAAAGGAGAAGGAAATCAATTTTAACTTGGAGGTGGCAAAAGTTAGCCAGCATCACTAAGCCATTGTCTTTTTTGCCTCTTCGTTTTTCAAATTTCCTGGGGCAGACGCATGCGCAGTAGAATGAAATAGCCTTAAATGAAATGAAATAAAATAGCTTTTTAGTTAAAGTTCGGCTTTACACTCTAATGCGCATGCGCAGCCATGAGAAGAAAGAAGAAGCAAGAAGAAGATCGCTCTGTGGTGCTCACTGGAATAACCCCGGGACTGTTCAGTTTTCTGCTGATAGGAGCACCGGCCCGGGGTATCAGATAAGTAATAACAATCACTTGGGGGTGCCTAAATTTTGGCACCCCCAAGCAAAGTAAAAAACTTTCCTTCTCCATTAAACATAAAATATAACCTATATTGAATTAGCATTAGAGTATAAGGGAAACTTCTCCATATAATTTTTTAACAGCTAAAACAGAGTATGTGTTCATTAAAAATGTGGCTGAAAAATGTATTTTTAAAATCAAATGTAGGAATGTGTAGAGATACAAGTACCTACTGTATGTACCTGAAATTTTGACATAGTTGTGTGCTTTGCTCTTATGTTCACATATAAGCCCATGTAAAGAGTAAATGCAGTGGCCTATTACTGGCACCAGCATAAAATTGTAAGATTTTAGGGTAATCCAACAATGAAAATTCCATGTGCCCCAATTAGTAAAATATACACCATAGATATACCTTCTATATGTCTACTTCCATTTATGTATTGTTTCAGAAGCTCTTATGAATCAGTCTAATACAGATATAGGATCTAATTTCTAGAACGCTCTGAAATATATCAGTGCATTTTCCCCACTCCATCCCATTTAAACAAAACGTTTTTTTCATTTTTGGCTGCATGGCTTTTTCTTGGTGGATTTCAGGTAGGGCCCTTGTTCTTAAATCTGCGTTGATGGTAAAACAATTCTTTTGGGGTTTTATAAGTTTTCAATTCTTAAAGGGATTCTGTCATGATTTTTATGATGTCGTTTTTATTTCTAAATTACACTGCAAATAATAATTCACTCTACAATATAAAATTTAATTCCTGAACCAGCAAGTGTATTTTTTGTTAATTGTAATATTGGTGTGTAGGCAGCCATCTCAGGACATGGTCATGTGCTTTCAGAAAGAGCCAAGACTTGGATGTAACAATAATAGGATGCAACTCAATGTAACTGAATGTGTCGCAGTGGGACCTGGATTTTACTATTGAGTGCTGTTCTTAGATTTACCAGGCAGCTGTTATCTTGTGTTAGGGAGCTGTTATCTGGTTATCTTGCCATTGTTCTGTTGTTAGGCTGCTGGGGGGGGAGGGGGTGATATCACTCCAACTTGCAGTACAGTAGTAAAGAGTGACTGAAGTTTATCAGAGCACAAGTCACATGACAGATTTCAAAATTAAATATAAAAAAACCTGTTTGCTCTTTTGAGGAATGAATTTTCCCATGAAAGGCATGATGGCCTTGTCCAGAACACCCCAGATCCTAAGCATTCCTGCAATTAAATTGCATAACTTTTACCTAGACCTACAGCTGTCATTTTGATTTAAAATATATACAGTATATCCTAGGCTTTGCATTGCTTCCATATACCAATCCAGCACATATGTGAACACATATTTATTTACTAAAACTCGCATTTATCAATTTTTTTATAAAAACAAAGTTGACCTAACTCCAATCCATGAATTTTACTCATTTATCAATAATTCTTCGAAAAAGTTGGTGCAAAAAAACGTTGTGACAAAATCATGTGTCTTATGACTCTTTTGAATTGATGCTCCAAAAACTCAACATTAACGAATGATCTCAGCGAAAAAGCAAATTTATCGGATTATCAGACGAAAACCAGTGAGGATCACGATGTCAAGAAACATCTTCAGAGACATCTGCCATTGACTTCTACATGATCTGGCCAGTTTCAGATTCGGATTTTTAGTAGCTTTAGGGTATAATAAATCTCTAAGGGGGTTATTTACTTTTTTCTGGTCAAAGTTCTTTTGGCTAAAACTCAAAATATTTCTGGAAATAAAAACTGTAATTTACGATTTATTATACCCCGATGCTGCAAAAAGCCTGAATCTGAAAATCCGCCATCTCAGAAATGTCAAAGTCCTGTATAAGTCAGTGGGAGAGGCCCCTATCAAAAATTGGAAGTTATTGTGGTCTGCGCTGGGTTTAACAACAACTCAAAACAAATTGAGCGATTCGGGGAAAAAGCTAGAAAAAATTGTATGATTAGGGTTTTTTGCTTGATTTTATTGAGTTTTTTCACAATCCGATGAATTCGAGTTTTTTTTAAATTAATGAATAAGGCAAACTCAGGCATGGGAGTTTGGTCAAGCTTTTTTTTTTAATTAAAATTGTGAGATAAATTCAGTAAATAACCCCATAAAAATTTGAGCTTTCCCCTTTAAAAACTCGACCAGAAAAATTTGACCTTAAATAAATAAGCCCAATTGTGTCTGACTCCAAACACTGAAATATCAGTAGGTGAAGAGTTGTGAAAGAGAAGTGGATTTTACTTACTCTCTTTATTTAAAAGCACTAGTCACCAGATTATTGTATATTTGGTTTCCAATACTCTTTTATTTAGATTATGTTTTACATTGTTAATTTAATAGTAAATACATCACAGTAAAGGTGGCAACAGACAATTCACGAGTGACTATTCACTCTTTCCTCCGATATGCCTACCAAAGGCGGGCCATATCGGGCTAATATGAACGTTTGGCCCTAGGTCCAAATGATCAGATTACAATGACAAGAATAGGCTAAGACGGGACAAGGGCCGCATCAACTAGCCAATGTGGTCCTCGATCGGATGGAAAAATTAAACCTGCCTGATCAACATCTGGCTGATTTTTGGCCATATATTGGTTGGGGAGGCCCATCGGAAGGATCCATACATAGGCAGATATGCTGCCAAATCAATCTAAAGCACCAAAATCAGCAATTTAAATCTGTCCGTCTATGGCCTCCTTGAGTCAACAAGAGAATTAAACCCAGGGTTTCTTGAACCACAGTTCCTTTATTTAACTACTGTTTTACCCAGACAAGTAGAACATTTTGATGAATTGTGCATAATCTCTAACCATTGCTGGATTGTGTCTCTGCTTCCTCTTGAGATCTTTTTTTACAGGTCTCCTTTGTAGATTGGATGGCAATGAAAAATCAGACTTTTCTTGGTGATTTTATCCTCTTAGGCTTCTCAGAAGAACCAGTTATGCTGTCCTTTCTCATGGCTGCAGTCTACACCATGGTTCTGATGGGGAATGTTGCCATATTTAGTATTATTCACATTGACTGCCATCTTCAGGCCCCCATGTATTTTTTCCTTAGTTACTTATCTATCCTAGATATTTGTTATTCAACTGTTACGCTCCCTTCTATGCTATTCAACTCCATTACTGGCAACAGAAGAATCTCTTTTCACAGATGCTTCATACAGCTGTATTTCTTTGTCTCACTTGGAGGGACAGAGTGCCTTCTGCTTGCAGCCATGGCATACGACAGATATGTGGCCATATGCAAGCCCCTGCATTATTCCACCATTATGAACAGGAAGCTCTGCTTCCACCTTGTTGCTGGGTCATGGGTTTGTGGCTTTTTGAATTCTGTTCTTCACACTGTGATGACATCACAACTGTATTTTTGTGACATTAGGTACGTCAATAATTTTTTCTGCGATGTACCTCCACTTCTAAGAGCTTCTTGCACTGATACACTCACAAGCAAGCTTTTATTATATGTTGTCAGTGTTTTTCTAGGGATGACTCCCTTTGTATTTGTTATTATCTCTTACATATATATTATTTCCACAATTATGAAAATTTGTTCTGCTGCAGGAAGGAGGAAGGCCTTTTCCACATGCTCCTCCCACCTCATTGTTGTTACCGTGTTCTATGTGACAGCTAATTATAATTATATTGGCCCTACACCAGGAGACTCCTTAGACTTTGAGCGAATGTCCTCTATATTATATAGCATTCTAACTCCTTTATTCAACCCCATTATATACTGCTTCAGAAACAAGGAGGTAAAGAGGGCTTTGAAAAGAAAATTGATACCTAATCAGTTTTCAATAAAAATATGATTCTCTCCTGGTATTAATGCTCTTTTAGATACATTTATCGAATGTGTTACTCGCCTCTAAGACTTTTTATCATTTCCACATTTTTATAGCTATACCATTGTACACCAGAGGTTATGGCTTACAGTATTAGACATCATTCGCCATTGGTAAGCAAAGTTCTGGTTGCTATATGCATCTGCACTGGAGCAATTTAGTATTTACATTAGGAACACAGTGACATAGTAATTTAGGTTGAAAAAAGATAAACTACTAGTTGATTTCCTCAACCTTATATGGCAGCCTATGATAATATCTTAGTTTTTGGTTGTAAAAATGTCATTGATTAGTGTCTTCAAAAAAGTTTGATATGGTGGAGTAGTGCTCTTCCAGTGTAGTAACATGGCTTTTTTTTGGCATAGTAGAGGAGTGAAGCCAGCAAAGTTTAGCACATCAATTGGTAGTAAAATATACCAGGTTAAGGAACTTAGTTTTTACTGTATCTATCTATTGTGGGGATAGCAATATCTAGGACTTGCTGAAGCCCATGAACCCTCCTTCCTTCTTTAAACCCTGGTAGATCTCAACAATTTTCCTTGACTATAGCAAGTGGGTCAGGACAAGCTTGTCAGAGAAAAGTATACGACCAAGAGAGGGGTTTGCTAAGATCTTCCCTGTGCAGGTATACTTTGAGAGTGGTTTCAGCTATTTCTACTCTAAGAAACAAAACTACTGAATCTGAGTTGTACGTACCAAAAGAATACCGACAGAGGCAGATGGTGGCACTTCCTTTAGAACCTGAAACTATTTTAGTTGCCCATTATCTAGGAGTTCATGTGTGTTATTCCAAATACTGCCCATCTACTAATTTATGGAAGTATATTAAAGTGCACTAGAGTTTTGTTTCTCCAAAGGTCCATCTTGACCAGCCTGGCCTAGGTCCCTGAACATGTTTGAGAGCTTTATTAAAGTTTAGCTAGTACTTCAATTGAGCCCACCACTTTTGTAATTTTCAAGGGGATATTAGATTTGGGGACTCACCACCAGTGTGGAAACATTGACCAGGAAGCAAAGTCTAAGGTTAGGGGTTCCAAGACCACCTCGCCCTGCAGGGGCTTGGAGGATTTGATCATTTTGATAATGTGAGGGTGATATCTGGCCCATAAGAGTTTGTGTACCATGGAATCTGGCTTAAACCACAGGGAGTGGGGGATTTGTGTAGCACATCAAGGAATTTGGAGAGAGATGAGATTATTAGAGCAAAATTAATTAAATTAAAATCTAATTATTATTAGGTTCTTCTCTAGGATTTGAGTATTGTGGTCCTACTAAGAGTATAAATGACTTGCATATTTTTACATCTCAAGTTCTACAGGGTTCCTGCATCTCTGGGTACTTCTGCACTTTCTTATATTATCATGCCCAGGGCTCACTATCAATTTAAAAGGAACTTGGGTTTCCTGTGTTTAATTTGTTGGGCTGGAGAAATGTTAATTATTTATATTGACTACAGAATTAACAAATCTTGTTGGGGTCTTGGGAACCTATCCTGTGATTTTATTATTTTTTAATATGAGGGTAATTTAATATTTTTGCAATAATCACATTTTCCAAATTGTAAGATAATAGACTTTTTAGCCTTTCCCATATATCAGTAATGTATTCACCCCTGAGGGGTTGAATAGTTTTGGTCACTATTAAGCTCCAAAGTCCTATGTAACAAAAACTCACCGTGGTGGTCTAGTGGGGGGACGGCAGGGATGCCTGCCGCCCCCTCAGCGAGGACGCCCGTCACGCCAAGCTTCCTTGCGGGAGGTGCCAGTTTCTTAGGGCGCGCGCGGTGCGCCTCTATGGGATTTAAAGGCACAATGGCGCGAAATTTGAAAAGTATAAAAAGCTTTGCCTGTTATAGGATCTTTTTCCTGGTGCTTCTGAGATTAGTGCTATTCCATTTATCTGATTCTGATTCCTGTTGTGACCTCTGCCTGGCTTTTGACGATTCTGACATCTGTATCCTGACCCCTGCCTGATATCCGACTTTGCTTACTCTATATCCCTACTGATTGATCTCCTAGTTTGACCCTTGCCTGCCTGACTCCGTTTTGTATTCTGCCTGCCCCGACCCGGCCTGATCTGACTACGATTCTGCCTACGCCTTGTACCGTGACCCTCTGCCCAAAAGACTCTGCTTTACAGTTGTGCCCCTTAGCTTGTTCAGAAGCCCTCGCTTTGCACCTCTCTTTATAAGACCTGGAGGCATCCAATTAGCCGAGGGCTCCTCCAGAGGTGAAAGGCGGCTGTTAAAGGCAGAAGCAAGAGCTGAGAACAGGGTGCTTAGCATCGGTTCTGAATCTAGGGTGCCAACCGTGTCATCCTAGGATGCTAAACAAGACATTTTTTCATACAAAATCTCTGTAGAGCTGAAGATCTCGACCACAACCTAAAATAAAATTTAAAACATGAAAAAAAAGATTAGGAAATATGAAGAATCAATGGCACTGGTGTTGCTTAAACATTGCTTGGTGACTTGCATTATTGTACTATTAATACTAGAGACTATATTATTTATTTACCTTGGCTGCAAGTAAGAATGATGCACAAGCCAGGGACAGACCATGGGGCACAGGGCACCCAGTGTGTTTTATTTGGTACTACTGACAAAATGTGATTAAAATGATGGGGCCACCTGTGTTTGATCATAAGTAACAGTAGCCCAAGTCTCTTGTGTGCCAGGGATAAAGTAGCTGAAAACAAAAGTGATGACAGAAGATTTGTGAGTGGAGCTTTACACTTAATAAAAGGTTCGTTGTGGGTACAGGTCACCTCACCCAGGTCTCATCACAACTGGAAAAGACTGCACAACTTATTTATTACTTACTTATTCATTACCAAGTTATTTCCTTGCTGTAATAAAGATGTGAGTAGGAAACTGGAAAGTGTTGAAGTAGATGTAGCAAAATTAGATGTTTTTGACATTTGACATTTTTTACAAAAATAACTAATTGCTATATAAACTAGATAGAAAATTATCTCTCACTGAGGCCACTAACATTGTGGGGGACAGTATGGTATACCACAATTTGTGCCCTCCCCCCTACAACTTTGCATGGAAAAAAGAGATTCCATCGTCAGTGGAAAGCACATCTTCATCATTTAAGCAAGTCGTATTTTTTTTCCACGATTTTGGGCTATTTGTGATTTTTCAACTTACAAGTATATGCAGTTCCAGCAAAATGGTTGAACACAACTGATAGTTTTGGCACCTCAATGGCGGATGAAAGTGGCAGTTCACAAAACATTTTCTCAAGTAATACACCAAAATGAATGCTTGTTTACAATTCCTTTGTATTTGACAGATTTTTTTTTTTAAATATATGTTTTAAAAATGAATTAATATAATTTCTCCTGTCAAAGAAGTGGATGGACAACTTGCAGGTTACCTCCTAAAACTGTCTTTATATCAGAGCTGCAGAGAGGTATTTACTGGTCAGAAGCTAGGCTGAAATGAAGAGAGGGAGTGTCTCTTCAATCTCCCACAGGAAGTGGTCACAGCACTGACTGACAGGCTGAAATCTGAAGCAGTCAAACTCCTCCCCTCACACCCTCTATCCTGTGTGTTCCCAGCAGGGCCGCTTCTGCCATGAGGCAAGGTGAGAATCTTGCCTCAGGCGGCAGCGAGTGGCCAGTTACAAGGGGCGGCAAAATATATTGTAAAAAATATAACAACAGATGCAGGGAGTTACAAAGGAAAACTGAAAAGACGTTGATTGCTTTTTGTATACAACACAATATTGTGTAGAAAATGACTATGGTATTTACACTAACTGCTGATACACTTTGCCCCCAGAAAAGAATAAAACACTTTTAGTAGCAGATTGTGTTTTATTTATACAGAAGTTTGCTTTTTTGTTACTAAAGAATACAGTCATATGTAAAAAGTTTGGGAACCCCTCTTAATTCTTTGGAGTTTTGTATATCATTGGCTTTCAAAGTAGCAACTTCCTTTTAATATATAACATGCATTATGGAAACAGTAGTATTTCAGCAGTGACAATGTTTATTGGATTAACAGAAAATATGCAACATGCATCATAACAAAATTAGACAGGGGAATAAATATGGGCACCCCAACAGAGTTATTACATCAGTACTTGTAGTTGAGCCTCCTTTTGCAAATGTAACAGCCTCCAGACGTCTCCTATAGCCTTTGATGAGTGTCTGGATGGTGGTATTTCTGACCATTCGTCCATTCAAAATCTCTCCAGTTCAGTTAAATTGATGGCTGCCGAGCATGGACAGACTGCTTCAAATCATCCCATAGATTTTCCATGATATTCAAGTCGGGGGACTGTGACGCCATTCCAGAATATTGTACTTCTCCCTCTGCATAAATGCCTTTGTAGATTTCCAAGTGTGTTTAGGGTCATTGTCTTGTTGGAATATCCAACCCCTGAGTAACTTCAAACTCAGTGACTGATGCTTGTACATTATTCTGAAGAATTTGTTGATATTGGGTTGAATTCATCCGACCCTCGAAACTTTAACAAGGGCCCCAGTCCCTGAACTAGCCACACAATAAATGTAGTTAAAGTGTGCTTCAAAAGCGGATTAGGCTCCTTGCAGCCCCGGGTGCAAGCCGTACCCCCTGCCAGGGCAAAGTATACATGTAGCAAATAAAAGCAGCAGCACGCCGGTATCTTTGAAAAATTGAAAAACTTTACTCAAATGCCATAGGCAATGTTTCGGGCTACGCAGGCCCTTTGTCAAGCCATTAATTAACAGTGTCTAAATGTGCTTAAATACCCACCACAGGGAGGAGTCACACCATTCCACCACCAAATTACCCATGAGTCACAGTGAGCTATTTTCAAACCATTTACTTTCAATATACCGAATTAAATATCTCATACTCATATATTGTTACAAAAGAAGTGAATTACAAAAAGTGCTATATAGTAACAGATAATAGATAAACATCTTTTCAAACAATGACACAATGTATTAAAATCCTTTTTAAATAACCTTTGCAACATAAGTGTCAAGGACAGGAAGTCTTACTTTGCTTTATTTCAATATTAGACTTCTGGATTTTACTTATCTCTGGCTCCAATGCTGAATTCAGGGAACTAATACCCCTGAATTACTTTGAATCAGGAGCTTCCATATCTTTAAATTTCACTGTCCTATAACACAATAAAATTAGAAATAAAATTAATATATAGTCATCTATAAACAGACACATGTTAAAAACAAGCATATCAACAAAGTCAACTTCAAGCACTTACTTATATAAATAACATAGGTGTATATTCTCTATTCAAACCACCCGGCGTTAGAGTGCCCAATGTATTAATCCAACGCATCTCTAATTTCTTAAGGATTTGTTGTCTGTCACCGCCACGTCTTAGTGGCACCACATTATCTATAACTTGATATCGTAGTTGTGAAATCGTGTGTTTCTTTTCATGAAAATGTGCGGGTATCGGTAAATGCAACAATTTACAGCGTATATTAGACTTATGTTGCTTTATCCTTTCTTTCACCTTCTGTGTCGTTTCACCCACATACGCTAACCCACATGGGCACTTGATCAGGTAGACTACAAACCTGGACTCACAAGTATAGTATTTTTTAATCAAAATATTTTTGCCCGTATGAGGATGTGTAAAGGAATTCCCTTTAGTAATGTTATTGCAATGTGCGCAAGATAAACAAGGGAATGTCCCCTTTTGGGGGGGTTCCTAAAAATTGTTGTCGAAGTTTCTTTTGAGGACCTATATCCCCTCTCACCAAAAGGTCCTTTAAGTTTTTATTACGTTTGTAAGCCATTAAAGGAACAGATGAGAATTCTTTGACATGTGAAACCCCTGTTTTGAGGATCTGCCAATGTTTTCTCAAATGTTCTTAACCTGATCACTTGCCACTGAATACGGACTTACAAAGGCTAATCTACTTTCTTTTTCTATATTGTCTGTCTTTTTAGGAGTCCTTAACTGTACAGATGTTATATCTTTTATAGCTGTCATATCTTCCATTAATTTACACTGGGAATAACTCCTTTCTATGAACCGTTCTGACATTTCTTTTAAACGGATTTCACACTGTTGTTCGTTGGAAACGATCCTTTTGACCCTCTTAAACTGTGTCATTGGTAAAGACTTCAATAATGACCGCGGATGGAAACTAGTATTATATAACAGATTGTTCTTATCTGTCTCTTTCTTATAAAGATGTTTCCAACAGTGTGCCATTTTTTTGTATCATAACATCCAAAAAATTCAATTTCTCCATATCATGACATAACGTGAACTTCAAGGTAGGTACCACAGAATTCAAAATATGGTGAAATTCAATAAGTGTACCCACTGGTCCTTCCCAAAACATTATAATATCATCGATATACCGATGATATAGGGAACAGTATTGTTTGAATATTATATCAGTATAAACATAATTCTCCTCAAAATCTGCCATATAAAGGTTGGCGTTAAGTGGGGGCCATATTACTCCCCATTGATGTCCCCTGTAGTTGTTTATAAAAATTGTCACCAAATAGGAAGTAACTGTCTTTAAGTACTATTTGTAATAAATCCAAGAGAAAAGATTTTTCTTTGTGTATTCTGGATTTGTTTAGCCAATTCTCTACTGCAGTCAAACCTGCTGTGTGTGTTATAGACGTATATAAACTACTTACATCCAGACTAACACTGTCTGGGCATTAACTTTACAATTATCCAAAATGTCTAATAATTGGTTAGTGTCCTTAAGAAAAGATTTCGTGTTACGAACAATAGGTTGTAAAAGTCTATCCAAATAGATGGACAAAGGAGAGAAAACTGAGTCTGTATTAGCCACTATGGGTCGCCCTGGTGGATGTTGTAAGTCCTTGTGAATTTTTGGGATAGTATAAAATACAGGTGTAATGGGGTTAATTTTATACAAATATTTTCTAAGATTCTCATCTATCACTTTATCCGCGAATGCCAGTTCAACCACCTCCTTAATACTATCCTGTATGCCACTTAAAGGATCACCAGACAATAGACAATATACTGTCACATCTGCAAATTGATTATTGATCTCATTAATATAATAATCTTTATCAAGTATCACCAGCGATCCCCCTTTATCTGCAGGTTTAAATATCACATCATTATGCTTCAATAACTCGGTTAAACCCTGTCTTTCACCAGCTGTTAAATTATTTCTCATGCTGAACATTGGATTAGACTTTAGTTTGGATTTAAGTTTTTGTACATCACATTTCACTAATTTAATATATGTCTCCACTATTGGATCCGCATTAGCTGGGGTAAAATTACTTTTATTACGTAACCCTGCGTTCTTTAAATCCAATCTAGAGTCACTCGTATCAGCATGAAGCACTGTTTCAAACCCCATAGTATTAACCTGTGAAAAATGGGACTTCAACCTCAGATTGCGAAAAAATCTCTCCAAATCTATGTCTAACTGAAATGTGTCACAGCTTTTTAACGGACAAAATGAAAGACCTTTACTAAGTAACTCTATTTCCCCCAAAGAAAAGTCATGTTTTGAAATATTAATTACCAACGTTTTTTGTGAGTCCGTGCCTTCCGATATGGTTGCCCTCTCCGTTCTTGGTATCCTCCGATGTCTCCTGCCGCCCCTCCTTTTTTTCTTGTGGATTGTCCCGTGCTGTACCCTAAAAAAGAAGAGGACGACGATGTATCCGAAGTGGACCCGCCATAGCCACCACTTGCTAGAGAGACTCGTGTGTCATCCTCTCTCTCATTCCTTCGGTAATTTCGCCAGGGCGTCTGTCCCTCTCTCCTATCCGCAGGGTGTGTTGTCCACTGCTCCATTCTATCTGGCGAACGCGTCTGCCGGTATCCTCTCCTATCAGGTGAATATGCGCGCTGTTCTCTTCTTTCCGGTAGGCGCGTGGGCCTATACTCACAAGAACTAGCCACACAGCCCCAAAGCAAGATGGAACCTCCACCAAATTTGAAATTAGGTAGCAGGTATTTTTCTCGGAATGCGGTGTTCTTCTTCCACCATGCAAAGCGCTTTTTGTTATGACCAAATAACTAAATTTTTGTCTCATCAGTCCAAAGCACTTTTTTCCAAAATGACTGTGGCTTGTCTAAATGAGCTTTTGCATACAAGTGACTGTTTTTGTTTGCCTGAGTGCAGAAAGGGCTTCTTTCTCATCACCCTGTCATACAGATGTTCTTTGTGCAAATTGTGCTGAATTGTAGAACGATGTACAGATACACCATCTGCAACAATATGTTCTTGCAGGTCTTTGGAGGTGATCTTTGGGTTGTCTGTAACCATTCTCACAATCCTCCGCATATGCTGCTCCTGTATTTTTCTTGGCCTGCCAGACCTGGGTTTTACAGCAACTGTGCCTGTGGCCTTCCATTTCCTGATTCCATTCCTTACAGTTGAAACTGACAGTTTAAACCTCTGAGATAGCTTTTTGTAGCCTTCCCCTAAACCATGATACTGAACAATCTTTGTTTTCGGATCCTATGAGAGTTGCTTTGAGGATCCCATGCTGTCACTCTTCAGAGGAGAATCAGACAGAAGCACAACTTGCAATTGGCCACCTTAAATAACTTTTCTCATGATTGGACACACCTGCCTATGAAGCTCAAGGCTTAACTAGCTAAGTTCCAAGCAGTTACATGCATTCAAAATAGCAAAATTACAAGGGCACCCAAATTGTTGCACAGCCAGTTTTTCACATTTGATTTAATTTCATACAACTGAATACGGCTTCACAAAGTCTTTGTTCAGAAAACACCCCAGTACTCAGATGTTCCTGGGAAATGAAAGACATACCACTGTTATCTTTTTTGTTGAAAGTGGAGTAAATTATTATGCAGGCTGAGAGGGGTTCCCAAACTTTTTTCATGTTTTTTCCCCTCATTGCTTACTGCTCATTTTTTATACTTTACCTGGTTGGGAAACTTGCCTTACGGCTTCACACTGTAATGTATGCCTTTACTTTTCTGGAGATGTTCTATATTTCTCTAAGTCTTCTATACTGCTCTCTGGTAATGGGCAATGTCCACATTTTATTCCCAGAATGCACTATTTTTCTTTCTATTGTGCTGATCCCCACTTTGTATAGACAAATATATATATATATATTAGAAAATACAAAAGCAGTGGGGAGTTTCATCATTCTAATATATATATAGAATGATGAAGCATATATTACATTTTTGCAATAGTTCGCCTTTAAGGAAATTAATCAGCAAAGTTATTCCACTGTAAACAAGTTCCATACAGATCAAGGTATGAAACCTATTATCCAAGATGCTCGGGACCTGAGGTTTTCCAGATAAGGGATCTAATTTGTATCTCCATACATCTAAGTCTGCTTCAAATTAATTTAAACATTATTTAAACCCAATAGGATTGTTTTGCCTCCAATACGTATAAATGATCTAATTAAAATGTATTTGAGCTTTCCGGGTACCGGGTTCCCAGATAACAGATCCCATACCTGTATAGATACTGCCATCAACTGTAATTTCTTGTAACTGCTCAAAATTGCTTATTGCTATATGAAATCATCTGCAGAGATCTGCTTATCAATAAGCTGCCCAACTTTTCAAGAGTGAATATCTGGTTGCCTGTAAAAGATTTAATTTGCCGAAAAAACTAAATATTAAAAGGAGAACAAAACACTAAAAAGGAATAAAGCTGGAAATGATTCCTCATTGGGGCAAAAGTCATATTTGGTTTAACATTTACCCATCACTGTACTGAACTAATTGAACTAGCATCTCTACAGCAGTAATGATCCAGGTCTTCAAAGTTATCTGCAACACGCACATGCTCAGTGGGCTTTGAGCGGCTGTTGAGAAGCTTAACTTTGGGTCATCACAAATTATCAAGCAGAAAATGAGGTTTGTCTGTTATTTAAGCTATTGGTACAGTGCTGATTATTAAATTCTGATGCTACCTACTTGTGCTTTTTTCTGAGTTGCCATTTGGCAATAATGTGAATTATTTACTATATTTACTGTATTGTGACATTTATAGGATATATATTCAGTATATTATGGGGCAGATTTATCAAAGGTCCAATTTCAAATTTGGACCTAATAAATTTAAATGTACTTAAAACTCAAACGTTATCTTATTTAAGAACATCTAAAATTTGAACAAATGTCACTGACTCAAACTCGAATGAAACTCAATTAATGTCAGGAAGGCTATTAACATCTTCAAATGGTTCAATGGACCTCTGCCATCGACTTAAAATTAATTTGGCAGGTTTTAGGTGTTGAATATTCTAATTAGAACGGTTTCCATGGTCGAGGTGTGGACATCCCAATTTACGTGTGAGTTTTGACACAAAAAAAATTTTGAGAATTCAAATTTACCATCCGAACCATAATAAATCTGCCCCTATATGTCAGTCCCTAAGTTCAGTAAGTGACATCAGCACAGAGTATGTGCAGTGAATTGGCAGAAAAGAAGATGGGGAGCTACTGGGGCAGCTTTGAGGGCATAGATACGTAGGGTTTTTTTTTTTTTTAATTACGGGTTGAATTCTCCTTTAAGGGAAGAGTTCTGTTTGAGGACTCCTTTTGGAGTCACTTTATAGCCTGTTTGTATTAGTCGAGAATACGAGATTTAGGTGGCCATACAAACTAAACTAGCATCTTATTGGTCTCCAATGGGCTTACCTGACCAATATCTGGTAAAAAAAATTAGCCGGATAAAAATCCTGTTGGAATGAGGAACGCATCATCTTGCTGAAGCAACGAATTAGGATCATGAACACTGATGGGTAGATGCAATAAATCTTTCAGGACTCAAAGTGAAAACACTCACCAGTTTAGGGAAGGGGTCCAGGTGCACCACCCTCAACCAGCTGAGGGAGCGGATAACCATATACTGAAATTGAGCAGGCACTTCAAGGACCAATCTTCCAGGCAGTCTTTTCAATTAAAAATTTTTTAACCAAGTTTTGTAATTGAAAAGTCTGCTTGGAATCTTGCTGAAGTAAACCTCACTCCAACGCCCTGTTTCTGTATTCTTGTGATCCGATCGTTGGGCCCTAGGGCTCAACAATCCATCAGCCCGATCAAGACGAGCATATCAGTGAAAGATCTGCTCCAAACAAATGGGCCTTTTAATATATTGCCAGCAAAGTTATTAACCTAACTCCAGTGATGATGCAACTCTACAATGGGATGAGTTTATACTAAACCTAGAGTAAAGTCATTTGACAGAAAGCAGACCTCGCAGAACACAACAGATCTGATGCAATTGTTAAGAAAACTGTTTATTGGAAGATATTACAGCACTTCTGACACATTAATCATAAGGATTCTAGTAAGCACTCATTCTAAATGGGAAGTTTATAGAACAGCAAACAAGCTCCTTCTAAAGTACCTTGAATTCTAGTAAGTTCACACATAGAAGACACTTAACATGCGTTAAATGCTTGTGCTGGAAAGAAGGCCGACAATGAAACAGACAAATAAAGGGATGGCAGTAAAAGCAGTAGACTGTTGCTCTCCAGGAGAAATAACTTAAAAAGAGAAACAATAAATGCAACAGAGATGATTTGCATATATATATCCATATATATTATTTTGGTTTCATGTGTTTGAGAAAACAGTATGGAAAAAGTATATTTGATTAAAGAATTTAAATCAGAAGGGGGAAGGGTCCCCAAATAATTGCAAGTGATTGTGGAATAAAGCATCACACTCAAAGTTTGGTAAAAAAACATGAACGTGGGAGATTAAATATGTATATTCTACTAAAACCAAATAAAACAATGAGGCCATACCAAAGGAAGCCTGAATTAATTTTGACCGCCAACAATGGCTTGGATGCTTAAAATCAATGTGGTCCTCTATTAAGCATACTTGTGGGTCTCCCTTATTATTTTATATTGCCATAGAACTTTTGACTTTGTAGTGATGTATAATACACAAAAAAAATAATTAATAAAACATTCCTGATCGCCCCCCTGTAGCACTACATTTGGGTTGTACCAAACCCCAACAAACCAGATGGGGAATGGTCTAAGAGTTGTTCAAAGGCAACTCTGGCAAATAAGGTATAAAATATAACTTTTCCTTGACTAATGACAATGTATTATAACATTTCCAATGAGGGGAAAATGGCAGAACAAGTTTGAAAAGTACATTGAAAAGAAATAAATGTTGCAGTGTATTATAGCCAAAGTCATTTATAAACCACAAAAAAGGTAATTCCTGACTGGTCACACCTTAAACATCCCAGACTGTATAATTAAATACCTGCTGTTTAAGCAACATCAACAACATATTCGGAACATGAACAACCATAACGGTTTGCATATGAACAAAAATCTGCGTTTTTTTTATTCCCTCCTTTGAATACAATTTCTTCACAAGTAGCTGCATTTAGCAGGTTCCAACGCCCAGCCCAGCATACAGTGCCATTAGAAATGGTCTGTTGAAGTTCTACATAAAAGTGAACCCTGCAGGAGGAAATGCTATAGAGCGTGCAGTAAAGGCATTCTGTGCATAAGGATTCAACAGCGAAAGTAACAATGATGTGTGACAGATGCACATTTATGCTCACGCCATTCTTCATTTATATTACAAGAATTTAAAACCTGGAATTACTAACAGTTGAACAGTGTGTGAGGAACCCGCTGTCAATAGTGCAGTAGCATCAAACATCCACATGATCACTAGTAGAACATGGAATCCTTTAAACAACCCTTAGACTGTTGCCCAGCAGTGTTCGCAAATCTAGTGTTGCTATAATTCACTTACAGCTGAATAATGGTGCACAGCAATGGCCGATGGGCCCTACATGATCTTTTCCCCGATTTATAGCCAAAAGCTATATCCTACAAAGGGTGGCAGAAAAGTAGAGACCGCATGGGCACCCAGCATCCGATCTTTCAGCATTTGCAACCGATTCTGCTTTCTCACTGCCAATAATGACAACTGATGAAGCCAAATGAACTTCCCTCATATTACGGATACTATTAAACAGCACGGAATCGGCTTAGTGTATTTGGCTTTGTACAAATTACGGTTTATGGAAGGGCTACTACACGTTCTCGTCTTCTTCGGCCCTGTTACATATTTAAAAGGAAAACAACCATTGAAGAGGCTATGGGCACTTTATCAAGGTACATTAGTAAAAAGGTTGCAGATAAAGAGGCACTGTGCAGAGGAACATACTCGTACATTTCACTCAACATAAATAAAAAAGGAAATCTAAATGAAATCTGATAAGAAAATTAACGATTCTTCCAATCCGTGGATAAAACCTACCAACGCAGGACTTGTTCACTGGAGCAGCAGAAACCAAAAACCGTAATTGTCGTGTTTATCTATAAAAATGCTACTCATTTAATGTTATGTGAATAGAAAAGGACTATTAAAATAACCGTTGGGTCTTTGGCAGGAAGACATGAACACCTTATAGGCTGTATCAGAGAGAACAAGTCCTATTCACAGGAGATCAACGTCCGCATAGTTGATGCAGCTTATTTCACTAGCAGCTTAGTGTTGTCTTAACATAACCGCATCAGAGAATCCCAGTATGTATGTTTGAAGTGAGCCATTGGAAACACTGGTTTTACATGCAAAGGGGTCTGTTAAGACACCTCTCATTGTATATCAAACAAGACCAAAGATAATGTTTGTAGTACAGCCTTTCCTTTCCATTAACTGCAGCTTATTTGGCATTATCCACATAGCCAGCTCAGCAGAATTCCATTTTCACATTACTTTGAAATATTGGGATAGCCAACTGTACCCACTAGGTCTTTAGTCCAGTCACTTTGACCTTAGCAGACCAGTTGTAATGAACGCACCATTAAAACATGGAGATTTTTGTAGCTTCATGTACAATTAGGGGACGACTACTGCACTATCAACTTCATTTGACAGGGGAGAAGGGATACTAAAACATCAGAAATCCTGAACACCCAACTAAAAAATGTCTACCACATAATAAATAGGTTTCCCATCTCTACAAGTTCCAAGGCATTTCTCTAAAACAGAAAGTAGAGGTTTCTCTAGGTTTTTTTTAACAATACAAGGATATTCAGTTTGTTTCAAGGATATCAGAAACATCATATTATATATATTTATATATATATATATATATACACAAACTGGAAATATATTCTGTAAATTTAAGGCTAGAAAACATTGGAGAGAATGAGTCGTATTTTAGAGTTCCTAAATACTTTCATTTCTGAGGTACTTTCTTCCTTATGCATCGTTTCTTTGTAAAAAAAAAAAAAAAAAAAAAAAAAGGGAAAGTATTACTGGGAATTATATTATTTCGGCACTTGAAGGGGTGTGCACAAATAAAACCCTTTATAGAAGTGTTGGAAATAACCCTGGCAGTGCTTTGTAGCAGCTTCTGCACGTGCCATTGTGTGTTCTGCTGCTGACCTTTCGGGAGTGTGTGAGGTGCATGCCACGACTTCGAGAAACATGAGCAAAGAAAGTAGTTGGCATGCCTAATGTACATACAGTAACAGTATATCATACGCCACATCCACGGAAGAAGTTTTCTGTTGGGGGGAGTCTCAAACAGGTAAAATATTTCACTGCACTTAGTGAAAGTACACTGCCTCTAGAATGGAATTAAATTGATATGTTCCAATCAAAGGTGACCCAAGAGACTATAATATCCCAAAGAATGTCTTCCCCCCCCCCCGAAACTGCAGAGGAAACAGAGTATGCTGTAATGGTGGGGAATGTACTAACGTTTAGAACACAAACACTAGCAATGACTATTGTTTTTATTCTAACCAAAAAGATGATGAAACTGGAAAACTATGTATGACAAGTGTCCTCCTACGGAAGGAGTGAGGTATATAGCCTTTTTGAGATGGATATGGATATCTAGGGGCATCTATGCGAGCAGTGTTTTGAGAGACTTACTTCCCAGTGATACCTACCCTTTTTTTTATTTTTAAAAAAAAAGTAGCACCTGTCAATGCTAGTCCTAAACTAGACCAACAGTAAAATTAGCCATCTCAGGAACTGTGTAGGTTTATTCAAAAATAAGTAGACTTTGTGAAATGGAGCAACCAATTTCCAGGCACTTTATGGTTATCACAGCTGAACACGTCTCTCCGTTTATTGAATCAGCCAGATCCTGAAGCGGGACGATCAATTGATCATGATGTGTTTGCCATCGCTTTTCTTTTTTTTCTTGGAGTGCGTCTGCTCGTGTGTGAGCAGGTTGATCTTCTGAGCAAAGCCCTTACCACAAGTGATACATACAAAGGGCCGTTCCCCAGTGTGAAGCCTCTGGTGAGTTGTGAGGTTTGCTTTCTGGCTGAAGCTTTTGCCACATTCTGGGCATTCGAAAGGTTTCTCTCCAGTATGAATTCTTTCATGCCCAATAAGGTTACTATTATTTTGAAATCTTTTCCCGCAGAATTTACACACAAAGCGCCTCTCTCTTACAAGTGTTTTTTGATGCGGTGTGACGTGGGTGTTGGGGCTGATGCTTTTCCCATACACGGCACATGTTAATGACTTTGCCCCGGATATGTTTTTGGGTGAACCTGCATTAGAATTTTTCTGCTCGATGGACAGCCTCTGGCTTGCCTGGACATTCTGATGACTCTTCAGTTGAATAACGTAACCGTTTAATTGTTTGATTTTTATTCTGTGGCTTCCTTGGTGAAGCCTAAGGTCAGATAATTTTAAGAATCTCTTCCCACATTCGGTGCAGTTAAAGCGCCTTTCCGGCTCTTTATAAACGTGCGCTCCTGCTAAATATCGTTTCTGTGTCACTTCCTCCTTTTGAGTGATTGACCATCTCAACATTCTTTGGCAGTACCCGCTACTTTTCAAATTGTATTGAACTTTTCCTTGGTTTTTCAAAGGTATATTTCCTAAGTTGAGTTTCTGAGTGACTTGTCTCTCATTGATGGTTTTGTCTACTGTTAAAATAAAAGAAAGAACATTGTTTTTTACAATGTTAATGACACTAGAAATAAATGCAAATTGCTGGGCTGCACTGATTGCAGTTTAAATTAAATCCAAGCGCTGCAGCCCTTGATTTTTCACATAATAGTAAAAGCATTATTCAGAAATGAAAAATACATATGGTCACTCCCCAGTTAGTGTTCTCAAGCGGACCTTAAGGGGCTGATTTATTAAGGTCGAATAGTAAATTCGAATTTTCAAATTTATTTTTGGTGTTAAAATTCACACATTGAAATTTTAATCCCCCAATTCAAATGTAAATTGAATGCGAGATTTATCACACCTCGACCATGGAAACAGTTCAAATTCGAATATTCACCACCTAAAACCTGCCGAGTTCATGTAGAAGTCAATGGCAGAGGTCCACTGAACCATTTGAATAGGACATTCGAGGGGAAACTCGTTTTGAATTCGATGCAAATTTTCGGGTCGGGACTATTCGATCGAATATTAAACGTTCTAATTTTTTTCTTAAATAACCTCCCATTTGAGTCGTTAGTATATTCGAATTTATTAAGATTAAAAAAAAAAAATCACATTTGAAATTCAACTTTTGCTAAATCTGACTATAAGAATTGACTTTAGGCTGAGCCCATTTTTATTATGAAAGGCTCTTTCCCCTGGGTGAGCTTTTTTCCAATTTGGTGCAATGTGTTCAGTTAAAAATATATATTTAACTTTTTTACAATTTGTACCAAAAGGAGTTGAAATAGGATGGCTTCTGGCTAGGTGCACAGTGCTAGTGAAACAAGATCCAGTTTGGAGAATATTCTCTTGTTTTGTCAATGAACATCTCTAAACATATTGTGATTCTTAATGCAGCCAGCTCAATGCAAATAACACGTATTTAATGTATTTTAATCCTCTATGGGCTTTACAAATAGGAGTCCAATAATGGCAGACACTGTGTAAGAAAAGTCATGTTCCTATAATTTAAAGATAATGTTAGAATTAAGGTGAGCAGTAGTCAGCTAAATGAACATAAGACTGAAGTCAAATATGTGCCTTCATATAATGTATCCCTATATACAGATTACTTTAATTATTCTGAACTCAAACAGAAAATCCTCCCCTTTTATATTTTATGGCATAAAGCAGACTACTACTTGTGCACAATTTACATTATGTAGTAGAAAAAAACTTACCATTAATAAAATTAACCATTTTTCTTCCTTCCAAGCTACCATTTTCAGTGTTAGATGGCAGTTCTTTTGATTTCAGTTTTAAAGTTAGAGGTTCAATTTTTGGGTATGCTACCAAAGGAAAGAAACATTATAGTTAAATAGCCACAGATCAGTTAATATATGGTTAATATACACTAAATGACAAATTCCCAACCACACACCTACACTGACTGAATTCTAATCCCATGCCAACGTGTGACTTACTTGCTGGTGAGTGCAGACAATGCCAACAAATGCTCATCTTGTTCTTTAATAGGTTCCTGTCCCAAGAAAATTTGCGCACACAAAATGTTTTTATTACTAAACAAAACCTTGGGAAGAGGGTATTGTGGCCCATCAACAATTACTACAGCACTCACAAATATTGCAGGGGGGGAACCTGGGAGCTGTGGTTTAATCTGTCACAATCTCTAGTTGCGCCATTGCTTCTGTACACTAATATTATGGAGTATATTTATTAAGTGGTATAAAAAATGGTGGAATAATTTGTCGTGGCATTGTCGTGTAAGAAATGGTGTATAAAAGAAAAAAAAAAAACTTTTTCCTTAAACAACTTCTGACAGAAATTACTTACAAAGGTCGGAACCATTGTAAAATAACGGGGGAAAATCTAGCGTTCGCATGGAATAAAATAAAACACAGCTTGATAAATTCGCTGTTTATTTTACACAGCTTTTTACACCGTTAACAGCATAATAAATAGGAATGAGAGAGAGTGTGTGTTTATATACTTACCTTTTACATTAAAGTTCTTGTCACATACATTGTATGGCTTCTTGATAATGAACTTTCCTGGTACTGCAACAACATTTGGCTTACTTAAACCAGAGGTAGATGCTCTGTTTCCCTGCACTGGAGAAGCAATATTTTATATAATAAATATTATTATATATTTAATTAATAGCAAACTTTATTTATTCTAGTCCGTGTGAACATTTTTACCTTACCATCGCATTGTGTGTATTCATTATTACAATTTGCCATTTTTACAAATAAAACATTTACATCAATGGGACAAGAGTGAATTCACTACAAAATTCACAATTCAATAGCCCAGGTGTAATTCTGCCAGTTACCTAGAAAGTTCTAAAAAAATGGCAACTGCATAGGGTTCTATTTAAACAATAACATGTTGGCTAATTTGCTCTTTCTGTAATATATGACATGACAATGCATTATCAGTTTGAACTCACCAGTAGATAATCTGATCCCACGTTTCAATTCCAAATGCAAGCTATTGGATGGTTGTTCCTGAACACTGACTCGTCGCAATACTGGTTCATTACAGGGATAACCTGTAGCAAATAAATTCAAATCTTTAAAAGGGATACTGTCATGGGAAAAACATTTTTTTTCAAAATGAATCAGTTAATAGTGCTGCTCCAGCAGAATTCTGCACTGAAACCATTTCTCAATTTTGAAATCTGACATGGGGCTAGACATTTTGTCAATTTCCCAGCTGCCCCTGGTCATGTGACTTGTGCTCTGATAAACTTCAATCACTCTTTACTGCTGTACTGCAAGTTGGAGTGATATCACCCCCTCCCTTTTCCCCCCCAGCAGCCAAACAAAAGAACAATGGGAAAGTAACCAGATAGCAGCTCCCTAACACAAGATAACAGCTGCCTGGTAGATCTAAGAACAGCACTCAATAGTAAAAACCCATGTCCCACTGAGACACATTCAGTTACATTGAGAAGGAAAAACAGCAGCCTGCCAGAAAGCATTTCTCTCCCCTGGGGCAGCTGGGAAATTGACAAAATGTCTAGCCCCATGTCAGATTTCAAAATTGAATATAAAAAAAATCTGTTTGCTCTTTTGAGAAATGGATTTCAGTGCAGAATTCTGCTGGAGTAGCACTATTAACTGATGCGTTTTGAAAAAAACATGTTTTCCGATGACAGAATCCCTTTAAGGTGTGTTTCTGAAAAATCTTGTAAAATCTATAAATACAAGCAACAAAACGTGTATTTATAAAGCTGTGCATTTCTCCTTAGAGCTTATTAACAAGTGATTTGTGACTTTGGAAAAAAAAATTCACTCTGCAAGACAAGCAGAAACACTATTAAATTATAATCTTCTGTTCCAGAAGACAATTTAAGTGAAACAGCAATGCAGCTGTAACCTGTATTCCTACAGTTCCCAGAATGCTCTATAGGCCATGCATAATAAAGCATCAATAGCACAGGGGGATGTGCATTTATTGAGACTGGAGGCAGAGAATTCAGATCGAAACTTTATTCATGAGGATTCTGCTACACGGATATATTGTTTGTTTAGGTAGCCGCATTACACTGCCATTTAGGGTGAAGACACACAGAACTAGTAGCAGCTACTTGTTGCAGCTACAAAATACCCTGCCATAGACACTACTGAAAATTGCCTCTGCTAAAACACATGTTGTGTCTTAGCAAAGCCAATTATATCTATTGCCTATTTTGTAGCGGTTAGAAGTAGCTGCTACTAGAAGCTCTGTGCGTCTTCACCCATAATGTTGTTTTAACTGTGAATGTGTCATTATCTTCCCAAGCTTTCAATGTTACATCAAGTGTCACTTCTTCTGATGTCTGTAATCTGACATTGTGGGGTTAATGATCTTGAAAAAAAAACCAAAACATTGGATATGGCAGCCAGTAATGTAACTATACTTTTCTGGGTCCAGGTGACTTGCACCCGCCTCCATGATTTTTTCCTACCGCTTTGTGATCTCTGGCAGCCCCGATTGGGAGCAGTCCCGGGTGTACTCGAACCCCCAGCGCCCCCTGCAGTTAGGCCACTGGGGCAGTTGTACTTGGTAAAACTCTCCTGAGATTCCAGGAAGTGATTACAGTTGGGATCCTATATATAGAATACTCAGCAACTGATAATTTTCCCAGAAAAAAAATACATAAAATTTATATTAGTGTTGTGCTGGCCAATTGAGTGCAATTTTTAGAGTTAAGCTGGCCATAGATGTTGAGATTTTTAAAAGATCAGATTCTCGTTGTGAGACCACGATTTTCTCTGAAAGATCTTACGATCATACGAATTGACCATCAACTAAAATTTGCCAGGAAAACAAAGGGGAGCTGCCTGCTTGGCCCTGCAAACATAGATAGATTGCACTGGGACTGACAAAGATTTTTTTAACCTGGCCGATCAATTTCCTGACAGATGCCGGCCGAAAAATCGTAAAATGGTCGATCGTTCGAATCCTTCTAACCACACGATAATTTCGAAGGATTGGTTGGACTTCGCTAAAATTGGTCGTTCGGCAAGAAGAATCGTCGTGTCTATGGGGAGCTTTAAAGCTTCCTTTCTGCTCCTCCAGTTCCAATGTGTGGGACAGCAGGAACCCGGCAACAGTAAAGTCTACCCGATGTTTGATTTGTAAATTAAACTGTATTAATTGGATGCGCACACACAAAAAAGTATAAGGTAAAAAAAAACAAAAAACAATATTGTTGCAGCTTGTGGGAGGGGGGCTCTTGGTCGGCTGTTTCCGAGTGAGATCGATTTTCATACCGGCACCATGTTGGGGTCAATTATCAGAAGCCAACTGGGACACTTTATCTTGTTTTAGTCTAGTTTGCATTAGTATGTCCTTTTTACTTAATAACGACGAGTTAATTGGATTAGTTCATGAATTCATTCATAAATTAAGATGTAGCCTTTCCCCCGCCAACTCTACAGTGTTCTTACTTATTAGTTTATGATGAATGCATGTGGGGGGGCTGCCTATTTTTTTTTTTTTTTATAACAATATTTTTATTGTTATTTTAAATTTTGTAATACAATGTGCTAATCTGGCCTGAATGAGGCCTTCACAAATTATGGAAAGCCTTCATTTACTAAAACATGACCACCTATGTTTTAAGGTGATGCAAACCAAATTAAAGCACTAGATCACAAACAGATGGGAATTATAGGACTATTTGAATTGTTACCCAGAAGTCCTGGAATGAGCCTTCTCTTACCAATATTCATAAAGCAATATATTAAAGGAACAGTTCAGTGTGAAAATAAAAACTGTGTAAATAGGCTGTGCAAAATAAAAAATGTTTCCAATATAGTTAGTTAGGCAAAAATGTAATGTATAAAGGCTGGAGTGACTGGATGTCTAACATAATAGCCAGAACACTACTTCCTGCATTTCCCCTTTAGTCAGCGACTTGAAGGGGGGCCACATGGTACATATCTGTTCAGTGAGTTTGCAATTGATCCTCAGCTCAGATTCAAAAGCAACAGATATGACTAGGGATGGGCGAATTTGACCCATTTCGTTTTGCCAAAAATTCGCCATCGGCAAAATGTCACCGACGACCATTAAAGTCTATGGGCATCAAAAATTTTTTTGACGCACGTCTTTTAAATAAACACAGTCCTTGTTTTCCCTAAATTAAAGCCTAAAAATAGGCACCAGCTTCTTGGAAAAATGTTTTTGTTTAAATAAAAAACAAAACAAAACAAAACTACTATGTATTGAGTAAGGCAATGAACATATATGATAACATGGTAGGTACATCTGTCAAAGCAACAGTACCACCAAAGATTGATTGTTTGATAGGAATTGAAATATAATGTACTTTTGCATTATGTGTGTGTGTGTTTGATTCAGAAACTCTACTATAGTTTATAACAAGCTACTGTGTAGCTATGGGGGCAGCCATTCAAGCACAGGATACTCAGTAGATAACATACATTCTGAAGAATCCCATTGTATACTACAGAGCTTAACAGCTCTACAGCTTACTGTTATCTGCTGTGTATCCTATGCCTTTTCTCCTTTTTACAGCTTAAATGGCTGCCCCCATGGACT
This sequence comes from Xenopus laevis, assembly GCF_017654675.1. Lineage (NCBI taxonomy): Eukaryota > Metazoa > Chordata > Amphibia > Anura > Pipidae > Xenopus > Xenopus laevis. Next base: position 107,686,063 of record NC_054383.1, on the reverse strand, counting down.
ATAGTAGCGATTCTGAAGCATTTTAACAGTGCAGCACAGCAGTAAATTATTTTTTCATGGCTTTAAAACAATTTAACTTTTTGGTGTTACTGTTCCTTTAAGTAGGCTAGTGTTTTCTACAAAAAAAAAAGTTACTGCAACGCAACTTACGCTTTTTTGGACTATTCAACGGTTCTACATTTGGAATAGTTGTATAATCCGCTATTCGGGCTTCCTGTTTGACAGCAGTATATTCACCAAACTTGTCAATGAACTTGCCTGTTAACATTAAAACACTTTCAGGTTAAGTGAAAATCAAAATAAAGAAAAATAAAGAAATAAAAAAATTAAAAAAAAAAAAAACACACTGAAAACAAATTTACAGTATTCTTAAGAAACATAATTCCCTTTATATTGACGTAAAAAAAGTAAAAGGAGAAGAATGTAGTTGAAATTCCGGTTACAAAGATGCCCCTTGCATCTGAAAAAAAGAGTAAGAAGATCAGACAAACTGCAACTGGGTGGCACGAACATAGAGTGCAAGAACATCTGGGGTGACATATTCATGAATGCAACTCTATGCCCAGTTGTATAATCGGGATTCTGCTTTACTAGGCATAACTTATCCAATAAAACCTTTGTAGCCTTTAACAGATTGGCCTAAGAAATCTGGACCCAGTTTAAAGGATAAGTAAAACTTAAAGGGATTGTTCACCTTTGAGAACTTTTAGTATGATGTAGAGAGTGATATTCTGAGAAAATTTGCAATTGTTTTTCATTTTTTATTATTTGTGGTTTGAGTTTAGCTTTTTATTCAGCAGCTCTTCAATTTGCATTTTAAGCAATCTGGTAACTAGGGCCCAAATTACCCTAGCAACCATGCATTGATTTGAATAAGAGACTGGAATATGAATAGGAGAGACTCTGAATAGAAGGATCAGTAATAAAAAGTAACAATACATTTGTAGCCTTAATAAGAAAGAAAAAAAAATCACAAGTGAACAGAACTAACAAGGTATTTATGCCACGGCAAGTTGCCAACCCAAAACCGTCAGTGGGATGCCAACATCTAAAGTGTCAGGGTATAACATAACTCAAACTTAGGAACGTATTGATTAACATTGGAGACAAACATCACCAGTGATGTTGCCCATAGTAACCAATCAGCAATTAGATGTGAACAGTCACCTACAAGTAAGAAAACAAAAGCAACGATCTGATTGGCTTGTCTCCAATGTTAATAAATACTCCCTTGGTGTAAGGGATAGGTAACTAGATCACTTTCTCATGGGGCAGCAAATTGCAGGTCAGACTAGTTAATTGTGGGTGAAATTGACTGTATTCTTCATATTTTAACACAAGGAGCAGTAAAACCAGCAGGCTTAGAGCCACACTTTCATTGCCATAAAACTCAAAGCAGCTCTTAATACCCACACACTAGCCCAGCACTAGCCCAGCTTAAAGGGGTTGTTCACCTTTAAATTAACTTTTTTCTATGATGGAGAAGTGTAGCTTGGAACTGGGCATTCTTTAACATACTGAAAGCTAGCATAAAGGCAAATCACCCCTTTAAACCTCTGATTTTTAAATGAGACAAGGGTGGACTCTCTCAAGGAAAGGATAAACTAGAGTCTCAAACTACAGTGGGTTAGAGAAGTAAAAAAGAATTCACCAACTTCTTGTTAGCAGTTTGAAAATGATGAGAACTGTAGCAGTTAATCAGCAGGAGGGGTAAGTGTGCATGTTCCTGGCATATGGTATACCCTCATCCTTCTCTTTTTTATACAAACAAACACAAATAAGCTATATATTAATTTACAACTGTAAATTACTGAACTTACTTGTGCTAGGCAATGCCACATTTCTTCCTCTGTCCTCTTCATAAGTATCTGCAACACGCTGCTTTTCACCAAGCTGGACAGTTAATAAAATATCAGGATTCACCAAACCACAGTCTGGGTATAACAATAATAAAAATAATCATAAACAATAGTTCCACCAATTCCTCCGAATGGAAATCAATTTAAAGATATTCTGAAAATGTTGTCACGTTTACAAATTAAAACTGTGTTTAGATATGAACTACATTATTTTTAAAGCTCTCTTTTCCTTTTTTAAAGACACACTAAACATTAAATTTCCCTTTTTCTGAAGGTAAAGATGTGTGGGCAGGTTTTTTGCTGTGCAACAACAGGACAGTAGTATTAGGATGTTGTACCGTGTTAGCCATTGAAAAAACACAGAAAATTTAAAGATTGGTGATAGCTTTTATTGGCTAACTGAATAAGTAACAATTGCAAGCTTTCGGAGCACACAGGCCCCTTCGTCAGGCATTTTGCAATTGCAAAAGCAGCTTGCAATGGTTACTTATTCAGTAGAACAGTAGTAGGAAGAAGAAATATTGATAAATAGGAATACATTAAAAATTCTATTAAAGGGATAGTGACACCTCAGGTTTTAGCATAATTGAATTCTTTATCAAAATATGCCTATATCTCCTTTAGACCATTTTCCTCAATGTGACCTTTTCTATGTAAATTGGACATAGGTCACTTCTCCTTTAAGAGAGTGTCGGACTCCGAAACGTTCTTATGGTCCCTTGGGGCTGGTCAATCAGAGCTGCAAGGTAGGAAGTTAAATGCTTGACTGACAGGAAGAATCCGGCAGCACAGTTAAATGGTGTAGTGCTTATACTATGCTACTATACACAAGACACAGGGTTTACAACCTCCTTATCGCAGTGCTGCTGCTTCCTTTCATGTTCAGGTATGTGACTATACAATAACAATCCTCCGTTTCTCCACCGCACTGCAAAACTCCTCTTCTGCATCGCTTTGTGCTACTCATTTTTTTTAATGGTGTTTTTAACTTAAAGTGGCCATACACGGGCTGATAAAAGCTGCCGACCGCCCGACGAGCTTCCCCGATCGAGATCGGATGGGACTAAAAATCCCGTTGGATCGTGGCCACATCTGTTCGTTGATGCGGTCCCGCGATCCGAACGCCCGTTCCCATTCGTTAGGATCCGATCGTTGGGCCCACGATCGGATCAGGCCGATATTGCCCATCTCAAGGTGGGCATATCGGAGAGAGATCCGCTCGTTTGGCGACATCGCCAAACGAGCGGATCTCTCCTTGTATGGCCACCTTTATTCTGCCTTACTTGATTATGTGTGGGCCTTGCCTGCCTTCCCTGCACAAATGGAATGATCTGTGCCAGGACTGCTTGCAAGATTAACGTTTTAAAGGAACAGTTCAGTGTGAAAATAAATGTGTATATAGATAGGTTGTGCAAAATAAAAAATGTTTCTAATATAGTTAGGCAAAAATGTAATGTAAAAAGGCTGGAGTGACTGGATGTACAATATAATAGCCAGAACACTACTTCCTGCTTTTCAGCTCTCTTGGTTTACTCTGGCAGGTTACCAGGCAGTGACCAATCAGAGACATGAGGGGGGGGCACATGGGTCATATCTGTTGCTTTTGAATCTGAGCTGAATGCTGAGGATCAATTGCAAACTCAATGAACAGAGATGTACCATATGTAGGGTTGCCACCTTTTCTGAAAAAAATACCGGCCTTCCTATATTTTTGCAGTTTTTTCCTATTAATAACATTGGCATCAAGCATCATTTTTACCAGCCAGGCCGGTAAATTAGCGACCAGGTGGCATCCCTTCAAGTTACTGATTAACTCAGAGTTAGAGCGCTGAAAAGCAGGAAGTAGTGTTCTGGCTATTATGTTAGACATCCAGTCACTCCAGCCTTTATACATTACATTTTACTAAATATATTAGAAACATTTTTTATTTTGCAAAGCCTATCTATTTACCCAGTTTTTATTTTTATACTGAACAATTCCTTTAACCCACATAGCTGGAGTAGATTCTTAGTGCAGGAAAAGTCAAGCAGGCAGGAAAGGGACACGCATATATATCCTAGTAAGAGGGAATGAGTTAAAAGCACCATCTGAAAAAGAAAAAAACCATACCTGAGCAGTGCAGGAGAGGAGATTTTAGGAAGAGGAGGGCTTTTATCTTTTGCAGAGTGGGTGTGAGAGGCTGAAAGCAGTAGTACTCACCCCCTAAAGGAAGTAGAATTCTTCTCCATATGTGAAAGTGGAGTGTTTTTTAAAACAATATATTTTACTAATTAGTGAGTTTACATCAGTAGTTTTGTGATTAACAATTATTGCCATCAATGTAGAGATCTAAGCACAAACTAAAGGTGTCACTATCACTTTAAAGGAGACCACAAGTCTCGAATCACACCAATGTACCCCATTACAGCACAGCTTCCCTTTAACCTTGTGCTAAAAGGCAAAGTAGCACCGCATGGTTGGGGCTAACATCTCTTGGTTATTGGACTCTCTCGCAGTGATCACCAACCTTGCACTGAAGCCAGGACTAGATTAGCCCCAACTGTGCATGCTTCTGGTTGCCAAAGAGTTGGAGAAAGGAAGTCAAGCAGGCAGAGATAACAGCTGACAACTGTGTTTTGCTACTTTGCATTTACCACGAGGAACCAGGGAGTGGGGCCATATAGAGATGAATCAGTCATTTGCAAGTGAGGTTTGTGCAGAGAACCAAGGTTGTAGACATGGGTTTCATTCTTATTAAGAGATAATTATATACATTTTAGAAATTGATCACACTCAATTCCCCTTTAAATCCCTGCTTGAGGGATTGTGTCTGTGATCATTAAAACTATCAAAGGGGGTGTTCACCTTTGAGTTAACTCTCAGTATGATTTAGAGAGACTGATATTCTGAGACAATTTACAATTTGTTTTAATTTTTTATAGTTTGAGTGATTTAGCTTTTTTATTATCTTAAAATGTTTCTTTTTTTTTAAAAAAAACAACAAACAAATAAATTACCCTCAATACAATAATCACTTGTATAGGGAACATGGCATCCAGTTTAGCTTAAAGGGTGGTTTACCTTTAAGTTAACGTTTAGTATGTTATAGAATGGCAAATCCTAATCAACTTTTCAATTAGTCTTCATCATTTATTTTCTATAGTTTTTTTTACTTATTTGCTTTCTTCTTCTGACTCACTGCAGCTTTCAAATGGGGGTCACTGACCCCATCTAAAAACAAATGCTCTGTAAGGCTGCATATTTATTGCTATTACTTATTTTCTATTTAGGTCCTCTCCTATTCATATTCCAGTCTCTTCTTCAAATCAATGCATGGTCGCTAGGATAATTAGGACCCTAGCAACCAAATAGCTGAAATTCCAAATGGGAGAGCTGCCAAATAAAAAGCAAAATAACTAAAAAACCACAAATAATAAAAAATGAAAACCATTTGCAAATTGTTTCAGAATATCACACTCTACATCATACTTAAAGTTAATTCAAAAGTGAAGCACCCCTTTAAGTTGTGTAGCTTTTTATTCAGCAGCTCTCCAGTTTGCAATTTCAGCAACCTTCTTGCTAGGGTCCAAATTATCCTAGCAATCATGCACTGATTTGAATAAAAGTCTGGAATATGAATAGGAGAGGGGCTGAATAGAAAGATGTATAATAAAAAGTAGTAATTACAATATATTTGTAACCTTACAGGACATTTGTATTTTAGATGGTGTCAGTGAACCCCATTTGAAAACTGGAAAGTCAGAAAAAGAAGGCAAATAATTCAAAAACTGTAAAAAATATATAATAATGAAGAGCAAATGAAAAGCTGCTTAGAATTAGTCATTCTATAACATACTAAAAGTTAAATTGAAGGCAAACCACCCCTGTAATCAATAGAGAAAAAAAAAAAAACGACGGTTTTAAAAGCCTTGTACCATAGCCATGGGGGGGGGGGGGGAAGTAAAGGAGCGGAAAATGTAATCAGTCCGTGATGCTTTATTATTCCGGCATCCATAAAAGCAAAGCAGAAATATTTATTAGGGTGAGTGACACCTGATCATATTGAGGAGAAATCATGAATGTAAATGAATCACAGAATCTGTATAACTTGGTACAGTTCAATACAGTGTCTAGAAAGGAGTTTCAGTAATTCACAGTTTTATTACACAGCAGTAATAGCAAGAATAAATCTCATGGAAAGCAATCAAGTTCCATTCAAGAGCTAACTCACCAGGCTCTGTGATATTTATGCTTTCATGTCTTTCGAGCACATTACGGCTTTTCCGACATGGTTCATCTTCTGGCTGAATCCTTAAGAAGTTGTTTGGATTAAGAATAATAAATCCTTTGGGGGGGGAAAAACAAAACAAAAAAAAGAGTCAAGATAAGTAAAAAAGGATGCATTTATTTCACTATCACCTTTCATCTAACTATATACACACATACATACATACACACACACTGAGGTATGGGACCTGTTATCCAGAATGCTCAGGTCCTGAGGCTTTCCGGATAACGGATCTTTCCATAATTTGGATCTTCATATCTTAAGTGTACTATAAAATAATATAAACATTAAATATACACAATAGGCTGGTTTTGCTTACAATAAGGATTAATAATATCTTAGTCTGGATCAAGATACCGTTTTATTACAGAGAAAAAGGAAATAATTTTAAAAAAAATGTAGATTATGTGGTTAAAATGGTGTCTATGGGAGACAGCCTTTCCGTAATTTGGAGATTTCTGGATAAAGGGTTTCGGATAACGGATCCCGTATGTCACTTATTTTTCATAAGTTTAAGCAATATATAAATTATGCATCGACGTTTTGGTTCATGGTTTAGTAGTTTAGAATCTCTCAAGATGCTCAATCATAAAATAGTTTACAATAAAGCCACAACATTTAAAACATATAATCCCACCTATTGAGTGACCCAACAACTCGTAATCATGTGAAAGCCAATGGTGATTCATTGTATCATGCATCAATACAAACAACACACTACAGCACAATGTGTAATAATTAGAAATTAACCCATTAGGAGGTAGATCTCACCATCTCACTGAACCTAGCGTCTGTCCAAAAAACAATTAAATGAGTGGTATTCATATGTATAATACACAAAAGCCATGAATATCCTTATAAACGGTGAGTAGTGATGTCATCAGTTATAAACAGTGAGTAGTGATGTCATTTTTGTCATATGACTCACTAAAACTTGTGTATTATAATAAAGGACCCCATGTTGCAAAATATGAGGATATTAGAAATTACTCGGCCTACAGCCTTGTGTTTTTATATAGTCATGAAACTCCTCTGTAACTTATAATATCCTTATAATTTACAAAAGGGAGAACTTTATTCACTATATAAATGTATGTATGTATGTATGTATATATGTATATATATATATGTATATATATATATATATATATATATATATATATATATATATATATATATATATATATATATATATATATATATATGTATATGTATAATGTATGTATATATGTATAATGGATCCTACCAATAGTAGGTATACTCTGGGGCATTGCAATAAATTTGCTTTGTGAATAAAGACTCCCCCTAAACTGCACTTCCAAAGCACCCATGTGTACTATACCGAGGGATATGAGAATTCCATGAATTTCTTTGATTACACCAGTGTAAAGGTCTCGCTGCCATCCTTCGAGGAGATCCCACTCCTTTTCAGAGAAATAAACAGCAACATCTCGGAATATTACCTAGTGGAATAAAAAGAGGACGAAGTAAGAACAAATTAGGGACCTGATTTATTAAACTTTATGCTTTAGTTAGAATAAACCTAATACACAAAGTTACACATGATTGTTAAGGTAGCTCATAATTTGATTATGTATATTTGTGTTCTTTCCCCTCTCCAACTAATCATTCCATATGGTTTTAAAACAACTGCCTGGTTTCCTACACTAACTGACCTTGGCTAAAGAACAAAATACAAACACCAGTGGTTCCAAAAGCATAGACCGCTAAATGGATATATTGGCCGTTGGGCAATTCCATGCTGTTCATGAAAATGTCTTTACCCTTTAAAAAAAAAGTTCCATTTAATGAACTTATTAACTTTATTAGATCTTTTATATGTTTATCCTTAGTGACAAGGAGGCAGCTCTTTTCACATAAAAGGTCAAGAAGCTCCATGGTCCATTATTACTCAATGCAAACAGGTCAAGCCCCCCATATGTACTAATAGGTAAAAATTTTTGCTCAGGAGCAGTAATCCATAGCAACCAGTAAGATGTTTGCTTGTAAACAGGTGACGGGCAAATCCTACCTGCTGATTAGTTGCTATGAGCTACTGCTCCTGAGCAAACAAGTGTATTTTATTACATAACCCTCAAGGGCTATTTCAATAGCAGTAACACAAAACCAAAGCAGCGGCAAATCCACTAATGGTGCTGAGAGTACTGGTATAAAAATGCACAAATGGCCACAAAGCTTACAGCTCCGCACACACCTTTTTTAATACGGTGAGCCAATGTATCTGTTCAGATGCCAATTAACTGGCGTCGGTTGCTCAGACAGGAAAAACTGGATTCCAAGGGGAGCAAGTAACCATCTGGCTAAATAAATACAAGCTTATAGCCGGGGCAATAAAAGAACGTCATTAACAAGAATGACCCTATCTGATGACCCTAGCTTTGGTAAATATGCAGAGTGAAGGCTGGGACGTGCAAGTAAGAAGCACTGCTAATATGACTGGAAGGCTCAGAATAATTAGTTGCAATTGTATGTGAGAATTCATGGCAAAGCTCCATCTCTCTTCCAGCCCTACATCCGTGAAGATGGCCAGAGCAGATACCTATAGTTTGGCAATTCTGTTGCCATTTAAAAATAAACCCCCATGCGGTTATCTTGACATCATAGCACATCCCAGCAGGTAAAAGTGTTAAAGGAACAGTTACACCAAAACACTAAAGTACTGAAGGTGGCATGTACTGTTGCCCTGCACTGGTAAAAATTAGGTTTGCTTCAGAAACACTACTATAGTTCATATAATCAAGCTGCTGTGTAGAAATGGCGGAAATTGAAAAAAGGTTATATGGCACAGGTTAAAGGGGAAGTAAGGTCAAATAGAATAAGGCTAGAAATGCTGTTTTTTGTATACTAAACATAAACAATAGTAGTGTTTCTGAAGCAAACCCAACAGTTTTACCAGTGCAGAGCAACACTGAATTAGATTTTTATAACTTTAAAACACTTTCATTTTTTGATGTTACTGTCCCTTTAAGTATATGTCACTAATGCTCAAAGGACAATCAGACTGCTTTGAAGGAAGAGAGCTGTGCCAGGACTACAAACAACAAGTTAACAACAAGTTATATATGACAGTTAATTCTGTAGTAAAGGGATTCCTCTTTACGATCTTAGGAAAAAATACTGAAGCTCTATTTAAGGTGGAAAAAAGTATATAGAAAATAATTTTACAAAATCTGTCTTACCTGTGGAGAAACATGGCCTGCCATATTTTCACACAGTACTTTATTAAAACTCCAAAGTCCAAAGTTGCAGTCAGTTGAGTGATCAGCAAAGAAAAATTAACTGTAACTAGTAACATATGCTCTCAATGAAGCCTAGGGAGAAAAGCAAAGTTTTGATAAGATGCACAGGACAGCAATTAAAAACAGGTGTAGGTGTGGGTATCCAGAATGCTCGGGATCTGGGGTTTTCCGGATAAGGAATCTTTCTGAAATTTGGATGTCCATACTTTAAGTCTACTAAGGAATCATTTAAATGTTATTTAACCCAATAAGACTGTTCTCTATCCAATAAGGATTAATTATATTGAAGTTGCGATCAAGTACATGGTACAGGTATGGTAAAACCCATTATCCAGAAAGCTCCGAATTACGGAAAGGCCGCCTCCCATAGACTCCATTTTATCCAAATAATGTAAAGTTTTTAAAATTATTTCATTTTTCTCTGTAATAATAAAACAGTAACCTGTACTTGATCCCAACTACAATATAATTAATCCTTATTGGAAGCAAAACCAGCCTATTGGGTGTTTTCTAGTATTTCTGGATTTTTCTGGATTTTCTAGTAGACTTAAGGTATGATGACCCAAATTACGGAAAGCCCCAGGTCCCGAGCATTCTGGATAGCAACTCCCATACCTGTAGTTTTTTTTATTATTATTATTGCGAAAAAGAAAATCAGCGAAAAAATTTGATTATTTGATTAAAATGGAGTCTATGGGAAATGGCCTTCCTGTAATTCGGTGATTTCTGTATAACGGATCCCATACCTGAACAAGTTATTGCTTTAAAGAAGAAAAAAGTTCCCTTTGGAGACAAAACCTTGGGTCCGATGTTGCAGAAATGAAAGCAGTCACTTAGCTGTGCAATATGAACCAATCAGAAGGGAGCATGCATGTTGCCTTAAGCATGGCTCTACTCTTATATACCTGTTTTCAATTGGCTCCCAATGGAGAGAGCAGACAGAAAAAAAACTGGCAACCTGTTTCATGGCTGCAACACTGGAGCTGGGGTTGGTCGATGTGAACAGGGGCATTAGAGGTCATAACCTTCAATACCAGAAAAAAAAAACAGAACTGCATTTAAAGGAGACATAGGATAAATTAAATAAAACCTAATTTTCTATGAGTATGAGTAATATATGGTGTTGTTTTTACATTTATATTATCTTTAAAAACAGCCCCTTTATTTGAGCTCTCTATAGATGGTCACTGTCCGTGTTTCAAATGAGGGGTGGGTGTGTCCTAATGGTCCCTGCCAGAAGCACAGTAGGAGGGGGACAGCCTTGCAGTCACACAAGCAGACATGTTTCAGTTCCCCATCAAGTCCTGCTAGCTGCTGATTGGTTCCTGTTCTACAGTGCAGTAAGCCGAGCGCTGCCTGCTCCCCTCCACACCCTGGGAATTCAGGGAGCAGGAAGTGGAAGGGAGGGATTATTAGGGTTTTTGCAGAAATATTCAATAAATCAGCCTAAAACTTTACTTTTTTTAAGCATAATTCTTCTATATCGAAATGAGTATAATGCACTGGTACCGTCTTATTACTTACACAAAATGTCTCCTTTAAGAATGAACTCTAGTGCAGGAATGGGCATCTGAACTACAACAATCAACATGAGCTTTCAGTGGTAGGCTTGAAGAAGACCTCCAGTTGCCCATTCCAACACAAAAGCTGGCTCTTAATTATGCAGCCCTGTGCAGACTTTCCAAGCCAGTGCCTCTCGTTGCAGTAAAAACAGAGGCGAGATTACTGGATGATGATCAATGGGCACCACTATGCACAATTACCTGTTCTTTAACATACAAAACAGCAGATATATGTATAAATTAAAGCTCCAAATATGGAAAAGTGCAAAGGAAAACAGTTTCTCCAACATGCTATCAATCAGCAAACCAGTCGCCCAGATGCATATTATTAGGGAACATCTAACGTGAAATAGACTCGCTCAGGGGCACTTAGTGTTAGTGACATACTGATTAATACCAGTGATTAAACGAGCTGGTGCGTCTATGTGAAAACTATACATTTTACTAAACCCTGTGGCTCTGAGGAGATAATAATGTCATATGGCTAAGCCATCTGTTACACAGCGAAAACCTACAATATTTAATTCAGAACTATTTATGCTTTGCATTGGAAGAGTTAATGTTATGGCCCAGTATTAGGTGGGAGGCGGAGGAGAGTGAACAATACAGGTTAAAAAGCAAAACTCAATTACAATTCCCTGATGCGAACGATCATTTTTTAAAAAAAACATTCTGCCCTAGAAACAGGTGTTAAAAATAATTTATATTAAAATAAGCTTTTTATATAAGGCTGGGGGCATGAGTTTAATAAAAATCAAATACAGGTGATCCAGGAAACCAGTTATCCAGAAAGTTACGAATTACAGAATGGTCGACTCTACTAAAAAAAATGTATAATTGATTTCCTATTTCTCTGTAATTATAAAACAGTGCCTTCTACTTGATACCAACTAAAAATATAATTAATCCTTACTGGAAACAAAACCAGCCTATTGGGTTTATTTAATATTTACAGGATTTTCTAGTAGACTTGAGGTATGAATGTCCAAATTATGTAAAGTCCCATTATCTGGAAAGCCCAGGTCCCGAGCATTTTGGATAACAGGTCCCATACGTACTGGATCGATAATAAAGAATGCTCAGGACCCAGGTTTTTCCATATAAGGGATCTTTACGTAATCTGGATCTCCATAAATTAAGTGCACTTTAAATAAATGTATACATATAACAACATATAATAGGATTGTTCTGCATCGCAATATGCATACGCAATATGTTGGCGCTATATAAATACATGTTAATAATAATCTAATTGTATCAGTTGGGCTCAAGAACAATGTACTGTTTTATTATAACAGAGAAAATGAAAATCAATTTTGAAAATCTGAATTATTTGATTAAAATGGGTCTATAGGAGACTTTAGGGTTCATTAGGATAATGAACCCTATACCTGTAAATACTGTAATTATCTGAACAAGAAAGTGCATAGCAGTAACAAACCAGAGAGAGGCAAAAGGGACGACATACCCTGGGCTATAATTTGGATAGTGTTCCTGATTCTGCCATCTGAGCTTCACTCCATGCCTGAGCTGCCTTCCCAGCTGCATCAATAGATCTGAGGCCAGGGGAAAAAAAGTGCATTAGAAAAAAATGCTCTGTAAGGCAACAAATGTATTGTTATTGCTACTTTTTTATTTTTTTATTCTCAACTTCCTATTCAGGCCTCTCCTACTTATATTCCAGTCTCGTATTCAAAGAAATGCATGGTTGCTAGGGTAATTCAGACCCTAGAAACCAGATTGCTGAAACTGCAGAGCTGATGAATGAAAAGCAAAATAATTCAAAAACCACAATTGATAAAAATTGAAAATTGTCTTCAGAATATCACTATGGGGAAAAAGTCTGTTGCCCAACAACAAGGTTTTGCCAGAGTGCCCTTGACCCACCAGTGAGGAAATAGATAGTTCACATAACTTTTCATGCAATATAAAATGCCCTTTACTTGTTTTAATTATATGCCTATTTCCAGCTTTTAAAAGCAGGTCACTAACCTCAAATTGCTGTGAGGCTACACGTTTATTTTAATTTCTCCTCTTTTCATTTAGTCTTTCTCCTATTCATTTGCCAGTCTCTCATTCAAGCCACTGCCTGGTTGCTATGGAAAGTTGGACCCTAGCAACCGGACAGCTGCCTAAAATTCCAAACTACTGCACTGCTGTTCAAAAAGCAAAGTTCAAAAAAAATAAATCACAAAAACAGAAAATGAAGACCAAGCTGCAGATTGTCCTAGTTAATCACTGTGTACATCATGCTAAAAAGTAAAGGTGAACTAACCCTTTAAGAATTGGATTATCTTTCCCAGTAACCCAGCAGCATGAGCCATATGTGCAACCTTCTAGACTGCAACTGTAACTTATACATAACTCACAATAGCCACAGCAACACATGCCAGCAACATATTTCAAGAAAGGCTGCAGATCCTTGGCCCAGAAAAAGGCATGGGTACCTCCAACTTAACAAAGGGAATCTCTTAAAAAATACTTGCTGGAGGGCTAAACTTTAAGAAGATCCCTGTTCACATCATGCCAAATTTTAATTTAGACAATCTGCAATAGGTTTTCATTTTTGAATTTAGCTTTATGTTCAGCAATGCTCCAGTTGTGAGTTTCCGCAGCTGGTTGCTAGGGTCCAATACATACCTACTGCCAGGCGCTGGTTTGAATGAGAGACTGGATGATTGAATAGGAGAGGGACTGAAATGTGGTAATAAAACCATAACCTCACAGAGAAATTTTTGGCTGTTGGGTTAAGTTAAAAAAAAAGCCAGGAAGCACAAATATCAAGAAGTATCATGAAAAATAGAAAAAAAATTCTTAATTTTAAGAATGGGACATTGAAGAATGTAAAGGCGAACTAGCCCATTAAAAAGAGAAGGAAAGCTACTGAAGCAGTTTATTGCCAATAGATTAACCACAATAGTGCAAGCTATAACACTATATTTATTTATTCTGCAGAATGCTTTACCACACTTGCGTAGACAACTCTAGAAGCGGTTTGTTTAGGATAGCAGCTGCCATATTAGCTTTGTGTAACATCACTTCCTGCCTAAGTCTCTCCCTGCTTAAGGTGGCCATACACGGGCAGATAAAGCTGCCGATATAGGTAATTTAGACCAATTTGACAGTTTATTTGCCCGTGTGTGGGGGCTTCCGACGGGTCTTCCTGTTCGATATCTGGCCACGATATCGATCGGGGATTTTTACCTGACTGATCCGTCAGAGCCCCTTGGCGTATCGTAATTTGATCGTTCAGCCATACGTTCGAATAACCCCGGATATAGCCATGCCGTTAGTGGCATATCGGGGAAAGATCCGCTCGTTTGGCGATGTTGCCAAACGAGCAGACCTTTAGTCTATGGCCAGCTTTACTCACAGCTCTGGGTTCAGATTACAGCAGGGAGGGGAGAGAGAAGCAAACTGAGCATGTTCAAGCCCTAGCCCCGAAATTGTAATTGAACAGCACCACTCAATCTTTGTAAGATAAAAATGCCTTTATTGCAGATTTCTGGGCATGTGATGCTCAGAAATCTGCAATAAAGGCACTTTAATCTTACAAAGATTGGATGGTGCTGTTCAATTACAATTTCTTCTATATCGACTGGTGATAAGTGGACACTGGGGAACCTGCACCACAACTTAAAAAGAAGAAAAGGTGTAAGAAGTCGTGCTGACTGCTCTTTCTACACAAGCCCTAGCCCTGAACATCTGAAGATTTTCGTGACTTTCGGGAAAAGGGCAGTTGTTCAGGACCGGAATATTACTCCAACTGCGAATGTGCCCGAAAACTATGGTCTGCTTCTGAAGTTTAATGAAGAAAAGAAGATGGCAACCGCAAACTCCTTAGGACAGAACCTGCACAGAGGGGTAAGTAAAAATTTAAGGGCATTTTTCCCGGGTACCAGGTAGGCTGTGGGGTGGGTGGTCTACTATACGTAGGGTAGGGGTTTTTTATGTACGAGTTGAATTCTCCTTTAATGTATATAAATGAATGAAACATTCCAGACACTTAATTGATTTGATAACCTTATTGTTTTACTTTATACACTAATGGCCTTTACTTTATACACCAATGGCCTAATTGGGCTACTTTTTAAAATGGCTTTTGACTACTTTTTTCGATAGCCTTTGGCTGGTTCTGAAATATAAACCTGGCAACCCCCGAGGAAGATGTGCAACGGAGGAACAAAGGCTATAGAGGCAACAAAAACCTGTCCTGAGGGAAAGTGAAAGTTCAGTATAAGGGGTATATGCCCAAATATGATGCCAGGGAGCCCAAATGTGACGCTGCTGGGCAGCTACTTGCACTCCTTTCGCCCCACAAGGTGTCTCATATAAATAAGGGCCTTTCCAGACAGTTTAGGGGGTTCTGTGGGTAAAATAAGACCAGCTGCAAAGCCAGAAGCAGCCTGGGTTGGAAGATATAAACACATGGGGGTGCAGGGAGCCGACCCCCCTCTCAACAGACTAATTGCACAGCCCTGTGTGACACGGGCCTTTTCTCTGCAGCTCAAAGGGCCAGGGATGGGGGCGGGACCCGCGCTGAGACTCCAAGAGAGCAAGAATAGGAGGAAGAGGAGGAGGAGTGCTGCTGCAAGTGCTGCTGCCGGGGGAGGCGTGAGGGCTAGAGAGAAGGAGAACGCTGCCAAGGATGGGGAGGGAGAAGTAAAGCGCTATTAGGAAACAAAGCGATTTGGACCGCGGAGCAGCGGAACCAGCACCGGGAAGGGAATACATGGCGCCAACAGCACGTTATACTCACACTGCTAGCATAAAGTAACAGGGGGATCACAGAACCTGCAACTGGCAGCCGCAGCACATTCCCATCTGCATCCTTCACCAACTCCGGATCTACATTACAGAAATAGAAATCCCTCCGCCTCATTAAAATTAAAAAAAAAAAAACTCGCTGGAAAGCTTTTGCAACGCGGCCGACGCCGGCCGTCCCTTGTGTGATACGTTACGTCATCACGTTTAGATATCGTACAACCTTCACCTCAGAAAAAAAAAAAGTAGTCCGTAAGAGATTGATTGTTGCCGCTCTTCTTATAATATGAGTCGTGGTGCAGGGCTGCGCCAGTGTCCATTACACGACAGCGTGAGGTGGTTCTGTGGTAACTGCTGTTTCTTAGGAAGCCTCGGGCTGCGCTTTTTGTACCAGTTTAGCAGGTTTTTGAGAAATAAGTTTTGTTTCGGGGAAGTAACCCTAACCTTGTATGAGCCTGTTGTCTGGTGCTACATCCATACGAGGTTTAGTAAAGAAAGAACATTTGCCAACGCGGCGTCCCTTGAGTATAAAGATTTGAGGAAATCAGAAGGACTTGTGCCAATATTTAATCATGTTTCAGTAAATAAACACCAGGGATATTTGATGTTCAACCAAACAGTTTCCACAATCCAAGTCCATGAGGGTGGCTGTTCTGGGAGTAAAGCTGGCCATCGTACCATCGGACTTTCCCATCTCCCGACCCGCCACTAACCATTCAGATCAAAGTCTTACCATTCAGATCAAATAAAGTAGTAAAAGAACAGATCAGCCGATGTTCTGCCCCTGACAGCAATCGTACGATAGTTATGTCCGACCAAAGCTGGTGACAGTCTCCCACTGAAAATCGTACCATTGGCAATACACGCAGAGATATTATCGGCAGGCGACAGAAATTTTCTAACCTGTCTGATCGACCAAACGACCGATCTCCGCCGGACGAAAAATGTCAGGACTCACACGGTCCGAAAATCGCACGAATCCACGATTTGTACGATCGGATTGTTGCGTCTATGGCCAGCTTTACAGTACAACAACAGCTGGAGGCACTGCTGGTTGGACATGTAGAAACCACAGCAATGCACATCATATGTTTCCTCATTCAGGGCCTTCATCACAGGTCCCAGGTCTGGACTGAGAATTAAAATAGGCCCTGGCATTTCAGGTACACAGAGGCCCAAACAGCCCCCACCAGCCCACTAAATAGTGACTTTCTCTGGCACCTTATAGCAGCTCCTCTGGCATTTGCCAGAGCCACAGATTGCCAGTCCGGGCCTGCTTCATCATCATCAAGTGGCCCAGAGCTAGGGACCAGTAACATGAAAAAATTAAATTGTTTTAACGTAATATAAATATAATGCAGTGTTGCCCTGCACCAGTAAAACTGGTGTTTGCTTGAGAAACACTACTTTTGTTTATATAAATAAGCTGCTGTGGAGCCCTGGGGCAGCTATCCAAAGGAGAAAAGGCTCAGGTTACACAGCAGATAACAGATAAGCTCTGTCGAACATAATGGTGTTATCGGTTATACACTATTTAACCTGTGCCATATTTTTCAATTTCCGCCATTGCTACACAGCAGCTTGTTTATATGAACTATAGTAGTGTTTCTGAAGCAAACATGTCAGTTTTACCAGTGCAGGGCAGCACTACATGATATTTTCATTACTTTAAAACACTTTAGTTTTTGGTGTTACTGTTCCTTTAATGTAGCAGGTGGCCTTTCCCCAGGGAGCCACAATTATTACCTTATATCACCTGGGCCCCTCCCCATGACTAGGGTTACCACCTGGCCGGTCTTTTACCGGCCTAGCCATTAAAAATGATGCTTCATCCCAATGTTATTAATAGGAAAAAAAGTTAAATATATTTTTTTTTTTCCGGAAAAGTTGGCAACCCTACCCATGACCCACAAATTGGGTCCACCCCTTCCACAGGGCCCTGACTGCAGTATCTCCTTGAAGGCAGCCCTTCTCCCAATTACCACCCAACATTAAAGAACCAGTAACAGCAAAAATGTTCTAAAAAGAAAAATCGTTAGCATGCTACGAAAAAAAGACGCCAACACAGATTAAACTTTAAAAACGCTCAGTCTTTATTAATAAATAACTTACCGAAACTCTGCTTGCGCTCCTCTTCAGAAACAGCAGCAGGGCGATGATCCATCGTGCAGCGCTCGATTTCTCCTCACTGGCTATCTCCTGTAAGGAAGGCAGGGAGGAGAAATAAAGCGCCGCACGATGGATCGCCTTTTCTGAAGAGAAGCGCAAGCGGAGTTTCGTTAAGTTAAGACTTAGCGACTTTAAAGTTTAATATGTGTTGGTGTCTTTTTCTACGTAGCATACTAACGAATTTAAAAAAAATGTTTTTGCTGTTACTGGTCCTTTAATATTGTGCACTGGTAAAAAGACGGGCGCACTGATGAGGGTCCGGGGATAGTGCTGATGTCAGGGTCGTAACTATAGAGAAAGCAACTATGTGGATAGATTGTCAGACTAGGATTCCTGGGGGCAGGTCCGGACTGAGAATTAAAATAAATCAGCCCACTAAATACTGACTTTCTATGGGACTTTATAGCAGCCCCTCTGGCATTTGCCAGAACTCACAGATTGCCAGTCCGGGCCTGCCTGGGGCCCACTGTTTGACCAGTCAAGCCCCTTCTACCCACTGCTGCAGCAAGTACATTTAGTCTCTTACCCGATAAGTGTACCTTTAATTGACTGCAAAATCCACCCCGGTCTATCAGTCCTTGGAGCAAAGTGCTGCTCTTTCTAAGCCTTCCTGACTAGCTTCCACCTCTGAAGTGTAAAAAAAGATAAATTGTGCGCGGGAGTCCAGTGGGAAAGGGGATCCAGGTGCACGTCCTGGGCCCAGGCTACATTACTTAAGTCACTGGTAAGGGGTTTGTTCCCTTAGGGCACAGTTTATTTAGTGGGACTTTCTATTCCAGGCTCCCCATCAACATCCATCCCTGGGTAGCAGATGGAGTCCAAGGAGGAAAAGCCATTTGCTTTCTCCTATTATATTTATTATAGACAGAAACTTATAGTAACACCACTGGGCCAATTAAGGTAACAGGTCATAAGTAGGGCTGCCACCTGGCTGGTATTTTACTGGCCTGGCCGGTAAAAATTATGGTTGATCCCAATGTTATTAATGGGGAAAAATGATAAATATATAGGAAGGCCAGTATTTTTTTCCGGAAAAGGTCGCAACCCTAGTCATAAGTAACAGTAACTGGGATTTCCTGAGCCAGAAGAGGAATTACTTTACCATGTAAGTAAATTAGGCCCAGAACCTTTAATGTATTAAGTAATTTGGATCACTATACTTTGTCTACAAAAAAGGATTTAAACATTAATTAAAGCTAATAGAGTTGCTTTACCTCCTACAAGGATTCATTATATCTTACTTAGTATCAAGTACAATGTACTATTGTACTACAGAGAAAAAGGAAGTCATTCTTAAAAATTTTGGATTTTATAGGAGAGAGCCTTCCCCGTAATTCAGAGCTTTCTGGATAATGGGTTTCCGGGTAATGGATCCAATACCTTTTATGACCAGAATTTTGGTTTTCATAACCTATTGCTTATTGTTTTACATTGCATTTATATATATGTTATATTTATATAACACCACAAATTCATATAGTGCTTTATAAGGCATAAAGACAAGCAGAGTACAGTTACTATACATTAAACCAGGTGAATAAATACATAATTTGTAGGTGTTTTAAATGAACAATTGGAATGAGGTCCCTGCTCTCTGGTGCCACTTACAGGAGATCATTGTCATTGGTCATGTTTCCTATCACTTTGCAGTATGTGTTAGGTTTTAGATCATAAATTAACTACCTGTTATATGATAAACCTTACAAATGAAATAGAAATAGAAGGAAAAAACTAATCCCTTTAGTTCAGTTCTCTCCTGCCGATCCTCCTTCAGTCTCTCAACCGTAGAATTGCTTCACAAGTATAAAAAATGGATCAGCGCCTCTGGCAACGGAGAAAAACAAATAACAGACAAAAAGAAATATATAGTGTAGTATTTTCAAAAAGTCTTTTTACACCTTGTGTTGGAATGGGGAAATAGTGCTGTTTTCGACTGTTCCTATAGGTTTCCATACCTAATGGTCACTCTGCTGTTGTGATGTTCGTTATGTTGCTTCGTTAATGAAAGTGGAGCTCGGAAACTATTTCTGTAGGGGATCTCTTGAGGAAGCTGATTGGATCAGCGAAACGCGTCAGGTAGTAAGGGACAGAACGGCAATCTGCAGAGGAAGGCACAAGGGAGAAGGGGAAGCCGGCATTACTCCTGTCCCGGATCCAACTAGGCAATCTGCAACGCTTTTTAATGACAAAAAATGTGAGTGCAAATTTTTACTTTTTAACAAGTTTTTTATAAAACGTATTACACTATATGTCTTATTTTGTATGGGTTAACCTATGGAGTGACAGAGGAAGAGAACAGCGCAGCACAGACAATATTATATGCAAGTTTAAAACTACTTTCTTGTAAGTAGGCATTTCACTCAGTCTTGGTGGAAGTATCTGCAGGAAATACAGATGCATGCTGAGAGGATTTCATGGTTATTTAAAGGGGAAGCACATTGGTTATCCTGTGTAAAGATTAATTCTCAATTTAAAGGGGAAAACAGCACTATTTCCCCATTCCAGCACGTGGTGTAAAAAAACTTTTTGAAAATACTACAACATATATATTTTTTTGTGTTATTGGTTTTCTCCGTTGCCAGAGGCGCTGATCCATTTTTTATACATATGATAAACCTTATTTTGAAGTACATTTGTTACCTGTAAACATGTATGATTCTATAAAATATAATTGCATTTGCACGCAGTACTCTTGAGAACTTTCCAAAACACCTGCCGAAACCCAGGACCTTTAGATCTTCAGTCTAACGCTCTCCCAACTGAGCTATTTCGGCTTATGTTTGAGTGTACATGGGTCCTTGGATTGGTTTGGTATCATATCCAGCAAATGAAATGTAAAATGTGCCCCAAAGTTACATATTTCCAAAATGTTCTATTCATCCAAAAAAAATCAGAAATACATAAAGTATGGTATTCGCAACTGCAGAAATACAATGC
This sequence comes from Xenopus laevis, assembly GCF_017654675.1. Classification (NCBI taxonomy): domain Eukaryota; kingdom Metazoa; phylum Chordata; class Amphibia; order Anura; family Pipidae; genus Xenopus; species Xenopus laevis. The sequence goes on along the minus strand of NC_054383.1, from coordinate 107,665,244 downwards.
CACACAAAACACATGGAAATGGTCAATAAAGGGGTGGTTCACCTTTAAGTTAACTTTCAGTATGTTATAGAATTCTAAGCAACTTTTCTAATGGCCTTTATTTTTTATTTTTTATAGTTTTTGAATTATTTGCCTTCTTCTGTGACTCTTTCCACCTTTCAAATGGGGGTCACTGACCCCATCTAAAAGTAAATGCTCTATAAGGCTGCAAATTAATTATATACTTTTATTACTCCCCTTTCTATTCAGGCCCTGTACTCTTCATATACCAGTCTCTTATTCATATCAACGCATGGTTGCTAGGGTAATCAGGATCATAGCAACCAGATTGCTAAAACTGCAAACTGAAGAGCTGCTAAATAAAAACTAAATAAGTCTAAAACCACAAATAATAAAAAATGAAAACCAATGGCAAATTATCTCAGAAAATCACTCTCTATGTCATTCTAAAATGTAACTAAAAGGTGAACAACCCCTTTAAAAAATGTGAGAGAGTAGAATTAATATAAAGTGGTACTTCTGGCATCCAGTTTGTAGAAAAAAGGCAATGGAAAAATACAAGTTCTGTTTAACCCTGTAATGACTGGGTAAAGATATAAATATATTTTCCATTTCCTAATAGTTATAGCAATTACTGTATATATATTTAGTCATTCTTTACATGTATAATTATATTTTATTTATATATAATTATTTTTTAAACACGGATATTAAACTGAGCTTTTACCTCCAAAAAATTATTACCTAAATGGATCACTATGAGGTAATAATGAGTGGTTTATTTTATCTGAACAAGTCCAAAAGTCCATACTTTAGATGCCTTACCAAAAAACTACAAACTCAGAGAAGTAACAGAGAATTCAGCAAACATTATTGTCAGAAGTGGGATTCGAACCCACGCCTCCAGAGGAGACTGCGACCTGAACGCAGCGCCTTAGACCGCTCGGCCATCCTGACACCTTGCAGTGTAAATTTTTGAATACAAAAATGTTGTCTTTCTATTAGCTTTGTAGACACGCTTCGCAAGCAACCTTTTTATCAATGTCTCCAAAGGGGCAAATTTACTAAAGGGCGAATTTTCACCTTTGAAGGCTTCGCCATACTTTGTGCAACTTCATTAGACGTTAATTCAAATTTGAATTCAAGTTTAGAACACAAAGAGCAATGCAGGTAGCCTGATGCCCAATCACCCTTTTAAGAAACTGCAGCAGAGCCTTTGGAATTTTGGGTAAAGCAGTAAAATACCGGCCAAACCCAGGACCAGTATTACTAATTTACTGGCAATATACATGCTGGTAAATCTGTAATGACCAATCAATTTCCTCCCAGCCTGCCTTGTAAGTAAATTAGCCCCAGAACCTTTACCCCCACATGTAATATAAGGCACTAAGTTTGCCCAGGAGGAGTAACCAGTAGCAACCAATAAGATGTTTGCATTTAAACACATAACCAGGAAATTCTACCTGCTGATTGGTTGCTATAAGTTACTGCCCCGGGCAAACTTAGTGCCTTTAATTACATAACCCCATTTATGTATTAAGCTACTGCAGTATAACAAATAAAGTATTCATGTACGTGTTATCCAGAATGCTCAGGACCTGTGGTTTTACTGATAATGGGATCTTTATGTAATTTGGATCACCATACTTTGTCTACAAAAAAAATCATTTAAACATTAATTAAAGTTAGTAGGATTCATTATATCTTAGTTAAGATAAAGTGATATATACTATTGTATTATTACAGAGAAAATGGAAGGCATTCTTAAACATTTGAATTATTTGATTAAAACGGAGTGTATGGGAGAGGGCCTTCCCATAATTCAGAGCTTTCTGGATAATGGGTTTCAGCATAATGGATCCCCATATCTGTAAAGACAAGCAGGGTAAAGTTACTGTACATTAAACCAGGTGAATAAATACATCATTTGTAGGTATTTTAAATGAACAATTGGAATGAGGTCCCTGCTCTCTGGTGCCACTTACAGGAGATCATTGTCATTTGTCATGTTTCCTATCACTTTGCAGTATGTGTTAGGTTTTATATCATAAATCTGCTACCTGTTATATGATAAACCTTATCTTGAAGTACATTTGTTACCTGTAAACATGTATGATTCTTTCAAATATAATTGCGTTCGCACGCAGTACTCTTGAAAACTTTCCAAAAAACTTGCCGAAACCCGGGATCGAACCAGGGACCTTTAGATCTTCAGTCTAACGCTCTCCCAACTGAGCTATTTCGGCTTATATTGGAGAGGTTGTGGGTCCTTGGATTGGTTTGGTATCATATCCATCAAATGAAATGTAAAATGGGCCCCAAAGCTACATATTCCAAAATGTTCTATTCAGCCAAAAAAAACAACAAATACATAAAGTTTGGTATTCGCAACTGCAGAAATACAATGCCACACAAAACACCTGGAAAGGGGTGGTTCACTTTTAAGTTAACTTTCCGTATGTTATAGAATTCTAAGCAACTTTTCTAATGGCCTTCATTTTTTCTTTTTTATAGTTTTTGAATTATTTGCCTTCTTCATGTGACTCTTTCCACCTTTCAAATGGGGGTCACTGACCCCATCTAAAAGTAAATGCTCTGTAAGGCTACAAATTAATTGTATACTTTTTATTACTCCTCTTTCTATTCAGGCCCTGTACTCTTCATATGCCAGCCTCTTATTCATATCAATGCATGGTTGCTAGGGTAATCAGGACCCTAGCAACCAGATTGCTAAAACTACAAACTTGGGAGCTGCTGAATAAAAGCTAAATAAGTCAAAAACCACAAATAATAAAATATGAAAACCAATTGCAAATTATTTCAGAATATCACTCTCTACATTATACTAAAATGTAACTAAAAGGTAAATGGCCCCTTTAAAAAATGTGAGAGAGTAGAATTAATATAAAGTGGTACTTCTGGCATCCAGTTTGTAGACAAAAAGCAATGGAAATACAAGTTCTGTTTGACCCTGTAATGACTGGGTAAAGCTATAAATATATTTTCCATTTCCTAATAGTTATAGCAATTACTGTATATATATTTAGTAATTCTGCACATGTATAATTATATTTTAAGAATATATATATTTTTTTAAAACATGGATATTAAACTGAGCTTTTACCTCCAAAAAATTACTACCTAAATGGATCACTATGAGGTAATAATGAGTGGTTTATTTTATCTGAACAAGTCCAAAAGTCCATACTTTAGATGCCTTACCAAAAAACTACAAACTGAGAGAAGTAACAGACTATTCAGAAAACATTGTTGTCAGAAGTGGGATTCAAACCCACGCCTCCAGAGGAGACTGCAACCTGAACGCAGCGCCTTAGACCGCTCGGCCATCCTGACACCTTGCAGTGTACTTTTTTGAATACAAAAATGTTGTCTTTCTATTAGCCTTGTAGACACGCTTCGGCACGCAAACTTTTTATCAATGTCTCCAAAGGGGCAAATTTACTAAAGGGCGAATTTTCACCTTTGAAGGCTTTGCCATACTTTGTGCAACTTCATTAGACGTTAATTCAAATCTGAATTCAAGTTTAGAACACAAAGAGCAATGCAGGTAGCCTGATGCCCAATCACCCTTTTAAGAAACTGCAGCAGAGCCTTTGGAATTTTGGGTAAAGCAGTAAAATACCGGCCAAACCCAGGACCAGTATTACTAATTTACTGGCAATATACATGCTGGTAAATCTGTAATGACCAATCAATTCTAATGATAAACCTTATCTTGAAGTACATTTGTTACCTGTAAACATGTATGATTCTTTCAAATATAATTGCCTTCGCACGCAGTACTCTTGAAAACTTTCCAAAAAACTTGCCCATACCCGGGATCGAACCAGGGACCTTTAGATCTTCAGTCTAACGCTCTCCCAACTGAGCTATTTCGGCTTATATTGGGGTGGTTGTGGGTCCTTGGATTGGTTTGGTATCATATCCATCAAATGAAATGTAAAATGGGCCCCAAAGCTACATATTCCAAAATGTTCTATTCAGCCAAAAAAAACAACAAATACATAAAGTATGGTATTCGCAACTGCAGAAATACAATGCCACACAAAACACCTGGAAAGGGGTGGTTCACTTTTAAGTTAACTTTCCGTATGTTATAGAATTCTAAGCAACTTTTCTAATGGCCTTCATTTTTTCTTTTTTATAGTTTTTGAATTATTTGCCTCCTTCGAGTGACTCTTTCCTTCAAATGGGGGTCACTGACCTCATCTAAAAGTAAATGCTTTGTAAGGCTACAAATTAATTACATACGTTTTATTATTCCTCTTTCTATTCAGGCCCTGTACTCTTCATATTCCAGTCTCTTATTCATGTCAACGCATGGTTGCTAGGGTAATCAGGACCCTAGCAACCAGATTGCTAAAACTGCAAACTGGAGAGCTGCTGAATAAAAGCTAAATAAGTCAAAAACCACAAATAATAAAAACTGAAAACCAGTTGTAAATTATCTCAGAATATCACTCTCTAGATCATACTAAAATGTAACTAAAAGGTGAACAACCCCTTTAAAAAATGTGAGAGAGTAGAATTAATATAAAGTGGTACTTCTGGCATCCAGTTTGTAGAAAAAAGGCAATGGAAAAATACAAGTTCTGTTTAACCCTGTAATGACTGGGTAAAGCTATAAATATATTTTCCATTTCCTATTAGTTATAGCAATTACTGTATATATATTTAGTAATTCTGTACATGTATAATTATATTTTATTATATATAATTCTTTTTTAAAACACGGATATTAAACTGAGCTTTTACCTCCAAAAAATTACTACCTAAATGGATCACTATGAGGTAATAATGAGTGGTTTATTTTATCTGAACAAGTCCAAAAGTCCATACTTTAGATGCCTTACCAAAAAACTACAAACTCAGAGAAGTAACAGACTATTCAGAAAACATTGTTGTCAGAAGTGGGATTTGAACCCACGCCTCCCCTGAAACATTTTTTTTTTTCTTTTAGTTTGTGGAAATTAATTATGCCTTCTCTGTCTGTGATATCTCCAAAAATTCAGCCAAAAACAAACCACCACCTTTTCCTTTCCACCTTTCAAATGGGGTCACTGACCCCATCTAAAAGTAAATGCTCTGTAATGCTACAAATTAATTGTATACTTTTTATTACTCCTCTTTCTATTCAGGCCCTGTACTCTTCATATTCCAGTCTCTTATTCATATCAATGCATGTTATGGTAATTTGGACCCTAGCAACCAGATTGGTAAAACTGCAAACTGGAGAGCTGCTGAATAAAAGCTAAATAAGTCAAAACCCACAAATAATTAAAAATTAAAAGCCAATTGCACCATGAGGTAATAAGTAATAAGTGGATTAATTTATGTGTAATTCTGAACAAGTCAATCAGTCTGTACTTTAGATGCCTTACCATGTTTTTGCAAACATTCCTATCTTAAAGGGATACTGTCATGGGAAAAAAAATTTTTTTCAAAATGAATCAGTTAATAGTGCTGCTCCAGCAGAATTCTGCACTGAAATCCATTTCTCAAAAGAGCAAACAGATTTTTTTTATGTTCAATTTTGAAATCTGACATGGGGATAGACATTTTGTCAATTTCCCAGCTGCCCCATGTCATGTGACTTGTGCTCTGATAAACTCCAATCACCCTTTACTACTGTACTGCAAGTTGGAGTGATATCACCCCCTCCCTTCCCCCCCCCCCAGCAGCCTAACAACAGAACAATGGGAAGGTAACCAGATAGCAGCTCCCTAACACAAGATAACAGCTGCCTGGTAGATCTAAGAACAACACTCAATAGTAAAAACCCATGTCCCACTGGGACACATTCAGTTACATTGAGAAGGAAAAACAGCAGCCTGCCAGAAAGCATTTCTCTCCTGAAGTGCAGGCACAAGTCACATGACATGGGGCAGCTGGGAAATTGACAAAATGTCTAGCCCCATGTCAGATTTCAAAATTGAATATAAAAAAATCTGTTTGCTCTTTTGAGAAATGGATTTCAGTGCAGAATTCTGCTGGAGCAGCACTATTAATGGATTCATTTTGAAAAAAAATTTTTTTTCCCATGACAGTATCCCTTTAAAGACTACAAACTGAGAGAAGTAACAGACTATCCAGAAAAGGTTGTTGTCAGAAGTGGGATTCAAACCCACGCCTCCAGAGGAGACTGCGACCTGAACGCAGCGCCTTAGACCGCTCGGCCATCCTGACACTTGTTGATCAGTGATTTTGATTTTGTTTTTTTATAAGGATATTAAACTGAGCCTTTACCTGTAAAATAAATAGCTTATTCTATTATGTTCAAATGTTGGCATTGAAAAGCCTTGTTTTTGTAGACATGTCTATCATAGGAACCACTGAAATTAACAATTTATAGAGAAAACAAAGCTGTCAGAAGTGGGATTCGAACCCACGCCTCCAGAGGAGACTGCGACCTGAACGCAGCGCCTTAGACCGCTCGGCCATCCTGACGTCTAGCAGGAAACCTTTGTGAATACAAAAATTCTGTCTTTCTATTAACCTTGTACACACACTTCGGCAATCAAACATTTTAGCAATGTCTCCAGTTTAAATTAATGTTCACAATCTGTCACAACATTCCTCCAATACCTATCCAAAGGAACACCTGTTTGCAGTTAGTTTCATCAGTCTTCTCAGTGAGATACTTGTACTAAACTCTCTGCCCTCCCCACATAAACTCACCTTTGAATATTAGGGGGTCTTTGCTTAACCAATTACTAGTGTCAGTCTTGCAGTGACAGTTTTCAGATCAAGCATTTAGCAGCTGTTAAATCAATGGAAGTTCATTTATCTTTGCAAACAGTTCTGCTGAATGTAAGATACCTTGTCTTTTCTAAAACAGCTGGCGACATCTGCAGCCTTTAAATCTTCACTGTAACTCTCTCCCAACTGAGCTATTTTGGCTTATAGGTGGGCTTGTGGATGGATTTAGTATCAAATACTTCAAAATAATTTTTTTAGAATTATCAAAGGATATGGTTTATATTTTTGAGCTTTGGCCCCACACCCCTTGATATTTCAGTCCAGTTAACCAAATGGATTGCTGAAACTCCTCTATTCGAAAGCTGAACACAAAGGGGCAAATTTATTAACGGGCAAATTTTTACCTTGGAAGGCTTTGCCATACTTTGTGCAACTTCGTTAGACGATAATTCGAATCTAACTTCAAGTTTAGAACACAAAGAGCAATGCAGGTAGCCTGATGCCCAATCACCCATTTAAGAAACTGCAGCAGAGCGTTTGGAATTTCGGGTAAAGCAGTAAAATACCGGCCAAACCCAGGACCAGTATTACTAATTTACTGGCAATATACATGCTGGTCAATCTGTAATGACCAATCAATTTCCTCCCAGCCTGCCTTGTAAGTGAATTAGCCCCAGAACCTTTAATATATTAAGTTACTGCCGTATAACAAATATATTATTCATGTACATGTTATTCAGAATGCTCAGGACCTGGGGTTTTTCTGATAATCGGATCTTTATGTAATTTGGATCACCATACTTTGCCTACAAAAAAATCATTTAAATATTAATTAAAGATTCATTATATCTTAGTTATGATAAAGTACAATATACAGAGAAAATGGAAGTCATTCTTAAACATTTGAATTATTTGATTAAAATGGAATGTATGGGAGAGGGCCTTCCTGTAATTCAGAGCTTTCTGGATAATGGGTTTCGGCATAATGGATCCCATACCTGTATGACATTCCCTCATTTGTCACAATTGTGGTTTTCATAAGCCAATTGCACCACAAATGCATATAGTGCTTTACAAGGCATAAAGACAAGCAGAGTACAGTTACTATACATTAAACCAGGTGAATAAATAAATAATTTGTAGGTGTTTTAAATAAACAATTGGAATGAGGTCCCTGCTCTCTGGTGCCACTTACAGGAGATCATTGTCATTGGTCATGTTTCCTATCACTTTGCAGTATGGGTTTAAGATCATAAATCCGCTACCTGTTATATGATAAACCTTATCTTGATGTACATTTGTTACCTGATAAAATGTATGATTCTATAAAATATAATTGCATTTGCACGCAGTACTCTTGAGAACTTTCCAAAACAACTGCCGAAACCCGGGATCGAACCAGGGACCTTTAGATCTTCAGTCTAACGCTCTCCCAACTGAGCTATTTCGGCTTAATTGATGTTGGTATTGGTCCTTGGATTGATTTGGTATCATATCCATCACATAAAATGTAAAATGTGCCCCAAAATTACATATTCCAAAATGTTCTATTCAGCCAAAAAAGACCATTAAGGATGATATTCGCAACTGCAGAAAGGGGCGGTTCACCTTTAAGTTAACTTCCAGTATGTTATAGAATTCTAAGCAACTTTTCTAATGGCCTTAACTTTTTCTTTTTTATAGTTTTTGAATTATTTGCCTTCTTCTTGTGACTCTTTCCTTCAAATGGGGGTCACTGACCTCATCTAAAAGTAAATGCTTTGTAAGGCTACAAATTATTTACATACATTTTATTATTCCTCTTTCTATTCAGGCCCTGTACTCTTCATATTCCAGTCTCTTATTCATATCAACGCATGGTTGCTAGGGTAATCAGGACCCTAGCAACCAGATTGCTAAAACTGAAAACTGGAGAGCTGCTGAATAAAAGCTAAATAAGTCAAAAGCCACAAATAATAAAAACTGAAAACCGGTTGCAAATTATCTCAGAATATCACTCTCTAGATCATACTAAAATGTAACTAAAAGGTGAACAACCCCTTTAAAAAATGTGAGAGAGTAGAATTAATATAAAGCGGTACTTCTGGCATCCAGTTTGTAGAAAAAAGGCAATGGAAAAATACAAGTTCTGTTTAACCCTGTAATGACTGGGTAAAGCTATAAATATATTTTCCATTTTCTATTAGCTATAGCAATTACTGTATATATATTTAGTAATTCTGTACATGTATAATTATATTTTATTATATATAATTATTTTTTTAAACACGGATATTAAACTGAGCTTTTACCTCCAATAAATGACTACCTAAACGGATCACTATGAGGTAATAATGAGTGGTTTATTTTATCTGAACAAGTCCAAAAGTCCATACTTTAGATGCCTTACCAAAAAACTACAAACTGAGAGAAGTAACAGACTATTCAGAAAACATTGTTGTCAGAAGTGGGATTCGAACCCACGCCTCCAGAGGAGACTGCGACCTGAACGCAGCGCCTTAGACCGCTCGGCCATCCTGACATCTTGCAGTTTAAAATTTTGAATACAAAAATGTTGTCTTTCTATTAGCCTTGTAGACACTTCGGCAAGCAAATTTTTTATCAATGTCTCCAAAGGTGCAAATTTACTAAAGGGCGAATTTTCACCTTTGAAGGCTTCGCCATACTTTGTGCAACTTCATTAGACGTTAATTCAAATCTGATTTCAAGTTTAGAACACAAAGAGCAATGCAGGTAGCCTGATGCCCAATCACCCTTTTAAGAAACTGCAGCAGAGCCTTTGGAATTTTGGGTAAAGCAGTAAAATACTGGCCAAACCCAGGACCAGTATTACTAATTTACTGGCAATATACATGCTGGTAAATCTGTAATGACCAATCAATTTCCTCCCAGCCTGCCTTGTAAGTAAATTAGCCCCAGAACCTTTAATGTATTAAGCTACTGCAGTATAACAAATATATAATTCATGTACATGTTATCCAGAATGCTCAGGACCTGGGGTTTTACTGATAATGGGATCTTTATGTAATTTGGATCACCATACTTTGTCTACAAAAAAAATCATTTAAACATTAATTAAAGTTAGTAGGATTCATTATATCTTAGTTAAGATAAAGTGATATATACTATTGTATTATTACAGAGAAAATGGAAGGCATTCTTAAACATTTGAATTATTTGATTAAAACGGAGTGTATGGGAGAGGGCCTTCCCATAATTCAGAGCTTTCTGGATAATGGGTTTCAGCATAATGGATCCCATATCTGTAAAGACAAGCAGGGTAAAGTTACTATACATTAAACCAGGTGAATAAATACATCATTTGTAGGTATTTTAAATGAACAATTGGAATGAGGTCCCTGCTCTCTGGTGCCACTTACAGGAGATCATTGTCATTTGTCATGTTTCCTATCACTTTGCAGTATGTGTTAGGTTTTAGATCATAAATCTGCTACCTGTTATATGATAAACCTTATCTTGATGTACATTTGTTACCTGTAAACATGTATGATTCTTTCAAATAATTGCGTTCGCACGCAGTACTTTTGAAAACTTTCCAAGAAAATTGCCAAAACCCTGGATCGAACCAGGGACCTTTAGATCTTCAGTCTAACGCTCTCCCAACTGAGCTATTTCGACTTATACTGGAGTGATTATGGTTCCTTGGATTGGTTTGGTATCATATCCATCAAATGAAATGTAAAATGGGCCCCAAAATTACATATTCCAAAATGTTCTATTCAGCCAAAAAAAAAACAAACAAATACATAAAGTTTGGTATTCGCAACTGCAGAAATACAACGCCACACAAAACACGTGGAAAGGGGTGGTTCACTTTTAAGTTACCTTTCCGTATGTTATAGAATTCTAAGCAACTTTTCTAATGGCCTTCATTTTTTCTTTTTTATAGTTTTTGAATTATTTGCCTTCTTAATGTGACTCTTTCCACCTTTCAAATGGGGGTCACTGACCCCATCTAAAAGTAAATGCTCTGTAAGGCTACAAATGAATGTATACTTTTTATTACCCCTCTTTCTATTCAGGCCCTGTACTCTTCATATTCCAGTCTCTTATTCATAATAATGCATGTTATGGTAATTTGGACCCTAGCAACCAGATTGGTAAAACTGCAAACTGAAGAGCTGCTGAATAAAAGCTAAATAAGTAAAAAACCACAAATAATTAAAAATTAAAAGCCAATTGCACCATGAGGTAATAAGTAATAAATGGATTAATTTATGTGTAATTCTGAACAAGTCAATCAGTCTGTACTTTAGATGCCTTACCATGTTTTTGCAAACATTCCTATCTTAAAGACTACAAACTGAGAGAAGTAACAGACTATCCAGAAAAGGTTGTTGTCAGAAGTGGGATTCAAACCCACGCCTCCAGAGGAGACTGCGACCTGAACGCAGCGCCTTAGACCGCTCAGCCATCCTGACAATTATTGAACAGAAATTTTGATTTTGATTTTTTATAAGGATATTAAACTGAGCCTTTACCTCTAAAATAAATAGCTAATTGTATTATGCTCAAATGTTGGCATTGAAAAGCCTTGTTTTTGTAGACATGTCTATAATATGAACCACTGAAATTAACAATTTATAGAGAAAACAAAGCTGTCAGAAGTGGGATTCGAACCCACGCCTCCAGAGGAGACTGCGACCTGAACGCAGCGCCTTAGACCGCTCGGCCATCCTGACGTCTTGTAGGAAACCTTTTTGAATACAAAAATTATGTCTTTCTATTAGTCTTGTACACACACTTCGGCAATCAAACATTTTAGCAATGTCTCCAGTTTAAATTAATGTTCACAATCTGTCACAACATTCCTCCAATACCTATCCAAAGGAACAGAAACTTATATCATACCTCCCAACTGTCCTGCATTACGTGGGACAGTCCCGATTTTGTATGCTTGTCCCGCTGTCCCGGATAGTATCGAAGATGTCCTGCGGACCCGTGCCGGCTGTTCTTGTTGTCTGATCTTCCCGGCACGGGCAGCGGCATCTTGCTACTTCCGGGTTTCTGCGCAGCTGCCTTGTCACTGAGACTGAGGGGTCCGTTTACTAAAGTGCGGTAAATCTGACTTTAAGTTTCCGCATGTTATCGCTGAGAATATTTTTACGCCAGAATATTCGCAGAGACTAAGTTTACTAAACAGCGATGCGCTCAGAAGTCATTGCGATCACTTGCGGTAACTACGTTAAGGAACCAGCTTACGTTAGCGGTAATTTTAGCGAGTTGCGAATTTTCTGGCGAAAAATTACGTTTTTGCGAATATTTATGCTATAAAATAGTCTTGTTTTATGGCGGTTATTATGGCAATTTTTACTGTGACATTTATGGCCAGAAATGCATCTTCAAAACTTATAAACTTTATTAACTGATGATTATACCATCCAACAACATCACCAGAGTAATACCAATCAAACATGTCTGCATCATATAAACTCTTCTGCCAATAGAATCATAGGAAATGATACCAGTCAATCTCTTTGCTTCATAGAAATGCACAGTTTAATGTAGCCAATCCCAATGAAACCAAAAAGTGTAGAGGCTGACGAATCCTTGGACTGTGATGCCACTGCCAATAATACGACTCTGAGCTGAAACTGCTGCTGTTGCACCAGATAGAAGCAGAAGCCAAAACATCCTGTCAGCAATAGCTACAGATCTCTCTCCTGTCAGCAAAGAATGATGGGTAAAAAAAAAACATTATTATGGGATATTTCCTGCCCCTTGAGAATTTTCTGGCAGAAAAAATACTTTTACGCCACTTCATATGTGGCGGTAAAAGTTTGCGAATATTCTGGCGTTAATTTTGTCTTTAGCACATTTCGCTGTTTAGTAAACCATGCGTTAATGTGTACGTAGCGTTATTTTCAGCAAATGCGATAACTGGCGAACAATTATTCTTGCGCAAGAAAATTCGCAAATTTATATTTACCGCAGGTTAGTAAACTGGCGATAACATATTTGGCGAAAATTCTGTCTATATATTGTGCGAATATTTTTAACGCACTTTAGTAAACGGACCCCTGAGTCTTCCAACTTCCGTTCTCTCTCCACTGAGGGGTGGGTGGTGCTTGGCGCTTCTCACCTCACTCCTCACAGACTCCTATACACTTCCTCGTGAGTTCCAGAATAGTAAGGGCCTGCAGTTATTATCTACCATGCGTATCCCGGAGCCGGCAGTTTGTAGACAAAAGGCAATGGAAAAATACAAGTTCTATTTAACCCTGTAATGACCGGGTAAAGATAGAAATATATTTTCCATTTCCTAATAGTTATAGCAATTACTGTATATATATTTAGTAATTCTACACATGTATAATTATATTTTAGGTACGCAGCGCCTTAGACCGCTCGGCCATCCTGACATCAAGCAGTTAAACTTTTTGAATACAAAAATTCTGTCTTTCACCTAGCCTTGTACACATGCTTCGGCTTTTTATCAATGTGTCCAGTTTAAATTTATGTTCACAATCTGTCACAACATTCCTCCAATACCTATCCAAAGGAACAGAAACTTTTATTTAAACTGAAGACACTAATGAAAAGTTTGATTGTTAATGCTCCTCTATTACGAAGCTGAACCTGAACACAAAGGGGCAAATTTACTAAAGGGCGAATTTTCACCTTGAAAGGCTTCGCCATACTTCGTGCAACTTCATTAGAAGTTAATTTGAATCTGACTTCCAGTTTAGAACACAAAGAGCAATGCAGGTAGCAGGATGCCCAATCACCCTTTTAAGAAACTGCAGCAGAGCCTTTGGAATTTTGGGTAAAGCAGTAAAATACCGGCCAAACTCAGGACCAGTATTACTAATTTACTGGCAATATACATGCTAGTAAATCTGCAATGACCAAACAATTTCGCCCCAGCCTGCCTTGTTAGTAAATTAGCCCCAGAACCTTTAATGTATTAAGCTACTGCAAATATATTATTCATGTACATGTTATCCAGAATGCTCAGGACCTGGGGTTTTGCTGATAATGGGATCTTTATGCAATTTGGATCACCATACTTTGTCTACAAAAAAATAATTTAAACATTAATTAAAGCTAGCAGGATTTATTATTTTTTAAGCCAATTGCTTATTGTGTAACATTGCCTTTATTTATGTGATATATTTACAAACAAATACACGACAAATGCATATAGTGCTTTATAAGGCATAAAGACAAGCAGAGTACAGTTACTATACATTAAATCAGGTGAGTAAATACATAATTTGTAGGTGTTTTAAATGAACAATTTGAATGAGGTCCCTGCTCTCTGGTGCCATTTACAGAAGATCATTGTTATTGGTCATGTTTCCTATCACTTTGCAGTAATTGTTAGGTTTTAGATAATACATCTGCTACCTGTTATATGATAAACCTTATCTTGAAGTAAATGTGTTACCTCTATAAAATATAATTCCATTTGAATGCAGTTGCGAACTTTCCAAAACTCCTGCAGAAACCCAGGATCTTTAGATCTTCAGTCTAACGCTCTCCCAACTGAGCTATTTCTGCTTATGGTTGAGTGTACCTGGGTCCTTGGATTGGTTTGGTATCATATCCAGCAAATGAAATGTAAAATGTTCCAAAATGTTCTATTCAGCCAAAAAAAAAAAAAAAAAAAATACATAAAGGATTATATTCACAACTGCAGAAAGGGGTGGTTCACTTTTAAGTTAACTTTCAATATGTTATAGAATTCTAAGCAACTTTCCGAATGGCCTTAATTTTTTATAGTTTTTTAATTATCCGACAGTCGTGTCGCATCAGCTAAACGATGCGACACCATCCAACGTTGCAGTTGCTTACATTATTTTCATCCGACTTGACGCCAGCATTTTGGAGCAGCACATCGAATCCGGCACAATCGCGGGGAAATCGGCCGTGTAGTTGTACCCTAATGCATTTGGATAAAAAATGTTGCAGAGACAATAAAAGTTGCTACAAGAAAAAAACCCTATTGACTTTAATGTATTTAGAGCAAGAAAAATGTTAACGCCCACTGAATTGTTTGCAAAGCGTTTCGCAAATTTTTTGCTCATCACTACTGTCCAATACAATGGTGTTTTATCTGTTATATGCTTGTATCCTGTGCCTTTTCTCCTTTTTTCTATCAGCTTGAAAGGCTGCCCCCATGGCTACACAGCAGCTTGTCTATATAAACTATAGTAGTCTTCTGAAGCAAACATGCCAATATTTACCAGTGCAGCGCAACAGTACATTACATTTTATTTACTTTGATACACTTTCGGTTTTTAGCGTTATTGTTCCTTTAAAAATAGAGGAGTCGAATCAAAGGTACTATAAACTCGAAGTCGAAGGATTTATGTACTGACTTGACAGCCCTGGAAGTTTTGATCCAGTTTACCAAATGACTTCAGTTGTATAATATTCAGATATTTTCATTTTGATTTTTTAGAAGAATATTAAACTGAGCCTTTACCTCCAAAAGAAATAGCTAATTGTATTATGTTCAAATGTTGGCATTGAAAAAGTTCATGCTCTACCATGTTTTTGCAGAATGTCTATCGTAGGAACCACTGAAAGCAACGAACTCCATTCTGACCCTAATTACAAATAACTCAGTTACAAATATCCATTTGCATAATAATTGAAACTTCAGTTTAGAGGACAAAAATAGCAAATAAAGAATATATAAATCATAATAATTATAATAATAAATCATAATAATAAATATATTATGCTATACAGGTATGGGACCTGTACCTCCTAACAATGTTTTTCCTGCACAACTGGAGATATTTTTACAGTTACAGCCGACTAATTTCCCAAGAGGAAAAACTAGATCTAGGTGTGCTCAGGGCATAATTATCCTTTTTGTACTTTCAGACAATCTTACAGTATTTACTGTATAGCGACTGCTGGTACAGGTATATAATCATTTAAACGGAAACCTGTTATCCAGATGAATTATGCAAAGGTTGTCTCCCATAGACTCGATTTCATCCAAATTTTTCAAATTTTGAAAAATGATAAAACAGTAGCTTGTACTTGATCCCAACTAAAATATAATTAATCCTTATTGGAAGCAAAACGAACCTATTGGGCTTATTTAATGTTTACATGATTTTCTAATAGTAACATCTATGTTTCTGTAGGATTATGGCCAGGGGCCAGGTCTAATAACTCATGCTTTAGACCGAATATACCATGGCATTTTAATTATGGCAAACCAATTGCACAGTAAACAAAGCTGTCAGAAGTGGGATTCAAACCCACGCCTCCAGAGGAGACTGCGACCTGAACACAGCGCCTTAGACCGCTCAGCCATCCTTACATGTCTTGGACACACTTGTGAATAAAAAATTTTTTCTTTCTACTAATGTACATTGTAGACGACCTCCGGCAGTCAATTTGTTAGGCACCCCCTAGTGATTATAATTGCTTTTCTAAGACCCCCATCTGGGTCTAAGCTGGTCAGTATGGGATTTGTGTGGCACTTGTGAATTCTTATTACTAAAAAGTCTTAAATGCAGACATGTATAAATAATTTTACAATAGAACCACCATTTACATTTTTAGGGGACCATAAAAAAAAAGATGTGAAATCAGGAAAATGCATAACATATGATGAGATCACAGAAAAATTGTTTAAAAAATTTTGGAAAATGTGGGGAAACTTCAAATTTAGTTTTTTGTATTTATAAGGTCTGCCGGAAACCAAACAGGGACCTTCAGTGTAACACTCTTGCAACCAAGCTATTTCGGGTATGTGAGAGTTAACAGACAAGCTGCATTTTTTCTGCTCCTAAACACTGCTCTGCACTGGGGCTTATTTATAAACACTGGGAAAATGTGCATGTGCAACACAATTGCTGATCATTCTCCATGACTGTGAGGCTTTCTTCTATGCATTCTGGTTTCTTGCCATATTCCAACACCAGGCACTCAAACTATTATCCTGGTGCAGGTGTATTCAGTAGTGATGAGCGAATCTGGCGTTTAAAGCTGAAAAATTTGCAAAATGACAAAATTTGCGAAGTGTATTGTGGTCAATAGGCTTTTTTAAGCACGGCACGCTACAGTTTTTCTTGCTCCAAATGCATTAGTCAATGGACGTTTTTTTTTTATGGCGACTTTTTTGTCCTAATGCATTACCTTGTTTTTGTAGAAATTTCTATCATAGGGTTTTCCTGATAAGGGATCTTTCTGTAATTTGGATCACTATACATTGACTACAAAAAATGATTCAAACATTAATTAAAGCTAAAAGGGTTGCTTTACCTCCAACAAGGATTCATTATATCTTAGTTAGGATCAAGCACAATGTACTATTGTACTACAGCGAAAAAGGAAGTCATTCTTAAAAATGTTGGATCTAATGGGAGAGGGCCTTCCCATAATTCAGAACTTTCTGGATAATGGGTTTCCGGGTAATGGATCCAATACCTGTATGACATTCCCTCATTAGTCAGAATTTTGGTTTTCATAAGCCTATTGCTTATTGTGTTACTTTGCACTTATGTATAAGGTATATTTATGTAACACCACAAATGCATATAGTGCTTTACAAGGCATAGAGACAAGCAGGGTACAGTTACTATACATTAGACCGGGAGAATAAATACATAGTTTGTAGGTGTTTTAAATGAACAATTGGAATGAGGTCCCTGCTCTCTGGTGCCACTTACAGGAGATCATCATTCGTCATTGTAATATCATTTGCACACAAAGGAACTGCTAAAGCCCGGGATTGAACCAGGGATCTTTCAGCTAACACTCTGCCAACTGAGCTATTTCACCTTATATGTGAGTCAGGAATGCACCAAATGCAGGACTCAGTTTGGGATTTGGCCTTTTTAGCAGGATTCGGCCGAAATGGTTTTTATTTTTGAGCTTTGGCTCTACAGCCCGGGAAATTACAGTCCAGTTAACCAAATGACTTCAGTTGTATGATATTCAGATATTTTCATTTTGATTTTTTATAAGGATATTAAACTGAGCCTTTACCTCCAAAAGAAATAGCTAATTGTATTATGTTCAAATGTTGGCATTGAAAAAGTCCATGGTCTACCTTGTTTTTGTAGAAATCACAGGAACCACTGAAAGTAACAAATTGTAGAGAGAAAAAGATGTCAGAAGTGGGATTCGAACCCACGCCTCCAGAGGAGACTGCGACCTGAACACAGTGCCTTAGACCGCTCAGCCATCTGGACCCATGCCTCAATTTTCTTTTTTAAGTCTTCTCAGTGAGATACTTTTACTAAGCTCTCTGCCCTTCCCACACAAACTTGCCTGTGAATGTTAGGGGGTCAGACCCTGCATTTTTGTAGCTGTTAAATCAATGGAAGTTAATGTTTTCATACAATTCTGCTGAATGTAAGATACCTTGTCTTTTCTAAAACAGCTGGAGACATCTGCAGCTTTTAAATCTTCACTGTAACTCCCAACTGAGCTATTTTGGCTTGTAGGTGGGCTTGTGGATAGATTTGGTATCAAATACCTCAAAATAATTTTGTTTTAGAATTATCAAAGGATAAGGTTTATATTTTTGAGCTTTGGCTCCACAACCCTGGAAGTTTCGGGCCAGTTTGCCAAATGACTTCAGTTGTATGATATTCAGATATTTTCATTTTGATGTTATTGTAGAAATGTCTATCATAGAAACCACTGAAAGTAACAAATTGTAGAAATAATTAAGCTGTCAGAACCAACACCTCCAGAGGAAACTAGCACCTGAACACAGCATCTTAGACTACTTAGCCATCCTGACCTCTCGCAAGTACTATTTTTGAATACAAAAATTCTGTCTGTCTACTGGCCTTGTAGATGCATCGGCAATCAAGCTTTTTAGCAATGTCTCCAGTTTAAATTAATGTTCACAATCTGTCACAACATTCCTCCAATACCTATCCAAAGGAACAGAAACTTTTATTTAAACACTGAGAAAAGACACTAATGAAAAGCTTGATTGCTGAAGCTCCTTTATTATGAAGGTGACTTTCAGTTTAGAGCACAAAGGGACAAATTTACTAAAGGGCGAATTTTCACCTTGAAAGGCTTCACCATACTTTGTGCAACTTCGTCAGATGTTAATACAAATCTGACTTCGAGTTTAGAACACAAAGAGCAATGCAGGTAGCCTGTTGCCCAATTACCCTTTTAAGAAACTACAGCAGAGCATTCGGAATTTTGGGTAAAGCAGTAAAATACCGGCCAAACCCAGTGTTACTAATTTACTGACAATATTCATGCCAGTAAATCTGTAATGACCTATCAATTTGCTCCAAGCCTGCCTACGATCTGCTCCTTTTTGGCAGTCCTAACCCCTATACTAAATCCCCAGCCCATTCCATGCTTTGTGTCAGGAGGTACCTCAAACGGAGAAGTCGGAATCGAAGGATTTATGTACCGACTCCACAGCCCTGGAGATATTTTTACAGTTACAGCCAACTAATTTCCCAAGAGGAAAAACTAGATTTAGGTGTGCTCAGGGCATAATTAACCTTTTTATACTTTCAGACAATCTTACAGTATATACTGTATAGTGGCTGCTGGTACAGGTATAGGATCCGTTATCCGGAAACCTGTTATCCAGAAAGTTCTGAATTACGCAAAGGTTGTCTCCCATAGACTCAATTTCATCCAAATTTTGAAAAATTATTTCCCTTTTCTCTGTAATAATAAAACAGTAGCTTGTACTTGATCCCAACTAAGATATAATTAATCCCTATTGGAAGCAAAACAAGCCTATTGGGTTTATTTAATGTTGAAATGATTTTCTAATGATAACATCTATGTTTCTGTAGGATCATGGCCAGGGGCCAGGTCTAGTAACCGTTCCTTTAGGCCCATTATACCATGGCATTTTTATTATGGCAAACCAATTGCAAAGAAAACAAAGCTGTTGGAAGCAGGACTCACGCCTCCAGAGGAGACTGCGACCTAAACGCATTGCCTTTGACCACTTGGCCATCTTGACATGCCTTGGGTAATATTTTGAATACAAACTTTTTTCTTTCTACTAATGTACATTGTAGACGAGCTTCGGCAGTCAATTTGTTAGGCACTCCATATTGATTATAATTGCTTACCTAAGACCCCCATCTGGGTCTAAGACAGTCAGTATGGGATTTGTGTGGCACTTGTGAATTCCTTTAACATAAAAGTCTTAAATGCAGACATGTATAAATCATTTTACAATAGAACCCCCATTTACATATTTAGGGGACCAGAACAAAATGATGTAAAATCAGGAAAATGCATTATATATGATGAGACCACAGAAATCTTTTTCTCAGTTTTTTCTTACGGTGACATTTTTTTGTCCTAATGCATTAAAGTCAATGGGTGTTTCTTGTTATGGCCACATTTTTATCTTAATGCATTAAAGTCAATGGCCATTTTTTTTCTCTTGGCGACTTTTTTTGTTCTAATGCATTAATCAATGAGCGTTTTTTCTTATCGTGACTTTTTTTTGTCCTAATGCATTAAAGTTAATTTGTGTTTTTCCTGGCAAATTTTCCTGCTGAGAATTTTAGCCAAAGTTTTGTGAAAAAATTTGCCCATGGTGGTATTCGGAATTCCGCCGTAAATCAATGGCTGGCGAAAAAATTGGCTCATCACTAGTATTCAGTGTTTGGATGTAATATGATATATTCTACATAGCACAGATAACATCCATTTGCATAAATAACTTGCCCCAGTGGCCATGTGACAGCTATTAGGCAAGTACTGGAAAATGTGCATGTGCAACACAATTGCTGATCATTCTCTATGACTGTGAGGCTTTCTTCTATGCATTCTGATTTCTTGCCATATTCCTACACCATGCACTCAAACTATTTCCTGGTGCAGTGCAATTTGTGCTTGGATGTAATATGATATACCCTACATAGCATAGACAACATAGAAACAGCAGAAAAGCTTGCCCCAGTGGCCTAATGGATAAGGCACTGGCCTCCTAAGCCAGGGATTGTGGGTTCAAGTCCCATCTGGGGTGTGTTAGTTTTAAAATTTGTGAAAGCTAAATTGACAAAGGATGTGGAAATAGACACATCTTTCCACAAGTGGTTACATCAAAGAAAAGATAAGGGCAGTGATAATTCTGCCATTAATAATCCATTTTCCCAAGTGTGATTAGCAACAACTACCTTACATTTTCTGTACTTGTTGAAATTCAGCCAACTAATTTCCCAAGAGGAAAAACTAGATTTAGGTGTGCTCAGGGCATAATTATCCTTTTTGTATTTTCAGGCAATCTAATATACTGTATAGTGGCTGCTGGTACAGCTATAGGATCTGTTATCCGGAAACCTGTTATCCAGAAAGCTCCGAATTACGGAAAGGTTGTCTCCCAAAGACTCCATTTTATCCAAATTTTGAAAAATGATTTCCCTTTTCTCTGTAATAATAAAACAGTAGCTTGTACTTGATCCAAACCAAGATATAATGTATCCTTATTGCAAGCAAAACCAACCTATTGGGCTTATTTAATGTTTACATGATTTTCTAGTAGTAGCATCTATGTTTCTGTAGGATTTTGGCCAGGTCTAGTAATTATACCATGGTATTTTTATTATGACAAACCAATTGCACAGAAAACACAGCGTGTCAGAAGTGGGATTTGAATGCCTCAAGAGGAGACTGTGACCTGAACACAAAGCTTTAGATCAGGGGTGTCCAAACTGCGGCCTGAGGGCCACATGCAGCCCAGGATGCATATGAATGTGGCCCAGCTTGAAACGCTTGGTTCCCAAGGAAATAGGAGGAGGGGGGACTCTTCCCATTGTCCAGTTAGTAATAATAATATAATAATATGTCTATTTATTATCCAGGTGTCCCATATTCCAGTGTATAGCTCCATCTGGTTATCCAACTGGCATTGTAGTTCTTTTCTGTGTATTTCCTTTACTTTTACAAATCAAACGTGTTTGTGTATTTCATGTGTGGCCCCAGACGATTTTTCTTTTTCCAATGTGGCCTGGCTAGCCAAAAGGTTGGACACCCCTGCTTTAGACCGCTCGGCCATCCTGACATGTTTTGGATCTTCTCTTTCAATACAAAAATTCTTTCATTCTGCTGGTGTACTTTGTAGACGACCTATGGCAGTCAAACTTTTTATTAACGTCTCCAGTTTAAATTTATGTAACAATCTGTCACAACATTCCCCCAATAATTATCCAAAGGAACAGAAACATATTTAAACTGAAAACACTCATGAAAAGCTTGATTGCTGAAACTCCTCCCATTACAAAGCTGACTTCCAGTTTAGAACACAAAGAGCAATGCAGGCAGCCTGATGCCCAATCACCCTTTTAACAAAAAGTGCAGCAAAGAGTTTTGTAATTTTGGATAATGCAGTTACAAAGGGGTAACCGTTTAGGTGTTGATTATGTTAGAAAACATTTTGGTATTACTGTCCCTTTAAAGGAGAAGCAGGTATAATCAATGGGTGGCGGCACTTTGTTAGGTACCCATATCTGGGTCTAAGCCAGTCAGTATGGGATTTGTGCACTTGTGAGTTCCTTTTGCATAAAAGTCTAAAATGCAGACATGTATAAATAAAATACTTTACAGTAGAACCCCCTTTTAAAATTTTAGGGTACCAGAGCAAAATGGTGTAAAATCAGGAAAATGCATTATGCATTATTTATGATGAGAGCAGGCCACAGAAAAATGAAATGTGGGAAAACTTAAAATTAGGCTTTTATTTTTTTTATTTAAAAGGTCTGCCGAAGCCCTGGACCTTCAGTCTAACACTCTCCCAACTGAGCTATTTCAGCTATGTGAGAGTCACTTGGCAAGCTGCATTTTTTTCTTTCTCTGCACTTGGGCTTATTTATAAGCACTGGAAAATGTGCATGTGCAACACAATTGCTGATCATTCTCTATGACTGTGAGGCTTTCTTCTATGCATTCTGGTTTCTTGCCATATTCCTACACCATGCACTCAAACTATTTCCTGGTGCAGTGCAATCAGTGCTTGGATGTAATATGATATACCCTACATAGCACAGATAACATAGAAGCAGCAGAAAAGCTTGCCCCAGTGGCCTAATGGATAAGGCACTGGCCTCCTAAGCCAGGGATTGTGGGTTCGAGTCCCATCTGGGGTGTGTTGGTTTTAAAATTTGTGAAAGTTAAATTGACAAAGGAAGTGTTATGCGCATTCATTAATTTATGTATTGCAGGTCCCCATATTTCCTATTTATAACAGCAGAACAACTAGGAGTACTCAGAGCAAGCAATGCAGATTTATATAAGTGGCAATAGCCTTAAGATTCACTTGTTTGGCGAGGTTGCTAAAGGAGCAGCTCTTTCCCCAATAAAAGCAGGGTAAATCTAAAAGCAGTACAGCACTCCACCAGCCCCCAGAGCTTTCCCTCCTAACATCCACCACTATAATTGTAATTGAACCCCAGGAGTAATAGGGAAAACTCCTGAGGTAAAGATTGATGAGAAGAAGCCCCTCTGGACAAACTAGGAGACCCTAACGAGGTTTAATAGAAATCACATCATCATTTGCCACATTCAAGTCTCCTTCCATACCCTGATGAGTCTTTTTACCATGACTAGTGATGGCACTCATACTACTCCACATATTCTTGATGTACGTCTGCTGAAGTTTCCTCTCAAGCTTTCTCTTGTAACTCTCATTTTCCCTGTTCAATAAAACCTTAATATTCTTAGTCACCCTAGGTTTATTATTAGAGAAACAACATATATACCATAGGAATTACGCTATTGGTACAAAAAATTATATGGTCTGCTATACAGTCCATAACACCATTTATATCCTCCCTGTGTACATTGCAGAGAACATCCCAATCTGTCCTACCCAGTGCAGAAGAGCTATGGAACTGTACTCCAAATGTTAGCATACAGTAAGGCCAATATTTTATCTACCCTAGTATTACAGTCCACAAACTGTTTAAATATAGGCAGGGTTTTAGCCAAAGTAATATGATTAAAGGAGAAGGAAAGTAGTCTAGCAACCAAATGTTAGGCACCCCCAAGTGAATGTATTTACTTACCCCGGGCCAGTGCTCCTATCAGCAGAAAACTGCACTGGACCAGGGTTATACCAGTGAGCACCACAGAGCGATCCTCTTCTGGCTTCTTCTTTCTTTGTGCGGCAGTGCATGCACATAAGAGTGAAAAGCCAAACTTTAACTAAAAAGTCGGCTTTTTCATTCTACTGTGCATGCGTCTGTCCCGTGAAATTTAAAGAAAAATATGTTTTCCAGGGACAGTATCCCTTTTTTTTTTTATATTTAATTTATTTATTCAGTTTTTTTGTTAAGACATAAAGTATAATACATAGCAAATAAATACAAAATAAGTATCTTCTTGCATATTCATCACAACTTCATTAAATTCGTTTTACTTTATACATAAATAAATAAATGCATAAAGAAGGAAGAAAAAAGAAGGGAAAGAAAAAGAAAAGGAAAGAAAAAAAAAAAAAAAGGGGATAGATACACGAGTTTATATTATTCCCCCCTTCTTAGTTGTCCATCATTTTCTAGGAAGTCACACCAATGTTCCCATAGTTTATAGTGTTTATTCATTTTCCCTCTTTTTTTTGCTATTATTTCTTCTATGCCTCGTATTTCTTCAATTTCCTTAATCCATGATATTTTATTTATTGATAATTTTGTTTTCCATTTATGAGGTATCATGTTCCTTGCCACAGCTATTATTAATTTAATTACTGGACAGTATCCCTTTATGGGTCGGGGCACACGGCAGATTTGGGCCAATTGGCAAGATGTCGTGCAGGATAACCAACATATTGTCGATCTGCCTTCCCCTGCCTTCTGCCGGCTAAAATGAAAATCACCTGGGGGCAGGCACTCTGAGCTTTTCGTTTTCCAAAGTAGCCATAATTGCCGACTTCTGCCCCCAGGTGATTTCCTTTTAGCTGGCAGAAGGCAGGGGAAGGCAGATCGGGGAGATTAGTTGCCCTGATCGGGGAGATTTGTCGCCTGGCGACTAATCTCCCAAAGCTGCCCGTGTGCCCCGACCCTAAGGAGACAATATGAATGAATGGATATCCCGTGAGGGGCCATAAATGTTATGACTACATATACATTGTTCCATTTGGCCTGACACACAGCTTAACAAGATCAGGAAGAGAAAGTGAAGGTTCTAGTTTTAGTGTCATGCTAGACAAGAGGGCAGAAACAGATATCTCAATGAAATGAAGTCTGTTTAAAACATGAGGGTACATTTTTAAAAATGGGACAAGATGCAAAAGAGGGAACCTTTGTTTGCTCCTTTTTCAAGTAAATTTGGCATTTGTACCTGGAATGGCATTGTCTCTGAGTAGTTATATGTGTATTTGGCTGTGTTGCTGCATACAGAAGGATGATGGCACGTGAGTGGCCTATGGTCAGGTGTTAGTTACAGGGCTACTTTTTAAATAATGCACAGGGAACAGAGTGCAGTGGCAGTGCTAGGAGTGTATGATAGTAATTGAGTACATGGTAGCTCTATGGGAGACAGTTTATGTACAACCGCAGGGATGGAAAGGGCTGCAAGTCATTCACAAATGACCCCATTGGAATTCTAACTTGATCCATATTTTTATTTTACATTATAATGATGGACTGCCAGTGCCTATTACAATGCTCTTTCATCATGTACATTTGGGAGCCTACCCCCAGTTGGCTAAATCATACTGTATAAATACTATGAAGGTCACAGAATATCTGTGTGTGCCACACACACAATTTAATGACTGCATTTCTCATTGTGTCCTTCTGGAATACTCAATCCATAATATTTCAAATTGGGATTTTTAACATTTTTGGAAGGTATGTGGAATCATGACTGTGGAAATGGTTTGTAAGAATATATTTAAGTTCTTAATGAGCATTTCAAATTTGCACAAAGCATGAGGAAGTTACTGTCGTTTTTATTTACTGCAGAGTATTTTATTTAAATTTCCAAAATGAAGCAGAGAGTGCAAAGGAGGACATAAAACAAGAGGCACTATACTTAAACTCAAAGTGAAGCTCTGCATAGAATCGTATTATATAGCGAGTTATATAGGTATGAGGCCTCTTTCCAGAATGCTCAGGACCTATGGTTTTCTGGTTAACAAATCTTTCTGTAATTCATACCTAAAGTCTACTTGAAAATCATGTAAACATTAAATAAACCCAATAGGCTGGTTTTTCTTCCAATAAGGATGAATTATTTCTTAGTTTGGATCAAGTACAAGCTACTGTTATTATTGCAGAGAAAAATGAAATCATTTTTTAAAATGTGGTTTATTTGGATTAAACGGAGTCTACGGGAGACGGCCTTTCTGTTTTCGAGCTTTCTGGATAAGGGGTTTCCTGATATAGATCAATATATATATATATATATATATATATATATATATATATATATATATATATATATATATATATATATATATATATATATATATATATATATATATATATATATATATATAACCAGCAGAGAGCCAGTACTCTCGAATAAAGTGTTTGTTTGCCTGGATGCATGATCAATATAGTATCTCCATCCATCCAAAGAAGATCAGCACTCTCAGGGCTTAAAAATATGAAAAAGGTTTTATTGAAAATAACACAGCATAGGACTAACGTTTCGGCCCAGTCCTGGGCCTTTTCAAAGACCCTGGACTGGACCGAAACGTTAGTCCTGTACTGTGTATATATATATATATATATATATATATACTCCACCAGATGAAAGCACTCACGGGTCAGTCATATGAGTACAAATAGCAAAAAGTTTTATTCCAACAACCGCATATCTACGCGTTTCGATCCCACTGGATCGTCATCAGGATCCAGTGGGATCGAAACGCGTAGATATGCGGTTGTTGGAATAAAACTTTTTGCTATTTGTACTCATATGACTGACCCGTGAGTGCTTTCATCTGGTGGAGTATGAGGATTTTGGTGAGCACCCGGTAATTATTGCATAGAGTGGTGCGTGCAGATAAATGGAGAGATATATATATATATATATATATATATATATATATATATATATATATATATATATATATATATAGTAAACTGATACCTTTATACTTATGCTCCTCAGATATTTTATACTGGAACACTTACACTAGAAAAAATACATCCGTTTTCAGCAGTGTATAATGTTTTTTAAATTAGATAACGCAGACATTTTTATTTTTACAATTATTGATCAATAAAGTGCAGGATTATTGCAAATGATATATCAGCAGGGTTTATGCAGGTAAGTTAAGTCAGATCTCTAAAATTAAATAAACAAGAATCCTTTTTTTTAACAGTAATATAGATTGCAACATAGATACAAGCCATAGTCCCAGATGCATCAATTCTTGTGAAAATTGCCTTACCCTATCATTTTTTTTGTTTGTCCTATGGTTGAGAGTACAAAAACACGTCCCTATCCAGTTTAGGGTGGTTTTTATGCTAGTGTAGTTTCTAACTACATAACTAATTCTAAGAATTATTGTGGGTGTCTGGAGGAAAAAATGAAGAGACCATACCTTTCTGATCTGTGATACTGGGTAGCAGCAGTCAAAATGCAGAGCATGGCTACCCATTTCTTTTCATTTATAAAGTAGAAAATATAAAGTGTAGCTCATGTTCAGTTGACAGACGTAGCTCAGAGGTATGCAGCAATTTATATTGCTATACACGGGACACAGCCTGTATTGAAAATTGCAATCTGAGTTGATTTATTATAAGAGAGGGAGAGAGAGTGAGGCAGAAAATATACAGCTGAGTGCAATAAATAATAATGATTAACAGAAACCTGAATAGCTTGAAATGGCTGGTAAGCTTCAATACTGTGTGTCTGTATTAAGTAACTAAAAATCCCATTTACAGTATTTAGTGCAGTGGGTTGAGGTTGGTAACATTAGCAACACGCTATGAGGCCTGTTTACTAATTTCTGAGGTTGAGGAAAAAAACACAAGCCAAAAACAAAAACAAAAAAAGTGACAAAACTTGCTAAACCTTTTTTCTCAAATGCAAGCTTACATGAGAATGAAACACAACAAAACATTCCTGCTCGTGGGTTTTGTTGCGGAAAAAAAATTGCATGCCAGTGAGAATCACAATGTCCCGTTTATTTTTAACAAAGTTTTAATAAACTGTGGATATAAAGTTGCTTAAGAATATTAAGAATACTCCCATTGACTTCCATACAAACTCAAGTATATTAGTGTTTTTTTTTTTTGGAGTAATTTTTCTTCAATCACAAAAAAACTCGTATTTTGATAAATCAACCCATATGTGTATGTGTGGCTCTACTGAAACGAGCCTATTGTAAGCCTGCATTTCCACATCAGTTCTACTGTATGCGATGCCTATTTCAACAGAACTGTTTATAACACTCTTTGAGCCTCTCTCTAAATCACATTAGTGCTGTGTCTATAAAACTGTTGCCATGTCATTTTTTCCCTGCCATTTATTCAGGCTCATTTTATATTTTCAGTATAGCAGTTTGGTTGACTACAGGCAGGGCAAGAATTTTTAGCCTCAACTCAAACGCATCCTGCAGCAAATCTCCTCTGCAGTGAAATGTATAGTTAGCAGAATTTCATTCATGGAAGATGGTATTTTGATTTAAATTACATTACACACAAATGCAATTTGAAAATCTTCATTTTATAGCAAACATCCACAAGTCTAAAAAAGCCATGGCACATTGAGCTACTTTAGGAACAGTGGGTTCCAAAAAGTTGCCATTTTGACATCTACTTTATTTTGGAGCCATAAACCACTACAGGTATGGGACCTGTAATCCAGAATACTCGGGACCTGGGGTTTTATGGATAAGGGATCTTTCCATATTTTGGATCTGCATGTCTTAAGTTTGCTTAAAGGGATACTGTCATGGGAAAAAAAAAATTTTTCAAAATGAGTCAGTTAATAGTGCTGCTCCAGCAGCATTTTTCACTCAAATCCATTTCTCAAAAGAGCAAACAGATTTTTTTATTTTCAATTTTGAAATTTGACATGGGGCTAGACATTTTGTCAATTTCCCAGCTGCCCCCAGTCACATGACTTGTGCTCTGATAAACTTAAATCACTCTTTACTGCTGTACTGCAAGTTAGAGTGATATCACCCCCCTCCCTTTTCCCCCCAGCAGCCAAACAAAAGAAACATGGGAAGGTAACCAGATAGCAGCTCACTAACACAAGATAACAGCTGCCTGGTAGATCTAAGAACAACACTCAATAGTAAAAACCCATGTCTCACTGAGACACCTTCAGATACATTGAGAAGGAAAAACAGCAGTCTGCCAGAAAGCATTTCTCTTCTAAAGTGCAGGCACAAGTCACATGACCATGGGCAGCTGGGAAATTGACAAAATGTCTAGCCCCATGTCAGATTTCAAAATTGAATATAAAAAAATCTGTTTGCTCTTTTGAGAAATGGATTTCAGTGCAGAATTCTGCTGGAGTAGCACTATTAACTGACTCATTTTCCATGACAGTATCCCTTTAAACATTATTTAAACATTACATCAAATTGAATTGTTATGCCTTTAATAAGGATTAATTGCACCTTACTTTGGATCCAGTACAAGCTACTGTTTTATTATTACAGATAAAAAGGTAATGATTTTCAAAAATTGGATTTATTTGATTAAAATGAAATCTATGGGAGAAGGCCTTCCCGTAATTTGGAGCTTTCTGGATAACATGTTTCTGGATAACAGATCCTATACCTGTATGAGCAATATAATTACTTGCTCAGTGTGCAGCAGTTCTTTGGATCGTCAACAGGTTTAGAAATGTTATCTTATTCCATGTTGGCAGGTGCACTAGAAAAAAAGGAAAGAAAAAGGAGCCACAGCTCCTCTTTCATAAAAGAAACAGCACATTTCCAAGTACTTATTATACAGGCAGGGCTGCCATCAGGAGGGCACAGTCCAAAAACGCAGAAAACCTGAAGCCGCAAACAGAGCAAAAGCCTCGAAAAGACCCAAATCAACCAAAGGATCTGAAGCTGCGAAAGGACCCAAAGGAAACCAAAGAAGTTGTCATTGCCGAGGACAAGGAAGAAGAACCTAAGGCAAGTTACACTGAACACCAATGTGTTTTTTATTTTATTTAACCCCTGTCCACCACTGTATTGTTTTAATACAGGTATAGGATCCGTTATCTGGAAACATGTTATCCAGAAAGCTCAGAATAACAGAATGGCTGTCTCCCATAGACTCCATTTTATCCAAATAATCCACATTAGGTCCCATACATGTACTCTATAAACCCCTGCCACCAATGGTTTAAATACTATTTAAGCACCTGGCCACCAATGTTTTTTTGAAAATATTCTATGGTGTCTCTGACCAGCTATGTTTTTTTTTTTTAACTTGTAAGAGGGGGGCCTGGCCACCATTTAAAAAAAGTTTTTTTTAACTTGTATGGGGGGGGGGGCTGGCCACCAATGCTTTTTTTTTACCTTGTGGGAGGGGGGGTTGCCACCTATGGTTTTTTAACTTGTAGGGGGGGAGGCTGGCCACCAGTGAAGTTTTTTTTAAACTTTTATAGGGGGTCCTGGCCACCATTCTTTTTAACTTGAATGGGGTACCCTGGCCACCATTTGGGTTTTTGTGTGACTTTTTGGTGTGTGGGGTCTCTAGGGCGGGTCCGGACTTTTTTGCCGGACGGGGCCTGTGAATTTTGATGGCGACCCTGGGTACAGGTATGGGACCTGTTATTCAGAATGCTTGGGGCTTGGGGTTTTCTGATTAACAGATCTTTCCATAATTTGAATCTTCATCCCTTAAGTCTACTATAAAATCATGAAAACATTAAATAAACCCTTTTTGCTTCCAATAAGGATTAATTATATCTTAGTTTGGATCAAGTACACGCTACTATATTATTAATTACAGAGAAAAAGGAAATCATATTTAAAAATTTGGATTATTTGGATACAATGAAGTCTATGAGAGACGGCCTTTCTGTAATTCGGAGCTTTCAGGATAATGGGTTTCCGGATATCGTTTCCCATACCTGTATAAACCTGAATATCTTGAAATGACTAGTAAGCTTTAATACTTCACTACTTTCAATATTATACAATATGTTTGTATTCAGTGACTTAAAATCCAATCTCATACAAAATCTCATGGAGTGTACTAAAAAAACATGCACAGACTTCATTTTGATGTCTAATGCTGAAAATCACACAATCCTGGCTTGCATGAATGAAAAAATTGCATATTTTTTGATGCATTGGTCGCAACAGCTCAGGTGCATTTCCCCTTGCAATTACACTGGAATTATGGGAAAAAAACTTTGCTTTGTGGGCAATGCATGGCAATATGCAGTCCAAATTGTGCTGTGCACACTGTTATTGCAGTCTCAGGTAATGCAATATGTATTTAATGTATTTCATCATGTGCAACAGATTATGTTGTCTGACCATGGACACGGTTAATATTCTGTATTTCCCACAGGGTACCATGACGAATACCACTGGAGCTACAGAATTCCTTATGCTTGGATTTACAGACGTTCCACATCGGCAAACACTGCTTTTTGTATCATTTTTATTCATGTATCTTTTAAACATACTAGGGAATATGACTATCATTTTGCTGGCTACACTTGACTCTCATTTCCGCACACCCATGTACTTTTTTCTGGCAAATTTATCCTTTGTGGATATTTGTTACACGTCCTCTATTGTACCAAAAATGTTAATTAACATGATGTCAAAGAAGAAGACTATTTCTCTAGTTGAATGTGTTTTGCAGTTGTTTTTTTTCCTGGTTTTCGCCTGCACGGAATGCTTTCTCCTAGCTGTGATGGCTTATGATCGATATATAGCTATCTGCAACCCATTGCATTACACGATGATGATCAGTAAAAAACTCTGCATATTGCTTGTCATTGGCTCTTGGTTGGTTTCAGCCCTGCATTCGCTGTTACACAGCCTTATGGTCTCTAGGTTAACGTTTTGTGGAATCAACAAAGTCTACCACTTCTTTTGTGACATGGCACCTCTTCTGAGGTTGTCTTGTTCAGATACCTCCATCAACAAACTGCTGATCTACACAGAAGGTGGGTTACCAGTTTTAATTCCATTTGTTATCGTCCTGGTCTCTTATGTCCGCATTATCTCCTCCATTGTGAAGATTCGCTCGGCTGATGGGCGATATAAAGCCTTCTCTACTTGCTCTTCTCACCTCACAGTTGTCATTTTGTTTTATGGGACTATTGCCTTTATGTATCTGCGACCATCTTCCAGCTATTCTCTTAACTATGATATTATACTGAGTGTGGTGTATACTGTAGTAGCTCCCATGCTGAACCCATTCATCTATAGCTTGAGGAACAATGAGGTAAAGGCAGCATTGAAAAAAATGGTCATTAAGAAAAAATCCCTCTAATTTTATTTTTAAAAAAGGAGGAAATTGCTGTAAAAATCTATTTACTTTACCTATATGTACCAAAAATCCTGGCAACCTATTTAAAGGAAAACTATACCTCCCAAACAATCTAGGTCTCTATAAAAATATTTTGAATAAAACAGCTCATATGTAAAACCCTGCTTCAAAATAAAAAATTAAAGCCGCCCCATGGGATCCTAGGATTCACGGTGCACACAAACAAACTATACATGTTAGGTCACATGAGCAAATTAACAGACAGAGATATGTATTTTGCTTCCACACTTCTTCCTGTTACAGTTAGAGCTGAAATATGTACGTACATATATTTATATATACCTGTTTGGTAAGATCCTTTAATATGCCACTTAATTTGATGCTTAAGTATTCATTTTGGGGGGTATAGTTTTCATTTAAATCATTTATAGGTGCACGCCTGCCCCAACCCTTTCGTGACTGACCCACGCCCATGTTTGGGTGCACGTTGGGAGTGGGCAGGTCAAATTTTCGTCGACCTGCACATCACTACCGCAAACCCATTACAGAGAGAGCTTTTAAAAGGGACACTGTCAATGTACAGGTATGGGACCTGTTATCCAGAATGCTTGGGACCTGGGGTTTTCTGGATAATGGATCTTTTCGTAGTTTGGATCTTCAGACCTTAAGACTACTAGAAAATAATTTAAAAATTAAATAAACCCATTAGGCTGGTTTTGCTTCCAAAGGGGATTAAAGGGGTGGTTCACCTTTAGGTTAACTTTTCATATGTTATAGAATGGCCAATTCAATTTCTTTTTTAAAGTTTTGAAGTTATTTGCCTTCTTATTCTAAGTCTTTCCAGCTTTCAAATGGGGGTCACTGACCCAACTGAAAAACAAATCTTCCATACGGCTGCAAATGTATTGTTATAAGTACTTTTTATTATTACTAGTCTTTCTATTCAGGCCCTGTCCTATTTATATTCCAGTCTCTTATTCAAATTAATGCATGGTTTCTTGGGTAATTTTGGCCCAGCAACCAGATTGCTGAGATTGCAAACTCAAGAGCTGCTGAATAAAAAGCTAAATAACTCTAAAAACACAAATAATAAAACATGAAAACCCAATGGCAAATTGTCTTATAATATCACTCTTAACATCATACTAAAAGTTAGTTCAAAGGTGAACAACCCCTTTAATTATATGTTAATAAAGTTTTACCCAATCCATGCTAAACTTATATGTACAATTAATCAGTGTGTGAACTCCGACTCACCCCAGTAATACTAACAAGTTCAATAGAATATACACTATGGAAAAAAACTCAAATCACTCAAATCGAGGGACTTCTGCCATTTACTCCTACATGACCTCGACAGGCTTTTTCGGATTTGAGATAATAATTCTCGAAAAATTCTAGGTTTTTTTTAAACCCAAAAATGTGAATTTTGACCAAAAAATTAACTCTGAAACTCAAATTTTTGTAGAAACCAACTCGAACTTTAATAAATCTGCCCCTAAATTTTTTTTTCTTTTATTGTGTTTACTTTCCTTTTCTGCATCTTCCCAGCTTTCAAATGGGGTCACTAACCCTGGTAGTCAAAAAGCAATTACCCAATCATTCCTAAGAATGATTAAGAAATCATAAGAAAGTTAATTCTATGGTCAACTACTACTGCTAAATTTTAGTAGCAAGCAGGCCACTGATTTGCATTTGCATTACAAGCTACCGATTTTTTATTGATTCTGTTTTCCTCAGGGCCAGATTTCCCTCAGAGGTGCCCCATGGTCCTAGCGCCCCCAGTATGTGCGGCTTTGTGGCTTTGCGGCATGCCGTCCCTAAAATTTCGCCGCCCTAGGCCCAGGCCTTTGTGTCTTTGCCACAAATGCAGGCCTGGTTTTCAGTCCAGAACAAAGTACATTACGTATTGGCTTGGTGAAAGTGTTTAGTGTATGGTGCCCTAAGAGTTGTAAGTTTGCTCCATCTTAGCACTCCAGCACTTGTCCCTATCTGTATGCGATTTAATAAAAAATCTCAGTTTTTTAATAAATCAAAGTTGACCAAACTCCTATCCACAAAATAAACTCATTTATCAAAAACTTTTCTCCAAAAAGTCTGAGCGGAAAAAAAGCTGCAACAAAATCAAGCGTCAATTGAAATTGTACGTATGCCGCTGTGAAAACTCGACTTTATCGGAAATTTGGCTGAATTGTCACATCATTTTAATAAAAGTGGTTTCACAGTTCCATTTTTTAGTCTGCATCTTTCCTTAGCTCAGTGGAGACAAAGACGGGTAATTGAATGAATGAACCAAGGTAATTCTCTTTCATATGAAAGGTAGAATGGTACGATCATGAACAATTTTGCCATCTGGTGACCACATTGGAAAATTGCAGGAAATGGCACAAAATTTGAAGAAACTATGTGCATGAGTAACGTCATATGACTTACATAAAACAATGACACTGAAGCCTGTCCCTGTAATAAAAAAATCCAAAATGTCTCTCTTTGTAATAACATTTTTTTTGCAATAAGGTTGCAAAGGTCTTGAGAGATCTCTTTGCTTTTACCCATCATGAGATGCTTCTTGTGTGATACCTTCTGGACTTATTTGTTTTGAGTTATTTGTATGTGTGGATTAATTGGGTTGTTACCGACATCTGGTGTAAATTTAATGTCAATAACCCCATTTCTTTTCCCCGCTTTATCCTTGGGGGTCTTAGGTACTTATCAATGGGCAAGTACCATTCAAGTACCTTGTGTTAACTTGAAGGTGAACCAGTCCTTTAACCAGTTTCTTGTCATGACATTATGAATCATCTTTATGAATTATCATGAAGAGATTTGGTGCTGGCATTCTCCCCACTTTACAATTTATATGAAATATATTGGTAGATCAGGGAGATCCCTGGTAAAGATCTTTAGTAGTGATGTGGGGGTCAAGTTTTCCTTGACCTGCACCCTCCCAACCCGGCCCGCACCCTCCCAATGTCACAAAAGGGCAACCCAAAGATTTTCTGTGGTAGCCAGCCTGAACCTGGGTAAACCCGTGGGTTTTGTGCCAGCCCGCACATCACTAATCTGTAGGGATGAATTAACCTCTGCAGGAACTTCAGTTACTATTCATATTTGGATATGAATAGGGCAAGGAATCCCTTCAAATCCCCTTTATATTACTGCAACTTATTCAGCAGTTCAGGAGGTGAAACCTGCTTCTCTTTGTTATGAAAGGGTAGGGCTCTGGCTGGTAGCTAAGATGGAATACTCCCGTACTTATACACTAGGGAAGCACCAAATCCTGGATTTGGCTGAATCTGAGCGTTTTTTCAGCAGGAATTGGATTCAGCCAAATTCAAAGCATGGCCCAACCGAATCCAACCATTTAGGGTAAGGGCACACGCTGCTATTTTTGAGAGATTATTAGCCCAGCGACAAATCACTTCTTCAGGCGACTAATCTCCCTGAACTGCCTTCCCGCCGGCTAGAATCTAAATCGCCGGTGGGATGGCACTCAGAACGTTCTGTTTTCCTAATTTGCCCCAAGTTGCCTCACGAGGAATCTTCGGGCGACTTCGGAAAGCCAAAGCGATCCAACTACCATCCCACCGGCAATTTACATTCTAGCCGGCAGGAAGGCAGTTTGGAGAGATTAGTCGCCCGAAGTAGAAGCGGTTTGTCGCTGGGTGACTAATCTCCTGAAATAGCAGCTTGTGCCCTGGCCCTTAGATCACATGATTGAGGGGGATCGATGATTTTTCCCCTTTTTGTCTTTCTTTCCTCCTTTATAGATGCAAATAAGGTTTTGAATTTGGTTCAGAATTTGGCCAAATCCTTCCTGAAAGATTTGGGGCTAAATCATGAAAATTGGGATTTGGTGCATCCCTATTATACACCAATTACTGTGTATAATGCAAATCTAGCTTTGTATCTACTACAGTGTCACGAGGAGCTCTTAGTAAAGGGGAGTTATCCATCAACACCAATGTAGGCAGAGCAAAAAATAAATTTTATGCACATGCCAACTTGGTGTACTTATTGTCTAAAGCAGGCCCTTTGGGACATCAGTTGACCTATCACTGTGTAAATCAGCCTTGGAATAGGAATGCTATGTTCAGTAACGTAACTAGAGGGGGGCAGGCCCTGGTGCGTGACGTGCAGCCGCCCCCCCGCCCCTTCCGTATGCAATTTTCCACCCGGATCCCAGTGGCACGTGAGCTGCCGGGGGGCCCTGGCCTGCTCGCACCCCCTGCTTCCCCGGTAGTTCCGCCACTGGCTATGCTGTGGATATAGAGTGGCTGGGAAGTTTGGTGGAATCTGGATGCCTGGGCCCATCACAACAAGCTGCCACTACACCAATATCCACTTTCCTTACAGGTCACAAGGGTGGCAGTTTTAAAGGCCCGGACTGGTAATCTGTGGGTTCTGACAAATGCCAGAGGTGCTGATATAAGGTCCCATAGACAGTCACTATTCAGTGGGCTGGTGGACGACTATTTTGCTTCTGTGTACTTGGAATTAGGGTTGCCACCTGGCCGTTATTTTACTAAATTGCTCAGTAAAAACGATGGGTGGCAATAGGCAGGGCCTATATTGACTCCCAGTCTGGCCCTGCCTTGAATGCAGTAATAAACATGGAATGAAGGTGTGTGGCACTGATATTGATCGCTAATAGGGTTGCCTCCTTTTCTAGAAAAAAATACCGGCCTGCCTATATATTTATCTTTTTTCCCTATTAATAACATTGGGATCAGCCATAATTTTTACCGACCAGGCCAGTAAAATACGGGCAACCCTAATCGCTAATGACATTCGACCAGTACAACAATTATACCCAGCCAAAATAAACACCTTCTGGAAACACACACCCTGCCCCTTTTCAAACCATGATCTGACTCTGCTCGCTTCCCGTAGTTCCCACCCTATTAAGTAAAACACAAACTTCACAAGGAACGTTTGTGCCTGTCTGATTTGTGCATTACACTGGAACCCTCTTTCTGACTTTATATTAGAATATCCATTTCTCTACCATTGTCTAACTACATGTTGAAGTATATATATTTTTTCTCCAAGCACATATTTATTTCATTATTCCCAGTGTATTTCTACCAGTCGTCTGGACTTTGACACGCTTGTAGCATTATGCAAGTTACCTCGTGTGAGATTTATGCAACAACCAGCCGCCTCCCTGTCATACATAACCTACAGTGTCATTCATTCAGTAAACACAGCCCTACCGAAATCCGCTTTTCTTATTGGTTGCCGTGCAGAGGACACGCCCCCCATTGTGCGCTTTATTTATACTGTGTGAAAGGCGCAGTCGCGTTACAGTCATCTCATCAGTTGAGACAGGAAGGTAGACATGGGCTCTCTGGACCTGGCTAAGGCGGGCGCTATCCTGGTGAAGAATGCGCTCAGTGGAGAGGTAAGGGAGGGCGCAGCACTGGAGACGATCAGGGCAGTGTTCCTAGAGCCATTGCATCAGCTTCTGGGCCTGGACTGTGAGTTCTGGCAAATGCCAGAGGGGCTGCTGTTAGATGCCATAGACCGTCACTATTTGAGGGGCTGATTGTTAGTAGTTGAATTGCCAGGGCCTTTTTTTTAATCAGAGTCCAGACCCGCTACTACAGTATCAGCTACACTTCCGGCTACAGGGCTGGCTCCTGTGTTACTCTAACGATCAAGCCCCGCCCCCAACTCTGTTCCTTGAAACCAGGGTTAGGTCTAATTTTCAAAATGAGCTACAAAACTGGCCAAGAGTCACTTCAAAAGTAGCCCACAACTTGCACAATATGTGCATTAAAAAAAAAAAAAAAAAATTGAAAATACGCCTTTTTCAGATTTTCACTGATTTGCAAATTTTTCCATGAAGTAAAATGGGACAGATTCGCCTGTCACCAGGAGCGTAACTACAGAGGGGGGGGGGTATAGGGGCCCCATAAGAACCTAATCCATATACAATGTCAATAAATATTGGTAAAACAGAGCAACCTATAGACATTTTGGTGGCCAGTAGATTTTTTTGCCCCAAATTGTCTGAAATTGAGAAAGGTCCCCAGAAAATGCAAGAATGCTTAAGAGTGAATGGGGTATAGAGCCAAAATCTACATAAGTCAGTCCCGTTGCATGCTGGGTATTGTAGTCTTACATTAAACAGTTGGCAAATTGTTAAACAAAAACTACATTACACAACATGCATTGGGAGACACAGGCTTGGCACATTAGGGCAACAAAAAACTGTGGCTGGTTTCCAAAGTACAAACCAGCCAAAGGCCCAAAAAGTAGTCCAAAACCTTGGTTAGATTGTACTTTCAAAAACCCGCCTGGGCTTTAAATTAGTAGCCCATTTTGGCGGGAAATATGCCAACATGGCAACCCTGCTTGAAACCATTTTGACCACACCCAGTTAGTGACCACGCCCCCAAATACCACTCCCATATAGCAAAAACAGGTGCACTAGTGTTTAGAGACCACCATTTGATAATGTATTGTGGCCCTAAGCATTCCATGACCGCTGCAGTGAGAGTTACCAGCATTTCATGACCGACATTGTGTGGTAAAGCATTTCATTCTACTTGTTGTCCCTCCGCATTTAATGGCAGAGTGTGGTGACAGATTTACATGTGAGCCGTTTTTTGTGACATTGTGGTGAAGTTTGAAGCCCTCATGATAAATGATTTCCATGGGGCTCTGAAGCAGGTACTAGCCCTCAGCAGTTATATACCCCCAAATTGTTACAGCCTTTACACCCTTTAAAAACTACCAACTAAAGGTGGCCATACACTGCCCGCCGATGGGGCTCCCAGATCAATATCTGGCCAAAAATTGTCCAGATTGGGTAAGTTTCATTTTCCCGCCTTATCGGCTAGTTGATGTGATCCTCGTCCTGTCGGCTGGAATGCCCATCATTGTCCTTTTGGTGGGTATATGGGAGGGAAATCTGTTTGGCGACCTCGCAAGACAAATAATTACATGGTCTCCATTGTGTTTGCTTCTATTTGAGCCTGATAACATGCCCTCAGTTTTATCCCTCCTTAGCCCTAAACAATCTGCACTCAGCCCTCTCCTTTGTCCTCCCTTAGCCCTTCTCACACTGCCCTCAGCTTTGTCATTCATGCTTTTAGAGCCCTCCATTATCCACCTCAGCTCACATCATGATGTGCCCAAGCTCCATCTTCCCATAAACAGCAACATTTGCCATCAACTCTCTCCTCTCTCAACCCACCATAATCAATTAGCTGCCCCTTCCTTGTATCTCCTCAGCCTGTGTCTTCATTCTCCCCAGTTCTCTTCTCCATCAATCCTTTGCCCTCCCTAATCTTCACTCAGCTCCCCATGAATCACCACAGCCTCCTTCAACCCAGCAAGATCTACCCTTTGCTCCCTCCTTCATTAGCCCTCCACAATTCACCCTCAGACCCTTTTCCCAAAGTCTTCATGTAGTACTCCACCCTCCATACTGATGTTACTTGTGAGATTTCTTGGTGATATCCAACTACTGATTATTGGACAGATAGAGAATTGGCCAACCCCTTGAGTTCTTAAAGGACCAGTAACATCAAAACATTTTTTAAAAAAATTCGTTAGTATACAACGAAAAAAAAACACCAAGACGAATTAAACTTTAAATAGCAAAGCCTTTATTAAGAAATAACTTACTGAAACTCCACTTCCGCTCCTCTTCAGAAACGGCGACCATCCATTCTATGGCGCTTGATTTCTCCTCCCTGGCTGTTTCTCCTCCATGACAGCTGTTCTCTGACCCGATCTCCTTCTCTTCTTCATCCTCCGTCCTCCCAGGTGTCCAACAGCAGCAGTAGGAAGGCGATGCGGGCAGCCTCCCCAATGTCTCTACAAAAGGTGCAG
Source organism: Xenopus laevis (assembly GCF_017654675.1). Classification (NCBI taxonomy): domain Eukaryota; kingdom Metazoa; phylum Chordata; class Amphibia; order Anura; family Pipidae; genus Xenopus; species Xenopus laevis. Next base: position 107,625,315 of record NC_054383.1, on the reverse strand, counting down.
TAAGGTAGAGGAGTGCAGACACGAGTGTGCAGCCTGCGGGGGAGCCGAGCTGAACCGGTACTTATACATCCGCTGAGTCCTGCGCTGCCGATGCAACTTATCATGGACAGATACTAAAACTGGATCCTTCCCATGGAATCGCCGTGTATCTAGAGCCCAGCAGCAGCGGTATGGGGTCACCTTCCTAGGATCTCCATGGACGTGCAGCTTGTGGGGAAGCCGAGGCAGAACCCCTGCCTATACTTCCTGCGCTGCCAGCGCTACTGGTCACGGACACAAACAGAATAAGTAAGTCGGCTGGTTTGCGGTTTCCTTTTCCTTGCTTTATAGGCGCACAACTCCGGCCGGGCAAAAGGGCCAATGCAACTTTAGGAGTCCGACCACAGCTCCTATCTCCGCTTACCGACACCTCCGTTCACGCCCATGGCCGCTTTTTTGTGAACTCAGCTACTCATTGGTACTGGTCCATGACCAGTAGCGCTGGCAGCGCAGGAAGTATAGGCAGGGGTTCTGCCTCGGCTTCCCCACAAGCTGCACGTCCATGGAGATCCTAGGAAGGCGACCCCATACCGCTGCTGCTGGGCTCTAGATACACGGCGATTCCATGGGAAGGATCCAGTTTTAGTATCTGTCCATGATAAGTTGCATCGGCAGCGCAGGACTCAGCGTATGTATAAGTACCGGTTCAGCTCGGCTCCCCCGCAGGCTGCACACTCGTGTCTGCACTCCTCTACCTTACTGCACCTTTTGTAGAGACATTGGGGAGGCTGCCCGCATCGCCTTCCTACTGCTGCTGTTGGACACCTGGGAGGACGGAGGATGAAGAAGAGAAGGAGATCGGGTCAGAGAACAGCTGTCATGGAGGAGAAACAGCCAGGGAGGAGAAATCAAGCGCCGTAGAATGGATGGTCGCCGTGTCGCCGTTTCTGAAGAGGAGCGGAAGTGGAGTTTCAGTAAGTTATTTCTTAATAAAGGCTTTGCTATTTAAAGTTTAATTCGTCTTGGTGGTTTTTTTTCGTTGTATACTAACGAATTTTTTAAAAATTTTTTTGGATGTTACTGGTCCTTTAATACTATCATGATTACATACCTCTCAATGTTTGAAAATTGCAAAGAGGGACAAAAAGATTTGCTGTGGGACACTTAGGATCCAGGACAGCGAGTTGAGTGTGCCCACCCTGTCTGCTCTGATGAATTTCATGTGCCTGTTGATTCCACTGGACCCAGGACATGGCACTAATTCTAGGGTTTCAGGCATCTGTGTCAATATTCACTGGAAATGACATAATCCCCACTCTGAAAATTTTCCTTCTCATTCAGAAAAATATGCAGGTGTATTTGTGGTCCATTTAATGAACTGGCACAGTTGAGGCAGGTGTATATTAGGCCACATCCAGCTTTGGTCAATATGATATTCAACGTGTTCTACTATTGTATAGGCACTTTTATTTATACCAGTGTGGGGGTGTTTAACCCGGCCACCCAGCTTTTGTTTAAAGGGGTTGTTCACCTTTAAATGAACTTGTGGTTTTTGAGTTATTTTGTTTTTTATTCAGCAGCTCCAGTTTGCAGTTTCCACAACCTAGTTGCTAGGTACCAAACTACCCTATAATTAATATTACCAGTTAAGTAAAATGCAAGGCATTTGGGACCCTTTTCATGATCAACAGCAACTGCTCTGCCATCTTGCATAATCTAGTTTTTGCATTCAGTTCTTTCCCTTGTGGGTATACTGTGCAGAATTGCCATGGAGACATTAATTGTAGCTCCCTCGTCTCATTTAGATGGTTGAGTTGAAGTCCCTGTGGAAGGAGCAGACCACTGTCCTGCTTTTCTTGCGGAGATTTGGCTGTCAGATTTGCCGTTGGATTGCAAAGGACATGGGTAAGCTGAAGGAATCCTGTGACGTTCACCAGATACGCCTCGTAGGAATTGGACCAGAAGAAGTAGGACTCAAAGAATTCCTGGATGGCAACTTTTTTAATGGAGGTGAGTTTACAACTAAAATAAATGTGTTTTTATGTTCAGCTCTGTTATGGTGTATGGAAAATGCCTTTGTACCAACAGTGTTCCTTTATTTTAGCAGGAAACAACTCATTATAAAAATCTCAATCTTCTGTATACTAATGTAACACTGTAGCGATATGTGATACCCAACAGGTATAAAGAGATACTGTACGGAACGCATTTTAGGACATCCTGCTGCTTAATACCTGTCTTGCAGGCAATGTCCTTTGCCTTCTGAATGGCGCATCGGGTGCTTTAACCGTCACTCGTCATCCAATTCTGCAGTCACACCTCCATCCTCTACCCTCCCTTCTCAGCCGTCAGTCATGGTAACTCCACCCTCAGGCCTCAGCCTTCAGTGCTCTTCTGAGGGCGGAGTTACCGTGTCTGAGAAGGGAGGGTAGTGGACGGAGGTGTCACTGCAGAATTGGACGCGAGTGACGGTAAAAGCACCCGATGCGCCATTCAGAAGGAGTAGGACATTGCATGCAAGACAGGTATTGAGCAGCAAGATGTCCTAAAATGTGTTCCTGTAATGCCGCACAGACGCACCACACAAGCTGTCCTATATGCTCCATCCAGACACAATACTGTAACAAGGGAAACCAGAGCAAAATAGAATATTCAAGTGCACAGCATGTAGGGTGAATTCATACAGTGTGAATAAATGACACTTGCAGAATATTCTACTTGGCTCTAATTGCCCTCATTCCTACAGAGCTATACAGAAATATATATATACTTATTTGACCTTGAAGGGGAACTATCTCGAAAATGAAAATTTAATACAAGCTTCATACTGAAATAAATCTTCTAGGCAAGAGGAAGCACCCCCAAAAGCTAACTGTCAATCAAAATCAGACTCCCAGCTCCCTACAGATACTGAAAGGGGTAGAATGAAGAATAACTTGATTATTTTACATTATTTAGAAGATTTCTTATTTCAGCATGATGGAAGGTTATATTAAATTTTCATTTTGGCATATAAATGTCACCTTTGGTTTGTATACATTCATTGAATTGCACAGCAACACACATGTTAACTCATCTCATATTTACCTGTTGGTCTAAACTAGGGATGTACTGAATCCAGGATTCGGTTCGGGATTTGGCCTTTTTCAGCAGTATTCTGATTCAGCCAAATCCTCATGCCTCGCTGAACCGAATCCTGATTTGCATATGTAAATAATGGCTGGGAAGGGAAATCATGTAAATTTGTAACAAAATAAGGAAGAAAAAAATATTTTTCCACGTTTCCCCTTCCTGTCCCTTATTTGCATATGCAAATTATTATTCAGTTTGGCATTCGCCCGAATCTTTCATGAAAGAATTGAGGATTCAGCCGAATATCAGATTGTGGATTCGGTGCATCCCTAGTCTAAACCTACAAGAACAGATCCACAGGAACACCTACCACAATAAAACCCAACCAAGACCAATTTTTATTGATTTCAATGTTGGTGCATTATAAAAGAGATGTGTATGGGGAAGAAGTCCCCTTTATAAATCACTAAGTTACGCAATAACTGTTTTGCGTTTTTGTTTTAGAACTTTATATAGATGACTCCAAGCAGAGCTACAAAGACTTAGGTTTCAAAAGGTAAGTAGTTTTGAGTTATTGACTCTGTTTTTCACAAACTCCTTGGTTCTGTCCCATATCCATAGTGATTTTAATGGCCCTAGCATGTAGGACATATGGGTTGACATTGCCTTATTGAGCACATCCCACAAAGCCTTGCATATTTCTCTTGCTGTATAGCAATGCTATCTTTAGTTGAAGGATTCTCAGTTAGTTGGATGCACCGAATCCACTATTTTGGATTCGGCCGAACCCCCGAATCCTTCCTTAAATGATTCAGCCGAATACTGAACCAAATCCGAATCCTAACTTGCATATGCAAATTAGGGCTGGGAAGGGGAAAACATTTTTTTACCTGTTTTGTGACAAAAAGTCATGCGATTTCCCTCCTGCCCCTAATTTGCATATGCAAATTCGGTTCAGACGAGCCGAAGGTTTCTTCCGAATCCTGTTGAAAAAGGCAGACTAGCTATATGCTTGTTTTATTTTGAATGTGAGGATTGTATTTCTGCACCTGTTGCTAAATAATTCCAACAGTTTTATATAAAATGATTTCTTTTTTTAGGTACAGTGCACTCTCTGTAATTCCTGCTGCTCTGGGGAAAAAGGTTCGAGATATTGTCACCAAGGTCAGTGAAAGCAGCAAAATCACATTCACATTTAATATTTTAGTTAGTTCTTTATAAAGACAAATTGCTGGTTGCCCTTCATTTTCTGCAGCCGAAAAAAGAGACCGGGCTTTAATGGAACCTGGCAAAAAGCATTTCCAGTAAGGTTTAAAGGGGTTGTTCACTGAACACTTTTTGCAGTTCAGTTGGTTTCAGATAGTTCACCAGAAATAAAGACTTATCCCAATTGCTTCAGTTTTCTATACTGAAGTGTAAAATGTAATTTTTCACCTTCTAAGGGGTAAGGCAGTTTTTAAACTGGTCTAAATTGATACATTTAGTTGATACATTTCTTATTTTTGTCCCTGCTGAGCAGAATTCCATAGTTTCATTAAGGCTAAGGCCACACTAGGCGATAGTGCCGCGATTTGACTCGCGGCGACTTTTCGCCGCGACTTTTAAGCCGCAATCGCTGGGGAAACTTTTGCGCTGGCGTCTATGGGGAATCGCGAAAAATCGCCAGCGTAAAAACACACGCGGCGATCTTTTCTCTACTGTCGCTCGAAATTGCCTCGCTAGGCGATTTCGAGCGACAATAGAAAAAAGATCGCCGCGTGTGTTTTTACGCTGGCGATTTTTCGCGTCTATGGGGAATCGCGAAAAATCGCCAGCGTAAAAACACACGCGGCGATCTTTTCTCTACTGTCGCTCGAAATTGCCTCGCTAGGCGATTTCGAGCGACAATAGAAAAAAGATCGCCGCGTGTGTTTTTACGCTGGCGATTTTTCGCGATTCCCCATAGACGCCAGCGCAAAAGTTTCCCCAGCGATTGCGGCTTAAAAGTCGCCGCGAAAAGTCACCGCGAGTCAAATCGCGGCGCTATCGCCTAGTGTGGCCTTAGCCTAAAGGAGAATTCAACCCTAAAGTTCAAAAAACCCTTACCCTACATATTCCCCCTCCCTCCTCCCCCAGCCTAAGTTTTAAGATGGCCATGGTCTGAAAATCGTACAAATCCTCGATTCTTACGATCAGATCTTTGCGTCTGTGTTTGGAGAGTCCAGACATTTTTCGTCCGGCGGAGATCTGTTGTTTGGTCGATGAGACAGGTTAAAAGATTTCTGACGGCTGCCGATGATCGTATGATTTTTCAGAGGGAGACTGTCACTAGCTTTGGTCGAACATAACTTTCTTACGATTGCTGTCAGGGGCAGAACATCGTCTGATCTGTTCTTTTGTACTTTATTTGATCGGAATGGTTAGTGGCAGGTCGAGGGATGGGAAAGTCCCATCGTACGATCAGGCATCGGAGTTCACGGGCACCATTTTCTTTGGAAATATTCTGGTTAAGACCGGCGTGGTTGGCGCATGCGCAGTTGGAAGCAATTTTCTGTTTTGCGACAACTGCGCATGCGCCGAAACTCAAATTGCCGAACCGCTGGCCTCATTAGGAAGATGACTGAAGAGGCTGAAGGTAACGCCACGCCATTCTCAATCTGAAGGTTTCTGAAGAGAAGAAAATGGTGCCCGTGAACTCCGATGCCTGAATCTGCACCGAGGGGTAAGTAAAAGTTAGGGGCATTTGCCTGGGGTAACTTTTAGGTTGGGGGTAACACTTGGGCTGGGGGGAGTAGGGTCTATGTAGGGTAGGGGTCTTTTAACTTTAGGGTTTTAATTCTACTTTAAAGGCAGCTGGTACAATTGATACAATAGTTGCTAATACTCCAGAGATGCTGCTGAGAAATGTATCCACTAAATGTTGCAAAATTGTAGAAGTTTAGAGTCTGCACCTGAATTACTGAGCTGCCAGACGCAAACACTAGAGACACGAACATTCAACTTTAAACTTAGATTTTGGAAAAACAGCTAAAAATGGAAGGTATTTGAAAAAAGTCTTTATTTCTGGTGAACAATGTGAAAACAATCAAACTGAAAAAAAGGTTTGGAAGCTGAACAACCCCTTTAAGAGAAGCAGAATTGAAACTCAAGTAGTACTAAAACATGGAAAAAAAATGAAAACTCAGATCATTTGGAAGTTGCCTCAAGAATATACAGTGTACAAAAGTTAAATGGGGTCCTCCACCCCAAAACTGATTTATACAAATGCAACTCAAAGCAACTTCCAAGGTACTTTCTGGGTGTTTATATTCTCTGCATTCTTGGTTATACCTTCCGAATACAGTGGAGCCGAAGCTGGCTCATTATGAGACCTGGGGAGAACTGACTTCTGCTACATTGGTGCAAGAGTAAACAGAAAGATGAGGGAAGATCCCCAATAATTGATGAACTTTCCATTAAATATACAATTTATGGCTTGCATATTACTGCATAGTACATAAAACCACATGTTTTGTAGGCAAATGCTGATGGAGTGCAAGGTAACTTCAGCGGGGATCTTCTACAGAGTGGCGGGATGCTAATTGTCAGCAAAGGTACAGTAAGCAACAAGAAGTGAAAATGCACTTGTTCACTGCTTTTCTATAAATTTTGGCATATGATTTGGTGAAAATGCAGTACTTTTTTGATTTTATTAGGACTGGGGCCATTAAAGGACATGGCGTGTTCCACAGATTGAAAGGAAACCATGATTGTTTGTTTCTAACTTGTAGAACCCATTTCCCAACCCCTCTTGGGGTCACAGTCATTCAATTCCTCCCTCACCTTTTCCCATTCTGAAGTGAGGGATTCTGGGACTTGAAGTCCCTCTGCCTTCTTTAGTGGGTGGTGCACAGATTCTTTGGAAAGTAGAGTGACAGTTTATGAATCTAAATGGAAGATGAATATCAGAGGGCATTAAAGGAAAAATAAATAATAACCATTAAAGTAAAGCCTCCCCATCAATATTTATTTTTTTTGGTTGCTGGGGGGGGGGGATTTCAGTTGTAATCCAGAAAGAGGCAGTATTAAAATCAATAAACAAAAATATATAGTTGAAATAATAAAGACCAACTGAAGAGATGGCTTAGAACAGGTTACAGATTTTATAAAATAGAAATGTGAATTTACCCTTTAAGAGCTATTTTAGACTAATAGTATTAGTTTGGAATGTTTTATTTGTCTAACTTGGTTTTGAACACATGTTTTATAGGTGGTGAAAAGGTGTTGCTGCACTTTATACAGGACTCTCCTGGTGACTATGTGCCTTTGGAAACCATTGTTCAGACTCTTGGAATCACTGCTAATGTGACTGAAAGCCAACGCCCACAGGTTGATATATTACTATTTTTTTATAACATCCCATCCTTTCTAACACGTGACCTCTAGGTGAATGTTATTCACCCAAGTGTATAGCAAGAGTTAAAACAGGAGTAGTGAGATTTATATCTATAAAGAGAAAAGGAAATATTTCCTAATGAGATGCTATTCTGATATAGGACTTTTCCATCCTCTGTGTTTAATAAATTCCGAAAGATTATTTTTTTTTTTTTTTTTTTTTAAAGTCAGATTTTATTAAAAAAAAAAAAATCTCTTTTTTTTTCCATTCGGAGTTTATTAAATAACACCCTATGATAACCGGGATTTGTATCATATCATTCCCCATTAGCAAGAATTACTAATCTATTGGCACTTATGGACTAGTACTCGTGTATAATGTAAGCACATGTCACTGAATGAAACAATAAAAGAGAAACGGCACAGGCAGTTAAACATGTGCTTACAGTCGCAGCCTGACTCATCACATTAGGATACAGAGGCACAACATATTGCAAAATATCAATTGTGAAATAAAATGGTTATATTTTTTGCTGGAGAATAAAAGCCCAGACTCACCACCAAAATACATTCTCTAGGTACCTACCCAGGAGACAAGTGCACTCTGTCTTTGTGTGCGAGTATTTCCACTGACACTGTTATTGTGTACATAAAGGAGAAGGAAAGCTACCAAAGCAGTTTATTGCCAATAGATTAGCCACAATAGTGAAGGCTATACCACTATATTTATTCTGCAGAATGCCTTACCATAACCGAGTAAACAGCTCTAGAAGCTCTGTTTGTTTACGATATCAGCTGCCATATTAGCTTGGTGTGACATCACTTCCTGCCAGAGTCTTCCCCTCATAGCTCTGGGCTCAGAGTACAGCAAGGAGGGGATGAGGAGCAAACTGAGCATGCTCAAGCCCTAGCCCTGGAGGTTTAAGCTGAAAACAGGAAGTCTGATACAGAAGCCCATGTGTACACAATATAAGAAAAGAAATAGTGTTTATTTTGACTAAGGACTCAGAGCAGCATTACTTTGAGGGTTTATTGGTGTATTTATGTAGACCTTTCTGATAAAGCTTACTTAATTTTAGCCTTTCCCTTCTCATTTAATGTGATAACACATGATTTAGCACTCATTAAAGTGGATCTTTTTTGTTATTCAATTTAAGGGGCCTCATCCTTCTTGTTAATTAGTTTGTATTGGTCTTTACTGGTGTACTGACCATATATATGGTATATATATACACATAATCTGATCCTTACCCCAAACAATACCTAGCACATTAGTGACATCACAGAAGGGAAATGAGTAAAAGAAGGTTGGAGGTAATAGAATGTCCCATGGTGGAGCTATCCTGATCTGCACAGATATAACCTGTAACTGCCAAGCCCACGGATAAAACAACATGTCACACAGATTTTCTTGACTGATCCCTTTACTAGTGTGGAGATATTTCCTATGCATTTTTTTATGTTCATTTATGATGACTGGGCAAAGTACAAAAACAGGTGCAGAACACTCTTTGCTTTGGATCACTGGTGATGCATGTTTATGGGTTGGAGGTTAGCAGGATTTAGGCAACTTCTAGCCTGGCCCTTACCTGGTGCATCAATCAGGATGTGCAAGGCAGTAGCAGGGTTATATATTGTGCTCACAGTGTCACTTCAGCTGATGGAGTCCAGTGCAGCTTGCGCAGAGCGTGTCCAGTATATAGCAAGTAAAAAATGCTCTGGCTCAGATTTATACCTTCAGCTGATGACCGATGTTTTAGAGGTTGTAACCACAAGGGCACTATGTATCATATCTGGTGGCTATGTCCTCTAGTTCAAAGATTTTGGATAAGGATATATAATATGATTTATTCCATTTTTAATATCCCCATCCCAAAACACCCCCAAAGCACGGCCCTGTTATGTAAAAAACCTGATGCTTTCACATCAAACCAATTCCAACTATTCCTGTTGATAATGACAGCTGCAAAACAAACTATCACAAAGGCTTGGAAAACCAAGCATATCTCTATTGAGGTCACGAAAGGTAAAATTGACTGGATCATGGTCCAGGAGAAGATGTCTAGCATCTTACTGGATACTCACCAGGAATACCTGCTAGTTTGGTCCCCTTGGATTGAATATAGATTTGGTACTAATTATCCAACTGCCTTTTTAAGCATTTAAACGTTACCACTGTCATATGTCACTTGTAACAATTTTTATAGGATTTTCAGGACTGCTAGTTCAATGGTTAATTTAATTGTAAATATTGTGCTTTATCTTACCCGACAGTGGATGTTCACAGTTTAGCTATGAGCTATGTGTTAACTTTGTCAGTTTTTTTTTTTGATGTAACTACGTGAAGAGACTATATGGTATATTTGTAGATTCCATCTGTACTGTCTCTTAATTTACTACTGTAAGCTGTCAACTTTGTTTATTTTATGTAAACTCAATAAACAAATATTGGAATATAAAAAAAAATGCACTGGCTCTAAGGGGCTAATATTTGTGCTTTAGTCCCTCCTCCCCTGTTCATGGTAAATTAAACCTCTTGCTTTCAGTTAAAGATTAGATATTTAGCAGATGATGAGGTTAAACTTTGGCCACATTTGCAATTTAAGGTTTTTACCCTTTAAATGTAATTCTTTTGAAAAAGCGCGTATGTTGTAATATTTGTACTTTGTTACATTTTCACAATCCGGCTGCTGGCAGAAAGGTGGAAACGGCAAGCTGGTGACTATATTTCACAAAACAACTGTAACCCTATACACGATCTGCAACTCCCAAATCCAAAATTCTTCTGTGCTAAGGCTACAGTCCCCTAGATAGCTGTTACCCAGTGTGTTTCTATTTGATGGAACTACAGGCTTTAGCTCCCAGGCTTAGAATTAAGCACAGGGTTCCCTGAGGGCAGTGGAGTGGGGAACAGCAGAGGGCACTCTATGTATTTTTATTATCTCATTCCACTTTTGCTTTTTCATTTCAGTGTAATGATGATGTTTGTACAAGATGAAGAAAGAAGACCATGTGGAGTCTTGGTTGTACTCTTATCTGTTCATGGATTGGCTGCGCATAATCAGGCTGAATTTCATGAAGTCAAAAGCAAAAGAAAAACATTGAGAGGGTACACCACCTCATAAAGTAAAAAAAACTTTATTGAAACAATAAAAAACAGATGGCTGCAGTGTAATAGACACCCAACTCGTTTCGGGAACCCCTTAGAGGGGTTGTTCACCTTTGAGTTAACTTTTAGTATGATGTAGAGAGTGATAGTCTGAGACAATTTGCAATTGGTTTTCATTTTTTATTAATAGTGTTTTTTGCGTTATTTAGCTTTTTATTCAGCAGCTCTCCAGTTTGCAATTTCGGCCATCTGTTTGCTAGGGTCCAAATTACGCAAGCAACAATGCATTGATTTGATGAATAAGAGACTGGAATATGAATAGGAGAGGCCTGAATAGAAAGATGAGTAATAAAAAAGTAACAATAACAATAAATGTGTAGCCTTACAGAGCATTTGTTTTTAGATGGGGTCAGTGACCCCCATTTGAAAGCTAGAAACAGTCAGAAGAAGAAGGCAAATACTTAAAAAAACTATAAAAGATAGAAAATGAAGACCAATTGAACAGTTGCTTAGAATTAACCATTCTGTAACATACTAAAAGTTACCTTAAAGGTGAACCACCCCTTTAATCAGAGGCTATCGTGAAGGTAGCAGCTTGCTATTGCTTTGGTTATAGATTGACCAAACAACATTTGACCAAAGTTTTCTGGGATATTTGTAATTAAACCATTTTACATGTAGAACAGCTTTGCTGTAAGTAAAGTTGCCCATAAATATTCTCTGTTAACCTGGCCAATTGGCAGCCCTGTTGCTCTGTATGTACGGTACCAAAACACTGGCCTACGTGATCAGAAATCGGGACAATTAATATTGATGCGGAAAATTCACCTAATTATTATCCCAAGATCCACCCATTTGCCTCACTACTTGGGTGACTTAACCCGATAAAAATATTGCAAGCTTTCACTTTATTCTGTAATGCTTGGGTTATAGACTATTTACACATTCGTATTTAGCTGTATAAATGGGAACAGACATAATTGTTGTCTCACCATGGCCTCGTTCAAAAGTTCTAATGAAATGGAGACCTCTTGTGGCTCAACTTTAATGTTGCAATGCACAATTCCTTGAAGAAATACCTTTTGAACTGTGAATCTCTCAAGACATGGTGTTTACGCTTGTTTTATTTAGGAAGACGAGCAGTAACTAAACAAGCGTGCATGATTTCTTGGATACATAAATGTCCTTTATATGTCCTTTATAATACAGGACCCGAAGCTCTAGAATACACTATCTAACCAATTTATGCCTCTTGAATAAATACTTCATAATGAAGTAATGAGAATATAATCATCATTTATTTATATAGCGCCGACAAGTTACGCACTGCTTTTACCTTCGTTTATAACAAACGGGGAATAAATTTTGAATAACAAACAAGGGTTTACACCGTACAATAGGATAAGAGGGGCCTACATGCGAGAGCTTACAGACTAAAGGTTTGAGTACAATTGAAACATTAGGGTTATAGAAACAATTTTCTAAATTATGATACAGCAATGATTGATTAAGGTGCATTGAATAAGCTATAATAGCCAAACAACTTCCTGCTTTTCAGCTCTCTAAACTCTGACTTAGACAGCGACTTGAAGGGGGGCCACATGTTACATATCTGTTCAGTGAGTTTGCAATTGATCCTCAGCATTCAGCTCAGATTCAAAAGCAACAGTTATGACCCATGTGCCCCCTCCCCCTCAAGCCACTGATTGGTTACTGTCTGGTAACCAATCAGTAGAAACCAAGAGAACTGCAAAACAGGAAGTAGTGTTCTGGCTATTATGTTAGACATCCAGTCACTCCAGCCTTTATACATTACATTTTTGCCTAACTACCCATATTAGAAACATTTTTTTATTGTACACAGACTATCGATTTACCCAGTTTTTATACTGAACAATTCCTTTAAAGCACTTTAATTTTTTAGTGTAACTGTTCCTTTAAAAATATGGCTGTGCCTTCTCATTAGTGGTCTGTGCAAATCAGCTTTACTTAGCCCACGGTACCTGCACTTCCAGTTTGCCAGCGACCAGTGCTACGTGTGATTGTAGGCGGCACCAGGTCAGTTTTATAACATTTCAGTTAGCAAACATGGAGATTGTCCCTGATTTCTAAACTCAATTACCGTATATACTCGTGTATAAGCCGACCCGTGTATAAGCCGAGGTACCTAATTTTACCTACAAAAACTGGGAAAACTTATTGACTCGCGTATAAGCCTAGACACAACTAAGACCCTTTATGCTACAATCACTACAGCGCAAACTAAATCACTGAAAATTTGGTCCCCCCCAGTGGATTTATATTACAGATATTTTTCAGCTGAGACAAAATATACTTTCCATTAGCAATTATACACACATAGACACACATATACTTTACACACACACTCTTCCCACAAAATAATCACACACACATACTATACACACAAACTCCCCACACATATACTATATACACACACAAACTCTCTACCCACACCATCATACACTATATACACACACTCCCCACACAATAAGTGAATGGGTGGCACGAGTGAATAGGTATGTGGGTGGGTGGGTGGCATGAGAGAATGGGTGGGTAGCACGAGTGGATGGGTGGGTAACATGAGTGGATGGGTGGGTAACATGAGTGGATGGGTGGGTAGCCAGGCACAATGCATCTTTGCACCACAGCAGACATACGGTAAACATTGGCCAAAGTACGGTAAACATTCATTTTTGCAGCAAACAAATATTCAATAACAAGTTTTAGTGAAAGAGAGAGAGAGAGAGCGTGCGCGGCAGGCCACTTGACTTTACCTCAAAATGCGCATGAACCCGGAAGGTACGGCAGGCCACTTCACTTTACCTCCGAAGTGTGCAGGGGCCCAGAACGCGGGAGATGCTGGGGGCCGGTGATGTTACTCTCCATCCTGTGCCGGCCGCCCGGCTTCAGCTAGGGTAGGAGGATAGCGCGTCTTTTTTGAATTCCCCCTCGGTGCGCTGCGTGTAGCTCTTCACGCTGGGCTTCCGCCATTGTTCTTTTCAATGCGATGCGAAGTCTTCTGCCTTCTACCGTATTTCATCTAAAAGAGGTTACCCGCGTATAAGCCGAGGTCAATTTTTTCAGCACATTTTCGGTGCTGAAAAACTCGGCTTATACACGAGTATATACGGTACTTGGGGTGAAGCCGAAAAGGTTTAAACCTAAACTGCTATTCTTATAAGGACAAATAATCACATAGGTAGGGCACGTAACTAATTACCACACCTTGCCTATAATACATATGCACATTAAGTTAAAAATTGCCCTTATTACAAATGTATTACTATCTTGATAACCACATTAGTAGTGCTGTGGATCAATACAGTTCATACACAAGTACAATGAGTGAAGGACAAATATCCATGGAATGAGCCGGCTCCCAGACATCCTGATGTTTTACCATGAAATGCCATTGTTCATAATTTAGTTTTATTGGAGGAGAGAGTCTCAGTCGCTTGGAAGCTTTCAATCTCTCTCTTTCCCCATCTCTCCTTGCACTACAGCCCAGTACAATAGCTTTCCTCTCTTGTCCTAAAGCAACACCCTGACACCCTGTACATTAGTCTGTAGCAATATTAATCTAAGCTTTAAACATATAAATGACATACAAAAGTACAACTCCAATAACCAATACAAGAGGTAAAGAGGGCCCTATGCAAAAGAGCTTGCAATCTATGTCCTTTGGGCCATGATTTTATGCACTAAGCGTCTTGCCTCTGCCATAAGAAAGCTCATGGACATAACAGTCCCCAGAATCAAAGGAATTTGTTGTTTTAGTAGTATTCTTGGAAGATGATAATCTTTAGATAATGATAAACCCTGTCCTCCACTCTTTGGCTGCCGACAAAGGTGTATATTCCAGATATTCAAGATATAAAACAGAGGTTCTTTCTCTAAGCTTTCCCCCACCATCAAGGAAGTCTTATCAGCAGACTGGAAAAGTCAATCCCTGAAATATCTTGGCATCCATTTAACAAATCATATGGCAAAACTGTTTTGACATAATTATCCTTAAAGGGATGGTTCACATTTAAGTTAACTTTTAGTATGTTACGGACTGGAAAAATCTAAGCAACTTTTCAATTGGTCTTCATTATTAATTTTTTTTTTATAGTTTTTGAATTATTTGCTTTTTTCTTCTGATTCCATCTTTCAAATGGGGGTCAAAAGCTACAAATGTATTGTATTGCTACTTTTTCATTACTCATCTTTCTATTCAGGCCTTTCCTATTCATATTCCAGTCTCTTATTCAAATCAATGCATGGTTGCTAGGGTAATTTGGACCCTAGCAACCAGATTGCTGAAATAGCAATTTGGAGAGCTGTTGAATAAAAAGCTAAAGAACCCACAAACCACAAATAATAAAAAATGAAAACCAATTAAAAATTGTGTCAGAATATCACTTTACACCATACTAAAAGTTCATTTAAAAGTGAACAACCACTTTAACATGTCCAAAAGAGACCCTCCTAAAAAATGGAGCCCTGATACAATAAGAATTGTAATAAAAATTTCAGTCCTCCAAAAATTGCTCTATTTATTTGAGTTCCTAGAACCATTTTAAAATATCTGCGGCATTCTTCACGTGTTTGGGAAAAACCTGTTCACTGTCTGCCCACTAGATGGCATCTCTGTACAAGACAACATAATCCATTAAATGTGATGAAGTTGTACAGATATAAAGTGTCAGTATATAGAAATAATAATGAAGCTTAGGTTTCATTATTTCTTATTAGCAGACAATATCAAACAAAAATAACCTCCTGAAACTGCCAACAAAATGGCCTGGATAATATGGTAATGTTGCAGACTAAAACTAATAATGCGACTAAAATGGCAATTTGATATGCTCAAATGTTGTATTCATATAAAGGCTTAGTTAGGTTTAGAGCACTCAAAACATACAGCATGACTGCTGCTTAGATACACCAGGGCTGAAATTGGTGCAATGAGCAAAGCAGACATGTTTGTCATATAGAAGAATTACCCCGATGCTTTGGAACCAAGTTCTTTCTCAAAGCGATTCTGTTATAATACATCCATGTAACCAGGTACAAATTTAGAGGCACAGCTATAATCAGTTGGCCCAACAACAAGCACAGAATAATGCCCACTAGAACAGCCTACACAACACACTTGTGCCTCACTGCACTCATCTACAGCAGCTCTGTGCCCCAATTTGCCAGTTGCACCTACCTTAGTGCATGAAGCATGCGGTACAGTCCTGCGTGGGTCCTTTTTTTGAAATCCATACCCGAACCTGAAACCCGCGATTTGACTCGCATATTCCTGTTACCCGACCGCAATAGGCCAACTAACCTTCCAACCCAGGGGACATGTGATACCAGAAGTGAAGTCAAATTTGACCATTTGTCACCTCGGCACCAAAACTTAGCAAAAAAATTCAAAAACTGGAAGAACCACAAGGAGGGAGGGATCAAGCCGGGTTACCTGTGGACTGCCCGCACGGCCAAGGAATTGGGGACATTTTACCCAAAACCCAAGCACTTTGGGCAGTGTCGGACTGGGAGGCCCACCAGGACTGCTGTCCAGGTGCCCCCCTTGCTGTGTTGTGCCGGGCTCTCCCTTCCTTGTGTTCCACGCCGGCGTGCATGCACAGACGGTGCGGCGCTCTGGCTTTTTTTTAAAAAATTTTTTTAAATGCCACGATTGGGGGTCTGGCCTGGCGGGGGTCCATGACAGACCCACCGGGTTTTTTCCCGGTTTCCCGCCGGGCCAGTCCGACCCTGACTTTGTGGGTATTCCTTGGGTATCTGACCCGATGCAGCACGAGGCACCAAGCAAAAGAGGCCACCCTTGTGTCCCAGGTTATAACTGCTAAGTACAGGGCTCCCACTGCATGTTTTCCTTTTAACATGCAAATGAAGCCATACCAACTCCAGAGTAAGTTGTGGGAGACTCTTGATGTGGCAGCTTTCAGGTGGCCCTGGACACCTCAGTTTGATGCTAACCAACTATTAATCCTTATAATAATAAGATTTTAAAGCTCTAGACAACTGAAGGTCAATTTTTGGAAATTTGTTATCCAGAAAGCTCTGACTTACAGGAAGTAATGATGAGCGGGCCAGCTGGCACCTACAGGTCGGGCAGGTTCGGGCCAAATTATGCACAACTTTCATAGGCAGTAGGCTACCTTATTATGACCTTCTGCCTCCAATAGCTGCTTTTATAGATTTGTGCCTGCATTCTCGCCCACTTCAGTGACATCAGAGAGGGGTGGGTTAGGCACAGGTCTATAAATACAGAGGCTAGCAGGTTAGGGTTGAGTTTGGGTAATAAACAGGTGGGTTAGGGTGGAGTGCGGGTCAACTTTTTGTCTACCTGCACACCACTAATGGGAAGGCCAGCTCCCACAGACTTCCTTTTAAATGAATAAGTATATTTTTTAGAAATGATTTCCCTGTAATAATAAAACAGTAGCTTGTATTTGATCCCAACTAAAATATAATTAATCCTTAAAGGAAAACTATACCCCCAAAATGAATACTTAAGCAACAGATAGTTTATATCAAATTGAATGACATATTAAAGAATCTTACCAAACTGGAATATATATTTACATAAATATTGCCCTTTTACATCTCTTGCCTTGAACCACCATTTCGTGACTCTATCTGTGCTGCCTCAGAGATCACCTGACCAGAAATACTACAACACTAACTGTAACTGGAAGAAGTGAGGAAGCAAAAGGCAGAACTCTGTCTGTTAATTGGCTCATGTGACCTTAAATGTGGTTTGTATGTGTGCACAGTGATACTTACGATCTCAGGAGGCGGCCCTTATTTTTTAAAATGGCAATTTTCTATTTATGATTACCCAATGGCACATACTACTAAAAAAGTATATTATTATGATAATTGTTCATTTACATGAAGCAGGGTTTACACATGAGCTGTTTTACTCAATATCTTTTAATAGAGACCTACATTGTTTGGGGGGTATAGTTTTCCTTTAATTGTAGGCAAAACAATCTTGATGTTTCATTGATTTTTTTAGCAGACATAACATACAAAGATCCAGATAATTTAAAGATCCCTTACCCGGAAGACCCCAAAACATGAGCATTCTGGATAACAGATCCCGTACCTGTACAAACTTATACTGTTTACTCAGGAAGTCTGTTTGCCTGTTTCTCCATGTGCTTCTGCCGCTATGCCTTTGTGTGCTGTATCTAAACAACATTTAGCTATTTACTGCATCTCTGCCATCAATTACAGCGACCCTCGCATTGTCAAATGCAAATCTTCCATGAAAGCCTAATCACTAGTCAGGGACACGCTGCTATACATATGAAACGTTTGCTGTGCTTTAGAAGGTTCTACTAAAAGTCCCATATGTTTCATCTGACTGAGCCTTAAATCAACATTTACAAAGGTAATTAAATAGCTCAAACAATAAAATACTATACACTAACACATAAAGTATACTGTTACACGTGGGCATATTTATCAAATGGTGAAATCGAGTTCTCCAGAGAGAGAAATCCGTCATTCGAGTGAGATTCATAGGGTGAAAGCAAGACTTCACTTTTTGATGAATATGTTCATAAAAACCCTGTACAAGTAAAGAGTCTGATAAATATGCCCCACAGACTCATTGGCGGTCACCCCAAGAACCATTAAAGCAGTGGTCCCCAACCTTTTTTGCCCCAGGGACCGGTGTAAAGCAAGAATTTTTTGCAAGTACCAAGGGGGGCTTCCACTGTTCGCGTGTGTCAAATAAGGGAGCACCAGCATCATATTCGGTGTGTCCACGTCAAATTCGGCCTGGCAGTGGGCTGCGGCACGGGGGTTGAGGACCCCTGCATTAAAGAATCAGGAACAACTTATGACAATTTATTTTTGTAAAATCATTGGCGTTAAATCCATTTTGCTTCTGTTAATATTGTTATATTTAGAAAGAGGACAATACATTGGTGGAAACTCTTTTCCCATAATTCAGAACTTTCTGGATAATGGGTTTCCAGATAACGGATCTCATACCTGTATTTGTGAATCAGTGATTTTCTGGTGTAAACGGACAATTTACTCCACTCTTACCCCAGTCATTGGGGCAAATTTACTTACCTTCGAAGTTGCGCCAGCGTTGACTTCGCCGCACTTCACCAGGGCGCCGCTAATTCACTAAAATCCGAAGTTGCGCTCAGGGAGGCGTAAGGTAGCGAAGTTGCGCTAGCGTTAATTCGTCAAGCAAAGCGAAGTTACACTACCGATGCCTAATTTGCATACAGCGCCAAGTTAAAGTACAATGGACGTATATGTAGCAGCAAATACATTACACTACACAAGTCTGGGAAAGCTTCATAAAAGAAAATAGAGTTGTTATATTGCCCTATACATGTGGCCACTGTATAGTTTAGGTGCCATATGTTAGGAAATGTACGGGGGAAGGAGGGTACCCCCAAAACAATTTCCGATCTTTTTCAGCCTATTACCCTTAAAAAAGTAAAAGACGCCCATTTTTTTTTTTGACTTTTTTTTTAAAAAGTTGCACGTCGCCTGGTCTGAGGTGGCGAAGGCAGGTCTGGTGCAAGAGGTAACGTTCAGTAAAATGCGCAAGTTAGTGAATTAGCGTAGTTACGTCTCTTCGCCATAGCGCAACTTCACTTGGCGTAAGGGTGCGAAGTAACGCTAGAGTAGGTCCACTTCGCTAGCGAATTTACGCCAGTACCAATTAGTAAATCGGCGAATTAACGAAAAGACTTCACTCTGGCGAATTTACGCTACTGTTAGCCTCTTCGCCCTTTAGTAAATTTGCCCCCATATGTGTGAGTCGTCCATTGCTATTCAATCGTTTTCTGGAGTAAATATACATTTTGAGGCAGATTTATTATGCTGTTTAAAAATGTGGCAAAATTTACTACACCTAGGGTTGCCACCTTTTCCGGAAAAAAAATACCGGCCTTCCTATATATTTATTATTATTCCCTATTAATAACATTGGGATCAACTATAATTTTTACTGGCCAGGTCGGTAAAATACCAGCCCGGTGACAGCCCTAGCTACACCTCATGCGAGTAAAAAAAACTGTCATTTTTAATTTCTTTTCTTAGAGGGACTTCCACTGGAACTTACTTACAAAAAGCCTGTAAAATAACAGTGCTAAATCTGGTGTCCAATTGTAGCCTGATTCCACTTTTCTGATTTCCCCACACAAATACCATCATAGGGATCATTGCTGTGTCTGATGGGCACAACGCAGCCTTTCTTTTTTTGAAAAGTTGTTTTTATTGAAAAGTTTTGTAAACAGACATACAGCAGCAGCATCTGAATGACACACAGGTTGAGGGGACTGGTGGAAGGGGAACATCTACCTGCACCCACCCACCCATCCTCCATGAATACAGCACCACTGAACACCAGCACCACTGTATTCATAGGGAAAGCACAGATCTTTTTGTGGAGTGCAGAGACCTCTGCTCATAGTTGCGAACTGAGGGGCATGGGGTCAAGTGTAAAAGAAATGGCTACTTGTACAGGTATAGGATCCCTTATCCGGAAACCCGATATCCAGAAAGCTCCGAATTACGGAATGGCTGTCTCCCATAGACTCCATTTTATCCAAATAATCCAAATTTTTAAAAATGATTTCCTTTTTCTCTGTAATAATAAAACAGTAGCTTGTACTTGATCCCAACTAAGATATAATCAATCCTTATTGGAAGCAAAACCAGCCTATTGGGTTTATTTAATGTTTAAATTAATTTCTAGTAGATTTAAGGCATGAAGACCCAAATTATGGAAAGATCCGTTATCCGGAAAACCCCAGGTCCCGAGCATTCTGGATAACAGGTCCCATACCTGTATCTGTTTTTTTTTTTTTTTGCACATTGCATCCTCCCCCACCAAAGAATTCTAGTAGAATTTGGAATAAACATAGTTGTAAGTGGCAAGGTTTAATTTATATACAGTACCTCAATGTACTATTCCACCTCATATTTCACACAACACTTATTACATAAACTTCTTTTTTCCTAAAAATGTTGGCGACTCAAATCTGCTCAAGTTCTGTTCTCCTTAATCTTTTTTTGGCTACTTTGGATCACCATATTAGGATGGAAACATTTCTTATGTGAATCAATGTGCCAACTTTATGCAAATATTAAATCAATGGATTTCTCTGATGTTTCCATAACTGGAAAATACCAGAGTCCTCTTCCTTTAACTATAAAAATTCTTAGGTCAATCATTTTTGGTTTCATTTTTTGCCATTCATGCAATGGCTCTAACCATTGTGTTCTTGTTTAGGCTCATATGTGCCGATTTAATTAGCTCATTAGCTGCAGTATTTATTCTCTACAAATTATGAACATATGAGCGTATTTTCTCATTGAATTCAAAACAGCCCCCGAAAAAAACGTAATTGCATGAAAATACAGTGATTATAAATATAATTCTGTTCATATCTTGAACGGCAGCTATTTCCTTATGGGAAAACTTCCTGCAATTGTACAGGCATTGGATGAGATACAAAGTGTTATTCGCAAAGTCACATATCAAATGAAAACAAATAAAAGCTATCCTAGACCAATGAATCGAATAGTTAGATTCTTCATGATTATATTATGTACGTTTGGAATAAACCAGTCCATTTATGAACATAGGTAATAAACACATAAGAGCAGTTGCCAATAGCAACCAAACAACATTTCGTTTTGAACAATTTATTAAAAGAAAAAGAAAGCAAAGGCCTGTTTGCTATTGGCAACTGCACTTGTACAATTTAGCACCTATCAGGGACCAGAGCCGGGCCAGGCTGTGAAGGCTCCCTAGGCAGCCTGGCCGGTCCCGGAGCTGGATGGGTGCACTTGCGAGTTGCTGCGCATGCGACAGTTGCGCATCAACACAAAAGTGCTTATAGACATTGAAATCAAACCGACAGTAGGAGATAGAGGGGACCGGACATGGGGTAGGCGACAGAGAAGGTACGTGCCTGGCACCCCACCAGTTTTTCGCCCTAGGCTCGTGCCTACCCCTAGTTCCGGCCCTGTCAGGGACACAAGTATGGATGCCTGGGCCTGCTGTAATCTATGGTGGGAGGCTGTAAAGCAATAATTCCAGCAGCACTCCGATATGTGAATGATTATTTATTCATGCCATTAGCAGAGCGACGTTTCGGGCTATTCCAGCCCTTTATCAAGCTAAATGCACTGTGTAACAACATACTTAAATAAGTGATTTAGGGGGAGGGGTTACACCCTGGTTCCCACCTCCCAGTGTGGGACACAATTCCCAGCATTCCCAGTGAGAATATCCAAAAAATTTGTGAATCAAATACATTAATGGTGAATAATATAAAAACAGTTAAAACATTTATAATATAACACATGTTAAAACATATATATCATAGCAAGTGTTAAAGATGTAAAGTGCTCAGTGTTCTTGAGATTCCAAAAAACTCGGAGGTTCGAAAAAAGTCCAGAAGGATCATCTGGTTCCAATGATCCCCCAATAATCCATGTGTTGTGCAATTGTGCCACTTTTATATTAAAAAGCGGGTTAGCAGATAAAAAGATAAAAACATTCAAATTCTGTTGCCATTTAAACACTTACATATTTATGCTCAACATCTGGAGTGCTGGGTACCTACAGTTGTCAAGACACCAGCAAATCCCAGGATAGGAACAGTAAAATTCTATAAGACAAAAATATGACGTATTTTACATTAAATCAGTATCACTGGGTATACTACATTGTATTACATTGAAAAAACAATTTGTTACACTTAAAGCATGATTTCTTCAGAATTACCTAAATAAACAATTCAGGGGTATATTCTCGGTTTAGTCCCCCAGGACTCAACGTACCTAATCTCAATATCCATTGCATTTCCAATTTTTTTAATAAATAAATTATATCGCCTCCACGTCTAAGAGGGCCTACATCATCTATCACTTGATATCTCAGTTGACTCACTGTATGTCTCGCTTCTCTAAAATGTGACGGAATGGGTAAATGATTATATTGTGGGAGGTGGGAGGCTGTAGCCTTATGACTGGTGGGTAGTAGTGGGTTGTGAGCTCATTTAGGGGGGTTATTTATCAAACTCCAAATCCAAATCTCAATATTTTCTGCTACAAACTTCAATCAAACCTGCTCAGGTTACGCTTATTTATTATTAAATTTTCCCGAAAATTTGCTTTGCAGGAAAAGAAAATCAGATTTTCATGATTTTTTCTGATATTTCCATCTGATTTTCACGGTTGTTGAAAATTTTTTTAAATTTTCAGCCTAAAACTCCGAAAACTTTGGGGTATTGCACGAAACCCATGGTACATTAAAAAATCATTGGGACTTCTCCCATTGACTTATATGCAACCTCGACAGGTCTGAGATGAATCTTTGCATTTGGAGTTTAGTAAAAAAAAAACCCTAGGAGTGAGAAATAGAGAGGTTAGTCAGCAAGGACAGCCTGTTGTCCCAAAGAGAAGTGAGTATTTGGGGAAGAGCCCCTGGGCGAGTGTATACCAGTTAGGGAGGTGGAGATTTTATTAGTAGGTTAGAGGGAACCAACAGGATGTAGCGATACAGTCATGAAATGCATGTGCTCTTTATGTGGAGGAGGGGAGGTCAATCGAGTGAAATGTCCCCGGAATGGCTACTGGCACTTTGCTAATTTTCATCCACATGACAGTGGCACTGGAAGCTTTGTGGGAGGAACAGGGCCGGGCCAGGACTGCTGGGCGCCCCAGGCAACCCGGCCAGCCCTGGCGCCCCATCCCCTGCGCGTGCAGGAAGAGTGTGCGCATGCGCACTGACCGGCCGTGTGAACCCCTTCCGGTACACTCTCCTCCCTCCTCTCATGTGTGCGCACGCACAAATAGGCGGAATCATGGAACTCACTCAGTCGGACTAGGGGTAGGCAGCAGTGACAGGTACGTGCCTGGCGCCCCCGAAGCTTTGGGCCCTAGGCACTTGCCTACTCTGCCTACCCCTAGTTCCGGCCCTGGGGAGGAACGCTGTGTGAGAGTTGCAGAGAACCTTTGGAGAAGTGTTCCCCAACCAGTAGCTCATGAGCAACATGTTGCTCACCAACCCCTTGGATGTTGCTCCCAGTAGCATCAAAGCAGGTGCTTTGGAGGCAAGTTTTGATTGCATAAAAACCAGATGTACTGTCAAACAGAGACTCTTATAGGCTGCCAGTCCACATAGGGACTACCAAATAGCCAATCACAGACCTTATTTGGCACTAACAGGAACTTTTTCATGTTTGTGTTGCTCCCCAACTCTTTTTATATTTGAATGTGGGTAAAAAATGGATGGGGACCACTGGTGTAGCCAATATACTTCAGTCGGCAGCTTGAGTCCCAGACTGTAACCTGCCCCTGCAAGAAGTCTATCTCAATAAAAGCATCTGCTAGCCATGGGAACTGTTATAGCCTGATTCATGGGACAGTGGTCACATCGTTGCGGGGAAATTAAAGTACAGGGAATTATATACCTTCCCAAATTAACATCATCAGATAAAGGACCTCTATGTTTCTTGTTCATCTGTGCCCCCCAGATAACAGTGCTATCTGGTGGTTTAATTGCTTTGAAAATAAAAAATCTCTATGTGGGAACCATTGGGTCAAAAATCATAACTGTAATAACCTTCCAGCCGATAAAGGGATCTTTATGTTGTGGTTTAATAACAGCTGGATGGTCACAGGTAGGACATTCCCAATTTACATACATTGATTTTATTTGCATTTTAGGGACCCAAACTTCATTCACTAACAGAGCACCTAGACTTTAACCTGGGACTTGCTCATTTGCTGACAATTGGGTGAGATTCTATCCAAAGTTGTGAAACCGTCCTAATAAGGATTAGGTTCTTTACAGGCATACCATGAATATTTCACTCATAATGATACATGAGAACTTAATAAATGTGTGTTTATAACCCCATATTCAGGATCATTAAATAGATCTAATGAAAGATTAATTACCAGTTCAATTTCTCTGTTTCAGTTTATTTATGTGTTGGAAATCCCAAGTATGTGTTGATGTAAAGTAAGTGATCCAACGTTGAAGGCTAATGAGGGTACTTGAGAACGTTTAATACATGCATCAAGCTTTTTGAAAACGATTAGTTATGTTTTCAAAGACTGTAAAAAGATGACTTTATAGAATGTTGATAGCAAAGTGATTCAAAACATGTGTAGGATGAACAAGTTCCCCATTAAAGAGAAATAAAGTTCAACACTTAGGGGCAGATTTATCAAGGGTCGAATTGAAAATTCTAATATTGAATTAGAATTTAAAAATTACAATTTTCAAGTTTATTTTGGGGGCCCATTTACTTAGCTCGAGTGAAGGAATAGAATAAAAAAAACTTCGAATTTCGAATGATTTTTTGGCTACTTCGACCATCAAATGGGCTACTTCGACCTTCGACTACGACTTTGACTCGAACGATTCAAACTACAAATCGTTCGACTATTCGATAGTCGAAGTACTGTCTCTTTAAAAAAAACTTAGACTACCTACTTCGCCACTTTAAACCTACCGAGCATCAATGTTAGCCTATGGGGACCTTCCCCATAAGCTTTCTAAACTTTTTTGGATCGAAGGAAAATCATTTCATAGTTCGCCACCTAAAACCTACCGAAGTCAATGTTAGCCTATGGGGAAGGTCTCCATAGGCTTTCCTAGCAATTTGGGATCGAAGAAAAATCTTTCGATCGATGGATTAAAATCCTTTTTCGTTTTTTCGTTCGATCGAACGAATTGCAGAAAATCCTTCGACTTCGATATTCGAAGGATTTCAATTTGGCAGACGAATATCGAGGGTTAATTAACCCTCGGTATTTGACCATAAGTAAATCTGCCCCTTAGTGTAATTCGACTAGGGAATAGTCCAAATTCTATATGTTTTAAAAAAATTCAAATTTTGAAATTTATCATGTACTGTCTTTTAAGAATTCGAATTAATCCAAGGGTTATGGAAAGAAGTGGAAGTTTTTCTTAAAAAGCTCCCAGTAAATCTCATCCATATTCCCCCTCACATGGCCCTTTTACATCTTAAAGGAAAACTATACCCCCAAAATGAATACTTAAGCAACAGATAGTTTATATCAAATTGAATGACATATTAAAGAATCTTACCAAACTGGAATATATATTTACATAAATATTGCTCTTTTACATCTCTTGCCTTGAACCACCATTTCGTGACTCTATCTGTGCTGCCTCAGAGATCACCTGACCAGAAATACTACAACACTAACTGTAACAGGAAGAAGTGAGGAATCAAAAGACAGAACTCTGTCTGTTAATTGGCTCATGTGACCTAACATGTGGTTTGTATGTGTGCACACAAAGGGGGCGGCCCTTATTTTTTAAAATGGCAACTTTCTATTTATGATTACCCAATGGCACATACTACTAAAAAAGTATATTATTATGATAATGGTTCATTTACATGAAGCAGGGTTTTACACATGAGCTGTTTTACTCAGTATCTTTTAATAGAGACCTACATTGTTTGGGGGGTATAGTTTTCCTTTAAGACTATGGACATGCCTCCCAGTTTTTAGAAACTCCCAAATACTCGAAATTCGACCCTTAGATAAATCTGCCCCTTAGACTAAAAATACCATGTGTTTTGGTACCAGTTTTGGTTCCAGTTCTCGTGTACCAGCTCCAAGACACCAAGGTCTTCCAGCAGTTTAGATATGAACCCTATATCTGTAGCTCATTTTGTTGCCCTGATGGAGGAGGAATCAGAGTAGACTGGCATTGGGGGGGTCTAGGGATCTGGAAAACTCCATTGTGTTAAGTCACAGAAAAAAAATTATCACGGAAATCTCATTGCCCCATTTCAATTTGAACCTGGAAAAATTTGACTGTTTAAGAAAATTAAAATTTTGCTTGAATTTTGAACCTTACATTGGTTCTATAGAAACCTGGCAGGTTTAAGTTGCCGAACTTTTTAACTTTAAATGAATAATTTATGAAAATTTGTGTATGACAAAAACTAAAAATGTTTACAGGTTCCAGTCCATTACTGGAGATTTGCCTTTTGCAGAGCTTCATATGGTAGAAAGAGATCGATCTATAAATGTTCACATTTGAGGTTTTTTCAATTATGGAAAAAAAACTTAAACACAATTGAGTTTTTCCCCCAGAAAATATTGGACACCTAAAAAAAATGTAATTGTTCCATTCAACGTAAAATTAAAAATAGTTTGAATGTTAGATGGTACTTCATTTCAGCTATTGGTTGCTTTGTATGGATGATATTATTATGTGGTAAAAAAAATGGCGACAAAATTTACAACACACTGGCAAGCTTCGCCATGTAAAAAACTTGCAAAGGTCTTAAGTGGTGTAAAATAACAGTGACAAATCTGCCATTTGTACGGTGTAAAATAAAACACACCTTGATAAATTTGCCATTTATTTCACACAACTTTTTATGCCATTTTTTTCAGTGAATTTCATTTTACACAGCATAATAAATATTATATAATATAATACTAAGGGGCTAATTTATCAAGGGTCTAATTTCAAAGTTAAAAATACTTCGAAATTCGACCATCGAATTAAAATACCTCGAATATCGAATTTGAACTTTTTTTCATCTAAATCCTACGATTTTATCATACAATCGAACGATTTTTATTTCGACTTCAAAAACGTAGAAAAATGCTGTAGAAGGTCCCCATAGGCTAACATAGCACTTCGGCAGGTTTAATTTGGCGAAGTATTGAAGTCGAAGTTTTTTTAAATAGACAGTACTTCGATTATCGAATATTCAAACTATTTTTACTTCGAATCGAATTTGAAGTTGTAGTATCCTATTCGATGGTCGAAGTATCCAAAAATGACTTCGAATTTTTTTTTTACTTTGAAAATTCCCTCATAATTTATATTCTGCAAATGAAAACAAGCAAATTCACAAGCTTTTAAATCCAAATTTTAATCCAAACAAATCATTGACACGTAAGGACACTATACCAGCAAAACACATTACCTGTCTGAAAAACATACATCAAAAATGTGTTTTTCTTTATATATATAAATATATATATATATAGCCTGAGACAACACTGTAATACATCAGAATACATGAATTTCTTTTTTTATGAAAGAAAATGACATACTGCTTAAATGTATAGGGATTTTTCTAAAACAACTTCCAAGCAGCATTTAATAGATGAAAAAAAACAACAATACTAGAATTTAAGTAAAAAAATATTCTGAGTTTTGGGATCGTTCTCCAAACGTTTTTATGGTGGCAAGCTGTACATTTGAAAACGGATTCCGACAGGTCAGAAAGCTCTAATACAGGTATGGGATCTATTATGTGGAATTCCATTATCCAGAAAGTGCTGATATATGGAAATTCAGCTTGTAATGGTGCAAACCATTAACTGATGTGAAGCCGGTACCTTGTACTTAATGGTAACGGAGCTGCATACATCTGTGTTGATGGAAACAAAATCCTCAATCAGGTTTAAGTAGCAGCTTCAAGGCAAGGAGCTCCACCTTATCCAGAACACCCCGGCTCCCAAGCACTCTGGATAATAAATCCAATACCCGTAAGAGATAAACCCATCGGACAGAATCCAACAGTCTTTAAGTAGCGCTTTGCTGACACAAAAAAACATTTTAAGCAGCAGTCAGATGAACAAATATTTATAGAACTCTCTTATTTACATACATCCAAGTTTGAAATTGTATAAAACACAGCTGAAAAGACAGGAAATTAGCAGTGATTCATGAAAAAGGGGAGATAACCCAGAAACACAATAGGTCAACAATATATAAATGTTTAGTAAAGGTGACTAATAGCAATACATTATACTGGGAGGCTTAGCATTTACTGGGGGCCACTAAGGAAAGCAGTTTCATTTTCAGGCTCCTGTGCTCTATAGACCTATAGCGGCACGGTGGGTTTTGACTTCAGAAACTCTCAAACTTGGGTCTTTGGGGCAAAATTCAACTGTCAGTTTTTGCTTCCCTACAGGAACGGCTCTTTCTATGATTGGGGCTTTAAGACTGTGAAATTCGCTGCCAAATTTCTTGTTCAATACTGTAAATATTTTATTATCCATTGGAGTTTAGAAGATCATTCTTAACTGGGATTTCTTTCATTAACTTTTCTTTGATCCTGGAAGGAATGGGTCGAGATGGTTATGTCAGATTTAAAGACCTTTAAATGAAGTTCTAGGGGCAGATTTATCAAGGGTCGAATTTCGAGGGTTAAAAAACCCTCGAAGTAAAATCCTTCGAATTCAAATATCAAATTCGAAGGATTTTAGCACATATGATCGAATAAAAAAACGCTCGAATCAAATGATTAGAACGATTTTAAGCGATCGATCGAAGGATCGTTCGAATCATTCGATTCGATCGAATTTGACCAATTCTTTGGTTGAAGTACCCAAAAAATTACTTCGAAATTCGAATATATTTTTTCATTCGAATTATTCACTCGAGCTTAGTAAATCTGCCCCCTAGTATGATGTTGAGAGACAATTTGCAATTGGGATCTGTTGTCCGGAAATCTGTTTTCCAGAAAGCTCCAAATTACGGAAAGGCCATCTCCCATAGACTCCATTATAATCAAATAATCCAAATATTTATTCCTTTTTCTCTGTAATAATAAAACAGGACCTTGTAATTGATCCACAGTAAGATAAAATCAATCCTTATTGGCTTCACCTGTACATACTTGCAGCCAAATAGAGAACCCGAAGTGGCACAAGATCGCTCAACCTTTCAGAGCAAAACACAGTCATTTGGAAAATTTAGGGGGTCCCCAGTTGTGCAGTTCGGGAGGACTCTTGAGGAGGGCACAGCATTATTTAGCCTTTAGTTCTGATCCTTAATTCTGTTTTTTAAATCTGCAGATATCCTGAGAAGCAATGATGGCTAATATAATAATATATCATTAATATATAATAATATAATATATAATAATTCTAAATTGATTACAGAGAGAGGGGCCTTTAATAATATAATGCTGGGGGCTCAAGTAGAAGAGATGAAACAATGGACAGTTGTTTTTTTCCAACACAAATCTCTATTTTGACCAGAGTGAGGGAAGAAGAACTGCCTAAATAATCACTAAACTCCCCTTAGTGCTCTTCCACTTTGTCCCTCAGTCTTTGTAAATTACCCCTTTTTCATTCCTTTTCATTGCATACATTCATCAACAAAGAATAAATATAAATCTGCCCTCTGCAAGGGTCCCACAACTTGAGGAACAATTCAATAGTCAAAACTCTTTTTAGATCATTGAGATTAATACCCAGGTCGCATCTATTTCCACTAATACCTGTACAGACCCTTATTGCTCTCTCTTACAGTTTGACTATTGAATAGATTCATCATGATGATTAAAGCCTGTTCTGCCTGAGAAGCAGTTTTATTCAGCTTTCATATATCTCAGCTGTTAATGCTTTTTGTTGTGTACATTGGCCAAACATGAAAGAATGGGATACAGGGGCAGTAGGGTGGGACGCCAGGATGTTTATAAATCTACAATAAAGATCAGAATGTTGATTATAATGATATTTTCAGGTCAGGGCACCAGGTTTTAGATTGTTACAATCATTTACTCTTTATTACTGTAGCACCCTAATCTTCTGACCCACAGTAAAACACTTTATTATTATTATTGTACCTGCACTTTATCACAAAAATCCATTGATTTGTTGCTATTGGTTACTGGACTGTAGGGAAATCTGATTCTACCAACAACTGCTGAAAGTGTAGATCAACAGCAGGAAATGAAGGTTCTTGTGAATTAGGTGGGTTTATTGCTGATTTGCACTACATATGAAAACATGTTACACGATGTATACACAAAAAATATCAATTCAACTTGATACTGTATGTGCATTACTAGTATTATTATTGATAGGTTGTCTCTGGGGGTACTACAATCCTTTATACTACTATACAAATACACACAGGGACTTTTTTTTATCAAAATCTGAATTTTTATGATTATTTTAATAAAAAAAAAGTCTGACCAAACTAAAATCCATGATTGGACCTTATGTATTATTAAAAAAGGCATGATTTAATTGGATCAGGGACAAAGAAAAAAAAATGAGTAAAAATCCGAATCATACAATTTTTTCCTGTAAAGCCCAACTTTTCATGTTTTTGCCCAAAAAGTCAGATTCCAGCGTAGACCACAGAAACTTCTAAATAGAATAGGGACCTCTCCCATTGACTTATATACAACCTCGGTAGGTCTGAGATGCCAGATTTTCGGATTCGGACTTTTTCGATCCTTAAGTTTTTTTTCCACTATTAATTTCCTTTTTTTTGTTAAAAAAAACTCGAATTGTTCAAGTTTTTGGTATTCACACTTTAATAAATAACCCCCACAGTGTTACTGCTTAGCTACAGATATGCAGGAGTTGAGGTGGTACCACCAATCATTGACCTAAGGAGACAATTATGTAGATTGCTCATCAAAGGATAAAGAAAATGAAACCACATTGAGAAGAAGCTAGAAGCCAATGCAAGTGAAAGTGTGTTATGTATGCAATGAAAAAGATCCTGTCTTCCCCTTTTGGATCATAGAATAGACACTCCTTTTTATGTAAATAACAGGGATATGGTGTACAAAACCGCAATAAAGAAGGAATGGCATAAAAAGTAACACCTCCTTCAGTGCATTGGCCAACCATAGAGGAACAGGAAAAGATGCTCAACGGGGAACAATGGCCAACAGCAATGGCCGACAATGGGCAATATATAATCAGAGATTGCGATGAATATTAATAGAAGCAGACACTGTATTAGTTACTGTGAATTGCAGAAAGAGTAGTCAGACTGACACATATTGGCTGAGAATAAGATAAATAAAGTCCATTTACACGGTTAAAGGCTAAGAGATGCTGAAATGTTAAAATATTGGCAGACATGTGACTCAGCTATAGGAACATTGCACAATTCTGAACTGCAATGCTATTAAGATACAAAGCTCCCGGGTTGTATATTTGCCTTTGCACGGTATGGTGGCTTGGCCAATGTAATGCTAATACCTCTGTAACTAAAAACCCCTCGTTAAAAAAAATGTGAGCACTTAATAAGAAGTAATTACGACTAAAACACAGGGTGAAGGAATGTGCATTGATCAATTGTTGTTTTTCAACGTTTGAAGCAATTGTGGCCACATTTCGTTAACATTTTGGGGGTTATTTATGAAGCTCCGAAATTTATCTTAGTATTTCTAAAATAAAAATCTCCGAATGGACCTTATTTATCATTAAAAAGAATAGGTTCGGGCAAAAACTTGAAAAGTTAAATTTTTTCTGACTTTTTGGTCAAAAATCCCTGAAATCATCAGATATCGGTATGGACAGTCCCTATTGACTTATTTAGGACCCCGAGAGCTTTGAAATGCCAGATTTACGGATTTTTCAGACCATCGGACTTTAATAGATCCCGAAAAAGTCCGATTTTTTTTTTTTTTTGGTCCGAAAAATCTGAATTTTTCAGATTTCGGATGCCTGGCGCTTGATAAATAACCCCCTAAATTTTACAGCCCCGTTTGCTTATCTATTCAATTTCAGAGACGCTGGCAATGACAAAACAGCTGCACATACAAAACCACTTGATCACAATTTCTATATACAGGAGTTTTCATCTAGAAACAAAAATATCTGTAGAATGATCCAAAAAAGATATAGTTTGGGAAAATATTAGTAATATATGTATTTTCTGTACAACTCTTAAATGTAAAAGAAAAACTGACGTCAGCTAATCTCGCCGTGTCGGTATGTTGTCACTGCTCCGGTAAGGGTTGTGCCAAACAATTAATACATTCAACACCCCCTCCTGAAAAGCAGATTTAAGTACAACGTTCAACCTTAAAAAGATGATCGGTGAAGTCAATGACAATGATTTCCACGTAGGCCACTTTAATGATAATGAATGTGCAACACAGATACAGAAGAGAACAGGAAAAAAGGGTAAAATAACTTCAGGGAAAAAAAAAAATAAATCTTTTGTTTTTTAACTAGTCTTTGAAAACCTGAAAGCAGATTTGTTTTATATAACAGTCAAGCCATGTAAAAACAGTCGTTTTCCATAACAGCATTTCGTCCTAGTTTTAATCACAACTGTTAAAAGTTCTATTCCGTGTATTGTAGACTTTAGGGAAACCTTATAAGAGCCGCCTGTAACTGCCCGCACCACTCGCCATGACTCTGATCCGAGCAGGGAAACACCAGGCACATCATTGGCTACAACTGTTCAATATGTGAAAGCCAGCCCAGCAGTTATTCTCATACGGTTGAAAATATGGCTTTCCGCCTGTACGATTTACCACACTCGACATTTCTCTACAGGATGCATCGTGGTGCCCTTTTTGCAATTGAACTCTTCAGCGAAAGCTTCAAAATTCTGCAGAGATCCCATCACTCTGCAAGTAAAACAGAACAATGATCTGATATTTAAAGGCAAAGTACAACCTAAATGCTTTTTGAATGGTCGGTAAAAAGTAGATATGAAGATCATATACAGAAGTGCCTTTCAGTGTGCATACGAGACATCCAAGATCAGATGTTTTTCTCCGCTAGCTTAGAAACCACGGCCTTAGCCAGAAGTTTGCCCCAATAGTCCATCTTCTTAGGTCACACATATAGGCAACCTTAGCCTTAAATGAACAGTAACATGAAAAAATGAAAGTTTTAGGGGCACATTTAGGGGATTTTCCTTCGATCAGAAAATTGTTAGGAAGCCTATGGGGACCTTCCCCATAGGCTAACATTAACATCGGTAGGTTTTAGGTGGCGAACTAGGGGGTCGAAGAATTTTTTAAAGAGACAGTACTTCGAATGGTCGAATAGTCGGACGATTTTTAGTTCGAATCGTTCAATTCGAAGTTGTAGTCGAAGGTCGAAGTAGCATATTCGATGGTCGAAGTACCAAAAAAAAAAAATTAGAAATTCAAAGTTTTTTTCATTCTAATCCTTCACTCGAGCTTAGTAAATGTGCCCCTTAAAGTAATAAAAATATAATGCAGGGTTGCCTTGCACTGGTAAAACTGGTGTGTTTGCTACAGAAACACTACTATTGTTTATATAAATAAGCTGCTGTGTAGCAATGGGGGCAGCCATTCATAGGAGAAAAGGCTCAGGTTACACAGCAGATAACAGATAATCTCTGTAGAACACAATGGTGTTATCTGTTATCCACTATTTATCCTGTGCCATATAGACTTTTTTCAATTTCTGCCATTGCTACTCAGCAGTTTGTTTATATGAACTATAGTAGTGTTTCTGAAGCAAACACAACAGTTTTACCAGTACAGGGCAACACTACATGATATTTTCATTACTTTAAAACAATTTCATTCGTTTTTTTTTTTTTTTAAGTTTTATTTATTTCCAGAGCAAGTGCAACATACAGGATAATGCATCTATACATATTAATAAAAGCAATTTGTGTTGAAGCCCTTTGCACTGAAATTTTTCCTATTTTAACCCTGGGAAAACAATGACAGACGGGAGAGAGAGGTACTAGAGAAACAGAAAGAAGGAAGGGAGGAAAGGAAAGAGAGAAGAAAGGCCCTGAAAAAAGAGGAGTCATACAAATAATTTGCCATACAAATGATATGTAACCATTCAATTATACACCTTAGGTAACGAGAGCAGTCATACATAGCAAACATTGCAAGTGCTCCATATTAAGATGACCCCATGAGCCAATCAAGCAAGGGTTGAGAGACATCTTGTTGCCTATTAGAATAGGAATCATTTTGCAAAATCCAGAGTGTCCAGACAGCATTGAATTGAGCAGGGCAACCCCAAGCAACAATTTCTATCGTTGGTGTTACTGTTCCTTTAAAGGAATTCTGTCACAGAAAAATATGTTTTTCTACAAAATGCATCATTTAATAGCGCTCCTCCAGCAGAATCCTGAATTAAAATCAGTTTTTTTTAAAAGAGCAAACAGATTTCTTTATATTTAATTTTGAAATTTGAGGGATGATATGTTCATACTTTCCCAGGTGCCCTCATTCATGTGACTTGCGCTTTGATAAGATTGATTTTTTAGGCTTGATTTTTCTGTCGGATCGAGAACTGCATTGGCTCATTGATGTGGTCCTCACTCTAACTTTTCGTAGCCCCTTCATTGGAGGGAAGATTTGTTCATTTGGCGAAATAGCCAAACGACCGAATCTTATAGTTTATGGCCACCTTTACACTGAGTATTAGAAACAATAGCTTATCTGAAAGGAGTTACACTGTGAAGTGCTGGCTCTTTCTGAAAGCACAACATCAAGCACAATGGCTTTAGATGGCTGCCTTCACACCAATATTATTTAACTAAATAAATACATTTATTGGTTCAAGAATACAATTTTAAACGACAGAATGAATTATTTAAAGGATACACAGTGTAATTTAGTAATTGAAAAAAAAAACACCCCAATAAAAAAAATGACAGTATCCCTTTAAGCTGAGAAATTATTTTTATTTAACACTGCTAATATTTCAGGCACATTGATGTTCTTTTCCAAAGAGATTAGTTTAGTACCTGAAGAGCAGGTGATGAAGTAACTTGTCCAAGCTCCCACGCAGATATTTTAAGATATCAACCAAAGAAGAGACAGAGGTAACAGAGGTAGCCGCTGAGACTTTCCAACCCAAAGATGCAAGATGCCATTTTGCTTAACAAATATGTATTTTCCCTTACGTCCCTGTACGGCAGCAACCATGAGATTTATTCTTTGCAACCTGCTATGTAGGACCATGAAGAGAAAAGGTTAATTAACCCCACCCATAAATAGGCACTCCCCCTAGAGATCACCAGTGTTTTTTTGTCCTACCTGCGTAGGAGAGTGAAGGTTTGTTGTCCGTTACTAATTATTTATTTTCTTTTCTTCTAGGGCTGTCAAGTTCCAGGTCTCCAGGAGACTTGATGACCATAGGATTGAACTACCCTAGGGGTAGAAGATCCAGAGGCTGTGAAGGGGTCTCTTTGGTTATGTTGTCCTCCATGAGGAATCTTTGTGCAGCCGAGGGTTTGCCTTCTTCAAACATGGAGACGACTACTCCACTGTGGGACGCATGGACGCCAGAACGCGCGCGCGACAAGACGCGCGCGCGTCAAAACGTGCGCGCGTCAGTACGTGCGCGCGTCAGAACGTGCGCGCGTCGGAACGGGCGCACGTACGCGATGACGTCACGAAGAGCGCCAATTACCAAATGAAAGCTGAGGCTATTTACAGGTATGCAGTGGTATTTTCAGCGCAGTTCAGACAAGGTCTGCAGATCTGCTGGTGATACTTTTGAACTGTCTCCTCTGCCTAGGCTGCAGCCTCTTGGGCAGGTTGTAAGATGTCCATCCCTCCTCAGCAAGAGATTCCTGTTGCTAAGAAGCATAAGAAATCGAAACACATTCAGTGTAGAGCTTGTGATACTCCGCTTCCTGATGGATGTGACAGGAGATTCTGCCAGGAATGTTTGGCGAGTTTAGCTCAGAAGGATACTATTACTCCCTCTACAGATTGGATTAAGGATGTTGTTAAGACCTCTTTGAAAGAGATTTTAGACCAGATGCGAGTTAATGCTGTTGCTGAAGCTCCTCCCTCATTAACCAATCACTGGTTTTTGGAAGATACGGAGGAAGATTCATCATCTGAGGAGGAGGATGAATTAGCTCTTTTTTCTGTTGAGAAGGGTCTAAAGGCTTCTAAACCATCTTTGGCAAGGTGGATTAAAGAGACGATTCAGATGGCATATATCAAGGAAGATCGTCTTCCTCCATTGCAGCTCATTCGACAAGAAAAATGTCCACGTCATGGGCAGAAGTCGCAGGAGTATCTATGGATAATATCTGCAAAGCAGCAACATGGAGTAACCCAAACACTTTTGTGCGACACTACAGGGTGGACATCTTAGCTGCTCAGGAAGCTTCCTTTGGCAGTAGGATCCTCCAGAGGGTGATGTAACCTTGGAACCCACCCTTATTGCTCGTTAGCTCTCATGGTTGCTGCCGTACAGGGACGTAAGGGAATGAGTAAATTTATACTTACCGTAATTTACTTTTCCCTTAGTCCCTACGGCAGCAAGAATTTCCCGCCCAAATAATAAAAGATATTAAGCATTAGGTGTTTACTCATTATTCACTGGTGATCTCTAGGGGGAGTGCCTATTTATGGGTGGGGTTAATTAACCTTTTCTCTTCATGGTCCTACATAGCAGGTTGCAAAGAATAAATCTCATGGTTGCTGCCGTAGGGACTAAGGGAAAAGTAAATTACGGTAAGTATAAATTTACTCAGTTTATTTGTACTCACCTGTATTTAAAAGGGCTGTGGACATCAGTCTTAATTGAATGCCTGGCATATTCTGGTCTATATGAACCACACCAAACCTAAGTGTAGAAAAATGGTTTTAGATCATCAGGAACCCTGAGAATTTCTATTTATGGATGGTGCTAGCCGATCCAGCCACACCCACTTTCACCTCCTCCACCAATACTAAAACTCTTTATCTTTCCTGAAGGCGACCTGGTGGTCCTATTGTTAAGAACATTAAGGGGCAGATTTATCAAGGGTCGGATTTCGAAGCAATGGGAGTTTTTTTAAAACTCCCATCATTTTGAAATTTGAATATAAAAAGACCAAGCGAAATGTATTTTAAAATCAAAGTTTTTCTCTGCGGGTGAATAGGCTGTATTCGATCGTTCGAATCGAGACTAAATGATAAATTTAGGATTTTTGATTTTTTTTTTTCAAATTCGAATCAAATTTGGACAATTCCCTAGTCGAAGTACACAAAAATAGCTCGATATTCAAATTTTTTTACTTTGAATTTTCAATTTGACCCTTGATAAATCTCTCCCTAAGGGTAACAGGGCAGAGCTTCTCACCAGACATTGCCACTTCATTAGCCGGACTCGGCATTATACAAAAAGCGCCGGAATATGGAAAGGCCATCTCCAATAGACTCACTTATAATTAAATAATTCAACTATTTAAAACATTTTTCCTTTTTCTCTGTAATAATAAAACAGTAGCTTGTACTTTATCCTAACTAAGATATAATTAATCCTTATTAGAGGCAAAACCAGCCTATTGGGTTTATTTAGTGTTGAAAAGATTTTTAGTAGACCTACGGTCTGGTGATCCAAATGACGTAAAGATCAGGAAAAACTCATGTCCTGAGCATTTTGGATAACAGGTCTCATACCTGTATAGGCAACAGCTTGGTGATCATTACATTATTTGGCTTGGACTAATTCTACCTTTTGGGGGAGTCCTTTGCTCTTTGTGTCTTCCTTACGTTAATAAAACTGATATTATATTAGCAGGTTGTTGTTAAGATCACACTGGTGTACAGTACAAAGTCCACTAACAAGTGAATGTGCTTCATTTGTTGAAAAAACAAACCAAAGTTGCTCGTCTCTAATGCCACAAAGCTATAATTATGTTTGACATTCAGAGCCTTTCAAATTACCCCAAGATGCTGAGAGCGATTGATTGTGACAGCGTTGTTTTGTTCTCTAAATCATCTGTACTTTTGCATTGTGCTGGTTTGCAGCCCAGACATTTTCTGACAATCTGGGATGTGCCAAGTCCTCTCTGAATGGCTCTGCCTGATGAGGAATTACATTCCTTTTTAATGCTCACAGCTAATTCATCACTGCTCTAAAATGCTCACTGATTAGCTAATTGTGTCTTTTATCAAGGGCTCAGCATATGAAACCTTTGCATAAATCGAAGCAAAAATTTCTCATGTGATAAGGGAAATGTGTGCCAGTAGACACAAACACGAACATGTGGACCCGTTTATTTACAGAAAAATGTTGCCAACAGAGGTAGATAACTGAACACATGTTCATACAATAAATGGATAATGTCTTATCCATTTCCTATTCATTAAAATGCCATCTGCAATCATTTGGTTGCCCTTTAAAAAGAATGAGAAGGGGGATCCTATTACCACGAGACGTTAGGTGCAAAGTATCACCATCCTCTATGCTCCACCCTGGAGAGTTTTTCGTTCCCCATGAATACAGCTATGCCTGAATTCAGGAGCACTGTATAATAATAATAATAATACAGGTATGGGACCTGTTATCCAGAATTCTCTGGGCCTGGGGTTTTCAGGATAAGGGGTCTTTCTATAATGTGTATCTCTCTACATTAAGAGGGTTATTTACTAAAACCCAAATTTATCTCATAATTAGAATAAAATAAGCTTGTCAAAACTCCCATGCCCGATTTTGCCTTATTTATTAATACTATAACTCAATAAAATTGAGCAAAAACCTGAATCGTACAATTGTTTTCAGACTTTTTTCCCCAATCGCTTGATTTTTTCAGGTTTTTGCCCAAAAACCCTGACTTTTTTTGGGGATTTTTGGGCTAAACCCAGTGCAGACCACGATAACTTCAAATTGTGATAGGTGCCTCTCCCATTACTTATACATGACCTTGACAGGTCTGAGATGGCGGATTTTCGGATTTGACCTTTTTGCAGCATAAATCTCGATAAATCAGTGGGGCGGGGCCATGATGTCAGTGGGCGGGGCTATGACACGGCGATCAGCGATTGGCCCGATCGCCGTGTCAATCAAGGGAATCCTTGATAACCTTTGTTATGGCAAAAGATATATTTACCTGTGCAAAATTCAGAAAAAAGAGTTGCTTGTGTGTAAGATCCAGTCCAGGTAATTGTGGTTCTTTTCCGTGTCTCTCCACCCATTTTAAATAGGCCTGCAAAGAACAATGAATGATTACAGTAAAGTTATTATTTGTTTGGGGCCAAGGTTTAGCTTGGCAACGTTTGCTTCATTCACACAATGAGGCTTATTTATTGTCTATAGAGCAAGGTGGAGAGGCAAAAAACATTTAAATGTAGCTGTTGACTTTTCCCAGATGGGGCTGGGGCTTGAATATTTCTAATGTAAATTGGTAAATAATAAATATTTATTAATATGTACAACTTTGAGAATATACTGACATACTAAATATGTGTTAAAAATGATAAATGAATAAAAGCAGGGTCAAATAAACCTCACTGTCCAAAATGAGAATTCCCAGTGTAGCACATACAACACAAATAATTTGACATTTCAATATCAAGCTGCTCTTGCCCAACTGTTTCCCTACCGTCAGCCCGATAACCTGATATACCTTATATGCCTGTCTGACACCACCGTTATCTGCAATGTTTTCTCCTAGTGTGATGATTCCACTGACCTGAAAACAAAGAACAGGTTATGGTTTAACAATTAGTGATGGGCGAATTTCCTGCGAAATGACAAAAAATTTGCGAAACTCGAATTTTGATGCAAGCGACTTTTCCGACGCACGTTCAAATATTGTTGATGCCGGCGAATTTTCGCAGTAGTTTAGTGAATATATTCGCCGATGGCGAAAAGCGGAAATTTGCCGTGAATTCGCATCTGGCTAATTTATCACTATTAACAATGCATTATACACATTTGTATGCAAAACGCAACTTTGACTGAATCCCTAGTACAGGTATGGGACCTGTTATCCAGAATGCTCAGGACCTGGGGTTTTCCAGATACTGGATCTTTCCGTAATTTTTGTCTTCATGCCTTAAGTCTACTAGAAATTAATTTAAACGTTAAATAAACCCAATAGGCTGGTTTTGCTTCCAATAAGGATTAATTATATCTTAGTTGGGATCAAGTACAATGTACTGTTTTATTATTACAGAGAAAAAGGAAATAATTTTTAAACATTTGGATTATTTAAATAAAAGGGAGCCTATGGTAAAATAATTCACTCTTTCACATTTAAACAAATTAGAGAGAGGATTTAATACAAGGCAATGTAATGGAAATAAAGCCCAGTTACGTCATACATGACATGTTACTATGGGAATACTTACATTCTGTCCCCCAGCCAGCTCCCACGTATAATTTCCATACTGATAAACCATACAACGGGACTGGTCCTTGAAATGCATTGCTGAGAAATTGCTCCACCAATCAAACATATTGCCATCTTTGTCAAAGTTTCTACCTATATTTGGAGAAAATAACAATAACCAGTAACTAAACTGATAATGTCAGAGAACATACATTACCCCCAGTCAGCAAACTTCTACTAAGGCCTTATCTCACTGTCTACTCCTTATGCTAAGCATACCTCCAAACATTTTGGAAGTAGAAAGAGGGACAAAAAGATTTCCAGCGTTGCAAACACTTTTGACCACGCCCATTTTTGGCCACACCTCCTAATTACTATGTTCATTTTACAAAATTTGGCAGGTTATGAAAGTTTGAATGTAATTCTGTGGTTTTTATGTGTTAGTACAGTTTTGCTAATGAAGGTGAATTGCTAGTCACAGTTTCCCCAAGAAACCTGCTTATCTTAAACTGTTGCAACTGCTTCTTTGCTTATCTTAAATTGTATCAAAAGTACACCTGCCACTAGTGATGTGCGGGCCAATACCCGCGGGTTCAGGCCAACCTCGCACGATTCTTCGCGGGTGGTGGGTTGAGCTCTTCTCCTGCACTTCCCGCCAGCCACCGTCAAATGCCGGCTTCTGACTTCCGGGGTTCGTCTTTTATAGACACTGTGCCTGCTCGCCCGACCCATTTGTGACCTCATCAGCAGGGCGGATCTATAAAAGCAACCCGGGCTAAGGGAGGGCGGGTTAGGGTTGGGGAAATCCTGACCCGCACATCACTACCTGTGACGTATTCTGGGCTCTCTGCCAAAAGCCAATTAAGGTTGTAATTTTGTATCTTCTTCTGGCTGTTCAGTGCAGGAGATCATAGAGAAAGTCTGGACTTTCCGTAACAATCCTGGACTGTGGGTTGAGCTGTCAAAATCGGGACTGTCCCGTGAAAAAGGGAACAGTTAGGAGGTATGGCTTTGTGAAAAACTGTAAATAACCTATGTGAAGGTAAGATGACTCTTCTAAACCAGCATTAGAACTGGATTCATTTCACATTCAGTGGCACCCTCAGCATTGGACTGGAGGTTTGGAGGCCCACTGGGACTTTCGCACCCCTCTGGGCCTTACTGCCCCAGCTGCAACCCCCTACAGGCCCCAGTTGCAACCCCCTCTACAGGCCGAATCCCCATCCGCAACCCCTCTCTGGGCCCCTGCACGTTCTTATCCTCTAGTTGCAGCTGCAACAGGGCGAGGAGGGGTAGATCATGTTGCAGAGCAGGCCTGTGTGGGCAGTAGACAGGTGCAGGTCTGGGTCGGCAGGGCCCATCAGGTTTTCACCCGGTGTCCTGCTGGCCCAGTCCGACCCTAAACACCCAGATGCCCCTAATTGAACCTATACTTCTGTTGCACTCTCTACAATTAAAATAAAGGGCTCCCTTTATGAATTGCACAGTGACATTGTGCAGTGCTGGAGTATGCCGGGCCTATAATGACACTGTGAAACACTGGTCCAACTGCAGCTGGGCAGTAACCAGTAGCAACCAATCAGCAATGAGATAGTTTAACCAGCTTTTAGGAAGAAGAATGAAACAAATAATTTAACGGAACATCAATCTCAGCTAAATCTCAGAATGATGTACCGTACTATTTTGAGATGCTAAACAATATGGTAAAACCATAAGCAAGTACATTGTAAAATTAGGTTTATTAAACTACAAACATTGTTTTTTCAATGCTTTTCCATCTCACATTGCACAAGTCGTTGTTACATGAAAGGGTGTCAGATTTAATTGATCTTAACTGATTACAGTCATTAAAAGTAATATTTTACTGATACCATTGTCGTCAAATCCATGGGTGATTTCATGGCCGATCACCATTCCAATCCCACCAAAGTTTAATGCTTGAGGCTGATGTTTATTAAAAAATGGAGGCTGGAGAATTCCGGCAGGAAACACTGAAAAAGAAATTTCCAAATCCACATCAAAGTAAACACTGACATGCCCGATTTTCATGATTTTTCTGGAATTTTCACCCGAAAACTCAGAAAACTTATGGGTATTGCCCGAAACCCAGTGCACATCAAAAAATCATTGGGACTTCTCCCATTGACTTATATGCAACCTCGACAGGTCTGAGATGGCGGATTTTCAGATTCAGACTTTTCCATCCTCGGGGTTTAATAAATTCCGAAAAATGTGTGATTTTTTAAAAGTCAGATTTCCTTATATTTCACAATAAGGGTTTTATTACTCCCTATATATTTCATAAGAGAATGGTAAATTAACCTATAATGATAAAGTAATGTGGGCAATACTGTGTACTTATAACAATATTCTATTGAGCTTGTGACATTAAATTATATATGTTATGGAAAAAACTCTCCAACTGCTGTTGAATTACATCTAAAACTATTAATTTCTGAGGCTTTTATTAAAACAAAATCTTTAAGTAAATTTATCCCATCATTTCCGTTGCATTCTATTATACTACAATAAGGGGGTTATTTACTAAAACTTGAATTTATCTCATATTTTTATTAAACTAAGCTTGACCAAACTCCCATCCACGGTTTTATCTTATTTATCAATAAAATAACTTGAAAAAGTCGGGTTGGGAAAAAACTTGAATCTTAAAATCGCCCAAAAAGCCCCAATAGTAAGAATTTTTCAGATTTATTTCAGATTTGACACCCAAATCACTAAGTTTTTTTCAACCCCCCGAATTTTTCAGATTATTGGATGAAACCCAACGCAGATCACAATATCTTCAAATTGTAAAGGGGACATCTTCCATTGACTTACACATGACCTCAACAGGTTTGAGATGGATTATTTTTGGATTCGGGCTTTTTGCAGCTTTGCGATATAATAAATCTCAAAAAATGTGAGGTTTTTTTTCTCCTCTAAAAATTCAAGTTTTAGCCCAAAAAAACTCGACCAGAAAAAGTCGAGTTTAGTAAATAACTCCCTAAATATTGGAAGGACTTTGTGTAATACTTCAAAGGGATATTGCAGCCTTTAGAAAATATTAAAAAAATATATAATGCCACTATGGAGCTGTGTATGGAGGCAACTGAAGATCCTTGGGGTTTCTTGCATCTTTAAGAATTACAACATGGTGAACTGAATCAAGGGCAGCTAATGAGGGAGTTAAAGGTTTGTTGGTGCTGTTGGTAATTTTGAGGGCTTAATCATGTGATGTGGATGAGAGATATTTGATGCTCGTTGGACATTCAAGAAAAAACAAGGCTGAATTTTAGTAAGTGCAGGAGCTCAAGAATGTTTCTTCGAAGGGCTCTTACGCTCGAGCGTTACCTGCGCTCCCCAGCGTTCCGTTTTTCTGCGTTCAGCCGCAGGGGAGTGCAGGAATAGATGCATTAAGCTTTTTTCAATGGGGCTGTACTCACACAGGCGCATGTAGGCGCTGAACGCAGGTTGAGACACAACATGCTGTATTTTTCCTGCGTTCGGCGCCTACACACGCCTATGTGAGTTAAGCTTAATGCGTCTATTCCTTCGCTCCCCTGCGGCTGAACAATGAAAAACGGAACGCAGGGGAGCGCAGCTTCAACCGCTCGTCCTAAAAGGATTGAATAGTGATGAGCTCAAAGCTGAGGATGGATATGTGTTGTGTAATAAGAGCATACACATTCTATCCAGCATTCAGTATCCATGTTTGCTACATATGGATGAGATAAAATGGTATGGAGCTAATTCTTATTTTGCCACAAATGTATTGATTTACATTAAACCTAAAGATAATAAATCCAGCAACAGACAATCAAGTTGTAATATAATTAGGTGCAATTGGACATACCTATTTGGTTTCTGTTAGGGGAATAGAAAGCGTCGGCCACGGCAGCACCAATTATCCAGCTAAAGAACAGAAAAGAGAGAAGAAAAATAAGTATAAGTATATTCTGTTCTCTTGCTTAATAAAGATAAATGACCATGAAAGGTATCCTAGAAACCAATCCACTGGGCAATGCCCTGCGACTTGCTGGCCTCGCTATGTAATCAGTCTCACATCATTAGACACATGATCATTTTTTTTAATTAAAAGACTTGTCTGAAATGATATTT
The DNA here is from genome assembly GCF_017654675.1 of Xenopus laevis. Classification (NCBI taxonomy): domain Eukaryota; kingdom Metazoa; phylum Chordata; class Amphibia; order Anura; family Pipidae; genus Xenopus; species Xenopus laevis. The sequence continues at coordinate 107,580,826 of NC_054383.1, read as the reverse complement.
TGTTTCTTCCCCAGAGGGATGTTATGACATTGGATGTTACAGATTACATTTGGCTGCCAAAACACTTTTTGCACTGAGGGATTCTGATCACTTTTTAATACTGCTGATGATTGCACAAATAACTTATGGAGCCACCAACAATTTTAACATTCTGAAAAAAAAAATCACAAGGAGAAAATAAACTATTGTCTGACCGTAATTACTTATTAGGAGCTTTGTTTAAATCCTTTCTGCCTGCACAAACCCCTGATTAACCACTCTTTTCTTTGAACCTCTTCTGCATCATGCAGGATACACAGGCTCCTTGCAGTTGTTTCTAGGGATGGGTGAATTTTTTCACCTTGTTTTCGCCCATAGACTTGTATGGCATTGTGCTTCAAAAAAAAAAAAGATGCGCGTCAAAAAACATTTTTCTTTTTGGCGAAAGGAAACGGGTCAAATTCGCCCATCCCTATTTTCCATTTGGCATTTAAGGGAAAAATGTAATAAAAGTCGCAAACTTTGGTCCAGGTTCATTAGCCCATGGTTTAACTTGTCGGGTGCTGGAAAGCTAGTTTCTGATTGCCGGAAAGTATTTAATGTTGGTGTTTAACCTCACCAATTACAAGAGCTAGAAAACTTGATTCCCAGAGCCTACAAACTGGGGGAGCATTTACTTAGTGCAGTGCTGGTTGCAAAGGGCAAACAAAATCTGGCGTGCTTTCTTCACTTTGCAGTCTACCCTGCACCTTAAAGTGATTCTGTTATGATTTTTATGGCATTGATTTTATTCCTAAATTACACTGTTTACACTGCAAATAATTCACTCTACCATATAAAATGTAATTCCTAAAACAACAAGTGGAGTTTTTTAGTTGTAATATTGATTATGGTCATGTGATTTCAGAAAAGGCCAGTGCTGCACTATGGAACTGATTTCTAACAGGCTTTTGTTTCTCTTAATCAATGTAAATGAAGGTATCACAGTAGAACCTGGATTTTTACTTTTGAGTGCTGTTCTTAGATCTACCAGGGAGCTGTTATCTGGTTACCTTGCCTTTAGTCTGCTGAAGGGCTGCTGGGGAGGAGGGGGTGATATCACTCCAAATTGCAGCACAACAGTAAAGAGTGACTAAAGTTTTTCAGAGCACAAGTCACATGACTGGGGGCACCTAGGTATCTGGCAATATGTCCAGCCCCATGTTAGATTTCAAAATGAAACATAAAAAAAAATCTGTTTGCTCTTTTAAAAATGGATTTCAGTGCAGAAGTCTGCTGGGGCAGCACTATTAACTGAGACATTTTGAAAATACATGTATTTCCTTGACAATATCCCTTTAAAATGTCTGCAAGCCTTAGAGCTCAAAAAATAGAGCATGTGGCCCTGCATTCCCCCATGAATACAGCAATGCCAATGTACAGCAGCACTTTATTCATGAGGGGCAGGCAGGGAGAGGCATGTAGGTGTCCCTCCATTCCAGCTCCTACCCATCATTGAAGGAAAACTATATCCCTCAAATGAATACTTGAGCAACATATAGTTTAAATCATATTAAGTGGCATATTAAAGAATCTTATCAAACTGGAATATATATTTAAGTAAACATTGCACTTTTACATCTCTTGCCTTAAACCACCATTTCGTGATGTCTCTGTGCTGTCTCAGAGATCACCTGACCAGAAATACTACAACACTAACTGTAACAGGAAGAAGTGTTGAAGCAAAAGACAGAACTCTGTCTGTTAATTGGCTCATGTGACCTAACATGTATGGTTTGTTGGTATGTTTGTGAGTACAGTGAATCATACGATCCCAGGGGGCTGCCCTTATTTTTTAAAATGCCAGTTTTCTATTTATGATTACCCAATGGCACATACTACTAAAAAAGTATATTATTATGAAAATGGTTTATTTACATGAAGCAGTGTTTTACATATAAGCTGTTATATGCAATATACTTTTATAGAGACCTACATTGTTTGAGGGGTATAGTTTTCCCTTTAACATAAGCAAGTTAGGGAGTGTTGGCACCCTATGGCAGTAAAGGAAAGGATGCATTGAACCCACTGACTCTTCACTCTATACCTAGTGCCAAATTTCTAATACACTGCTAGGAGCTGAGGGCAGCCAGTCCCTGGACACAAATGCTTTTTTGATTAAGCACTAAAGGGGCGTGCTATTGCTCCCTTATTACGCTTGCATTTGTGTTTGAGATCAAAGCAGATGGCCTCTACTCGCTGTAATATGCTGGTAATGCAAGAAAAGCCAAGGGGCTCTCTGATTTTGGACTGTCCTGACTAAATAGACACAACAGAAATAATTTAGGTAGTTTTTCATATCTTATCACACTGGACATATAGACAGTTGTATTCTTTTCCTCCTACTGTGCAAATTATGAGCATGGAATTTCTACTATAGGATAGTGCTGTCCATATAAAATAGGCTGTTGTCCTATAAGATCAGGCAAACCATATATATATATATATATATATATATATATATATATATATATATATATATATATATATATATATATATATATATATATATATATATATATATATATATATATATATATACAACAAAGAACAATGTCATTAAATCAAATTATTTGGATTGCTTTGAGAACAAAATGTCAGTATCGGAATATACTCACGCATCTTGGTCAACTGGTTCTCGGAGCTTTTTCAGGCTCTTTTGTGCTCCGCTCTTTAAGATTTCTAAAATATTTTCAAAATACTGATACTCACTGAAGTTCAGCTGTGAAAAGAGGTAAAATCATTGTAGATCGTAATATTCCGAGATGTCTGTCAATTTCAAAATATTTTTAACCTTTAACCATGTTATGGAATGTCCAGTTCTTGGCAACTTTGCCATTGTTATTCTTGTTAAAAAGTTTACTTAAAAGTAACTCCCCCTGTAAACCAATATTGGTGCAGTTTGCGGCTACAATGCATTTGGCACCATCACAAGTGACCTTTAAGCTCAATGTTAGATAAAGACTACAGTCAGAATATACCCACTCCATTTTAGCCAATGAGTGATAATCAGATGCAGCAAATAATTAGGGGTTTGGCAGAACATAGTGGATCACTCACATTACATAAATATTATTAGGGCAGAGAAAGAATCCGTTGAACACAAACCAATGAAAATTGCGTAGCCAATAAAATATTCTTTTTGTAGAGGACCCAAGTAAATTTTAACTGCAGGCTGTCCCATAGCCCTCGGCCCTTTTGGAGCTCTGAGATATGGCTGTGGTGGTTCTTCCATAAAAAGCACCTAATAAATTATACAAATATTGCAGAATAATTTGATTTAGACAGGGTTCTTGGAAGTACTATTCTAGAGAGCTAATCTTTTGTAGCTTAGCCAAACTGCTTTAGGAATCATCTTGTTGGCTCATAGTGAGATGATATATATATATTGTCTTCTTATGCTTTACAGCAAAAGCCACTCACTCATTGAGTGGGAAAGGCAAATTGTATCTGCAGACCTCCAGCTGTCACTGAAATACCCAAGTCCCAGAGTCACCTGACAAAATATTTAAGATTCAGACAATCTGTCTGGACTGGATCAGAACAACGTTTCCTCTAAGTCATGGACACACACACACAAAAACATTACTCTTCTAGTCCTGTAAAAAGGATACGTTAAGAACATGTATACACCCCTATTATGTAGTTCTCACACTGTCTCCCTGTTATGACAAATATGCAAATCCTGGCCCTGCCTGCAAGTATGCCATGAATTGTAGCCAAAGAAAGTCTTCTGGTCCACAGCTCTCTCTCCTCACTGGCTCATATATCTCAAGTTATACCAGTTAGACAATGCCCTGTTTTTTTAACCAAAAAGTAACACATATGGGTATAGCTTGCCCCACATCCAGAAGAGGCAGGACACAGCCAGAAAATGGGCATGGACACTTTTTTAATAAGCTTCTGAACAAGCTGTGTCTTGTGCCTCATACACCAGGGTAAACATAACTGCCAAAGTGATACTGTGTACATGAGTAGACAAAACAATCTTTTTGTGCTCTATTGTCGTGGGTTCAGATGAAAAGCTCTTCTCGCACTCCCTGGCCTTCGTGTTGATTGCCCGGTGCACGGTGACGAAGGGGTCGGCACCCTCCAACAGCAAATGGGTAAGAAATCACTGGCACTCAAAGGGCAGGTGTAAGCAGGGACAATCCCTTGCGTTTATTGACAGAAAATGCAACGTTTCGGGGGCAGACCCCTTTATCAAGCATGATAAATGGGTCTGACCCCGAAAAGTTGCATTTTCTGTTAATAAACACAAGGGATTGTCTCTGCTTGCACCTGCCCTTTGAGTGCCAGTGATTTCTTACCCTATTGTCGTGGGTGCAATCCTATGCTCTAATTGCACATGAACCCTCATATCCAAATTTGTTACATTCCCCAGATTCAATAATCTATAAATACTTTTTACTAGAAGCCAAATGTTAATTCAATTTTCTTGAGAAAGTTAAAGAATAGCCACAATATGGTAAATAGATTAAAAGGACACACTGGGAGCGCTGTGTGTGCCCTGAGATAGCAGATTATCTGATGCTGAGTTCTTGGTTTAACAGCTGTTGCCTGATAAAGGTCTACATCATATGGAAGGGCCAAATGTTCCAGCAGTCTATACACCTATTTATTAGCACCATGTGTGACCTCTAATAGCCAGCAGCTATTAAATACTTAATTACTCAATCCGCTTACACAGGACATGTAAAGAGGGCATGTCATATTCAGCCACCCAGCTGTTTTTGAACTGCTATCATCCCAATGATGTTCTACAACAGATACAAACTATTCTATGATCACACTGAATATAAGGATTTTCACACTGGGCTTCTCAGGAATAAAAAAAAGTCCAGGGGGAGATGGTTTTAACATAAATAAACCAGCAGAGCTTTGTTGTCAACGTGAACTTACAGCTGCTGTTTCCTGATCCAGTTTATCATTATGATCTTCCAAAATATAATCAGGGTAGCCAATCTGTTCTTTAATTGACAGTGCCTACAAAGGAACAGAGGAGTGAGAAGAACATAAGATCAAGCAGTGCTTCAGTGCTCACATAATCAAACATTTGGTCTTTCAATTACCACTACAAGCAGCAGCCTCCAAAATGTTTCGCATTGCCATAGATGATTTCAGCTGTCAACAATAGGGGGCCCATTCACTAAGTTCGAGTGAAGGAATAGAGGAAAAATAATTAGAATTTTGAATGTTTCTTTTTGGCTACTTCGAATACGACCTTCGAATCGAACGATTCGAACTAAAAATCGTTTGAATATTCGACCATTCGATAACCGAAGTACTGTCTCTTTAAAAATTTCTTCGACCCCCTAGTTCGCCACCTAAAACCTACCGAGGCCAATGTAAGCCTATGGGGAAGGTCCCCATAGGCTTCCTAACAATTTTCTGATCAAAGGATAATCGTTCGATCAAACGAATTGCGCAAAATCCTTCGACTTCGATATTCGAAGGATTTTAATTCGGCAGTCGAATATCGAGGGTTAATTAACCCTCGATATTCGACCCTTGATACATCTGCCCCTAAATGTGTCCAATGAGCTTAAACTATTTTTCTTGCTACTAATTGTTGTGGTGATCAAAATAACGTTTTGAATGCCCATGAGTCCCATGAGAGATAGAAGAATTACAGCCCCATTATTAAACCTAAAATTTGGCACAGACATGATTAGAGTCTTCTGTGACCTGAGATATAAGATGGTTTTGAAATGTGAGCTGTAATGCTGGTTTATCAAGACCCCACTGGAGTCTGAATGACACGCAAGTTGGGGAACAGGGAGCAGGTGTTATGCAACATACCCTCCCCCCTCTTAAATACTTAAATAAATAATGGGGCTGCCAAATGCAGGTAATAGTGTATTAAAAAGGGTTCCATGTAGGGATGCACCAAATCCAGGATTCGGTTCGGGATTCAGCCTTTTTCAGCAGTATTCGGATTCGGCCGAATCCTTTTGTCCTGCTGAACCGAATCCTAATTTGCATATGCAAATTAGTGGCGGAGAGGGAAATCACGTGGCTTTTTGTCACAAAACAAGGAAGTAAAAATGTTTTTCCCTTCCCACCCCTAATTTGCATATGCAAATTAGGATTTGGTTCGGTATTCGGCCGAATCCTTCGTGAAGGATTCGGGGGTCTGGCCGAATCCAAAATAGTGGATTCGGTGGATCCCTAGTTCCATGTGCAACCTGTAGCAATGCTTTAACCAAGGGAAAACAGCAGACAAAAGGAAGCATTGTCCTCAGCAAATGATGTAAATGATGCTTTTGTGATCCTGTAACATGTATGATCGTTTTCCAGCACTTTTTAATACACGCATACTTAAAAACGTTAACAGAAGCCAACAGATCAGGCTCACATCCTCTCTTTTGATCACATTTACACGAATTGTCTAAAAAAAGAACCCATAAGCAACTTCACTGAACAGTCCACTCTGCAGTTCACATATGGTAAATCCGATTTCAACATTTGAATGATGTTTACAATGTTCAGAAACCGCCCACACTAGGAACAGATTGTTTGTTGTACTCGCCTTCTCACGTGCTTTATCTTTAGATGTTTCATCCATCCACTGTAATTCATCCAAGGTCTCAATAAATGCTTCACGGACTTTATTTATGAGGTCGCTGATCTGAGAAAGTCCAACAGGCACAAACAATAAAACGAAGGCAACACATAACAGATTTGATGTTATTTTTAGTTGCAGTTAATTAATTTGACCCTATGTGTACCAGATGATTTTCCAAATGCATTCATGTTAAATGCCAGACTTTTTGTGCTTATGTAGAAGCATTTTCTGGGGGGCAATTTACTTTGTATTTTTACAGGACAGTCTTATTGTGAATTGCCTGAACATTTATCATAATTTTCCCTTATATAGCAAGATATATAACTATCAATACATAAAATACAGCTACGGTAATATATGTTTTTTTATTATAACTTTCCACAACAGAAACAAACATATTTTATTGCCAAAAAGGTCCCGAAAATGAAGCCTGAAAACCACAAAATTCTAGAAAGTTTTTACAATGGGTAAATATGTCTATTTACTCCAACCACCACACTTTCTTTTTCTAAAATTAACATATTTTTAAATATTTTTTAAAATAAAATGTACACATATTTTTAAATAAAATGTTCTGTATAGGAACTAATTTCATTTTATAGCATCCTATCCTCTGCTTGTTCTGGGCTACAATAAAATATTATAAACTTGAATGGCCAGTCTTCTGAATAGTTTGATGCCCAATATGTATAGTTTTATGCAACTTTAAAAGAGAACAAAAAAAAATGTGCTTCTTTTTCGTGACTACTGCAAACACAATAAAATGCCTGCATTGTATTTGTCTTGAAAGCCCCTAATCAGAAGTTGACCCTATAAAAAACATTCTAGCAAATGCATAGTAGGTACATAGGTACAAGTATAAAACACCAGAATTACAAAACCACAACATGTAGAGACCAAAATGAATATTGTACAAACAAAATGTTTATGGGCAAAAAACAAGTAATCAATAGCAATTAAGAAAGCAGCAGAATCACTATTCAATAAATCCAATCACCCAAGGGTGATCATGCACCGGGGGTCACTCGTTCCCCTGTTCTTCTAATTACTGCAGTGGGGGAATGGCACAGAAGTAAATTATTATCTGAGCCTGTTCACAGTTGGGAAGGGAGAACTATTTGCCTTTCCATATAAGATGTTTCCCTACGAGATCCTGATTGGATTGGAGTGTCAAGTAACCCTAATCTTTAAAAGTTGGAGTCACAATGTGTTTGGTCTCTCTCCCCACTTGCTGGAGTCCAGACTACCTGAAATATCTGGGAAGTGATGGTATTTGAACTGAGATCCAGCAAATGAACAGTTAGCTGTTAAAGTACCACTGGTGCCCAAGTTATTGAAAGATCAATATTAGTGATGTCAATGTTGATAACCCTTCCTCCATACTTTCAATAAGGGTCCATCTGACAGAAATAGTAGCATATAAACCATGGTCTATGGGAGTGGCAGTTTACCAGATCTAAAATGCGTAAGAAAAGGCACTGACCTCTATACCACAGAGGTACAGGTCCAAAATAGCATTAGACTTGGTATGAAAAAGTATTTTGGGTGCTTTGAGGCAATTTCTTGCAGGGATAAAGCGCCATGTGTGCCCTTAAGTTTTTCTTATATCCTCAGCCTGCTTAACAGTTATTACTGATTTACAAAAAGACCACTAATCCCACAGACAGCTAAAATGCATTCCACTGAAAGTGGCAGAATAAAATCTATTACCTTGTGCTATTAAAAAAAGTTCCATATATCTCAACACAAATCTAATTAACATTTGACATTTACATCAGAATTTAAATAAAATCTTGTTTTTCGCATTCTCGTTTCTATTTTTCTGTACTTTATCTAATTAATATATTCAGGTTAAAATGCCTTTAATCTTGTCTGGCTTATGTGGACTTCAGCTCATAGAAAAACACAAGGCCGGGTTGTGTATCAGGTTGCAACAATTAATACATTCTATAGAAATTGCTGTCATACTTTTTCCAGTTCAAGAAAAAAGACACACGTCCATCAAGTTCAACCTTTTTACTTTTTTTAAACTGCCAGTTGATCCTGAGGAAGGCAAAAAATCCCATCTGAAGCCTCTCAAATTTGCCTCAGAGGGGGAAAAATTTCCTTCCTGACTCCAAAATGGTAATCGGACTAGTCCCTGGATCAACTTGTACTATGAGCTATTTCCCATAACCCTGTATTCCCTCACTTGCCAAAAAGCCATCCAACCCCTTCTTAAAGCTATCTAATGTATCAGTCTGTACAACTGATTCAGGGAGAGAATTCCACATCTTCACAGCTCTCACTGTAAAAAAATCCCTTCCAAATATTTAGGCGGAAAATTACCTTGCAAGTCCTATGTGTACCAAGACTGCTGGGTCTTCCCCAGCCCCTCCCAATAATCTGTCCACTCGTTCCACCACATGCCGAACCCTAGCACCAGGCAAGCAGCAGACTGTTCGGCATGAAGGGTCCTTATGGCAGATTACCCTATCCACCTTTCTAATAATTGAATCCCCTATAACTAGAACCTGCTTTTCCTTCCTTGCACTCCCCCCCCACCACCCATATTAGAGCCACTGCCTCCCAGGGTGCTCTGAGAGTCAGCCTGCTCCATACATGCCAGTTCAGAGCTTTCCTCCACAGCATCTTCAGCCAAAATGGTGAATTTGCTGTTTTGTACAAGCTGTGGACCAGCCCCCCTACCCTTCTGTCCCCTACTTCCACTCCTGGCTGTCACAAACCTTCCTCCCTCATTAGCCTCCACTGTCCCTTCTCCTCCCCCCACTCCACTAGCCCCTGCCAGTGGTTGCTGTGCGAGCCTCCTTTCCTCCCCCAAGTTTGCCGCTGCCCTCAGTGCTGCAAGTTCCCTCCTTAGAGTCTGCAGTTCAGATTCCAAGATGAAAATGTAAATACATGTAAAAACTGCATGGAACTACTAGTCCAACACCACATACATGTGACAAGACACACTGAGTAATTCCAGCAAACCCACTTGCACTCACTGTTCCAAGCCCCCCAGTTACTCCAGGAAAGACAGGGATATTGATAAGTTCCAAACCGTTTCAAAGAATGGGAAAATCAGCTTTCAATAAACATTCACAAAAATAACTATGGTGTTTAATGCTCTTTTATTCATATATTGCATTCTGACTATTATTAGCCCCTCCATGTAGTAATGATAGTGCTGCATAAATGGATAGTATACTAATGGAAAGGTTACATACCATCCTCTTGCTCTCACCAGCAAATGTTTCCTTGACATACATGGCCCCCACAGCATTCTCCATGTTACTGTTGACATAGCTTACGCATTCTCTCCAGCGAGCTTCTTCCAATGTTGTTCCATAGAGTGCCTGCAAAGCAAAGCAGTATTCTTTAGTAAAGTTTGCTATCTAGAGCAGTGATCCCCAACAGTGGGATCATGTTGCTCACCAACACGTTGAATGCTGCTCCTCTTGGCTTCAAAGCAGGTGCTTATTTTTGAATTCCAGGCTTGGAGACAACGTTTGATTACATCAAAACTGGGTTTACTGCTTCCAGCCCACATATAAATAGCCAATCACAACCCCCCAGGAACTTTTTTCATGCTTGAGTTGCTCCCCAAGTCTTTTTACATTTAAATGTTGCTCATGGGTAAAAAAAGATTGGGGATCCCTGATCTAGAGGATCCAGTGAGTATTTCCTGTCACCTAGCTGCCGATGAAATGGTTGTAATCAAATGTATATATGTGCAAATTAAGATTAAGAACCTTTTGTGGGGGATCCAAGTGTTTCATAGGGAAAGTGGCCCCGACATTAACAGCATCACTTTCCAATATAATACAGATATAACTTATTAATACAGATACACTTATTTTCCCTCCTTGGAATGTTTTCTTCATGGTCACAGATACCACTCTGTGGGTATAGAATGGTCATATGTCTTCACTGGATACTATTAATCACATGGAAGGTTATGACAGTGTTTTACTCCAGTGTTTTCTACTAATTCTACTAACTAATATTTACTAATTTTCTAATAAGTTCAATTTAGATATAAAGTTCCAATATATACAAAGTTCTAATGTAATGCAACTGAGAGCGTGTATGGGGAAGTTATGTTGTTTCTACAGTTGATTTGCTAATAATTATACAAACATATATGATCTTGTTTAGCTGCAAATTTACAGTTAAATATATCAAATAGAGAACAGTAACCCATGGCAACCACTTTTTGCTTTTATTATTTTACTTGTTACTAGACCTGGAGCAAACATTTCACCTGGTATTAAAATCTATGCAGACCGGTTGCCTGACCATGTTCTTCCTTTCTATTTCACCAACGTATGTATCTTTACTTGAAGAGAAAGCTGCTGCTACTTTTAATTTAAAACATAAATCACTACCTAAATATACTGTATATTACTTATATGTTAATAAATGCAATCATGAAAGTCTGATATTTTTGCCTTTTTCTGGTGCATTACATACATGTTACATATGCTGACAGTTACTTCTGCCATTGTATAACATGTTGATAAAGGCACTTATTTTCCAGTGAAAATAAACCCACATTGTCCAACTGCATCTATAGTGGAAATCATTTATTTGTCTGGATAAACTACTTTGTGTATATACAGGTATTGGACCTGTTATCTAGCATCCTGCACGCTCACCTGGAAATGAAAGGAGGAGGAAGCAGGAAGGCAGAAGGCATTAATGGGGGAATGTAATAAAAGTCGGCAACGGAGAAATATTCGCAATAACAAATTTGCCTTTGTGCGAATTTTATATAGCCTGTGCGAACCCGGAAACTGTTTAGCGACCACTTCTGACAGTGGAAGAAGGTTTGTGAATTTTATAGTTGGCGCAAGTGCGCAGTGAATGTGATAAAACTTCTTACTGAAAAAGTTATGTTTGCTCCAAAAGATTACGACACCTTCAAGCACTTCTTAAAAGTGGGCAATGCGCCATTAAAATTCGCAAAGTAATAACAGTTTAAGGAAGAGTATTACATTAGGAAATTAGACTTTTTATTCTAATTTTTGCTAATTGTTTTGCTATGTGGGACTTTTATTACATTCAAACATAATTATTCTATTAAATTGTAATTTTTCTTTAAGAGAATAAAGCTACCTTTCTGTAGCTGGCTCGAGCATCTTTGTATCTTCTGCTGAGGCTACTGACTCTGTCAATTACCATTCTCCAGACAAGGTAATTCTGTAAAGTGCTAAAATATGAACAGAACATGTTGTTAAAACAACCGCGCATTGTTTAGATCAATATTTTGACAGCTGAGTTGTGTTGGCGCTAAATATACAATTGCTTTTATCTATAAATCTCACACATTCGTATTTTAATGAAGTAAAACACAGCTGTCCTTAGTATAAAATTGGTCATGAAATCATATATCCATAAACCACAATTTGTTCCTATATATAAAAGTGTGACCTGTAATCTGCACACACCCATTCACATGCAGAAACATGTAATATAATCTGCTCACAAGTCATGCTCACAGACACATGTAAAGAGTCATTTACACCCTTAAGTGACTTACTATGAACTCTACACTAAAAATATGAATACCTTGAAAATCTCTAAAATTTTCTAAAGAGTTTTTCCGACAATTCCTAGCAGAAAAAAAATACGAAAAAGTCCAAATCGATTTAAAATGGTCCAACCACAAATGTTTGGAGATTCATGGAAATTTTTTTAATTTCGATGGGTAAATGGGCTCCTAAGTGTTGTTTTTCCTGCCATATTGTTTTTTTTTACACTAAAAGAACCACACTCTAATATGCCAGAAACAACAGGATCTAGGCTCCAACAATTTTCACTGAAACTTGTGTCCGATTTTAAAAAACGTGCACACACAGGCATGTCTGGGTGCAAATGCAGTGGGAATAAAGTACCCCCTCTTTTAAAATATAAGGATATTATAAGTTACAGAGGAATTCCATGACCATATAAAAGCACAAGGTCAAAGGCAGAGTGTTTTTATACAGGTCATGGAACTCCAAGGTGACTTCAAATATCCTTATATTTTGCAACAGAGGGTAATTTATTATAATACACACGTTTCAGTGAGACACGTGGCAGAAATGATATCACTAAACTCTGATTATAACTGATGACATCACTAAGCACCATTTATAAGGATATAATTTACAGGATATTCATGGCTCTTGTGTATTATATATACAGTATATATTATATATATATAGAGATATATATATGTGGGCCGAAACGTTGCATGCACGAGTGATGATTTAATAAAATCTTTTGTGACACAAGTATCTGGAGTGCGGGTCCATCTATAAAAATTATATATATATATTAAAACCTTGAACGTTTGATCAGTTTACCTTGCAGAATAGTTGGAAAGAACATTTTTGAGTTGATGTAGATAAGGTACCCCATATACCACAACTTCTTCTTCGGCTTGAAGCTGGATATTCACAGAGGACATGACTTCTTGTATGAAGCTGGTCCAGTTAAAATCCTAATGAGGAACAGTACAATTGTCACAATGAATACTTTATAATGCTAATGATATGTTATCAATTTAATTGTAATTCGTCAAAATGAAGAAATAGCGAACATAAATGTTTTTACTAATATACATCATGGGATAAAGTATGCTCATGTTTTGTATGTGTTTCAGCAGATAGTGCCCATAGTTTTTTGGGGGGCTCAAGTTCCTGTGCATGCACTGATAAAATGTGTTTGCAAATATGGATTACAGGACACGGTTTTTATGCTGTACTTAAGCACATACAAGGCATCGAAGCTCTAAGAGCAATGAGGAAGCCAGTAACATTTACATGATTATAAACTGATTGTGGGTAATTATTTGTATTGGACATATTGCACCTTAATCATAATTCTGCTTCAAATACTGTACCATGTCAGTGAAAATAATTCACTTTATAATTAAAAAAAAAACTTCATCAATTGGCCAGATGACTTAATAATCAGCTATTATTCCTATCAGGTTGCTGGCAGGCAGGGACCATAGAAGTACATGATTTTCTGTCTCCCCAGCATGGAGCCTTCCTATGCTATATGTTTGATATCAAATTAAAGGAGAAGTAAACCCCTCAAGAGAGTCTTAATCTAATACCCCCCCCCAACTCCCTGCTTTCTCCCTGCATAGTCCACTACTTTAAAAAGTGTCACAGCAAGTTGCACAGACCTTTCCATGCAGAGTAGCGAAATTTACGGACACAATTTCTGATAACTTCGTATCCTTTTCTTCCCTTTGGCTATCTACAAAGCTTTCTAGCACATGTGCAAAGAAGCTTAGTGTCGGCGGTTCTTTAGAGAACATATCCTGAGATACTGAAAACAACGCCCGTGAGCTCCGCTGCATGGAGAGGTCGGTGCCACTTTCTGAGACACTTTTTAGAGGACTATGCGGGGAGAAAGCGGGGAGTGGGCCAAAGGGGGGGCTAGGCGATGGGGACTCTTTAAGAGGATGGTTTAGTTCTCCATTAACACAGGGAGGCCCATTTAATAAAGGTTCAATTTTAGTGAATTATAAAATCACAAATGCTATGAAAATTATTAAAAGATCCGAATAAAAAAGATACAAATGAAAATAGCTGTTTGTGAACCCCAAACTTTTCGTGAAGGAATGAAAAATTTGTAAAGCAATGAAAAAAACACGAATGTAAAGCTGAAAGGGAATGTCTACTTCTACATGACCATGATAGCTTTCCCTTGTCATACTTTTGTATTTGTAGATTTTATGGCATTTTACACTTGATAAATTACAAAGAAAATCGTGGATTAACTAACCATATGAAAAGTTTGTTCATTTGTGCTAAAAAGTACAATTCGGAAAAACAAACATTTTACATACTGTCATCATTCAGCCGCTTAGTTTGGGCAATGGCAATATTACTGATGTAACCATCATTAAATGCAGTATTTGCTTGCAATTTAACAGCATATTTACATCTATTGCAAACTTCTGCTGGAATTCCAGGAGGGTCATTTTGTTGTACAACAAGGTCACATCGTTTCTTTCTTCTGAGGGAGCTGTTGCCTTAAAGCAGAAATAATAATATCAGAAAAGTGTGATCCCTGTTACATAGAGGCAATAGCAAAACCTTTTCTTGTGAAACGTTTATTCTAAATACACATAAATAGAGCACATCTATCAAGTTCAGTCTTTGCCGTGGTGGGATCAGTCCTGTAAAATTTAAACCAACCAACCAATCTTTAACCAATCTTTTTTGTCTGTTGTCCGGTACATCTACGTTGTTCTGTGTAGCACCATGGTCCTAGAGGAACGTTGTTTCGTTTCACTGTGTACTGTATGAAATGACAATAAACTCACTCTTGACACTTGACTTTAAATTAATTGCCTCTTGAATGAAATTTCACAACTTGTCCAATCAGTAAGCTTTCACCTTCTTACACTGATGATAAAACCCTTACTCCCTCTGCCCCCCAGCTGCATATATAGTATCTTTCCTTTCTAGTCCACCCTGAATCATGTACCTTGCAAGATAAACTACGGATTTATTCAGATAAATGGATAAACAAGCGCTAGTCTTTCTGCGTCACCACCAATTGAGACTATCACGGAAACCTTACCAACAATGTTTTATTATTAATCAATTTAAATTCACCTAGGTAATGAACATTTAATAGAAGTCAAGACTGAAGAATCTTGTTCTCTTTCCCACCTTATCAACACAATGAAAAAGTTTTGTTACTTACAGCTACAACAAAATAGTGGGTTTAAAAAAAAATATATTACTGATTCTTATACAGGTATGAGAGGCATTTCCTGGAAACCCATTTTCCAGAAAGCTTGGAATTATGGAAAGGCCATCTCCCATACAATCCATTTTATCCAAATAATCCAAATTTTAAAACAAATGATTTCCCTTTTCTCTGTAATAATAAAACAGTACCTCGTACTTGATCCAAATTAAGATATAATTAATCCTTATTGGAAGCAAAATCAGCCTATTGGGTTTATTTAATGTTTACATGACTTTCTAGTAGACTTAAAGTGATACTGACAATAAAAAATGTATTTACAAAATATTAATCTATATTAAAAGTTACCTATAGGTCATGTTGATAATTTTTTGCTGAGAGGTTTGTTTTTGTAAGTAATTGTTAGTTGAACTTTCTATACCTGACTGTTTTGCCAAGCTGACTGTCCCATCTCAGCCTGTCAGTTAGAGTTTCTAATGCTAACAGACTACTGCTGCACAAATATGGCAGCCCCCTCATACAGGAACAGGGTAGTAAGAAAGGTAATGTAAAAGCATCAGGAAAATACTTTTATGGCAAAATTATAAATAGCATTCAAAGATAATGTTATGATGGATATAAAAAATGGTTGTTTTCTGGTGTCAGTATCTCTTTAAAGTATGATAATCCATAATATGGAAAGATCCATTATCCGGAAAACCCCAGGTCCTGAGCATTCTGAATAACAGGTCCCATACCTGCATATGAATCCATATGTGTTGGTAATATCCATGAATTACAAGTATGGATTACAATACAAATATGTTTCAGGTAAATTATGCTAAAAAACCAAAGCAATTTCCTAGGACCTCAAAATGTACCAGCAGCAAATGGAAAATGTACCTTGGCAATATCCGTTTCTAGATCCATTACACGTGTCATTTCTTCCTGAACGAAGCTGTCGTCTCTTGTTAAATTCTTGTCTTCTCGCACCATCCTGGCTATGGCGATCATGAATTGTAGGTATGCTTCCCTTATCTGGGGGAGATTAAAACCAAAATATAGCATGCTGTGAAGCATATGCATAATACAATACACTGATAAATGTAACGCAGTTAAGTAGGTTTGAAAAAAGCAGCCCTTCTGTGTTTCCCAAAGCATTACTGACCCAAAGTAGACAATAAACACCACTCTTGGTAACTGTGTGACACTGGAAAATGTAAAGTAAATCCTACTCCTAAAGGTCCACAAGCAGATATAAGATGCAGACAGATTAAGTCAGAAGCTTATTGGGCATTGTATGGGGCCCTCCGACTGGCTTCCCCGATTAATATCTGGCCAAAAGTCGGTCAGATGTTGATTGGGCAGGGTTAAAAAACTTGTCAGACTGACATTACCAACAAGAAACAGTTTAACACTCCCTCCCTGGAAGCTCATATCACACTAATACAGAAACCTGGCAAAAACCCGCTGGAACCCCGAAATTATCGACCCATCTCACTAATTAATAGCGATATAAAGTTACTTGCCAAAATAATAGCAACTAGACTCCAAAACTGTATACAATATCTTATAGACCCAGAACAGGTAGGGTTTGTACCAGGGAGAGAGGCCCAAGATAACACCACAAGACTTATAGATCTCTTGCATATAGCTAAAAGACACCAAACCAAACTACTACTACTGTCAACAGATGCGGAAAAGGCGTTTGACCGTGTCAATTGGACCTATATGATGGAATGCTTAAGATACTATGGTATAGGCCCTAATATGCGGCTATGGATACAGTCACTATACTCAGGTCCTATTGCCCGGATCAAAGTTAAAGGCTCGCTATCCCAACCCATTCACATTAAAAATGGCACACAACATGGCTGTCCTCTTTCCCCATTTCTCTTTATTCTTGCATTAGAGCCACTTCTAAACACAATAAGACTCCACCCAAGAATACATGGCCTGCAGATAGCGGAACAACACAATAAGATTCTGGCATATGCAGACGACTTATTGTTTACAATTACAAACCCCGTTGAAACAATACCAGCATTGAATTTAGCCTTAACAGAATATGGAAAACTCAGCAACTTTAAAGTTAACCAAAACAAGTCAACGGCTTTAAACATATCTATACCCCCATAAACAATAACTACAATCCAAACATACTTTCCCTATATCTGGACACCCCACACATTTACATACCTAGGGATTAAAATATCCAAAGACTATACAGACTGGATAGATATAAACCTAAAAAACTTTCTAAACAAGCTCAGAAGAGACTTACATACCTGGGACTCTAACCCTATCTCATTGTTTGGAAGAATCAATGTAGTAAAAATGAATATAATTCCAAGACAACTGTACATTTTTCAAGCAATACCCATGCCTATATCAGACTCATATTTCAAAAGTATTTGCGCCTTGATCACCAAATTTATATGGTTGGGGGAAAAAGCGCGGCTAAGCTGGAAAATCCTATGCAGACCCGTCAAAAAGGAGGCACGAGCCTTCCAAACATAGTTCAATATCATCAAGCAGCCATACTTAATTGCATTATAAACTGATCGCATCATATTGAAGCTAAAATATGGGTCAAAATAGAGCAACAGGACACTAGCACTTACCTAATACATCTCCCCTGGATAGACAACATCCACAGAAGTCTCTTATATAAAGACCACCCCACGATAACATATACTCTAAAAATATGGGACAAACTGAAAACGACATACCTCCTTACTAAACACCCATCCCCGCTTATAACACTCCTGAACAACCCGGCTTTCCCAGTGAGCCTTGAGCCATGGTACTTTCAACACTGGCAGATACATGGGAATCTGCAATTGACACACTTTATAGAAAAAGGCAAACTCATTAACAAACAAAAATTCCATAACATCAAGCCCTTCATGGCCTTAGATCATCTAAAATTTTAACAAATTGCACATTACTATTATGCCCTAGGAGGCACAACAACACTAGCCCATCCATTAACAACCTTTGAAAAATACTACACACTAATTGACCCCCCTGATATTTAAATGCCTTCAAAAAACGGCAGACCTATCAAATTTACATTTTATCCAATCATGGACAGAGGAACAGATTGACAATCTCGTATTAAAACTCTTATACAGCACAAGATGCAGCCGGCTACAACAACTAAATTACAAAATTCTCACCAATTGGTACAGGACGCCTGTAAAATTGCCCGCAAATTTCCGCAAACCTCTGACCTATGTTGGAGATGCCTTAATGGAAGCATTTAATCATTCCATTGAACCATTACTCTTCAATGCAACAAAGTATCTTATTCCTCTACACTGGAAATCCAGGCAAATACCAATAATCAAAGAATGGTTTGCTAAAATAGAAGAGCTATATGTCTTCGAGGAACTCTCCGCGAGCACGGAAGACCAAAACATAAACTTCATGGCTATCTGGTGGAGATGGTTAACTTTCAAAGAAACAGAGAGCTATAAACCATGTACTTGAATCTTCTCCCCCCCAACCCCCCCCAGTGTTGTTTTATGATTGGAGTTTTTTTTTTTCTTCACCCTTTCTTCCCCCGCACCTCTCCTTTCTTGTCTTTCAATCTCCTCCCTTGCAGTATCTGTGATAACCCTAAATAAGCCATTTGGCGAATATTTGCTTTTAATATGTTGGGACGTGGGATATTTGCACGGAATGTTAGCATTGAAATATGAATGTGCCTTTTCATTCTGTACCACGTTTTCCAAAAATTACAAACAAAAAAAAACTTGTCAGATCTAGGAGCACATCAGTATGTTGATGCAGTGCTCGATACAACCACAACAATATCAGCCTGATATCGCTCAGCTCAAGGTGGGCATATTCGAGACCTCGCCAAACGAATGGATCTCTACATGTATGGCCATCTTAAGAGCTTACAATCTGTTATGTGCACGAAACATACAGAGACAGTAATAAACATTTATTACAGAAGTAGCAGAATGTTAGTTTATAGGGGTCTATTTGTTCAGTTCACTTCTGTTGCTATGCATTTAGTAGCATTACTGCATCACAGGTTTCCATTTCAAAATACTGTAACATTTACTCTGTGATTAACATCCCGTCGTGAAAATGACCCGAGGATGTGATAGATCCTTTAGATCTCTGAACCATATTTGTATGATCTGCCTGATGGCCAAATAGCTTCACAGCAGGGATGTTCCTGACCTCCAACAAAGTCAGATATAAATGAGCGGCTAAGGTAAATAACAGGAAACCGGGAGCAAGTGAGCTCAGCCGGCGTAAAGATCACCATGTTTTATTCCTTCTCATCTATGTGGTTCTTTCATTTGTGCAGATCATAGTGTGTGCAGGGACACATGCCTGTGCCTTACGAAGAGATAAAGTTATAAACATTGTATCAGAATGAGATTATTAGAATATTATTCTTAGCAACTGGGTTCTTGTTGTCACTGATACAGATAAAAAAAAAAGTAACTACACCACTGAAATAAAGAATAAAGAAAGCATCAACATAGGATATAATACACTCATAGACTAATGTGCTTTTCAAAATCAAGCTTCTTGTACAAAAAAAATATTATTATTATTATTATTATTATTATTATTATTAAAGGTCATATTTTAGTAGAATTAGAGCTTTTTGACACTACGATTAAACTCATTTTCTAAACCAAGAATGCCATGAAGTTTATTAAAGATCCAAATATTGAAGTACGGGAAAAAAACACTGAATGATGTGCTAAAAAACTGTTTTCCAGATAATTATTAGTGAAAAAGAATCTGAAAACCATTAAATGTCTGAATGGCTAAAAAAAAAGGACCAAAAAGATCAGCTCAGCTCCCATTGACTTCTATAGGACCTCAACTGCTATTACTTGGTGATGTTTAGTATTGTAGATTTTAGCAGTTAGTTATTTTTACAATTAATAAATCTATTTTTTTAAGAGAAATAAACCCCGCCCCCACAAAGTTTTAGAGACAAAATAGGATTCATGAATAAAATAAAAATCCGAATGTTAGTAAATCATCCCCATAATCTGGGTCCCATATAAATGAAGGTATAGTAATAATGTAAAATAGTGTGATAATTCTCAATTTCAATCTTTGAATCAATTTGTTGCTGTCCTATACTGTATTATGGAGGGTAAAACACCTGCAAAGCCTACACCCTCTGCTCAAGATATGTGCTGAGTAAAAGGCTCCCTTGTAAAAAAAGAAGCCTATTTATCAAGCTGTGTACAATAATTTCTGTACAGAAATTGGAGCAAAAACTAAATCCCCCTATTTATTATCTCTATGTTTAGCAAAAAGTGCTAAGAATCCTAAGATCTGCTGACTCGGTTAAAATTCCTTTAGAATGCAAGAAAGCCTGTCTTACCTTTTAGGTGCCTATATTTCATCTCCAACTACCCACACTTGTGCAATGCACATGGCTTCCATCAGAAGCCTCAGAAGTCATGTGGTTGTATTTCAGATCTGCTGTAATTTATATTAATGACAGCAGCTTCCGTTAGGCAAGAACTTATATTTTATTTTTTTAGATATCCCTGCCATGAAAAAGCCAATGTTTGTTACTTTATTTGGAAAGGAAACAAAGGCCATGTTAGCAATATAAGCATACCAGATGGACACCGCGGCTTTATGTATGACAAATGGAAAAACTGTTAAAAGGGGGATATCCACTAAAAATATAATATTTTGCATAATAAAAGCAAATGTAGCCCTAAGCAGCCAAACGTTTGCTGATTTTAAACCTGTGTTGGGGTTTTAAGAGTATTTTAAGAGTATTTAAATAAAAAAAAAGTCCGACCAAACTAGAATCCACAATTGGACCTTAATATTAAAAAAAGCATGATTTAATCAATGAATTAATTAAATTCAAAATGTACTATTTTTTCTAACGCTTGTTTTTTTCGGATTTTTGCCCAAAAAAGTAGATTTTCATACTCATTCCAACACTGAACACAGAAACTTCCAAATAGGATAGGGACCTCTACCATCGACTTATATACACCCTACGCAGGTCTGAGATGGAGTATTTTCGGATTCAGACTTTTTTCATCCTCGGGTTATAATAAATCTCGAAAAATCAAATTTTTTTTTTTAAAATACTTGAACTTTTCGAATTCAGCCTTTAATAAATAACCCCCTAAATGTTATTGCATGAAAGCATAATTAGCTACTCCCTCCCACAGCAGATATGACTGTATGTCCTGCTCAAACTATGCTGTAGTACTCAACTCTCCTCCAGCCAAGTCTACATTTTCTGCAATACCTTACCTGTTTTGAGATGAACTAATTAGACAAATGGCATCTTGACTAGAGGAGAGTTTTACTCTTAACTTTTAGGGGTTGATTTACTAAAACTCTAATTAATCATTTTTTTAAATGAAAACAAATCCGACCAAACTCCCTTCCACTATTTTAACTCATTTATCTATAACTTTTCTCAATAAAATCAGAGCGACAAAAAATCAAGCGTCAATTTGTATTGTGTGATTGGGACTGTGAAAACTCAACTTTTTTGGATTATAGCCGAAAACCCCCAAATATTTTGGATTATCCAGCACAGATCACAATTTCAACAAACAACTTTAGGGACATCTGCCATTGACTTCTACATGAACTCGACAGGTCTGAGTTGGTGTATTTTCGGATTTGGGTTTTTAGCAGTATGGGGTAAAACAAATGTCTAAAACTTCAAGTTTTTTTCCACGAAAAATTCTAGGTTTCACCCTTAAAAACATAGACCAGAAAAAAATAAAGGTCTAATAAATGGGCCCCTAAGTATGTTATAGAATAGCCAATTCTTAGCAACTTTTCAATCGGTCATCATTATTAATTTTTTTTCATTATTAGGTTTTTTCGTTATTTGTCTTTTTCTTCTTATTCTTTCCAGCTTTTAAATGGGAGACCCCATCTATAAAACAATGGCTCTGTAAAGCTACACACTTATTGTTACTGCTACTTTTTATTACTCATCTTGATATTCACGCCGTCTCCTATTCATATTCCAGTCTCTAATTCAAATCAACGCATGGCTGCTAGGGTAATCTGGACCATAGCAACCAGATTGCTGAAATACCACACTGGAATTCTGTTGAATAAATAGTGAAATAACTCAAAAACCACAAATAATTATCTGCCCTTCAGACATTGCCCTTGAATGAACTTTTATTATGATGTGCAGAAAGATTTTTGCAATTGTTTTTCATTTTTCCTTATTTGTGGTTTTTAAACTATTTAGCTTTTTATTCAGCGGCTCTCCTGTTTTGCAGTTTCAGCCATCTGAAATGAAAAGGTCATTTGTGTTCTTTTAAGGTGATAAAACATTACAGAACACATTTCCAGCTCAGAACCACAATCACAAAACTGCCAGTGATCCTTACAGATTCAGTCACATGGAGGACAGAAAGTCAATTTAGCACGACTGGAAAAACGACGAGTTGGAAAAGAAGGTCGAAGTGCAGCTAATAAAAGCATTCAAATTAAAGCAGTTAAAATCTTTGAAGACTTTCTCATGTAAGTGCACAGTATGCTGGCAATTTGTCCTTTAATTGGGCAATTTTTCACCTTTTGTTAAAGTTAAGTGTATTCCTTGATGCTGCACCCTAGCTGTTCATTATGCTTTCATCTCAATGGAAATAAGCTATACTTTTAAAAATGGCTGGTTTGATTCTCTCCTCTCTTAATAAAATCCAGATGAATTCCCCAGCTTTAAATACATTGTGCTTGAGTACGGGTGTTTAGCAGGTCAGTTTGATGTCACTGAATATCACACTATGAAAACACAGGGCCCAATAGGGGCATTTATTACCTGCAGGGCAGGACCCAAACACCCAAAGAACTGCTGTAGGCAATGGCGGCCTGTAGGCAATGGCGGCCTATACCTACCTTAGGGTTGCCACCTTTTTTATTTGGGGAAAACGGGCAGGGGGCAGGCCAGTGATGTAGGGGGGCCTGTTGGGTGACATCGGAGGTGGACCGGATGATGTTGGGGGCGGGGTGGGTGACATACAAGGGGGAAGGATACCCTGAGGGCAGGGCTGATGACATGGCGATCAGCGATTGGCTGATCGCCATGTCATTCACGTCAATGTCCTGTCCGGATTCCCTAATTTAGAAAACCGGACAGACACTTTTCACCCGGGCAGCCCTTCCAAAAACCAGGCTGTCCAGGCGAAATCAGGTGGCAACCCTAACCTACCACTTACAGTAAGAACCAGAGGGAGAAAAAGCTGAAGCATAAATATCATGTAAAAAAAATTTGAAAAACACCATATTAATTCATCCAAGCTAAATGAATAATTTCTAAACGTTTCAAAATATTAGGAGGAGCTACTGTTCACTCAGTAGCCAGATGCCTCTGATGATGTTGGTAGATAAACAAACCAATCATTTTATTAAAAGCTGTTGTTTAAACTACTGTATATACTCGAGTATAAGCCGACCCGAGTATAAGCCGAGGTACCTAACTTTACCTAGGAAAACTGGGAAAACTTATTGACTCTAGTATAAGCCTAGACACAACCACAGCCCTGTCTCCCAGCTGCGCACATTCCGCCAAAGCGACCCCACCAGCGATCAACCGGACTTCTTTGCAAAGTTGATGGTGACAGAGAATTGCCAAACGGATTACAGTTTGCATTGTCCCACTGTCCCACTACCATGTGCAGAGGGTGCTGTGTGATATTGCCATCACCGTTAATCCTTCATATAACCAACAGAGGGCGCTGTGTGATATTACAGTCACTGTTATTCTTTCATATAACCAACAGAGGGCTCTGTGTGATATTGCAGTCACTGTTATTCTTTCATATAACCAACAGAGGGCGCTGTGTGATATTGCAGTCACTGCTATTCTTTCATATAACCAACAGAGGGCGCACTGTTATTCTTTTATATAACCAACAGATGGTGCTGTGTGATATTGCAGTCACTGTTATTCTTTCATATAACCAACAGAGGGCGCACTGTTATTCTTTCATATAACCAACAGAGGGTGCTATGTGATATTGCAGTCACTGTTATTCTTTCATATAACCAACAGATGGCGCTGTGTGATATCGCAGTCACTGTTATTCTTTCATATAACCAACAGAGGGCGCACTGTTATTCTTTCATATAACCAACAGAGGGCGCTGTGTGATATTGCAGTCTCTCCCCAAGTGAAATGTTGGTATAGGAATGATTAAAAGTGACTGCAATCACAGCTACTGCCCGCTAACCCGAGTATAAGCCGAGGTAGACTTTTTCAGCACATTTTGGATGCTGAAAAACTCGGTTTATACTCGAGTATATACGGTAACTTTTAGTGTGATGTAGAGAGTGATATTCTGAGACAATTTGCAGTTGGTTTTCATTTTTTATTATTTGTGGCTTTTGGGTTATTTAGCTTTTTATTCAGCAGCTCTGCAATTTGCAATTTCAGCAGTCTGGTTACTAGGGTCCAAATGACCCTAGCAAACATGCATTGATTTGAATAAGAGACTGGAATACGGACTGAGTATAAAGATGAGTAATAAAAATTAGCAATATCAATAAATGTGTAGCCTTACAGAGCATTTGTTTTTAGATGGGGTCAGTGACCCCCATTTGAAAGCTGCAAAAGAAGAAGGTAAATCATTCAAAACCTATGCAAAAGAAAACATGAAGGCCAATTGAAATATTGTTTAGAATTAGCCACCCTATAACATACTAACATTTAAACAGTGAGCCATCCCTTTAAGGAAAGAAAGTAAGTGCCATGCTGGACAAGAACAGTTTTTTTTAAAGGGATACTGTCATGGGAAAAAAAAAAAAATTTAATAGTGCTGCTCCAACAGAATTCTGCACTGAAATCCATTTCTCAAAAGAGCAAACAGATTTTTATATTCAATTTTGAAATCTGCCATGGGGCTAGACATATTGTAAATTTCCCGGCTGCCCCCAGTCATGTGACTTGTGCTCTGATAAACTTCAATCACTCTTTACTGCTGTACTGCAAGTTAGAGTGATATCACCCCCTCCCTTTTTCCCCCCAGCAGCCCAACAAAAGAACAATGGGAAGGTAACCAGATAGCAGCTCCCTAACACAAGATAACAGCTGCCTGGTAGATCTAAGAACAACACTCAATAGTAAAAACCCATGTCCCACTGAGACACATTCAGTTACATTGAGAAGGAAAAACAGCAGCCTGCCAGAAAGCATTTCTCTCCTAAAGTGCAGGTGCAAGTCACATGACTGGGGGCAGCTGGGAAATTGACAAAATGTCTAGTCCCATGTCAGATTTCAAAATTGAATATAAAAAAATCTGTTTGCTCTTTTGAGAAATGGATTTGAGTGCAGAATTCGGCTGGAGTAGCACTTTTAACTGATGTGTTTTGAAAAAAAACATGTTTTCCGATGACAGGATCCCTTTAAGTACAATTATATTTGTCCTTTTACTAAATCATTAGATCATTTTCACAATGTTCTGCTCTCTGTTTTGAGATAGTGGATGGTAAAACCCGGTTTATTGAAGGGCAATATTTTTTAATTGTGAAAGCTTGTAAGAGAAACTTCACTTGTGTGATCTAGTTGTATAGTGCATTTATAAAGTAAAACCGAGGTACACAATAACATTGCTTCCCCTTATTTCTAAAAAGGCAAAAAAGCTGGGCGGCCTCTATAAATATAATTTGCTGTTACCATTTCCAATTTACATAAGCAGACATAAACAGAAGGCCAGCAAGTCATATCCCTTCAGAGAGCTTTACAAGCACGTTTATTGCTTAGCTGTTATGACAGGTCCATCATGGCTACTTCGGGCAGTTGGCGTTCCTTTTAGTTGGACACCACTGCTTTTGTTATAAGTTATGACAAGCTGGTTCCAAGACTCCATAACATTTTTCAGCATTACAATATTAAATCCTTAACAAGGATAAAAGGCTAAATATAAGATTGTTAAGTTAAGTTGGAATAAGAAGCAGGGGCCACCCAGAGACAAAAGAAATCTAAGCTTTCTTTGGTTCCAATTGTTCTAAGTAGCAAGTCTTTGTTACATGCTACCTTAAAATAGCTTTAGTCTTAGTTGTTAACCTCTTGAGCACCACATTGAATGGAAGGATCTTCAATAGCCCACTTAAACACTAAGATCAAACAGACTTTATAAAATATAAATTTGCCTGCCTGCCCTTATATTTAAGGGTAGTAGTAAGGAACTATGGAATTAACTATCTAGGCCCAGGTCTCATCCATAGGCAATTCCTATCAGCGCTTTCTTATTTCCACTATAGGACAATATAACATCTATAACATACAGCACTACATGTATGGGATCCATTATGCGGAAACCCATTATCCAGAAAGCTCCGAATTATGGAAAGACCATCTCCCATAGACTCCATTTTTTCCAAATAATCCGAATTATTAAAAATGATTTCCCTTTTCTCTGTAATAATAAAACAGTACATTGCACTTGATCCAAACTAAGATATAATTAATCCCTATCGTAAACAAAACCAGCCTATTAGGTTTATTAAATGTTATCAAATGATTTTCTAGTACACTTAAAGGGGAACTAAAGTCTAAAAAGTAAAGTCTAAAAAGTAAAATAGAAAAATGCTAGAAATGCTGTATTTTGTATGCTAAATATAAACATGAACTTACTGAGGCAGAAGCCTAATTAAACAAATGATTTATGTTTTCAAAGTTGGCCGCAGGGGGCTGTCATCTTGTAACTTTGTTAACAATCTTTAAAAGACCAAGGCTATGCACATGCTCAGTCTGGTCTGGGCTTCTGTTGGGAGGTTAAGCTTAGGGATCGTCATAAATTATCAAAACAGCACAAGTCAAATAATATCTGCTATAGAAGCTGATACAGCAAGACTGATAAATAATCAGAATATGCAGACTGCACTGGGTCTGCGGATACGAATCTCTACAGGGTCGCTGGCTGCTCTACAGGGAAACAAACAAAGTTGCTTGAGTTCTGGGAAGTAAGGTGGGTGGGTTCCCCCTAGTCGTTTGAAAGTATGAGTTTCCCTGCAGAGCAGTTAGGGACCGCCTGAAGTTTCCTATTCTCAGCAGTCAGCGCAAGTAAATGAAGGGAGAATTTTACTGCATACAGTCAGGTTTCTTATAAAAATGGTAGACATTTTTTAATTAAAGTATATTGGAGATAGATTTCTTTTTCATTAAAGAAAGTAAAAATGGAATTGTATTTTTTTGCCTTTGCATCCCCTTTAATAAATGAAGATCCAAATTATGGAAAGATCCATTATATACAAAAACCCCCAGGTTACGAGCTTTCTGGATAACAGGTCCCATACCTGTATTTACATCTAATTGTTGTGAGAAGGGGTCATTGGTGTCTCTGGTGGGCCACAGGACACTGGTAAGGAGACAACAGCTAAGATCATGGATACCAGTTGACCTTCTATAATGGTAGTTATGTATCTGAAGATTACATAAATCTTACATATCTCTTACATAAGTTTCATTTAAAACTGATCTGCATCCAATCCATTTCTAATATCATGCTTAAAAACATTTTGATTGAGTGATGACTATAGAGGAACAAAGACAAGCTGAGCATCACGGATCAATAAAATGGACATTGTAATAGTACATTTTTTGAGTGTAAAGACCCTGTTGACCTTTAGGCAATGTACCTATTGTATGCACCTTCTGGCAGATTGAGGGAAAATTAGAAAAGATGTCGGAAGCTGGATTTCCCAATACAGTGACTGTCTAGCTGAAGGTTGCCAAAAAGCAGTGGTGACAATATTGAAAGGAGTGGCCGGGAAATGTGGTTACCAAAAGCACAATAGAGACAGTTCTTATTTTGGTGCATATATCACTAAATGTTTGC
Source organism: Xenopus laevis (assembly GCF_017654675.1). Classification (NCBI taxonomy): domain Eukaryota; kingdom Metazoa; phylum Chordata; class Amphibia; order Anura; family Pipidae; genus Xenopus; species Xenopus laevis. Next base: position 107,552,728 of record NC_054383.1, on the reverse strand, counting down.
GAGTGCATTTTAATTGGTGTTATTATTAAAAGTTTTAAAGTGATTCTGAGCATATGCATGTACTTTTATCCCCTAGTCCACAACTTTTACTAAAGTGGGGAGAGGAGACGCATTTGGAAAGGTTCTCATACTGAATGAGCACGAAATGATTTCTGTCTGTCTCATGGGAAAGAGAACAATTATAGGAGAGTGGATTTTAAAGTGATACACGCTTATAAGAATGGTGTTGTGGAACTAGTACTCTCTAGCTAAGGAAAAGAGTGAACACTGAACAAACAGTTTGTTTTGATCACTGGGTGATACAAAAATGTGTGAAAAATACTGCACTATATTTTTTATATTGTTGTTGTTATTTTTTCTTCCTTTTTATCAAGTTGTTTGGATTTCCCTTTCATCTTCTATATCTGTGACTCCATACCATCAACTTATCCCCATCGAGACCTGCTTTGGTAGTCTGGAAGCAAAGTGGGATGCAAAGTGGGACACTCTTTAGAAATAAATAAATAATCACCTTTAGGAAAGAATAGCACTTACCCGCTGATAATTTCCTTTATTGAAATAGTAGTCCCGGGAAGGCATTCCAAGGCTTGGTTGATCAATCTGAATAAAGAACAATTTGTTCAAAATTATATATGGGAAGCATGTGACTGGATTTAATTAATCTGCGTTCTAAGATGAGGTTGGCATGTAACCTATGATTTGTCAAAAAGAAAAATTTAAATACATGATACACATTATCATACCTTGAAAGCACCAATTTATATATTCTGAAATTCATTTTAAATCCAGTCCTTTGTATTAAGGGCAATAAAGGAATTTAACATTTTAAAAAGAATATTATGGGCACAGTGTAAAATCTTGACCCCTACACACACACAAGGCTTTGGTTGTAGGATTTATTCAACTGTTCATATTTTCTTTTGGCCCTGTAAATTCCACAAGAATGGAAACTTACATATTCACAAATTCATATTGCTCCAGCACAGATGAACATTAACGTGCAGTAACAATTAGATCATTTACAGAAGGAAATCTTTGGGGATACCCAATAAGAGTATTTTTAGAGGACTTGTGCTTAGGCATAATAAGTATTTCTTATTTATTAGGGTCAGAATAATTTTCATCAGTCAGTTGAAATTACATTCGAGTCAAGGTATGCATCCAGGGATTTAAGTAAACCTCAAAAAACACTTAATTAATTGTAATAATTACAAACCAATATTGAATTTTTTGCCTTTTTTCAGGGCAATTGTTATTGTTAGGAATTTAAATAGTTTTCCTAAGCAGATGGCAATGTTTAAAAACACTCCCATGGCTCCCTAATGGAACAAGCAAAATATTATATTAACCATAAAAAATATCCTTTTTGCTCCTTATTGTGACCCACACCAGATGTTTATGTGAGCAATGTGGTTTGGGGCTGACAAAGTGAATGAAAGGAGTTTTGTATATTGAACCCGAGTGGAGCTGCTCTGCCAATCATTTAAACATGTTTGCATAGGGCAGGGATAAAAGCCAAAGCACAGCAGGGTAAGTATCAGATCCTTGAAATAAAACTACAAACATTATACCCACACCCGACAGAGAGCTACAGTATGTAAGAAACTCCCAGGCAGCAGTGAAAGGGAAAGGAAAGGAGTTCTTACAAGAAACTATTTGCAGGAGTTCCCTTAAGACATACAAATGTTCCAGACGAAAGGGGTCAAAACAAATCCAGATTTGTAGCCGTTTTCCTTTCTTATCTGCAAAACTCAATTACTAAGTGTCTGTCAAGGGATTGCCGAAACAGTAAAACGTTGTGCTGATCACTGCTATTTATTATTTAGTTGACAATGTACAAAGGAGGACCTATTAGGTTCTGCTCGCTCAGTTATGTAATAAATATTTCTACTTCTTCTCATGTGTGGTTGAGAGGAACCTCAAAGAGAAAAATGGGCCGAGATCTAAAAAAAAGCCATGAATATGATGCTGAAAGTCCTGATTATGTACCCCCTTCCTGTAGTAACTCTGGGGATTTGATTAAAATGCAATATCACTGAACACTGCAAAGGAGAATACTGCAAATTACAGCTGTCACCAGCAAATCAGTACTGAAAGCAGTTAAACAGTGAAAATTCCCAAAACAGAATCAAGTCAAAAGGTATTTTTTCTCAATGACTTTGTCAGTGCAGAATACATTAAAGTAAAATTTTTGCAGGATTTATTTTAGCACAAAATACATTGGGATCAATGGGCGACTTTTTTTGTGGTAGAAATTTTCATGGCAAAATATTTTAATGGTTCAGTGAGAATATTCGCCAATGGCGAAATGCTGAATTTTGATGCAAATCCATTCCTGGGGAAAAATTTGCTCATTGATGAACTGAAACCTTGAGCCAAGTGAAATCAAGAGTTTTGCATTAAAGGGGACCTGTAACCTTAAGGAATAATTCCGAATCCTATTTTATAATGTTAGTCAAGCAAAATATACTTCATTTAAATATACAAATTCTTGTTTTGTTTTTTTATCTTGAAATTCATGTTCACAGCAGGCTGGCAGGTGCCATTTTGTAGACACTGTGTTCAGGGAAAAGCTTTGCATCATGCAAAATGTTGTTTATGTTCCAGAAAGGGGGACCTGATAGCCCTGCCCATGCACTGGCTACACAATTAGATGGTGAGGAGGAAATGGGGATGTCGGGAGTGCAGTAAAATCTTGGAAGTGCAGAATGGAAAGTAAAAGTAATTGCCTGCCCTGCCCCTATGCCTAAGGCATGGAGGTGGGGCCGGCAATATATTATTGACAGCTGAGACTTTTAAAGGAGTTTATAAGAGGCATGGATGTTTTAATAACAAAAGGAATGAGGGTTTCATGTTTAATTTGAAAAAGACTTTTATTATAAAGGTGTTTTATGTCTAGGTGACAGGTACCCTTTAAGCTAAAACTAAAGACTTCTTCAAATCAAAAGCTAGCATTATTACAATTATGGTCTGCATTGTGGCAAAATATACTCTACTCTATAACTGTAAACTAACTCTATATACTGTACTCTTTACTATGCAAGACATTTTAAATGCCTAAAGACAAAATAGGTATAGTTTTTCTTTTGTGTTGTTATGTGGTATAATAAGATTTGAGTACGTTAATCACACAAGATTAAATCCAAGCTACTAGGGTGATATGGGTTACTGCACTGGGGCATCATTGTACTGAATGCTATTGCATTCTGGTACAAGATGTTATTCCCTAACATTCAGCATAACAACAGTTTTAAATAAGGAAATCATTTCTTTGAGGGACATATTTATGAAGGCGGTGTACAAACCCACATAGAAAATCTACTGAATAATAATCTTTTGCATCTCCATGGTGGTGTAAAATAATTTGTAAATTCCACTGTAAAGCTGGCTATACACATACCATAATGTCTAATGAAACAAAGTTGTTTTAGGAACAGGGCTGGTTAGAAAATGTCAGCTTCGGATGCACCATGTTGGCCAGTTAAGTAGAAGTGGAGCATCAGTGGCCAGTTGGGCCATCTGGCAGCAATACAGTATTTACATAGGGAAACGTACAAGTATTTTATCCATCACAGCTTTAAAGATACTGTATTTAAAAAATCTATGCCACATTTTCCTCTTTTTGGGCATAAAATAAAATGTGCATGCTTCTAAATATGTATTAAATATTAAAACACTGAAAATAGTGATATGTTTCATACATAGATGATATGCTTGCTGGATTCCCGGTCATCATTCCACACAAATATATCAACGAGAACTCGTTTGTTGAATTGGTAGTTCAAAACTGAAAGTTTTTCCTCCAAGCTCCAATGACTTTCTATTAAACAAATATAAAAAAAGAAAAGATTATAAAGTGTATGTATATATATATATATATATATATATATATATATATATATATATATATATTTATATAGTAGCACCCCCATTTTACATTTTTGAAGGATCCAAGAAATAAAATGATGTAAAATGTCAAATCAGGGAAATTCATTATATACATTATATATTGGTATGACCCTAAAAAAATTGTATAAAATGATGGAAAAATCAGGGGATGTAAAACTGAGGTTTCACTGTATATCTATTTATTATCATCTATCTATCCTTCTCTCTATCTTTCTCTATCTATCATCTATATATATTTTTCTCTATCTATCTATCTATCTATCTATCTATCTGTCTGTCTGTCTGTCTGTCTGTCTGTCTGTCTGTCTGTCTGTCTGTCTGTCTGTCTGTCTGTCTGTCTATCTATCTATCTCTATATATATGCTTTCAGAGAAACAATATTCCAGAATTTCTGAAGACATAAGAGCAGATTTACATATGGTCGAATATCGAGGGTTAATTAACCCTCGATATTTGACTGCCGAAGGTAAATCCTTCGACTTCGAATATCGAAGGATTTACCACAATTCCTTTGATCGAACGAAAAATCGTTCGGTCGAATGATTAAATCCTTCGATCGAATGATTAAATCCTTCGAATCGCTCAATTCGAAGGACTTTAATCCATCGATCGAACGATTTTAATCCATCGATCGAACGATTTTTGTTCGACCAAAAAAAGCTTGCAAAGCCTATGGTGACCTTCCCCATAGGCTAACATTGAGGTTCGGTAGGTTTTAGATGGCGAAGTAGGGGGTTGAAGTTTTTTTTAAAGAGACAGTACTTCGACTAGCGAATGGTCGAATGATTTTTAGTTCAAATCGTTCGATTCGAAGTCGTAGTTGAAGGTCGAAGTAGCCAATTCGATGGTTGAAGTAGCCAAAAAAATCATTCGGAATTCAAAGTTTTTTTTATTCTATTCCTTCACTCAAACTAAGTGAATGTGCCCCATAGTGTGCCCATGACATGGGAATGATGTAGTATCATAATCTTACTTTTGCCCCAATCCAATAAGCCATGACAACCAGATCGGAGGTAAACTTTTAATCAACAAATAATGAAACAAATGAAAGCAAACATCTGAATGTCTAGTATGTATTACTGGACCATTTTGCAAGTTTCTTAATAGCTCCTTAAGTGCACATTAGGACATTCCACAGTTCTCTAACAGAGTATTAATTTGCAACAATTCCAGAAGACATGCAATCCGATTTGCTTTTATTCTCTTAGTACTGATAGCCTTTGTATGACTTGTTGTTTTGGGGAAGCTGGACAGAGCTGTTACCTTTGGTACTGTTCCAGTCTGTAGAAGCAACTGGCCACTCTCCAACTGTAGTCAGAAGTTCTAAGAGAGGTAATGAATCTCTCTGCTCAATCAAGCCTAACAAAGAACAAACATCCGTTAAGTAAATGAAGCCTACTTTCTGTGCAAATATGTACAGTGTTCTAGCTTATTAATTGCTTATACTAATGGTCCAGTATGTGAGAAAATATAATAGGATATGGTCCAAACTTTAAACATACAAATATGAACACAATTAAAATAATGGTGTGCATTGTGAATATTGTTATTGCTCACTTATAACTGAATAATAAAAGATTAATCCTACTTGAACATTTATAAGAATCTCTAATGCATTGTATTAAAGAGACTCTATCATATACGACAGCCAGTTCCTAGCAAATGTAGATAGATCTGGTTCAGAAATTGACTTTTGTCTTCTGTCTTGTATGTAAGATAGGTGGAGAGGATGGGTGTAGTAAATGAAGACAAATATTGTGGGACTGATTTTTAACAGTTTATATTTACAAATAATTTCGATGTTGTTTATTAGACAACAAATGACTGGAAAGTTGCATATAACGTACATCACTACATTGTTTATGACTGTGAGGGGTTGTGGTCTTCACACTTGTCTGATTTCTGAAAACTCCCAGATAACTTTGTTCAATTCTGGCTTCACGGCTCCAAGGCAAATTAAAATTAAATATACTGCAACATTTTCTCGGAAAGAATAAAACAATATTCATTGCTATTCTGGTAAGACTGAATCATAGTGGAATTGAAAGAAAAACTGATATGTTATCCGGAAGCCCGTTATCCAGAAAGCTCCAAACTATAGAAAGGCCATCTCCCATAGACTCCATTTTACTCAAATAATTAAATTTTTTTAAATTTTTTTCTCTGTAATAATAAAACAGTACCTTGTACTTGATCCCAACTAAGATAATTAATCCTTATTGGAGGCAAAACAATCCTATTGGGTTTAATTAACGTTTAAATGATTTTTTTAGTAGACTTAAAATACAGCGATCCAAATTATGGATCCTGTGCATTCTGGATAAAAGGTCCCATACCGATGGTGTTCATATGATGAGTACTCATACTATAATAACTGCATGTCTATCGGGAAAATATAGTGTTACCGTCTTCTCTGATGTGTTTTTCAAACTGTAAAAAAGATCAACACGTTGAAAGCAACAAAGTCTGAAAAATGAATGTCTAGAATGATTCTGACGTACAAAAAGTAAGCACAGATGTGGAGGAATGGTCTACTATGCAACCTGTGTTAAAGCCAACATGTTTAACAAAATATATAAAGTGTCTTCTCCCTGCAGATACACAAATGGTTATTGGGTAGACCCCATCACTACAGATGGTGACCTGTGACCAACTCCTACTGTCATGGATACTAAAGACATTCTTTAGCTTAAGTGTGCTGTTGTATTTCCCTTGGAGGGTTGGAAAGTAAACATTTTTCCAACATCAAAGGCTAAACTCAAACTAAGAAACACAATTTCTCCTTTGGGATGTAAAAATGCATTTTTTGCTGTCTCCTGATCAGGGTAAGGTGAACATGGGGTGAAACAGGGCTCTATAATTACCACGGTTCAAATAGCTGTGTATGAAGGTGCTACACTTACTTTCATTCATACAAGATTTATATAAAGTTTTGGCTTTTTTAAAGGCATCACGGTCTTCCTGATCTGGCATCTCCAACAATCCTTTGAAATAAAAAAAGGACCAGTTTTTATTACATAAACAAGATAAATCAAAAACAAAGGTTTAAAACGAGTTACCTCTAATACATATAGAATTCAGAACCCTTAAAATCTTGAATCCATCTGACAGTTTCTGACATAAAACCTTACTGAGCTTCACAAGCATGTACATACTATGCCCCTCGTCCAAAAACTGGCAAAAACATTATATTTCACACAAAAGACCAAGCATGTTGCACAATATAATAGATCTGTCATACTGACTTTTGATACGGCAAAATAAGTGGGAACATTTATTAAACATAAAACATTATGATCGTAAATTTATTTTGAGTTCTCCAAATTCAAATTTTTGATATTTATTAATTGAAAAAATAATTTTGAAAAAAAATACAAGCTTCTGTTACATAGTTAAATCGGGTTGAAAAAAGACAAAGTCCATCAAGTTCAACCCCTCCAAATGAAAACCCAGCATCCATACATACACCCCTCCATACTCTCACATAAATTCTATATACCCATATCTATATTAACTATAGAGTTTAGTATCACAATAGCCTTTGATATTATGGGGCAAATTCACTAAGATTCGTAGTTGCGCCAGACGTAACTTCGCCGCACTTCGCCAGGCGTAGTTTAGCCAGCGCTCTGCAAATTCACTAAAATCCGAAGTTGCGCTCAGGGGTAGCGTAAGGTTGCGAAGTTGCGATAGCGTTAATTCGCTAAGCGAGCTAAGCGAAGCGAAGTTATGCTAGCGATGGTTAATTTGCATACGGCGCCATATTTAAATTTCAATGGAGGAATACGTACAATCACTACAAATGCCTGGGAAACCTTCAAAACATCAAATAAAATTTTTTTTTTGCCCTACACATGTGCCCACTGTATAGTTAAGTTGCCATGAGTTAGGAAATGTAGGGGGGAAGGAGGGGAGCCCCAAAAATGTTTTCAATCTTTTTCAGCCTATCACCCATAATATAGAAAAAACGCCAGCGTTTTTTGGGACTTAGAAAAATTTTGAACTTTTTTTGTAGCAATCCCTATCTACTCTATTGCGCTTCGCCTGGTCTGAGGTGGCGAAGGAAGTCTAGCATAAAAGGTAGCGCTCAGTACAATGCGCACGTTAGTAAATTTGCGTAGTTAAGTCCGTTGCGAAAATTCGCCAGGTGTAAGGGTGCGAAGTAACACTAGCGAATTTACGCCAGCGTTCGTTAGTGAATTTGCAAAGTAACGAAAATGACCAACGCTAGCGAATTGACGCTAGCGTTAGGCGCTTCGGCGCTTAGTGAATTTGCCCCCTATGTCTGTCCAAGAAATATAAATAAATGGGAGGTATATTTTTAACATTTAAGCTATTTTATTTTTCAAGTTTTTTTAATCAATCAAATGGCACAATGTGATTTCCATGGGAATTCTAGAAATTGACACAATTGTGTTCTCCCGATTTAAGTTTTTATGTAAATATGCTAGTGATTGAGAGAAAAAATTAAATACAGAAAAAACTCAAATTTGAAAATTAAAAAATCTGCCTTTAAGTTTCAGATATCATTGGGCTATAAAGAGCAGGATGATGGGACAAATGCACCATTGACATACATGAAAGTCACCAACTGACCCTGTAGTTCTGGAAAAATGCCACGAGTGACTGTTAAATTACAGAGAAGAGGAAGAGGTTGGGAATATTTATAAAACTGTGTAAAACACAATGCAGATATATAATTTTCTGTGCTGTTTTTTAAAGCCCATTAAGGCAAACTGAAGTCACTTTGAAAATCCATGCACGTCTAGTAATACTGTATAAAATGTTTTTTCACAACTTTACCAAAGACACTGGTCTCTATGTATGTTAATGAGGCTTGAGGGCTTTGTTCCAAAACAGTTCAATAACCTCCCACAATTTTAAGGAACAACTTCGCTAAAAGCCATACATGAGTTTATTTTGTGCTACTGTAGTTAATAAATAATGCAAATCGGTAAGGTGGGGCATGGCTTACCCTTTAGTATGATTTCCATTTCATCACGGAGAATATCAAATATGCTATATCTTGAGCTGGTTTCAGGGATAACATGCTTGTTTAACCAACCCCCACAAGCATATTGGTAAAAATCTGTGCATGGTTCGATGTTTGGGTCCATGTTTTGAATAATTCTTGCAGCTATATATACATAAACATAAAGAAAAACAGGCCTTTGATTAGATTAGAGTACATTTAGCATAAGAACAGTCACCCTGTAGCACTGGCAGGTCAATGCTGTGCCTGTTAGTACATGCAGATTGGGGCGGAATTCAGCAGATGGCATTTCTCCATTTACATCAGCAGTGAAAATGTATTTGATATTATCAAAATTAGATAATAATAATTAAGCATTAGAAGAACACAGATATAGATTAGGTGTATGCCACATAGGGTAGTCAAAATTCCAACTAGTCCCTGTGGGATAAAGAAAATTGAGTGAAGGCTGCGCTGTTGCACAAATAGTCGGGTCGGGGAAAGCAGCACCAAAAAATAGTGGATCCACACTTCCACTGTGAGTAATAGAAGTCAGCAAGAGAGGTGCGCTATTAACCTTATAAATCCTTAAATACAGGCACCTAAAATAAAAAGAAACTACACATAGAGTAGTACGTTCGGCTCTTTCTAGAAATAACTTTGATGTTAGAACTACTCACAATCGTGATCCTCAAACAAGAGCGTGTAGAGTGTTCTTTTTTTAGCAGGGTATATACGATGTTGAAGCGTGCGATGTTTCTGAAGGAAAGAGACGCTACAGATGGTGAAGAATCGTTAGAGATCCGACTTAGACCCTGCGGGTCCTAAGGACTTACCGGACTGCCGTCAGAAGAGAGCGTTGGAAGACTCGCAAAGAGATCGCTCGATGCCGACGTGTTTCCCAGGCGCTGTTTGGACACCGTTCCCTGAGTTCAGGCAGCCTCGCTCACCCGCTGCGCGTCCGCAAACACTGCTGTTTCTCGTTCCACAGTCAGTCAGCTCGCCTCCGGTGCCGTGCAAAGGTTAAATAAGTGATTCGGAAGGGGATTAATTCTATAACAAACTTTTATTTCATTTAATACAAAGGCCCAACGCGTTTCATATCCTACGATACTTCCTCAGGGGCATCACGTGTGTAACATCACGTCCAAGATTATATAGGGTAGATCATTTCATTAGCCTAATTGGTAATTGGCTACAAGGTTTCGTTTCCACAATTAACACCTTCGTTTAAGAATACATCCATTATAATAAATTACATTAAAATAATTAATTTAAACATACTTAAATAGTAATAAAACATTATTAAGTTAAAAAGCACTTCAAATCAATTTCTATATTTAAACCTTTGGGAGCGAGTGTTTTAAGTTTATGTATCCAGTATGTTTCTTCTCTCGATATTATTTGTATAATATCACTTCCTCGCCAGTGATTTTTCTTTTGTACTATTCCCATGAATTTTAAAAGTGAGGGGTCTGAGTTGTGATGAGTTTTAAAATGGGCTGAGACACTATGTGTCAATAGTCCCTTTCTTATATTATTCATATGCTCCCTTATTCTGATCTTCAGAGTTCTATTTGTACGTCCAATATATTGGAGATTACAGGGACATTCTAATAAATAAATTACATTGTTGCTATTGCATGTTAACAGCGACTTAATAGTAAATTCTTCTTTTGTTACTTTTGAATCAAATGTTTTATAATTTCTATCATTGTTTGTACTTGTTTTACAGCCTTTACAGGTTCTGCATGTGAAAAATCCGTTTATTTTTTCTTTAGAGAAATGGTTACTTATTGATTTTTGATCTACAGGAGGTAGACAACTTGGTGCTAATAGTTGTTTAATTATTTGTGGTTTTTTGTATAGAATATATGGTTTTTCAGGTAAGACATCTTTTAGATCTTTGTCTTTTTTCAGAATATGCCAATGTTTTTTTATAATTGCTTCTAATTTTTTGTTTGAATTATTATAAGTTGTAATGAATGAAATAGGGTTACTTAATTTAGTTTTTCTTTCGGTGTTATTAATTAATCCAATTCTCTCTTTTTTATCACATTTGAGTTTGGCTTCCTTAATCGTATGGTCCTTATATCCTTTTTCTCGTAAATGAGTACTTAGAACTTCACATTCTTTTTCGTAGTCACTGGGTTTGCTGCAATTTCGTTTAATGCGGTTAAATTGTCCATAAGGTATGTTGTTTAACCATTTGTTGTAGTGGCAGCTACTATTAAGAATAAATCCGTTGCAGTCAGTTGGTTTCCTATAGATGCTGGTTTCAAAACGTCCATTTTCCGCAAAAATTGTAAGGTCTAGAAAATTCACATTTTTTGTACTGTAATTACTAGTGAGATGGATATTGTGGTTATTAATATTCAAGTTGTTTAAAAAGTCCCTTAATTCATTTTCTGGTCCATCCCATATGAAAAGGCAATCATCTATATAGCGTTTCCAGAAAATTAGGCCTTTATTTTCTTCGTTATTGTTTTCTGTATTGAGTAAATATTTTCTTATTGCTGAAATCCCCAGTTCATGGTCAATAATTGTATATTTCAGCAATAAGAAAATATTTAGAAACGGATTTATCACTTACTGATCTTCAAAAAAAATTTTTAATTGACAGCATCAAATTTATTCTCACAAAAAATTATTTTTGGTTTGAAAACAATTATTTTTTACAAATCAAAGGAACAGCCATGGGAACACGTTTCGCACCCAGTTATGCTAATTTATTTATGGGAGATTGGGAGGAACAACATATACACCCTTTACTCAATACAGAAAACAATAACGAAGAAAATAAAGGCCTAATTTTCTGGAAACGCTATATAGATGATTGCCTTTTCATATGGGATGGACCAGAAAATGAATTAAGGGACTTTTTAAACAACTTGAATATTAATAACCACAATATCCATCTCACTAGTAATTACAGTACAAAAAATGTGAATTTTCTAGACCTTACAATTTTTGCGGAAAATGGACGTTTTGAAACCAGCATCTATAGGAAACCAACTGACTGCAACGGATTTATTCTTAATAGTAGCTGCCACTACAACAAATGGTTAAACAACATACCTTATGGACAATTTAACCGCATTAAACGAAATTGCAGCAAACCCAGTGACTACGAAAAAGAATGTGAAGTTCTAAGTACTCATTTACGAGAAAAAGGATATAAGGACCATACGATTAAGGAAGCCAAACTCAAATGTGATAAAAAAGAGAGAATTGGATTAATTAATAACACCGAAAGAAAAACTAAATTAAGTAACCCTATTTCATTCATTACAACTTATAATAATTCAAACAAAAAATTAGAAGCAATTATAAAAAAACATTGGCATATTCTGAAAAAAGACAAAGATCTAAAAGATGTCTTACCTGAAAAACCATATATTCTATACAAAAAACCACAAATAATTAAACAACTATTAGCACCAAGTTGTCTACCTCCTGTAGATCAAAAATCAATAAGTAACCATTTCTCTAAAGAAAAAATAAACGGATTTTTCACATGCAGAACCTGTAAAGGCTGTAAAACAAGTACAAACAATGATAGAAATTATAAAACATTTGATTCAAAAGTAACAAAAGAAGAATTTACTATTAAGTCGCTGTTAACATGCAATAGCAACAATGTAATTTATTTATTAGAATGTCCCTGTAATCTCCAATATATTGGACGTACAAATAGAACTCTGAAGATCAGAATAAGGGAGCATATGAATAATATAAGAAAGGGACTATTGACACATAGTGTCTCAGCCCATTTTAAAACTCATCACAACTCAGACCCCTCACTTTTAAAATTCATGGGAATAGTACAAAAGAAAAATCACTGGCGAGGAAGTGATATTATACAAATAATATCGAGAGAAGAAACATACTGGATACATAAACTTAAAACACTCGCTCCCAAAGGTTTAAATATAGAAATTGATTTGAAGTGCTTTTTAACTTAATAATGTTTTATTACTATTTAAGTATGTTTAAATTAATTATTTTAATGTAATTTATTATAATGGATGTTTTCTTAAACGAAGGTGTTAATTGTGGAAACGAAACCTTGTAGCCAATTACCAATTAGGCTAATGAAATGATCTACCCTATATAATCTTGGACGTGATGTTACACACGTGATGCCCCTGAGGAAGTATCGTAGGATATGAAACGCGTTGGGCCTTTGTATTAAATGAAATAAAAGTTTGTTATAGAATTAATCCCCTTCCGAATCACTTATTTAACCTTTGCACGGCACCGGAGGCGAGCTGACTGACTGTGGAACGAGAAACAGCAGTGTTTGCGGACGCGCAGCGGGTGAGCGAGGCTGCCTGAACTCAGGGAACGGTGTCCAAACAGCGCCTGGGAAACACGTCGGCATCGAGCGATCTCTTTGCGAGTCTTCCAACGCTCTCTTCTGACGGCAGTCCGGTAAGTCCTTAGGACCCGCAGGGTCTAAGTCGGATCTCTAACGATTCTTCACCATCTGTAGCGTCTCTTTCCTTCAGAAACATCGCACGCTTCAACATCGTATATACCCTGCTAAAAAAAGAACACTCTACACGCTCTTGTTTGAGGATCACGATTGTGAGTAGTTCTAACATCAAAGTTATTTCTAGAAAGAGCCGAACAGTCCCTGTGGGATGTCCCTGAACACAATTTATTATCCATACATAGCGCTGTACATTTTGGAGTTAGTGCAATCACTGTGTTTTCTATTGATGTCAATGAAAAAGAAACCCATGGGCGGTATGAAATTACCCTAAAACATGCATAAAATATATACGGTACTTAAAAAGAGAAACCTTGGGGTGACAGAATCCCTTTTAGACAGCAAGGGGCCAATGCATTTGTTACACACATACTTTTAAAGCAAAATATTGTGATTACCTACCTGCTGTTACACATCCAGTTGTTGTGCATATGCTCTCTGAATTGACAAAAACAAGCAAACAAAAATGCATAAATAAAACATCTATTGTAACTTTCACATCATGTTTATAGAAATAGCATATATCATACATGTAGATTGTATATTTACCAAGAAAATGTAATCAAATCTGCACTTCTGGTAATTGTATCTGTTACCCTGCTGGCACTGAATAAATACAATTATGATGTACGCCAGACAAACGAGCATCGGTAAGATGGACCAATTGGTCCTTTTCCACCTTCATATTTTTTTGTTTGTCCTTTTCTTTCTTGGAATGTTGAAAAATAATGATAAAAAATACTGAATTAGAGTATTAGAGTACTACCGTTGCTTTGGGTGTATGAGTTACTTACACTGCTCATACAGGGAAAGATCTGGTTGGTAAGATTCCCAAAAAGGATCTGGAGGCCTAGACAGTGAACCAAATCTGGCTGTGTTGCTTTGCCTATGCAGATTTGTAGAAAGAGGATCACATCACCCTTACCAATGAATTTTATTACCTACCAAAAGTACATCTGTTCAATGCCCAACCAGATATCAGGCAGACAGGCTATTGTTTTGACTGTGAACACAGCCCATACGGACATGTGTTTCAGAAATTGTTGCACAATGTCATTATGCTGATGTCCTTTGCACAAACGATCGGAATTGTGTGTGAATTCTATATTATCGTTATGCCTCTATGCACATCCATTGAGCCTGTGGACTGAGTATACAGTATGTGCATGGACATATTTAAAGTCAATTTAAAGTCAATGACGTCTCTTCCTCTAGATATAGTTGCCAAAATATTGTGTAGATAGGATTCTTAAGCATTTGGAAGGTTTCTTTCTTAATTAAATAATGTCTCACGCATTTGCTGATGTACATGCTTTTGATGAAATTCCAGTCCCCTATTTACTGGCATGGTCCCTTCATTTCATATTCAGAAAGAGCTGCCTGCACAGCCACACATAAGTAGAGCATGCCCAATTTTACAATGTATTCAGAAGCCATACATAAAACTGAGCTGGAGTGGCACAAAGGAATTTAGGCCAACTTGGAGCCACCGCAAGAAGCCTTTTAGATAGCCCATTTCTCTGGTTTTGTATTGGTGCCAGTCAAACATTGTGTTCCTGGACCTAACCCAATTTACCATAGCAATAATTGAAATAGAAAAGATTCCAGACCATGTTCGAGGTCCTTACTAATATAAGTTAGGTGTTGAGAT
Source organism: Xenopus laevis (assembly GCF_017654675.1). Lineage (NCBI taxonomy): Eukaryota > Metazoa > Chordata > Amphibia > Anura > Pipidae > Xenopus > Xenopus laevis. The sequence continues at coordinate 107,537,701 of NC_054383.1, read as the reverse complement.
ATTAATGAATCTTGAGGGAAGAAACTTCCCAAGGTCACAACTTGCTTTCCCCTGAATAGAGGCTGTTTGTGATACAGTTTGTAAGCATCTATTCCAGATTTAACTGTTGAAACATATTCTGGTCCAACCCCTGATCTCTGATGGTTCTGCCGCAGTGACTCACTAGGGTTCATGTGGGGAGACCAAGCCATCTGTAGAGATGAAGCAGCTTTGAAGAATAAGGGCTGCTATAACTGTTACTCAATAATTGAATGAAAGAAGTGGAGACAAGTGGAGACAATGAGATTCCAGATAATAATTCTGCCATGCACACACAGTAATTTCCCCTATAAATATTGCCCTAATTCCCCTATTTCCATAATAACATTGCCTATCTGTTTGTTCTTTCCAACATCCCATATCTCTGTGCAGATTGTTATCTGTTCCTACATCTGCACTACATGCACAGTCTGTTGAGCATCACCGCTGCCAGACTTGCTCTAGAGTCAAAACAAAATAGTCTTCACTGTAAAAATGTTGATTATCAAAAAAGTATCAGATCTGTTATAGAAAAATTGAGCAAAACTGCATATTTATCTAGTAATGCTTGAAAGACCAAATGAACGCTGATCTCTTATAGAAAAAATTCAAGTGATTCATGAGGCACCAAAAGGGATGGAATGTCCATAATGGAATCATATCTTTTATGGAACCAGCATATGGTTGAAATTACACAAGATTGTTCTTGGGGTGAAACTGATACACTATTATCTGTGACCCATTCAAGGAATGGTGTTTATTACCAACAAATTTAAGGTTGTATTATTATTTGATATAATTAGCTAAACAAGGTAATTGTTCCAATTTAGTTTCCACATGCTTGAAGCAAGAGGAGAACAATTGCTGTGTTCTACTACTTGAATTCATTCTCTTTCTGCCTTTCTATTTCTAGTCTTCATATTTTTGATTTTAAAGGTCAGGAGGATGCCTAATCTATGGGGGGTTTCAAAATGTTAGACATTTAAATTAACCCATGGAAATTTACAAGGACAAACCACAGAACAAATTAGGAGCATAATAACACTCACGGGAAGTGTGTCAAACCAATTACCAAAGTTGCCAAATAAATACAGAATCTATATTCTTTGCCAGTAAAGAATATGCATCTGAAAAGGATCTTAGCGGACCATTGGCAAAGATACCTAGGTTTAATGCTTTATCCTTATGCAGTTTAAATTATTCCTAATCTGCTGCAATATGCCTAAACCCCTTCTCCTATAGTAAATACTGGGCAGTGAAACCCCTATCATGCAAAGGGCATATAGGGCAAATTCACTAAGATGCGAAGCGCCGAACGCTAGCGTTAATTCGCTAGCGTTTGGCATTTTCGCTACTGCGCAAATTCACTAACGAACGCTGGCGTAGTTTCGCTAGTGTTACTTCGCAACCTTACGCCAGGCGAATCTTCGCTAGCGACGAAACTACGCAAATTCACTAACTTGCGCAGTGTACTGAACGCTACCTTTTACGCTAGACTTCCTTCGCCACCTCAGACCTGGCGAAACGCAATAGAGTAGATAGGGATAGTTTCAAAAAAAGTCAATTTTTTTTCTAAGTCTCAAAAAAACGCTGGCGTGTTTTCTACATGATGGCTGATAGGCTGAAAAAGATCTAAAATTTTTTGGGGCTCCCCTTCCTCCCCCCTACATTTCCTGACTCATGGCAACTTACCTAGACAGTGGGCACATGTGTAGGGCAAAATAAAATTTTTATTTGGTGATTTGAAGGTTTTCTAGGCATTTGTAGTGCAGATACGTGTTCCTCCATTGAAATTTGAATTTCGCGCCGTATGCAAATTAGCCTTCGCTAGCGTAACTTTGCTTTATATAGCGAATGAACGCTAGCGCAACTTCGCAATCTTACGCTACCCCTGTGCGCAACTTCGGATTTTAGTGAATTTGCGGAGCACTGGCGAAACTACGCCTGGCGAAGTGCGGCGAAGTTGTGCCTGGCGCAACTTCGCATCTTAGTGAATTTGCCCCATAGTGAGGGCATGTACATGTCTTTGAGCATTTTCTGCTGGAGGCGTGTCCCCCAAATGTAATAAAACGCACAGCTTGCCCAGGAGCAGTAACCCATAGCAACCAATGTGATGTTTGATTTTAAACAGGTGACCAGTAAATTCCTGCTGATTGGTTGCTATGGGCTATTGCTCTTGGGCAAACTTAGTGCCTTTTATTACATAAAACCCTAAATGTATAGTTAACTTGCACTGTATGTTTACTGGTATATGTTCTTGGGCATGGGTGTCTGCTGAAAATTTTCTGGGTGGGGGGCAGGTTAGCTAATATCACATAGGGTTGCATCCCACTGAAGATTAACCTATTCATGACAATGCAGTAGATAATGATAGTACCTAACACACTCCTAATTACATTCATTTTCATTAATGAAAACACTTACAACTGTTATTGTTATTTAATTCTACTCAGCTCTACTCAGCATAGGTGGCAGACTTTTAATTAAAAACTGCTTTTCACATAATTCAGTTATCAGGGACACACTTCCTCCATCCTAAGCCCTCCCACTAACATGGTAAGAGCCACAGGACATTCCCTAATGCCTTCATGAGCTTAGCTCAGCCAATCCCTGCAAATGATACAAGTAAGTTGCTGCCTACCAATTAACTGTATTACTGGCACTGCAGGCTTCCCTTCAAACCCTCCTGATTAAAGGGGTTGTTCACCTTTAAATTAACGTTTAGTAGGATGTAGAAAGTGGTATTCTGAGACAAATTGCAATTGGTTTTCAGTTTTTATTTAGCAGCTATGCAGTTTGCAATTTCATCTGGTTGCTAGAGCTCAAATTACCCTAGTGACCAAATCTTGATTTGAATAAGAGACCGGAATGTGAATAGGAGAGGCCTGGATAGAAATATGAGTAAGAAAAAGTAGCAATAACAATAAATGTGTAGCCTTAGGCTAAGGCCACACTAGGCGATAGCGCCGCGATTTGACTCGCGGCGACTTTTCGCCGCGACTTTTAAGCCGCAATCGCTGGGGAAACTTTTGCGCTGGCGTCTATGGGGAATCGCGAAAAATCACCAGCGTAAAAACACACGCGGCGATCTTTTCTCTACTGTCGCTCGAAATTGCCTCGCTAGGCGATTTCGAGCGACAATAGAAAAAAGATCGCCGCGTGTGTTTTTACGCTGGCGATTCCCCATAGACGCCAGCGCAAAAGTTTCCCCAGCGATTGCGGCTTAAAAGTCGCGGAGAAAAGTCGCCGCGAGTCAAATCGCGGCGCTATCGCCTAGTGTGGCCTTAGTTACAGAGAATTTGGTTTTAGATGGGGTCAGTGACCTCCATTTGAAAGCTGGAAAGAGAAAGACGAAGAAGGCAAATAATTAAAAAAACGATAAAAAATAAATAATGAAGACCAATTGAAAAGCTGCTCAAAATTGGAATTTCTTTGGCAATTCTATAACATATTAAAAGTAGGGATGCACCGAATCCACTATTTTGGATTTGGCCGAACCCCTGAATCCTTCTCAAAAGATTTGGCCGAATACTGAACCGAATCCTATTTTGCAAATGCAAATTAGGGGTGGAAAGGGGAAAATATTTTTTACTTCCTTGTTTTCTGACAAAAAGTCACGCGATTTCCCTTCCCGCCCCTAATTTGCATATGCAAATTAGGATTCGTATTCAGTTCGGCTTGGCAGAAGGATTCGGCCGAATCCGAATCCTGCTGAAAAAGGCCGAATCCTGGCTGAATCCCGAAACGAATCCTGGATTTGGTGCATCCCTAATTAAAAGTTAACTTGAAGGTGAACCACCCCTTTAAGGCTTGCCTTGGGGTGGGAAGAATAAAAAATATTTTGTTGTTGTTGGGAATCAGATTACTGCAAAAGCTTAGCGTTGTTGAATAATGTCTGAACTTGTCAGAATTCGTTCATTTTGGGCTACAAAAGTTTCACCAGTCTCAACTCTATTCTTACAATGTTTAGGATTGTGATAAAAATATTTGTCAAGTTAATGTATTGGCTCTTGCACAAGAGTACATAGGAAATGTTTTTGTGGTAGTTAGCCTGAAAACAATTAGAAATGAATAACATGAATAACAAGAGATGCACAGGATATGGCAATGCTGCTAATAGTACTCAGTTTAAAAGATAAAAACACTTAGGGCAGAGACATGCTGCAATTTCATGAGATTAAAATTTCCACTTTTTCGGGGGGGGGACTAAACTCCCCAAACTGCCTCCCGCCAGCTAGAATGTAAATCACCGGCAGGATGGCAATTGGTGCACTTCGTTTTCCAAAGTCACAAGGAAGGAAACCAGGCCCGGATTTGCGGCAAGGCCGCATAGGCCCGGGCCTAGGGCGGCAAAGAAATAGGGGCGGCATGCCGCCCAGCCGCCGTTCAACTGCACCAGCTGCGCCGGCGTTTTTTCGCCGGCGCGCTGGGAAGGCGGGCGCTAGGACCGCGCGGCCTAGGGGCGCCCAAAAGTGAAATCCGGCGCTGAAGGAAACTTTGGAAAACGAAGCGCTTCGTGGCCAATCCACCGGTGATTTAGATTCTAGCCGGCGGGAGGTAGTTTTGTCGCCCCGAAGAAGAGGCGATATATCGCCGGGCGACTAAATCTCCCTGAATCTAAGCGTGTCTCTGCCCTTATAGATATAGAATGAGTGGGGAAATATACAGGCCCAGTCATGAATCATCTGTGAATCAGCTTTATGTTCCCAAGTCACATGCAATGGCCTCATCGATACCATTCACTGATTTATACAGGATAGTAAGGGAAGCATAACATGGACTGTGCAATGAAAAAATAATAATCACTTTATTTATCACATCATGTGTGGATGTGTTCTGGTTATACACAAAGAGAAAACAAAGAAATGCTTGTGGCTCAGCCTGTCGGACTGCTGACTTAGCCCAGTAAAGTATTTACTTTGATACAAATAGCTGCTCTTCACATTTTCACAACCCTTAGCACAATTTCTGGAACACAGGTTAAAACATAACTTTGGCTGGACCTGCAGTTCCCGAAATTTGAGAAAATTAATAAACAATAGAAAGAAGTTATGTGGTTGATTACTAACGCTCCCCCCCCTCAACTGATACTCTGCATAGTATTACCAAATTGTGGGGGCATGTAGACACCCCAAAATTACAACAGTGCATAAAATTGTCATGGCTCATACCCAAAAAAACCACAGATTTTAATATATATACCAAGGTGAGTTGACAGCACTCCAAGGAAGTTTTGAGGCAAATGTTTCAGCAAACAGAATGTAGGTTTATTGGTTCCTACATTTTGTTTAATGAAACCTTTGCCTCAAAACTTCCTTGGAGTGCTGTCAACTCACCTTGGTACCTATTTATATTATAAATTATATATATATATATGTGTGTATATATACACACACACACACACACACACACACACACACACACACACACACACACAGATCTTTAAAGGTATGTGTAAATAATCAGTCTGTATCTTGTCAGATGAAGATGCACCATGCTGGGTTCCCATCCTACAGGAGTGTTGCATTGGGTGGCAAATGTTTCATGTAGTTTATGCATGAGATTTTATTTACCAGTCCCATAATATTTTGACCCATAGGACTACATGCAACTTCTGTTGATCCGACACCATCCAACAAATTCTCCTGTGTAGTTCAGCCCTTATATGTAGCCATGCAGCTACATTAATTTTTAAAACTAGCCATTTAATATGTGGATTCAATATGCGGTCAGTATTAAAGGGGGGTGAAGAGCACCTACCGGTATATGTAACTAAGTAAGATAGCTATCAGAACAATTTTGCCAGAAAACTATTTTACAATCTTATACTGCCCATATTCTGGCTTATAAACTTGCTGGCAACTGCATACCACTTTCAACCCTAGTCTAATTAGAGAATGTTTCACTGACAACTACACTTTGTTTTTGGAGATTTGCTATGGTCCAATGCTTATCCATTTGCCTCATGCCAATGTTACATATAGCTGACAATGTGGTTACTAAAGGACGAGCAAAACCATTAACATATATCTAATATATGAGAAAAATGGCAACTAAAGCCCAACGGAAACTTGAATGGCAGATCCATAGTAGAAAACTATAACAGAGGTTCATACACATTTACCACTGCAGGCATTATAATTCAATGCACACAAATCCCTTTCATTTGGCGTTACTGATCCCTTTAGAATATCACCCTGACTGGCTTTTAGGAAAGGACGATCTGTATAATTTTCCCTATATGCACCCCCCCTAAACTCATGATCCCCACCAGTACTTTGCATGAAACTTTCAATGCTTATGATTTCCACTGGGCATTACTGTGAATTTCACAGCTCAGTCGCTTTAACTTGCAAAGAGTAGTCAACAAGGAACAAGTTAGCAATGCCACCTACTAATGTTAATGTTATGTGAGTAGCTAACCCTGTCATCCCTGGATTTTAACCTTGAGAGCTGTAATGGAGATCCCACTAGGGAGGGTATAAAACTAAAACACAGAAATATCCTTTCATTTTCCACAATGCAAACAAAAGGCATTTTTTGTTCTTCCATATTAAAAATGGGCAATACTGCTTTTATTATGATTATTAATCCCCTGCAATATCATATTCCCTCTTCCAGAATGCATCTGTGCTAACAGAACATCTGTTCAGATGAAAAAATATTTTGCTTTATCTTTAAATTTATAGTTGTGCAGAGAAAGACTCCCAGTTCTTGTGGTCAATGTGGGTTTATTACATTTCATTATAAATAAGGCTGGGAACACGGAGACTGTTTTTGAAGCACAATTTCTGCTGAACGCGCACCCGAGATGCCACCATTGTAGCAGAAAATAAACAATTATAAAAACATATGTACGAGAAACAACCGCGTTCGATGTCTTCCAAACCTGTGGTTTCTATTCAGCGTTTATTTTTGTTTGAATAGGCAGTTAAATGAAAGAAAGCTAGAATTAACAAAATTACAGTCTGCTCCTAGGTGAAAGAGAATTCCGTAACACTTTTTTATGTTTCCTGACATAGAAAAATGTGTATTTTTGAAGCCCATTTTCTGTCTACTTGCTGAGTTGAAAATATTTTGTTTTGCCTTAAAGTGGACCTGTCACCCAGACACAAAAATCTGTATAATAAAAGTCCTTCTCAAATTAAACATGAAATCCAATTTCTATTTTTTATTAAAACATTCATAGCTGCTGTAAGCTCATTTAAAAATCTCAGCTGTCAATCAAATATTGTCTGCCCCTCCTCTATGCCCTGGGCATAGAGGCGGGGCAGACAATTACTTTCACTTTCCATTCAGCACTTCTTAGATGTCACTGCTCTCTACATATTCCCCCATTCTCTTTACCATTTAATTGTGTGACCAGGACATGGGGATGGACATCGGGTCCCCCATTCTGGTGCACAAACAAGATTCTGAGATGATACAAGGCTTGTCTTAATAACAGTGTCCACAGAATGGCTCCTGCCTGCTTGTTATTATAATGAATTCCCAGACTGAAGGAAACAAGATTCAAATAATTTATATAGTGTAATTAAAGTTCATTTTGCTTGACTAATGTGATAAAATAGGATTATGAATCATTTTTTTGGGTGACGGGTCCCCTTTAAACAGAATTTGTCAGATTACAGGGCTCGTTACACTAGATTAAAAATCTGGTGCATAACGTACACATCTGCCTTTGGAAAGTGCTCCTTTGCATCAAGTCTCCTCTGGTGCTTCTGCCGTGTTTCTAGAATGACACCCTTGCACCCTTGTAATAAATATACATGCCCTTATGTAGTCTTCTGCTGCTTCCGGGTTGTCCGACGCTCATCTAATTCCGGCTTTACCCAGAGCGCCATGTGATGTCATTCCACAGTGGCACTAAAATTCAAATATTTAAAGGGCGCTCTGTCAATTTCTTGTTGCCCAACGTAAAAGTTCCTAGCTAGTTCCTGGGCGTACTTTAGTTTGTACCTTTGCTTGATTCGGTGTTTGACCCTTGTCTGTCTTTGTCACCTTGCTGTCTGAACTGACTCCTACTAGTTTTGACTACTCTTCGGATCTCAATTTTGTGCTGTGCTGTGCTGTGTTCTGTGCATGACCTTAGCCTGTGACCCTGACCTTGGTTCTATTGTCTATTTGGTACCGAATTGCCTGTTTGGTTTGACCCGGCCTGTTCATTGACTCCGCTAACTGCTCCCCCATCCTATCCGCACACATTTGGTTCCCATGTTCGCCCAGAACTCTCTCCCTGGTTCTCCCGCAATAAGACCTGGAGTAGCAGAGGGCTCCACCCGAAGCCAAAGTAGGCAAAAATAGGCAGAAGAGCTGGCTAAGATGGGAATCTTGGAGTTAGTTCTGGGTTTAGGATACCGTACGTTACAGCCCCTTAGTGATGTTCACTTCTTCCACTGTGCTGTTGTAAATGATCCCTTAAAGGAGAACTGAAACTTAAAAAATTCGGTAGAATTACGGTCGAATGGACACATTATATTTTGGGGTTCAGTACCAGCCCAAAGCAACCATAATCCTTTAGCAGGCAACATCTGTGCCTCAGAAGAAGCCCCAGTAGCTCCCCATCTTCTTTTCTGCTGATTCACTGCACACGCTCGGTGCTGCTGTCACTTGCTGAGCTTAGGGACCAAAAACCCTGAGTATATATAACATATAAATGACACAATACAAGGCTAATTAGTAATTAATTCAGATTCTTATCCCATACCAGCTCAGAAACCTGTGCAATTAGCATCAGAACTTAATGGTCAGCAACAGCTTATATGACAAGCAAACATTATGACAGTATCACTCCCTGGGGTCCTAGACTCACCAATCCAACCCTGAGCTTAGCTTCTAAACAGCTGTCCATAGCACACTGAGCATTTGAGTGTCACAGACCCTTCTAAAAAATCCAAGATGGTGACCATCTGTGACATCTTTGCAGGCCTGTACCATTACTATTATACATATGTGGGTGCATTAAGCTCAGTATATAAAATATGGCATTTCTAGCCATATTTGTTTTTAGGGATTAGTTCTCCTTTAAATAGTCTGTAGAGGGCAGAGATGTGGGCAATGTGGACCAATACATTTTGCAGCAAAAGTTTTGCATAAGGGTTAAAAAGTCATACAGTTAGTCTGCTGAGAATTAATCTTCCACAGGTCAAGGTTTGTTACAAATCACAGCGAATTGCTGAAAACATTGTACCTCTCATGTTACATGGACCTAGAGACATTGGTAACTTACTCAACAAACCTGAGGGTTGGTTCAGATTGAACAAGCGAACACAAAAAACAAAACATTCACTGCTGGGCTGAGGCCCTGCTAAAATATAAACAGTAAAATACAACAGCTCAACAGCCCACACACTTCCTAATTATTTCATGATTTTTTGATTATAAATACATTTGGTAACAACTTGTACCTATTACTACATGTAAGAGGTAATTTTAATAACAGAGTATAGGGTTGCTACCTTTCCGTGACAGGAAAGCCAGGCTGCGGCTAGATGCCTGAGCCTCCTGATCTCCTGATCTCCGCTCCCAGTGCTCTAGCACCCCAGGGCAAAAGTGCTTCTTTAAGGAGAATTAAACCCTTCCCCCTACCCTACATAGACCCCCCTCCCTCCTGCCTAGCTGCCCCTCCCCCCCTAACTCTTTACTTACCCCTCCATGCAGATTCTGTCCAGCAGAGTTCACAAGCGCCATCTTCAGCCAATTGGGTAATCTTTGGAATGAGAGCGGGGCTTCGGCAATATTCGTGAGTTTCAGAGCATGCACAGTTGTCGCAAAGCAGAAAATTGCTCCAACTGCGCATGCGCCGCTTCGCCGGTCTCATTCTGAATATTACCTAAGAGAAGAAGATGGCTGCCATGAACTCTGCTGAACAGAATCTGCACGGAGGGGTAAGTAAAGAGTTAGGGGCATTTGCCCGGGGGGGGCTGCTAGGCTGGGGGGGGGTATATGTAGGGTAGGGTTTTTTTTATTAAGGGTTTGTTTGTGAGCACCAAGGAGCACATGTTCTTGAGGATCTCAAGATGATTAACCTGATACGTGCAATGTGCCATCCTGTAAAATTGCCTTATGGTCCCACCAGATGCCAAGGAGATCATTCGTTAACCAATTCTTACATTATTTCATAAAAGCATGATTCTTTACTCATAAAACCAGCGCCGATTCTAATTAAAGTTCCGCCTGAGGAGGTTCCTGTAATGCCGCCCCCCTCGCCGGCAAGAACAATAATCCGAAGAGCTCAATTGCGCTCTCTCGCAATAGTAAAGCCGAATTTCCAGGTTTAAAACCGGAAATTCGGCTCTTAAAGGTACCAGGAGCGGGGATTTTTTGCCGCCCCTGGATACCTCTCCAGCGTTGCCGCCTGGCGGCGCGCCCCTGCATAAAACCCATCTCTAGATGGGTTTTAGAGCATGGGCTCTGATATAGACTGAAGATAGAAAAAGAATGCCTATGATGAATATATGGCACTGAACATAGGTCATTATTTCCATAATAACGATGTGTATGTTACTTAATATTGCCATGCAATGAAGCAGAACTTTATTCTTACATAATTTCAGTTACATGAACAGGTATGGGATCTATTATCCAGAATGCCCGGAACCTTGGGCTTTCCCAAAAAGGGGTCTTTCTGTAATTTGGATCACTATACCTTAAGTCTACTAAAAAATAATTTAAAAACTGATTAAACCATCTCCAGTAAAGATAAATTATATCTTAGTTGGGGTCAAGTACAAGGTACTGTTTTATTATCACAGAGAAAAAGGAAATAATAAAAAAAAAACGTGTAATCATTTGATTAAAATGGAGTCTATGGGAGACGGCCTTTCTGTAATTTAGAGCTCTCTGGATAACTGGTTTCCAAATAACGGATCCCTTACCTGTATCAGCAATCCAGGTATATTCATTTGTCTTAATCAGGGTTGGGTTGAGCTGGTGGGGCAAAAAAACAGGTAGGCCCCACTGGGAACTGTGGGCACCAGCGCTCCCCCACCCCACAAGGAGAAGTGTGGTATGTGGTGTTCAGAAGGGTGTTGAAGTGCTGCTTGGAGGAACTAGAGCTCGCAGGTGGGTGGATCCCAGGCAACAGCCCCATTGGGCCCTGGACACCACTGGTTTTAATACATTTTGATTTTCCTATGCTTAAAACATACATTCTGGAATTTTTGGCAGATATCAGCATGAAAAATGTGTTTTATAACAAAAGCGTTACTGTGTTTTCTATAGTAAATGCTTATATGGCAATTTTTACACTACATCGGAACTTTGTAATAATGTGGCGTAAACCCCCCCCCCAAATACGCAACGTGTCACATAGCCCTTTCTTGTCAGCTGTAAAATTGAATTTGTTGAGATTGCAAATAATAAAGATTTGCCAAACTGTCGCTTTGCAAGTCGGATCGGATTGGATAAGCAATTCTCCATTATCAGTGAAGTCATACAGTTCTTGGGCATCTCTTACTGAAGGCATCGAGCAAGAGCAGATTCCTAATATAATGATGATGAAAACAGAAGTGCGATATTGAAGTGTTTTACATTCTTCAAAGGCTCTTCCTTGTAACTGATACCTATACGAGACATTATTTTCAGGGTAACTTTAATTAAAACTGGAGATGAGGATGAGTGGAACTGGCCAGCACTTTTGAGTGCCTTTGACTATAAGACCCCAATTGACCACAACATTTTAAAAAAAAAACCAATATTTATGGTCCTGGAGAAATTCTGCATTGGGAAATAACAGTGAGTTCTGGAAGCAGGAAGAGCTGACAATGTTAATTATTATTATGAACAAATCAAACAGCGTGAATCGGTCCTGCTTAATGTCAAGCCATTTTCCGAGTATAAATAATGAAGCAATCACACTGCATTTCTCATAATGCCATCAGAATGATGCTTAACATGACTCTACCCTTATTAAGAGATTGTCTCCCATTTCTGCAGGTTAATGCAGGGCTTATGTAATGGCAATGCTGTTATCAGTCTCAGGCCATGATCAATCCCCAGATAGCTACAGGAATTTCTGTTCTTATCTCGCCCATTGCAGACAAACACGCCTGTCACTTGGTGACAAATGGCATTGCCTGGATTATAGAATGTGACAATTCATCAAAAAAATCATATACTGCTGTGAGAAATATACTTTGATGGATAGATGACATATGGCTACAAAAAGGGTTGCGCAGTATCGGGTGACATTCATAACAACGGGTACTGAGTAGAATTCTGAGTAATAGAAATCTGCCATTACCATTAAAAAAAATCTAACATTACCATTAGCAGTACTGGATTTTTTTCCTAATGTGCATTCTTGTTCATTCAGCAGTAAGAATTTACAGGTATGGGAACCGTTATCTAGAAACAGTTATCCAGAAATTAGGGGATGGCCGTCTTCCACAGACTCAAATTTATTCAAATATTTGCAAGCTCCAAAAGTTCCATTTAAGCAGTGGTTTGTTGTTCAACCCTCAGTTAGATGTCCAGTCTTTAGTTAGGGTCCCCCTTGGCTCAAAACAAGTATAGAGAACCAGTAATACACTGATGTACAGGTATGGGGCATATTTTCCGTTATACAGAAGCTCTGTATTATGGAAAGGCCATCTCCCACAGAACCCATTTTATCCAAATAATCCAATTTTTTTAAAAATGACTTCCCTTTTCTCTGTAATAATAAAACAGTAGCTTGTAATCGATCCAAACTAAGATATAATTAATCCTTACTGGAAGCAAAACCAGCTTATTGGGTTTATTTAATGTTTACGTGATTTTGTAGTAGACTTAGGGTCAGGGCACATGCGACAAATCTCCTCTTCTTAGGTGCGATTTATCTCCCTGAACTGTCTCCCGCCGGCTAGAATGTAAATTGCCGGCGGGATTGCACTCGGAACACTTCGTTTTCCGAAGTCGCCCAAAGTTTCCTCATGAGAAACTTCGGAAAACGTTTCGCTTTGATTTACATTCTAGGGGAGATTAGTCGCCTCGAAGAAGAGGAGATTTGACGCCGGGCGACTAATCTCCCCGAATCTGGACGTGTGCCCTGACCCTTAAAGTATGAAGATCCAAATTGCAAAAAATCCATTACCTGGAAAACTCCATGTAAAGCATTCTGGATAACAGGTCCCACACCTGTACTTAAATTAGAATAACAAAAGCAAACATTTAACTGGGTACTGAACTTGGGTAAACTTTATCAATACTTTTCCAGTAACCACCAATCTATCTTTTTTTTGTTGGTGTGTTACTTAATTAGTGAAATTAGCCCCTAAACAACACATATATTGATTTTTATACAGTAATTGTAAAAAAACAGACATCATACTTCAAACACAAACCATGTCACAGAGCTGACACTCAGACACCACATAACTCCTAGAGACATACAGTAAATACATATCTAAAATGAAGGAATGAGAAGACTGCAATCACTTTTTAATAAAACATAGCGCTGAGGCAAAGAATAAGCCCTGGTGTGTGGGGGGTAATAGATGCTGGAAGGGGGGCTCTGAGGTTGCAAAGGGGGCCCTTCAAATTGCAGTGCTGGTAGGCCCAGGAGACCCCAGTCCGACACTGCCCCTACCAAAGGTATCCTTTTAATTCTCAGAAGTACACCCAAAATAACCTGCATACTAAACCATGCAGCAAATCAGTTTAAAGCAAACAGGTCCATCACACTACAAAATACTATACAAAGCTTTAGAGACCACAAAAGCAGCAAGATTGGGGGCTACAACCAAAGAGAAAGTAGACTGTGTCACTGTGGAGGTCCAGGACTACAGGTGTCCTATGGGATCTTTAGTGATAAGAAATGTCAACAAAGTATATATTTTTAAAAGTAGGTCTCTGCCCCAGAGTTTTGGGGCCCTTAACATATTTTGTGGTGGTGCCCAATAACTGGCAATGGCAGGATTGTTCAACACTACAGGTGCTGGGTGTTTAGCATCTTAAAACTAAAGCTAAAAACCCCACAGCTACTTGATCAATAGTCAGTAGTGAGGAACTAGACTAGTTAATATCTAATGGTCATCTAAAATCTAATTGTTTGCCAAAAAAAATATTCATTGAATGATCCGTCATGGCATTCTGCCATTCTAATAGGCTGGGTAAATCACAGGAAGGAACATCAACTACCCAAGATAGAAAGGTGCAGGTGCCATTTAATCAAACATTTTATTGATTTATTTCACAAAGCAGAATTCTTATCCTGTATAAAGACATATAATGATTAGATAAGAAGCTATTACGCCAAATACCAGAGTAGAGACAGTGTTTCAACATACTGTGTTAAAAAAACATACATTTTAGTAAGATCTCATTAGGGGCGATTTGCTACTTGCGCAGCAGGGTGAAAGGTGTCCTTTCCTTATTATAATACAATGGCTGCAGGTCTCTGCACTTCAGTTTCCCCCCAATGAATACAGTGCTACCTACATTCAGCCGTGCTATATGCTTTGGGCAGGTGTGAGGCACATAGGCACCTCTTTCCATCCCCTAACTTGTGTACTTTTTCATCCCTTAGTGCTCGTATGCTTCTATCCAGTGTCTCAGTAAATGACCCATGTGTTCCACAAAAAAAGAAAAAAACAGGAATGGGAAAAAGAACAGAAACCCTAGGTTTGCTTTTTCCCCCCAAAAAAACGGAAAAAACTAAAATAAAAAAACCCCTATGAGATCACATCCTAAACCGAGTATGCACCCCCTTAAGTATACATTTTCTTGGTTAATGTTGTACCATTTGTGTCTATTCTTTTCTATACTATTACTATTGGCGTTCTATTTTCTATAGTTCTATTTATAATCTGCATCACAGCCTTATTGACATTTTTTTAAAAAAAACATTGTATACAGAATGAGTACTCATGGAAAACAGGAACAGCAACTGTAACTTGATTTTCTTCTATTCTAACAAAATAAAAAATATTAAAAAAACCCAGGAATGGCTCAAACATACATAACAATAGCAGACTTTGCAACTGCTTTGGGGTAAAGAGGGCAGATAGTCCAGTAGGGGCTAACTGTTGAGCAGTTTCAATAAATGTCTCCAAAATGTAAAGTTGTAAAAATAGTACGGCCTCTTGTGGAACTAACCCTAGCTTGCATTGTATATTTTTAGGAAAAAATAGGAAAAATTACTTGTAAGATCCACACACATTTACTTCTAGAAAGCACCATGGAATAAATCAACAAGAGGTTCAAAATGCTGATCTGCTGTTAGTACCGCCATATTTTTAAATTGGCTATACTATTATATATAATTGAAATGGCCACGCATAAATATATAAATCATACAATTATATATTCTATATTTATATATTCTGATTGGACTGTACAATGGCCAGTTTGCCAACTGGCAATTTCTTTGGGCAAAAACAAAAAAATATACACAATGATCTGATTTAATGTACGAGGATATCAGTTATTCTGCAATTGCACAGGTTGCCACTAGTGATATGACCAATCAACCTAATCAATGCAATTGGGCCATCCCTTGACTGACTTGAATGGGAAGACCTGTGGGTATCCTTGCAATGATCCCAGCATTTTATGGCACAGTTTTTCATGACGCGGTGGCACCTATCTGGCTGTGTTTGACCTACTGATGGCAATGTGGGTCCTGCTGGATTGGTGTAATGGTTTAAAGGTGTACACAAAATTTTGTTATTGGTCTAAATATAGCTAAAGGAGTATTATGGCAAGCTCCAGATTTTGCCTTCATTGGCCTAAGGGTTGACATTACAAGAAAACATGAGAAGAAAAATATATACCCATCTAATGTTTCCATAATTAACCCTCAGGATTAACCCCCATCCACAGGTCAGCACCTCCCTAGGGGGATCACTTTCGGAACTGCCCAAGGCTTTAATATAAATAGAGCAAGAAATTCCACTTACTGCACCGGCCAACCCTGTTCTATGCAATGAGGCTATTTAAGAGCCTTGGACTTAATGCTTATGGACAATTTTTCTATTTTGGCTTCTTTGTGCAATTCAAATGAGTATCAATGTAGGCAGTGTTACCATGTGGCAATGTTTATTTTTATTAACACTGAAATCCATTTACACAATGAAAGCCTGAAATGTGCCATTCTGAAGCACTGCTAATTTGTGGTTGTGTTCTAGGAAATCAGCCGTTCCTTTAAATTGAAAAATGCACACTAAATGCCTTTCATTTGCATAATCATTATCAAATTAAACATTCAGCCTGCCATGAAAGAAACTAATTATTTCTTCTGCTGCCTATGACAAATACAACAAATAAGGCAGGCAATCTTTGAAATGTAGCTTTTTTTTTTTTCGGTCCTCATTTTTTTATCTTGCCCTTCGGGAATGTTAATTGAGACCATTGTCTTTATAATGATAAAACTTTCACTTTGGGAAAAGGTGCTTTCTGATGATAACAGAAGAGATATTTTAATAATTCATCTGCTGAAGCCATGAAGAAACATCAAGATTTGAACTGTTCATGACAGAATGTCCACACAACATGAAGAACCTGAACTACATTTTTGAAGAACCTGAGACTACATTTTTGATCCAGTGGCCAGGGTTTCTGGTGGATTTTTAGGCAGGGTCTGGGGATAACTGGGCATGTCAGGGGTAGATCACGAGCATGGTTATGAGTTAAGGCCCTCCTTCCAGGTAACCAATGGGCCAGTAATTAGTGTCCTCTGCTTAGTATTATGGGCCCCCACCATTCAAATGCTAAATTAATTAACACAGCAATCTTTTGAGTCCAAAAATTATGCATTTGGCAAATAAGTAGAATGCCTAATGTACTAACTAAACTATAAGGCTCCATCTTCTAGAAAATATGGTCTCAATGACTTTTTACATTGTTATTGTCATTTCAACCCCAGCAGTCATGTCTTTGTTAAGATATAAAAAGCAAAAAAGACACTTTACTGTGCAAGAAAAGCTGCCACTATGTTGGGTCCTTTTTATCCAGTGGTGGAACTACCGGGGGAGCAGGGGGTGCGAGTGGGCCATTGCCCGCACCCCCTCAGGGCCCCCCGGGAGCTCGCCCGCCAATGAAATCCGGTGTGTACGGAAGGGGGCAGGGGCCCGGCTGCGCGTCATGCACTAGGGCCCGTCCCCCTCTAGTTACGGTACTGTTTCTATCAAGGCATTCCAGAGCAATCTATCCAAAAAAACTTTTTACCTGATGATGGTGAGACATACAAAGAGACATTTACAGGGCAACTGCAATGTACAACCTGCAATCCTTGTCAAAGTATGCCTCAGGTGATCCCATACAATTACTTTCAATTACTTTCTGCAATAAATGTTGTAATGTGTTTATTGTACATAATCAGTAATGTCCAATATTGGGTCACATACTACTGCAGATCAACAACAGTAAATACTAAATGACTCTAAGTTTACTAGATCATTAGATTAAGAACCACTTTCTTCCCATACATTATAAATTCTTTTTTTTTTCTCCAACCTACTTTCCTGCATTGTTTAGGCCCTCCAACTCATGCACACCGCCCATAGATACAAGTGTCCCCTCCGGGTAAGGAATTTCTGCCTAATATAAACCTAGTAATATTTACGTTTAATTATGATAAACAACAGTTGTGAAAAGGGAATATTTTTGTCGTCTGTTCACAGAAAATTAGTGTAAGCCACTTAAATGAAAAGCCCGCCTCTGGCAATGTCCTACCAATGTGCTAGGACTTTTCAAAATAAACTTTTGACAAATATAATGCATTAACATGATATTAATCAGCAAACTATGTGCTTGTCCAATACAAGGTTCAGCATACATGCAGAGATCAACAGCAGAAATTTAGGATTGGTCAGGACCTTGTGGATTTAAGACTTGTGTATTTGCATAGAATTAATTTAATAAATTAACAATATGATTAATAGTAAGCAAATGAGTCAGAAGGATACAGGGAACATGTAATAGTGCCCAAAGCAGCCCTGTCCTTCCCACTGCCAAACTGCATAGAAACAGTGGTGGGAGACATCATTCTCCAGAGGTGATATCCGAAACCTGGGATCAGGAAAGCTAATTTGTTCTTAGCAGTATCAAGTATCATTGAACAGATCTGGAAACCTTTTATACAGAAAGCTCTGAATTATGTGAATGTCCCATAGAGTCTATTTTAAGGAAATAATTCTAATCTTTAAAAAATGATTTCCTTTTTCTCTGTAATAATAAACAGTACATAGTATTGTAACTAAGCTGCATATGAATCCATATTGGATGCAATACAAACCGGGTTTTATTTCATGTTTAAATAATTTTTGTAGCCTTAATATGTGGTGATCCAAACTACTGAAAGATCCCTTATCTGGAAACCCCCAGGTCCCAACTGTAAGGGCCATTAAAATATAGTTTCATTCAAACACAAATTAAGGGGGGTTATTTATCAAAGGTCGAGTTGCGTTTTCCCAAAAAAATGTCCTGGGTAGTTTTCAATCAAAACTCAAATTTTCGGGTTAAAAAAAAAACTTGAATTTTTCAGGTTTTTCTAAAAAACTAATTTTTTTTGAGATTTAACCTGAAGCTGGAAATAGCTTGAATCTGAAAATACTCCATCTAAAACTTGTTGAGGTCATGTAGAAGTCATTGACAGAGGTCCCTAAAAACCACTTGAAGATGTTAATAGCCTTCATGATGTTTGGGTTTTTTTCTGTGGGTTTTGCTCGAAAACTCGATTCATTCAAGTTTTTTTCCACGGAATCCCAAATTCACAAGTTTTTTCCATTCGAGTTTTTTCTTTAATAGAAAACATTCGAGTTGTGAGCTCATTTGAGGTATAAAAAACCTCTAAACTTGACCTTTGATAAATAACCCCCTAAATGTAACCTAAAACCACAGCAAGCCTGTTATATACAGTACATCTGTTCAGAAACGTATGGTTTTCCTTATTTCTTCTAGGTTTAAAACACAGAGAATCCAGAGATATTTATTAAAACTGATACATTTGTATCACTTGACCTTTCAGTTTAATGGCACTCAGGTGTGTTCCCATTACAAAGAATCTCACAGACTGTTAGCATTATAAATATTTATTCCGAATTGAAAATGTGCATATTTGTCAGATATGATTGCAACTCTGCCGTGGGTTTTCGACTTACAGATGTGACCTCTGATTGACAAAAACCCTCAGCGCACTTTAAATGAAACATTTTGTAAAGCTCCATCTGGTGGCCTGTACAAACCGGTCTGTCAAGTGAGTACAAAAATATTTTTATAAAGGTTTAATGACCATGAATAATGAGATGATTGCTCTTGTGGTAGTGGCAGAAAAAAAGAAACGATGAAAGCTCATTTAACAAACTATAAAGGTCAGATACACTGGCTGTTTTGCTTATTCTATTGCTGTCTACAAAAGGGGGGAAAAGGATACGTATGACACATTTATGAATTTTTGTTTACCATAACAAATTAGTATATAACTTTTATTTTGTTGTTAGCTAAGCAGATGTGTTACAATAACTAGTATATTTTGTATGATATTTTCCATATGTCCAAATTCAATCACAGGAAAGATACTTTATATATTATGTGTTAACTACAAGCTCCCCAAGTACATGTTCGTCAGTCTCAGTTACTCAACTGCTTAGGAACTCTGTGCTGAAATACATCCTTTCAGCACCACTGTACAGGAGTTGACAGTCAAATGTAAACGAATGTTTTAGTATTTGAGAGTAGAGATCCCTTTAACCCCCATTGCTTTCTCTGGCAAAAGTTAGATATACTTTCTGCTTTGGTTTAAAAACAAAATGTGTTATACTGGGCTAAGTCACCTCATCACTAAGTGAAATACACATCTATCCAGAATGTCTCATACCAATATCATTTTAATGAAACGGGCAAAATTAAGTATTCACCAAGACTTCAGCTGCCATAATGCCCGGCGTACTTCTGCACAGGTCTGAATATCACATATCAAGAAAGGCATTGTGGCAATTGTCTAAAGGTGAATGGCAGTTACATTTCTACATCATTTTAAAATCATTAAAATTAAAATGTTAAATTATATGAATGTATTTTGCTTAGCAAAGGAACCATCACAGTTAGGGTGAGAAGGATTAAAAGGAGCCAAACAGCTTTCACAATGAAAGAGATTCAACGAGATCCTTCATAAAACAGAAGGAATTCACAGGCTTAATTCTATACAGATAGCATTGCCTTAAAACCAGAGCTGTGGAGTCGTGGACTCGGAGTAACTTTGGGTATCTGGAGTCGGAGTTGCCAAAACATCCACCGACTCCTAGGGGCCGATTCACCAAGGGTCGAATATCGAGGGTTAATTAACCCTCGATATTCGACTGGGAATTAAAATCCTTCGACTTCGAAGCCGAAGAATTTTAGCACAAATAGTTCGATGGAACGATCGAAGGAATAATCCTTCGATCGAACAATTCAAAGGATTTTAATCCAACGATCGAAGGATTATCCTTCGACCAAAAAAACGTAGGAAAGCCTATGGGGACCTTCCCCATAGGCTAACATTGACTTCGGTAGCTTTTACTTGGCGAACTAGGGGGTCGAAGTTTTTTCTTAAAGAGACAGTACTTCGACTATCGAATAGTCGAACGATTTTTGGTTCGAATCCTTCGTTTCGAAGTCGTAGTCGAAGGTCGAAGTAGCCCATTCGATGTTCGAAGTAGCCCAAAAAACACTTCGAAATTCAAAGTTTTTTTACTTTGAATCCTTCACTTGAAGTTAGTGAATCGGCCCCTTAATAACTTTAAATATAAGCACTGAAAATAATCAAATCAGATTCTATGAAGGAGGATATGGCAGAAGTAATTCTGTTTCTAAGAACAATACTATAGTTGATTTTGGATTGTATTTAACAGCTACTCTACAGCTATATGCGAAGTTCAATTAATATATAAGTTGTATGTAGTTTTACTTTTGTTTTAGAATTACCAAAGATTATGGTTTATATTTTTGAGCACTGGCAGTGATAACATTTCTTGTAAAAATTCCTTGTATGTTGTGTACTTAACTTATTTCAATTAACATGAAAAATACGTTAGTTAGAAAAGTAGCACCAAAAACTGAAAAGGTACCAAAGTAATTAAAATATAATGTATGCTTGCTCTGCACTGGTAAAAGCTGTGTGTTTTCTTCAGAAACACTACTATAGTTTATATAAACAATCAAGAAACAGGAGAAAAGCCACAGGTCCCAAGCACAAAACATATAAGCTCTGTCCAATACAATGGTGTTTTATCTGTTATCTGCTACATAGCCTGTGCCTTTTCTCCTTTATTCCAGCAGCTTGAATGGCTGCCCCCCCCATGGCTATGCAGCAGCTTGTTTATATAAACTACTGTATACTAGTCTTTCTAATGCAAACACACAGCTTTTACCAGTGAAGAGCAATAGTAAATTATATTTTAATAACTTTTCAGCTTTTGGTGTTACTGCTCCTTTATAAATAGAGGTACCACAACTGAGCATTTGGAGTTGAAGGATTTATTTACCGACTCCACAGCCTTGCTTAAAACCAAAAATAAAAGGCTTTAACCCTCATTTAAGGAATTATGGGTGGAAACATGCAAATTACTCCTTAATTTCTGTATGACCAACTATGCACAGCCATGTATCCAAGCAAGCAGACAGTTGATTCTGATCTATTTATATCTCATCAGTGTAAGATATTGGAACATGGCCTCTTGGGGGTAGGACTTTGAGAGCAGCGAAGCAAAGAAACCATTGCAGTTAGGTGGGCTAAAAGGAGTCAAAGAGTCCTCCACAATGTAATCAGGGTGTAAACTAGAGTGAGGCAGTAGAGGAACATGTCTAGGGCACAGTTGGTGCAGGAACCAGGAAGGAAATGTATTATCAAACAGGGCATCAGCCAAAGTACTATTTGCCTTAAGCACCAATACTACTTGACCTGCAAGACATGCAATTAAAGCATTCATACAGCAGTCATGCTGCACATATAGCAATGCTTTAAAACCAAGAATGAAAGGCTTTCAGTAGCTTAAACTTGCATTTCCTTTCATTGTACAACATGTTTTGAGGTACGCTTTAACATTGCACTTGGCATCCTACAGCTCCATAAGAATGCCAAAACACTGTACCTACATATGAGAGTAAGTATTGGAAAGCAAGAGCCCAGACTAAGTGTACCTGCTGGAGCTATTTCTAGATGTACTAAATATAGATGGCAAATGCAGCACTTAATCACATCTGTCGTGGTATTATCTGATGTTGGGAGAAATCTGTCGAAGGCTGTATCAAAAACCACTCTATACATGGTGTGAAGGTAGCTCAATATTAGTTATCAGCACTAATCTCTGCATCCAGACGTGTCACCTGGGGATGAAATGCACCAGCGAAGATAAATCCTTCAAAGGAAATTCAGGAACATACAGGCAGAATTCAATTACCCGCAGAAGGTGCAACTGCCAGATCCACATTTAGATTTACTGAGATATAATTGGAAAGAAAAGTACTGCAGCCATACAGAAGAGAAGTTTTAACTAAACAGCGAAGAATTGAACAAATGAATTGTGCAGGTTAAACCTTTTGCACAAAGAGACACCCCAGTCAGTCTGACCCCCTTATAACTGCTTCACAAACAAAGTAATGTTAGAAAAGTCTAGTTCCCCACTGACCATCAGTGAGCTGTGAGTAGTGTTGCCACCTAGCCGGTATTTTACCGGCCTGACCAGTAAAAATGATACTTGGGGCCAATGTTAATAATAGGAAAAAAACATCAAAAATATAGGAAGGCCGGTATTTTTTTCAAGAAAAGGTGGCAACCCTAGCTGTGAGTCATCTTAATAGGCGAGAATTGTGAGTTGACCTTGTCTCCTCACACACCAACCCATAGTGCTCCCCATAATTGCCAACAGTGTCGGACTGGGCCAGCGGGACACCGGGAAAAAACCCCCGGCCCTCATGGGCCCCCACTGGCCCAGACACTAAACTGAATAGCCCACTGGCGTTCGGATATGCTTGGCAAATCCTGGCATTCGGTTATGCACGGTGCACGCCGCTGTTCGCGCATGCGTGAGTGATGTTGGCCCCCGTGCTCCAGTCCGACCCTGAATGTCAATAGCGGGTTGTTTAGTCAGTTCTCCCCAAGGTCTGTTATTCATCTGGAGTTAGCTGCAATGCTTCACAGAATTGCTAATGTATTATGCACACTTGTGCTCTGTCCTGTCATTTTGCTTAAAGGGGTGCTTCACCTTTCAGTTAACTTCTAGCATGTTATAGAATGGCCACTTCTAAGCAACTTTTCAATAGGACTTCATTAGCCTTTTTCTTCTGATGCTTTCCAGCTTTCAAATGGGGG
This sequence comes from Xenopus laevis, assembly GCF_017654675.1. NCBI lineage: Eukaryota > Metazoa > Chordata > Amphibia > Anura > Pipidae > Xenopus > Xenopus laevis. The sequence continues at coordinate 107,514,411 of NC_054383.1, read as the reverse complement.
GGTCACTAACCCCATCTAAAAACAAAAGCTCTGTAAGGCTACAAATGTATTGTTAGTGCTATTTTTTATTACTCAATCTTTCTATTCAGGCCTTCTTCAATTCAGGCCTTATTCAAGGCCTGAATATTCCAGGCTCTTATTCAAATCAGAGCATGGTTGCTACGGTAATTTGGATTAGGCAACCAGATTACTGAAATTGCAAACTGGAGAGCTGTGGAATAAAAAGCTAAATAATTAAAAAAACACACAAATAATAACAAATTAAAACCAATTGCAAATTGTCTCAGAATATCACTATCTACATCATACTAAAAATTCATTTAAAGGTGAACATCCTCTTAAAAGGCTTAATCTGCCTAATGAATACAGTGCTGCCTGCATTTGGCACCACTGTTTTAATGAGGGGTGGTAGGTAGGAGTCCCCCTTCTTGCTCCCCAACCACCCTATAAAGCTCCCCATAGACGCAACGATTCTTCTTGCCGAACAACCGATTTTAGGGAAGCCCGACCAATCCTTCGAAATTATCATGCGGTTAGTGGGATTTGAACGATCGTACAGCTTACGATTTTTCAGTCAACATCTGTCAGGAAATTGATCGGCCAGGTCAAAAAATCTTTGTCGGCCCCAGTGCAATCTATCTATGTTTGCAGGGCCAAGCAGACAGCTGTTTGTTTTCCTGGCAAATTGGTCTTTTTAGTTGATGGTAAATTCGTATGATCGTACGATCGTTCTGAGAAGATCGTGGTCTCCCGATCAGGATCTGATCTTTTTAAAATCTCAACATCTATGGCCAGCTTAAGTTGTGCATCAGTCAAAGGAGCACTGGCTGGTTCAGCAACGTTCTACACTGTGGTTCAAACTGTAGTTATGCTCTTGCTTCAAGTGTTTTGAAAATGACCGCTAATGGGCATCCTGTTTTTGCAGCAGGGCAAAGTAAATGACCAATGTGGAATATAAAAAGCCAGGCAGTTACTGCACATACATTTAGAAATAATTTGAAAACCGCCTATGGGTAGGACTTCAAGGTAAACATGGACCGGACACATCGCAATGCGACTAAACGCATGCGACGTGACGGATCTTTTATAGAAAACGGAAGTGAAGGAGAAATCTCAGGAAACAACTACATTCATTGGACTGTCATATGAAAATGCAGCGCGCTAAAAGTTGTAACCCATGTACTATATGATCTATCTGTCAATGCCTTATCGCACTGTTCTTATGTACTTCTGCATTGTAAACCTTCTTGAACTGTACAGAACAAGTGTAAATTCTTTGAGATGGTAACATCACACCGGACTATTGCTCGAATAAAAATGTTTTTATAAAAAAAAAAGTTGTAACCAATGTATAGCAAATCTGTTTAGAACTAGATTTTCTTTCAGTATGCAAATAGTTTTTGGTTAAAAATGTATCACTTTACTGTATCTAAGGCAAAATCATGAAATAGAGAGGAGAATATATCAATATTTCTCCTGAACTTATAAGCAAGTGAGATAATAATAAAAATGAGCAGTGTCCCGCCTGTGCGGTAATGTGTCCCCCCCCATGCTGTTAAGCAGATGCTGCCTCCACCAGATTTATTTTTGATCACTTCAAAGGTCACACTCCAAAGAATTTCCCTCACTTTGAGAGAGTATTTTAAGGACTGCAGATGTTAGGGATAGAACATCTAATAACAAAGGCTTCCACAACCACCATCTGGCAGGTGCAAGAGCTGAAGAATGTGCACAAAATATTCCTCAAAAAATGTTACCTGAGCTGCTGCCTGATGTAGGACCCAGCATTTTATAGTTCCTGGACAGCAAAGAAGGGCGTTAAGCTTTTGCACACAATGCAACATGCTGGTAGGAACCATATAGAAGGACTATGGAGGGGAGAAACCTACAGTGGTGGTAAGCGAAGGTTCTATCATTTTTTATAGCAAAAAAGTATATTATGAGTCCAGTGGGCCATATTACTTCAACTAGGGCCTAGCCACAAATCCGGGCCTGAATATGGATGAGGTCAATTATTCCATGATGATGGCAAATACCAAAGTGGACAAAGATATTGGTTCTTCTCTCATTCTTTACTGACCTCACTTGCAGGGGAACCAGTTTCATTGATAGGGAACAATTTACCTTATAACTATGAAATATAAGGAACCTTGTAGTTCCATGTCTAAGTGTCATGGAAACGCCCAGGTGACTTTTAATATCCTCATATTTAACATAACTGGAGTACATTATATTTATTTCAATGGTTCTTGTGACACAAATGACATCACTATGCATTGTTGACATCATCAAGCATTGTTCATATAGTAAGCAATGTATGCTCCCTATCGTAAAATATAAGTCGCTGGGAGCCCTATACAGGTGATGGAACCCCGAGGTGACGTATAATATCTAAATTTTTTACAACATTGGGTACATTATTTATTAAAAAAAAACACGTTTCCGAGAGTCATGTGACAATGATAACTGATAACATAACTAAGCTCCATTTATAAGGATATTTACAGGATATTCAAGGCTGTTGTGTAGTATATGCATATCCTACTCAAAAGGCATGAATATCCTGTAAATAAATATTGGTTATAATCGGAGCTTAGTGATGTCATTTCTGTCACATAACTCACAGAATTGTGTGTATTATAATAAATAAAGTACCTGTTGCAAAATATGAGGATATTATAAGTCACCTTGGCCGCATGTTTTTATATGGTCATGGAACTCCTCTGTAACTTATAATATCCTTATATTTTACAAGAGGGGGTACTTTATTCACTATCTATTTTTACATATAATTCATGTGTATTATAAAATTATACATACATAATACCAGGTAAGGCTCCTGTTGGTGCAATCTGACAACTACACCTGATGAATACCCAATCCAGTAAATGCCCAAAAAATTAGAAATTGATTCAACTGGAGGGGGGGGGGTGCCTAACATCTTGGCACCCCCCCCCCCCATTTTGTAATAAAAGTCACTAAGTTTGCCCAGGAGCAGTTACCCATAGCAAACAATAAGATGTTTGATTTAATTAGGTGACCAGTAAATGCTACCTGCTGATTGCTATGAGTTACTACTGTTCCTGGGCAAACTTAGTGCCTTTTATTACATAACCCCCTATGTCTCTAAAAGTCTTGAAATAAGACACTATTAGATAAATACAGTAGTTTATGTAGTTAGGTCTTGCCAAATACAAACATTTTAAAAGCTAAAAGTATGACATCCATAATTTAGGGTGTATATATAGCTAGTCTGACCCAAAGGATTCTTTATGAGCAGAACATCCATTTTTAATTTTTCTAACAGCCAGAAGTAAAATACATAAGCATATGAGTATCATGAAGATTTCCCAGAACAGCCATCCTTTGCATGCAATGTAAAAATTGATCTTCTGTGCATTAACACAACAGGCATTCAGAGAAATATATATATTTAGTGTATGCCTCAACACAGGGCACATAAAGTTCAATCAAAGGATTACTGAGAAACATGTTTCCTTTACACTGGCTACAAAAAGCAACCAAAAACCTACATGTAATACTAAAGTTAGGGGCAGAACTACTGGGGGTGCCGGGGGTGGGGGATTGCACCAGGGCCCGCACCCCCTTGGGGTCCTCCGGACGTTTGCGTCAATGCGAATGAGTACTGAAAACTACATCCGGAGGGGGGTGATCTGCCTGCACCTGGGCTCCGGCGGTCATAGTTGCATTACTAATTAAAGTAGTCACTATCCTTTAACTATCTTACAGGGAAACATACTGACCAATTTTGGGTTGGACCATATTGGGTCACTGATTATTTTTCATATTTCAATTGCTATTGGACACATATGACATTAATTTGATGCAGATGCCTTAATTTTTTCTCTTTTATTGTTTCTCTTTCACTTCTGTCTCTTTCCAACTTTCAAATGGGGGTCACTGACCCCTTCGAAAAACTAATGCTCTGTAAGGCTATAAATGTATTCTTAATGGCACTTTTTTTATTACTCCTCTTTCTATTCAGACCCTCCCCTATTCAAATTTCAGCCTCTTATTCAAATCAGTACATGGTTGCTAGGGTAATTTGGACCCTAATCCCCAGATTGCTGAAATTGCAAACTGGAGAGCTGTTGAATAAAAAGCCAAATAACTCAAAAAACACAAATAATAAAAAATAAAACTCAATTGCAAATTGTCTCAGAATATCACTCTCTACAGCATACTAAACGTTAACTCAAAGGCGAACAACCCCTTTAAGTCTACCGAAAAAATTAAATGAACCCAATAGGATTGTTTTCCCACCAATATGGATTTATGCAGCTTAGTAGGGATCAATAACAAAGTACTGTTTTATAATTGCAGAGAAAAGGGAAATAATTGTAAAAATGTTGAATTATTTGCTTTTTAAAATGATCCCTATGGGAGATGGCCTTCTAGTAATTCAGAGCTTTCTGATCCGGATCAGAGATCCCATACCTGTACAGGTACAGGTATTGGATCTTTTAACCATAAACCTGACTTTAAGAAAGCTCTAAACTACAAAAAGTCCACCCCCCCCATAGGGACCTGTTTAAGCAAATAATTATATTTCTTTTTTGTTCTTTTCTCCATAACAGTTCAGAAATGTTTAATTAATTTTTTTTAGAATAGCACTGAAACTTCAGTCTCAGAGTTTTAGTTGCCATGATTACCAACCCCTGACAAATTACATAGCTGGAAAGAGCAAGAATAGAAATAAATAATGAAGACCAATAAAAAAATTGTTTAGACTAAGTGCTTCTATAACATACTAAAAGTTAATGTAAAGGCAAACTTCCCCTTTTAAAACAGAACAAAAGCCTCCCTCCAAGAACCCTCCAGAACCACATCACTGACACCTGAACTTTGCCATGCTTTGGGATAACATTTTGGACCACTATTAGGTGAATCTGCCTACTTGGAGGTCTGTTCGCCCATCTGAGCTGCAGAGGAAGTACAGGTATAGGATCTGTTATCCGAAAACCCATTATCCAGAAATAACCTTGAACTTGATCCAAACTAAGATATAATTAATCCTTATTGGAAGCAGAATCAGCCTATTGAGTTTATTTAATATTTAAATTATTTTCTAGTAGACAATGTATTAAGATCCAAATTACAAAAAAGATCTTTTATCTGGAAAACCTTAGGCTCCAAGCATTCTGGATAACAAGTCCCATACCTGTATAAAGTTTTATTCTTACAGTTGTCAGTTTTCAGTTTAGGAGGGGGCCAGGGGGCCAATGTAATCATGCTAAATTAAAAACATTTTTTTTAAAAAAGTAATCTCTTCCAAGGTATTGTAGTTTATCTAGGGGTTTGTTTTTTTTTTACAGTTGCAATCCTTGTCTTGGGAAGTTTAATAAACTTTAAAACCTAGTTTTATATTTTTTATATTTTCTTTGTAAGAGCAATGGTGGCAAACAGAGATGTTTGAAAAGTAACAGATACAGCTACGCTATAACTGCAGATTTTACATTTTAGGCTTTATGTTATATGTCCATCTCTAAATTTTTGGGTTCCCTTCATACGGGGAAAAGGCTATTGTCTCCCCCCCCCTTGCAGTGGGATGGAGGGTAATATCAGTACTGAACACAATGATTACACTACTAGACCTACTGAAAAAGTAAGGGGAAAGAACACGGAAAACCTGAGACCCTTGCCCAAGTTAGCTATAGCTACCTGATGCCCAGATGGTAATAATCCAGGTCCCACTGTGACTCCTTAAATTACATTGAGTAGGAGTAACAACAGCCTGTCTGAAAGCAGTTCCATCATGAAGTGCTGGCTCTTTCTGAAAGCACATGACCAGGCAAACTTACCTTAGATGGCTGCCTACACCCCAATATTAAAACAAATACTTGCTGGTTCAGCAATGTAATTTTATATGGTATTTAGAAATAAAAACTACACCATAAAAATCATGACAGTATCCCTTTAATATGCATCTGGGTGAACTTATAGCCACTCATTGCATGTGGGGGGAGTTAGAGGATTCTTATGGTACCTACTACATCTTGTTCATGACTTTTTGGGCACTGACACCAGTTTCCTAGAGAGCTTGCTGCTATTCCCATTTCTGTTTTTGGTCTTTTAGTATCATAATTCTGCCTTACAAAATGTGTACCAATCAAAGGTTAGCTCTGCAAAATAAAAAAAAACTGATATATCATCTTTTGTCACTTGTGTATTATAAATAATGAATAAGGAATACATGCATGCACAATGAGGCTACTTTGACAGCGCAGTGAGGCTACTCTGACAGCTCTATCTGCAATGCTCTCCGCAGTTCCCTCCAGAATGCCAGGAAGCATTTCAATCTCTTCCTATTATCAGCATTATCTGGACAGCTTACATGTAAGTGTCTACAGAGTGGAGGGACCATCCCTATTCCCTCTCTTCTTCCCTGTTTATGATTTATTTGCAAGTTTCTGTAATACATAGTGCTGTCACCCTATGACTTAGACAGGAGCTGGTCACATGGCCTGTGCTTCCTGTTCCTGTACATAGAACATAGAAGAATATTTTGTATTGTGCTGTTATAAGTTGTTGTGTACACCCTTATTAAAAGCCTCTTCTTCACAAGTACTGTGTTTCTGTGTAATAGGGATAAGAGACTTTGCCTTAGTTCCCTTGAATATCCTTTTCAATTTGCAATGGATCATGATTATTTTTTTAAAACAAGAAGGAAAAGTTTGGCACCCTTCAATGATTATAATGAGGCATCCACTATTTTGGATTCGGCCGAACCCCCGAATCCTTCACAAATGATTCGGCCAAATACCGAACCGAATCCTTATTTGCATATGCAAATTAGGGGTGGTAAGGGGAAAACATTTTTTACTTCCTTGTTTTGTGACAAAAAGTCACGCCATTTCCCTCTCCGTCCCTAATCTGCATATGCAAATTAGGACAGAAGGATTCAGCAAATCCAAATCCTGCTGAAAAAGGCAGAATCCTGAACCGAATCCTGGATTTGTTGCATCCCTAATTCTAATCATTTACCTGATACTCCAGACTAGGGCTCCTGTTAGCAGAAAACTGCACCGCGCTTCTCAGCTAGCACCGCAGAGCAACTATTCTCCTGCTTCTTCCTTCTTCATAAGAGTGTGCACGTGCAGTAAAGTAAAAAAATCTGGGGTTTTTCCCTCTAAATTGAACGTGTCAGTCAGATACCACTGAAAAAGTAGAAGAAGATCACCTGAGAAGTACCACGGGCCAGTGCAGTTTTCTGCTAACAGAAGCACAGGCCTGGGATTTCAGGTATGTGTTTATAATCACTCAGTAATATCCCCCAGTGATTTAAATTCTCACTGTCCCATATCATATCTTTGAATTTAGCAGAGCAATGGTGGAAATTAAAATACTGGTTTCATGTGGAACCCATCAGACAAGATTGCGTGCAATTGCCCTACATGTGGACTGCCAGCTTGCTTTCATCTGAGGATCTGGCCCATCAATCAAACAAGCAGTTTGCCACAGACTATGTAGGCAGGTGCAGCTCTGATCGCTTTCAGAGAATTGAAGACCTTCACAAAGCACCATTGGGATATACACACACACACATCAACCCAAGAGATAGCATGAATTAGAAAGCATTGAGTTCAATTACAGTATGGATCATCTATAGGGTTGCCACCTTTTCTGCCGATGGAGACCAGGCAGGAGGCTGGGCTGTTACACGGAGGGGTGGGGCTGTAACGTGGCGGGACGGGCTGTGATGTCAGGGGCGTGGACATGATGCGGCGATCACTGTGTCAATTATGGGGAATCCTGCCCGGTTAATCTGGAAAACCGGGCAGGAAATTTTGACCCTGGCAGTTCTTCAAATTACTGGGCTATGCGGGTCAAAACTGGACAGGTGGCAACTCTAATCATCTAACAGGATGTTTTATCTTGTGAATGACATATGGCATGATAAAAAGTTTGGGTAATAAAAGGCAGTGGGGGTCTGGGGCCCCATTGGGGCCTTAGGGGCCCTCCAAACACCCACTGGGGTCCCCTCTCCCCAACCCATACCTTGTTGGGTAGATTGTTTTCTTGAATGTGTCCAGGGGGAGGTTGGAGACACCAAAGTTCAGCAGGAGTAGGTCTGGATCAGCCCAGTCTGGTCCTGTATGCGCATTGTGACCAATGAAATATTTGCAAGTGACCAGCAAATGCTACCTGCTGATTGGTTGCTATTGGTGATTAGACCAAAAAAAATATTATATCTGTAATTATACTAGTGAAAAAAAGTAACGTTTTGAAATCTGTTATCTGGAAACCCATTATCCAAAAAGTCCTGCCAGTATGCAAAAAAATTTTTGTTTTTTACGGCATGGAAAAAAATTCTCAAAAAAATTAAAACTGTAATAAAGAATTTTAAGTATTTAAAAAAGCCAGAATGCTTGCAATGGCTATAGAGAAAATAACTGCGAGTCACAAGAGCAATCTGTCACTGTCAGTAGCCGGAGGGTGCATTTTATGAAAGCAAAAGAAGTGTTTACAGTACAATCAATGTCCTTTTATCTTCAGTGGTGCAACAAGAGGGGCAAGCAGACCCCGCATCTGCATGCATGTATGTGTGTTTGGGGGGTGTCAGAAGCACTTACAACATATATATATATATATATATATATTTTTTTTTTATTTTAATATGTATTTTCTGTTCAGACTCTCTCCTATTCATCTTCCAGTCTGTCATTCACACCACTGCCTGGTTGCTAGTCTAAGTGATACCACAGCAACTAGGTAACTATAAATTCCAATCTGGAAATCTGCAGAGAGAAATGTTAAATAATTCAAAAGCCAGAAAAAAAAAGGAAAAAAAGATTTTTGCTTTATTAAGCCAAAATGTGAAATACCCCTTTATTAATGTAATGAAAGAATCGTAATTCTCTTTCTAAGCAGTTTTCTGGTTTACATATATCACAAATCTTTAGTGAATTGTATGTTGTTTTTAAATGTAACTGCAAATGAAAGAAGTCACATCACTTCTAGTCAAAACTCTGTTTGTCACATATGCATTATTCATGGGTCTGGTAATCATCCGGTGTTTCTACATTATTACAGTAGTCAGAACCACAAGTGCACCAGAATATCACAGAAATACGGATACTGCTTTCAATGGCAATTACATTAACAAATAACTCTAACACCACTAACACCATATATATATATAGGAAAGTTCCTTTGAATTACATTTTCTTTCATTAGTCAAAATGTCATTACTGGCATTACATGCCCTTTAAGTCCCTCTCAGAATGCATTCAGTTTTACAGGGTTGTTTAAATTGTAACCTTAAATAGTTAATGATAGTTTGAGGGTAACTTTTTTAATGGGCAAAAGCTACAGTTTATTTTTATTGTCAAATGCTTTTCCTATATGGTTCTCCTTCGGAAATAGAGAGAAAAAGACAGTATATGCTTATGTTTTTCATGCAGAACATTCCAGTCAGATCTTCACTTGCTGAACAATATGCTGAACAAAATTCACTGTTACAGAGACTGAAGAATAAGCCATGAGTGATTATGGAAATGCCTTTCCTTAGAGGACTTTGGTCGAACTAAACACCCTCCTTTTGAACCTCAGCCACCATAAATGAATAACTCTCCAATGAAACTCAGTTGCCATCCGCAATAGCCAATCACAATACAAACCCAGTAACATCTCCTGCCTTAAATTGAGTCCTCTCAGAAATAAACCTGCCCTATGTTACATCATGCCCTTTATTGCCAAGGAGAGCCTGATGAAGAGCTGGTGAAGCTGGGCAATGCTGTAACACCTGTATCTAAACAAACAGCACAGGATTGTTTTCTCTTGATCCCGAATTTTCTATTCTGCCACAATTTTGACCTTTCTCACAGTATTTGTTTTTAGCTGGGGTGTATATGTAAGGTGCTAAGTTTGTTACCTTCACATTACTCTAAATATCAGTTTTATCACCAAGCAATGTCTACTTACCAGCCAAACAGCACCCAAAACTTAGACCAGCCAGGCAAAAGTCAAACAACCCCCATTAGGGACAAGTCTACAAAATACACTCAACCTTAGAAACAGATATCCCTTGGAGTCCCATCTTACTCCTGCAAGTGTCAGTCTAATGTTATACCAATATCCTCCTTATGTTTTATTCTAGGACAGTGAGATTCCAAAACAGAGTTAATAGATACAAATAAAACTTAGCTCAGAGACCTCATTCCAACTCTGCATTGAAAGTTATAGCACCTGTACATTTATTCTCAATCTCTATTTTCAGTACCCCATGTAAAGCACGCTTGTGGTGTTATACATTAATATATATCTAATTCTACAGCACAGTGCAAGGGAAGCAGCTTCTACTACTGTTGGATATAACCCAGCTGCATCCCTAACCTGCAGGTGAAGCGGTTGCCCCGAAACGTGCGCATTTTGCCGGACTTACCTTTATGGCTAGTATAGAGCACCAGCAGGGCCACCACCGCACAGGTCATCAGGAACAGCAACACAGAGAGCCCAATCTCTACAAAGCTCCAGGACTTTTTGGCAGATTTCGTTGATTTCTCTACTATATCCATCTGACTTTCCGACTTCCCCATTATTGTAACTCTTGAAAATAAAGAGAAAGAGAGAGGATGCCTTTAGGTATTAGGGTGTCATAGCCCTGCCAGGTTTTGTCGCTAGAAGGTGTGGGGAGAGCAAGGAACAGGCGCTCTTGCAGAGGGAGGCGACAGTCGCACTGGCACTGAGACGCAGCAGCACTGACACAGACTAAATACACACGACAAGGCATAGAATAGAATGAACATGCTGGCAAGGCGGAAAGGTGGGAGGAGGAAGAGGAGATTGGAGGAAAATAATAACAGTATTATAATCATTCTAATGCAGCCATCAATAAATACAGGCGATATTCTGTGCGCATAATATAATAGACTTAGAAAGGCAATTACATGTATTTTTCCATTTGGTTGTCCACGGCTTTAGCTACCTCATTCTCCATGGCAGAAAAGGCGCAAAAGTCACCTGAAGTTACCGGGATAGAAAGGTCAGGTCTCCAAGAGCGCCAGGGCGGTGACGCAAAGCTCCGCTAACACACAGCGCAAAGTAGCGCTCTCACACCGGCAGGCTGCAGAGATGATCCTCCATGGGGGTCCCTTTCTACTGCAGATGAAACGCCAACAAGGTCTCTAGAGAAATTCTCAACGGGAAAGGTTCAGTGCATTTGAGTCTGTCCCTCAGTGCAGCTCCATGATGCGGCCACTTCGCTTCTAATGACCACACTCCTGTTCGATTGCAAAATCCTCCTTATTTCTGCTCTGCTGCGGCTGTAGCGAGCCGTCCCCCCTTCTCTCCAATCTGCTTAGTCCAAATACAAACTTCGGAGCTCAAATGAGCTGTTTGGAGCCTGGGTCGAACTATATTTCTCCAGAGGGGGGTGGAGAGTAAGGTATTAAAAAAAAAAAGTAGAGGAAAGAGAGAGGATGTGTGAGGAAGGAGTTTCTGCAAATGGCTTTGGATCCCGGGAAGTTTATCTGAGGGTGAGTGTTTGTTTGTACACAGGGGCTGCCCCTATCTGAGGTTACAACTCTACAGCATTCATGGAAATAGTCTTTCATGCTAGGAGGGTACCAGTATCAGTACCAGTGCAGCCTGCAGCTTATTTCTCAGCTCTGTACTACGCAACATGCCAGACCTTCAGAGCAGGTACAGGGAGAAATAATAGAATTATATACAGTATATATTTATGTATTCTGAGCAGGGGCGCCATCAGAAATCACAGGGCCCCATACGACAAAATTTCCTGGGCCCCACCGTAAGCTCCACCCACAAGTCCGCCCACCCCACAGGTCCACCCCTACCACATAGTAAAAAAAACATTGGTGGCTAGGGTCCCCACATGTTGTTAAAAAAATATTGGTGGTCAGGGCCCCGCATTAAAAAATATTGGTGGCTAGGACCCCGCACGGTAAAAAAAAATAAAAAAAAAATTGGTGTCCAGGGCCCCCCCGCGTTATAAAACATTGGGAAAGGAATGGACCTCCCCCTGTGCTCCCGCCCTGCCTTCCCAAAGTTGGCAGCTCTCAGAAAGCAGGGAGGCCTGGCTAATCAAGTAAGTGCGGAGTGGCCGGGGCCCCCCTTACCCTCTTACCTTGTGTAACCTTTAAAAGGTATCAGTAATGAGATTTACTGGCCCCTGAATTGTTTACACCTAAAAATTAGAATGTAAACACCTGCATTGTTCACGCATGTAATCCCTCATGCATTGTTCATTCCTATGGCTCACAGTCCTGTACCGTTCACACCTCAGACCAAGACTGAAAGTGCCCACATTGTTCAACCGGTTCACATCTTGAATTAACTGCTTGACGGGCACTGTGTCACTGTATTGAGCACACTATGAACTGTTCATCTTAGAGTGGTCCTCATATGATTCCCTGTGCTCTAATCTGCCTGTCCTATGCTCCCTGTGTGTGCCATACCCTGCCTGCCCTATGCTCCCTGTGTGTGCCATACTCTGCCTGCCCTATGCTCCCTGTGTGTGCCATACTCTGCCTGCCCTATGCTCCCTGTGTGTGCCATACTCTGCCTGCCCTATGCTCCCTGTGTGTGCCATACTTGCCTGCCCTATTCTTCCTGTGTGTGCCATACTCTGCCTACCCTATGCTTCCTGCGTGTGCCATACTCTACCTGTCCATTCTCTGTGTGTGTGCCATACACTGCCTGTCCTATGCTTCCAATGTGTGCCATACTTTGCCTGCCCTATGCTCCGTGTGTGTGCCATACTCTGCCTGCCCTATGCCCCTGTGTGTGCCATACTTTGCCTTCCCACCACTACATGTGGGACATGAACCTGGTAGGGTTTGTTCTGGGGGGTTGTTAGCATTTGGAAATTGTTGTTGGGCCCCTGGTGTTGAATCATGTGGGGGGGGGCTGTGTTATCCAAAGGGGAGGAGGAGGCATATGGATTTTAGGGTATGTTTTAATATGACTTACATTTTTTACATATGAGTGATAAGTGAAATCCCTGCAGTGAACACTAGCCATTTGTTTTTGGGTGTGCTACCACCATTAATGTTGGCAAGGTCTTAAAAGTTCTTGTGGTAACATGGGTGTGGTTTAAAGTGGGTGTGTTTTAAAATCAGGGAGTGGTCAACACTGGCTTTCAATATCAGCACTCCACCACAAAAATTCTGGCCCTCTGTATCACAGAAGTTGCACAGCACTGGTCTATGGAATATTACAGCAGCACCTCTGGCTACCCAGTCCAGGCTTACCTATAATACAAAGGTACCCAACATTTTTTACCCATTAGCCACATTTAAGAATGAAAAGTTAATTTTGCCTGTGCTTTCAGAAAGAGTTAGCAGTTCACAATGGAACTGCTTTCCGATAAGCTATTGTTTCTCCTACTCAATGTAACTGAAGGAGTTGCAGTGGGACTTGTATTTTTACTATTGAGTTCTATTCTTATATCTACCAGGGAGCTTTTATATTGTTACATACCCATTGTTCCTGGGTTATGCCCAGCAGTACAGACTAGTGATGCCTATTGCACTGATTGTCATAATGGGCATCAGCTCCCTCAACATGCTTGGAAATTTGAGTGGCATGATGGAAAACCCCCTCTATTTTCCTTTAGCCACGTAAGTGTTGGTTTTAAAATGGGAACTAAACCCTAAAAATGTATTTATATTAAAGTGGCCTGAGTTTGATGTGTGCTGGCTGTTTTAACTGAGAAAAAAATGCCTAGTTTTTGTTACATGTTGTATTAAATACATGTCGGATTGGGTCACTGCTGGCTTACACTGATGGTTGGTTTGAGATCAATTCCGACCATCTATGTTGGGTGTGCTCTGGTTTTCTGGATTAATCTAAACTACAGGCAGGTTAATTAGCACTGCTTTCTTGCCTCAATAGGGGTTCAAGTTTAATTCCAACTATGGCTCTATCCCAAAGAATTTGTAAGCTCTCTTGCCTCAAAGTGTTTCCTATATTTTCTTCTCACAGCCCAAAAAAGACAGTCAGGCTAATTGTCTCCTAATGAAACTGACTCTGATGTGTGTCACTGTTGACTTGAGAACATATTGTGAATCTCATTAAGCATTGCCAATTATTTGGCCAACATTTCAACTTGATGTACCAAATGAGAATACAAAAGAGGTCCATATTAATATGTACTTGAATGAAATAATTCATATTTACAATATTTAATATACAAGGGAAGATTGGAAATGTTTTAAACAAAGTAGTTTTCTGATATCACTTATCAGATACTCTCAGGATAAAAATGACCTGGCAGATTTTTTTCTTTTTGTATGCAGATATGTTTCACGTCAGATCAAAGGAGACCACCTGGTTTGTGTTTGGCTTGGGTATAAGTGTAGAAATAGATTTGAAAGCCAGCTTTGAAAACATGGATCCAAAAGAAAAAGACTTAAAGGGGGATTATACTACTTAGTTTAACATGAGTTCAGTGAATAGGGCTGGTGGTGAACATACTTTTTACCTATTGTTTTAATCACAAAAAATGTTTGTTTTTGTATTATTTTCTGAGCTAAACAGGGCAAATAAGGAAATTGAAGCTAAGCCTTGCGAGATAGATAACTAGATTACCGGTATAGAGCCCTCTTCTTTCTCCCTTTGTTGTGACTGTTTTGCTAGCAGAAGTCCATTATGGACAGGGATTATCTGTGCACTGGTAATCAAAGGACAAAACATAGAGTAGCTTCAAACTCACTGTTTGCCCTGTTTATTTCAAGAAATAACCAAAAAACTTATATAACCAAAAAAAATATTTTTTGAGAATAAAACAAGTATAGCACAAAGTATATTCAGCACAAATCCTTTTCATTGAACCCTTGTTAACCAAGGGAGGGGGTATTATGTCCCTTTAAGAAGATTCATTATAATGAAGTATAATTGTCGATTACCATAACATTGATACCTTGTAATGGAATAACAATAAATATAAATAAGGTGTTTAATCACAAACACTATGTGGCCATGTAGCTACCCCTTCTGCATTTTGTAATTGGCTATTTAAGCCACACTCATCATTGTCAACAGATGTTCCACTATATCATACAAGGATATTCTTGACAATTCCAGACTTCCTACTTTGTAGTAACAGTTTAGGTAAGGTCATTCTTGGAATAATAATCCCATGCACAATGTAAGGTCCATATAGATTGGTCTTGCATGCAGAGATGGAAGTGGAAGAACTTGACTGGTCTGTGCAGAGCCCTGACAACCCAGCTGATGACTAGGAACACAGACTGAAATCCAGACCTGACCCCCAAAATCGATGCCTACCCCTTTATGAATAGAAGCAAACCTTATCAACAATGGTCCAACATCTAGTGGGAAACCTCCCAACGAGAGTAAAGGTAAAGGCTGTTTAGCCGCAAATAGAGGTCCAACTTATTCAGTGAGATGTTGGACAATCTGGTGTCTACATACTCTTGGCCATCCAGTGTATATTTTTATATCTGCTTATTTGCAGCTTCCAGTTGTGTAGAGCCTAGAATCAGTGTCAGATGAAGAACAATTGGCAAGCAATGTGTGGTCTACCAACAGAGTCTGAGGATAGGGTCATGAGCCCAATATGTAGCACTCTGAAAGTAGTGAAAACCTTTACCAAAGACGAGGGAAGACAATTGGTCATTTTTTTTTATTATAGGTTAACTCATTGGCCAATCTTTCCACCATGGAATAGTTACATAATAATAAATAAGGGCAATGGTACACTTAAGTGTTTTGATTCCTGCATTTATTCCACCCAGAAAACCTGAAGAAAAAATGGCAAAAAGTGCATTTTCCTGTTTCCCATTCACTGTTATGTGAAGGAAGCGATTTCATGCAGTTTTAAAGTGTACAGTGCTGGATATAATGACACCCATACTGTTACTGTCTTAAATTAACAACCAATGTGTATGGGATTATTACATCTAAAGAACAGGATTGGACACGTGTAAATGCTTCAATAACAGAATGGTTGTAAGAATAACTTAGTCCCACTGGGGTTGGGTATTAATAAAGTATCCTTACAACCAGTTTTGTTCTCCAGCCATACTAATCTGTTATAAGTAAATCAATACACTAAAATTGTGTAGCAGCATTGAAACATCTGTCATGCACGAACCATCACAGTTTCTCAGAAACTCAGAGTTATCAGTCTGCTCCATTTCAGTCTTGCTTTTTATTACACCTTTATGGGCCTGTTCTGTATCTTTAGTGCAACCAATTACCGGATAAGCCACATATGACCCCTCAGCAGATTTCTTTGTGCCCAGGTCCCTAAAAGCTCAGTTTAAAAGTGCCTTAAAGGGTGGTTCACCTTTAAGTTAACTTTTAGTATGTGATAAAATTGACTAATTTTAAGCAAACTGGCATTCATTTTTTCTTTTTTTATATAGTTTTTTTAAATTATTTTTCCAGCTTTCAAATGGGGACCACTGACCCCCATCCATCTCATATCACCCCCATATCACTCTCCACTATCATACTAAAAGTTAATCTAAAGTTGAACAACTCCTTTAAAAACCAGTTTAAATTTTGTCTGGTGCGTTGATGGGGAGCATAGTGGCACCATCGGTCACACATGGAAAAACAAAATCCACCGGAGAGCAATGCAAGTCCAATTATGGTGTTCTCATCAAAGCCAATTCAGCACTCACGAATGTGGAAAAGAGAGGAGGCTACTACCCGCAGTAAGGTTAAAATTAGCCAGCGGATTTTGGCTATGGATTTCAGCACCCACGTGGCCCAAGCCTAAGAACTTTATTTGATTGCCATTGTTCTGTCTGATGCTGGTATCCTTAGTGACAGATGTTGCCCTGTTTTTGAGCAGGGTTAATGCCACCTCTGCTGGAGCATGGTGTGACAAATAGTTATACAATTTATAATTAATAACAATATTTTGCTGTCTGTAAGTGACAAAAATGAAATGCATTTAGAAAGAGAAGACTATGAAGGCATATCATTCTAGGGCACTCGGGTACACTAATTACAGTGTGCATGCCAGCAATTTCAGAATGATAAGTAACAAATAATATGCAGAACGTGGGATATTAATGACAACAAATGTGAGATACAGTCAAATGTGAGCATGGTTTGTTTGTGCACAATGATCCAATCATGTATTATTTGGAGTTAGGTCTTGATAGGACTCTGTTTGGCAGTACACCTGGTTTTTATGCAACCAAAACTTGCGTTTTATTATTATTATTGCCATGTATTTTTAGAGCGTCAACATATTGTGCAGAGCTGGTGTCAACAATTCAAAATCGGCACCTGCTTTGAGGCCACTGGGAGCCATTTAAGGGGTTGGTGAGCCACTGATTAGGGATCACTGGTCTATACCATAGCTTGAAGACCTTTACTTTGCAAGCATCTGGGGTGCTGAGTTCATTTCTGATTTGCCCAACTATCTGCAAGGATTGTATACAGTATTTTCTCCCCATGTCATGGTGGGATTGCACTCCAAGACATGCAGTGGGGTTAAATGGTTTCTTATAAAATTGACCCTAGTGTGTTGTGTTAATGTGATATGGATATATTAGAGACATTATATTTATACAGTACTGTTACTGCATATTTTTGTAACATAGTAAAGGTAAGGTGATCTGAATCTAAATGCTTGGGGTCTGAGGTTTTCCAGATCTGTAATTTGGATCTCCATACATTGTCTACTCAACATTATTTTGAACATTAAGGAGTTATTTACTAAAATCTGAATTTATCAAATGTTTTTATTAAACAAAGCTCGACCAAACCCCCATCCACAATTTTGCCTTATTTATCATCAAAATAATTCAAATAAATTGGACAGGGAGACCTCTCAATAAAATCGAAAGAAAAACATGAATCCTACAGGTTTTTTTAGACTTTTCTTCCAAACCCTACATTTTTTTCAGACTTCTCTCCTGAATCGCACAACTTTTTCGGGTTATTGTCTGAAAACCCCATGGATTATCGGGCTAAACCCATCGCAAACCACAATATCTTCAAATTGGATAGGGCCATTTCCCATTGATATATACATGACCTCAACAGGTTTGAGATGGTGGATTTTCAGATTTGGGCTTTTTGCTTCATCGGGGTATGTTAAATCTCAAAAGTTTTGAGTTTTTGTCCCAAAAAGCCTGACCAGATAAATTCGAGTTTTAGTAAATAACCCCCTAAATAAACCCAATGGGATTGTTTCCCTCTAATAAGGATTTATTCTAAATGTTAGTCATGATCAAGTACAAGGTACTGTTTTATTGTAACAGAAAATCAATTTTGAAAATCTGAATTATTTAATTAAAATGGAGTCTATGGCAAAATGCCTTTCCTTTTATTCAGATCTTTCCACATAATGGGGTTCCAGATAATAGATCCCATAACTGTACAACCTACTTAGAATAAAAAGAGTACCATCACCCTTCATGAAATACTGCAAAACAGAATTATATAAAGACCAATGCTGGGGTGAACATCTCCCCCTTATATATCTGTAAAGGGTACAAAATTCACAAAAAGGGTGACATGTTTAAGGCTTTAATCCTGTTAAACAGCAGACTTTCCTATGACAAGAATTGAGAAGTCCTTAGGGATAATATGATGCTGGACATGACAGTATATATTTTGCTTTCAGCATGCCTTTTGTTTTATGCAGCCATAGATGATTTATTGCTGATTTATTTTCTGTTACAGAATGCCACCCCCATTTAACAGATCAGAGGATTAAAAGCATTTTCCCTGTTTGTAAGTGCTCCTGGTATATGACTGTGATTAGAGGTTAGCACTGTATATACTGTTTGTCAAAGTATTTCCCGCACCTTTGCTTAGTTTTGCAGGCACTTAATGGCTATAAATTGTGAATATGCTTGCTAACAGGGATGGGAGATGTAAATTAAAGTGTTATGTCTTGTGTCACATACACAGCCACACGTTCTCAATAACAAACAAGTAAAAAGCAAGATAAAGGTTATTATTTATTATTCTTGCTTAGAAGGATAATAAAATGGTGTGGATTTGGTTTTACTTACTCAATTATAAATAAATGGACGTGGAATATACATACTGTGCCATAAATTGTTTGTAGTAGATGCTTATTTATTTGCATTTGTTTTGCTTCCAGATACATATATTGAGATTCTATTAGTGTATTTATAAGATACTGTAGTGATTATTTTCATAGCTACATTGTTAAATCGGGTTAAAAAAAGACCAACATCCATCAAGTTCAACCCCAACACATGAAACCCAGCATCTATACACACACATACACTGACACTGAGCCCTCCATACACTCACATAAATTATAAACACCAATTATATATACCCATATCTATACTAACTATAGATATGGGTATATATCAGCAATTAGGGATGCACTATTTGGGATTGGGCTGAATCCCTGAATTCTTTGCCAAATACTGAATCTGAATCATAATTTGTTTATGGGAGGGGAAAGGAAAAAGTGGGAGAATTTTTTTAATTTCTTGTTTTGTGTCAAAAGTCATAGGATTTCCCTTCCCACCCCTAATTTATATATGCAAATAAGGATTTGAATTTGTTCGGCCCATCACAAGGATTCAGGTGAATCCTGGCTGAATCCAGAACCGAAATCTGGATTTGGTGCATCCCTAGCAGCAATAGACCCTTATAACACATAGCTATAAAGCACTAATATATTCCGCAGTTGTAGTGTACACTTAAGCTACGCTTTGATAGATATATGCTTTAAAAATGTGTTTTAAGATATTATTAAAAAGCAGAGACACTTGAAGAAAGTCGGATGGGACATGGGAGGGAATCCCAGTGGTGTGCAGCCCTAGCAAAGGTTTGAATGTGAGTATGTGAAGATATATGAGTGAGGTGTTGAGAAGAGGATCATTGAACAGCTTTATCTGTATATGCTTAAATTGCATAATAAATCTTTTAAACTATAGCAGTCTATATACTAATAAGTTGGTGTCCTTGTACTGGGAGAAATCAGTTCCGTTCTATCATATATAGATGGCCTTGTGCAAAAATGCAATCAATTGTGTTGATCATTCTAGGGTGTCAAAAATCACGTCAATAACGTGAAGCTTGACTGGGTTGAGCAATTCAAAGGAAACGCAGGCCTGTCATAATCTAGAACAGGGCTGTCCAACTGGCGGCCCGAGGGCCGCATGTCCCCCTTCTTTGGCCCTCCAGATGCTGTGTCTGTTTACCATATGTAATCTTTAAAAGGTATCACTGTAGCCCTGCATTGTTTAAACCTCAAATTCAGACTCTAATCCCCTGTATTGTTCACACCTGTGATCCCCCTGTATTGTTCACACTTGTGACACCTCTATTGTTCACTCCCCTAAAGACCCCTGTACTGTTCCACCTGAGACCCAGACTGAAACTGCCCACATTGTTCACCTGTTCACACCTTATTCAAAATGCTAATGGGACACCAGCACTGTGTCACTGTAGTACATTTTAGAATGAAAGCTTTCCTTGTCTCCTGCTCTGTTCTGCCTTCCCTCCCTGCAGGGCTGGAACTAGGGGCAGGTAGAGAGGCGCTGTAGTAGTAGTTTTTCAACTTTATAAACCCCCTGTTCCAGACAGAATTACTCCCCAGCTTCCTTTTGGCAGCTGCTGGCACAAGTACATATTTGTGGGCAATATCTTGGCTGCTACTTGCACAGGTAAACAGATGATATGATGGATATTTGGCTGCTGCTGGCACAGGTACATATATGGAGGCAATAGTGTGTATGGTAAATGGTAATGTAGGACTGGGTGGGGGGCACTGATTGAAGCCTTTGCCTAGTGTGCAAAAATACCTTGGCCCGACCCTGCCTCCCTATGTGTGCCATTCTCTGCTTGCCCAGTGTTGCTTGTGGGATGTAAGCCTGTTAGGGGTTTGTTCTTGGGGTTATTAGCATTTGGAAATTGTTGTTAAGGGCCCCTAAGGTGTTTAATCATGTGTTGGGGGGTTGTTGTATTATCCACAGGGGAGGATGAGGCATATAGATTTAAGGGTATGTTTTTAACATGACTTAAATTTTTCACATGAGTGATTTCCCTGCAGTGAGCACCAACCATTTGGTTTTTTGGTGTGCTACCACTGTTAATGTGGATATGATCTTAAAGGAAAACTATACCCCCAAACAATGTAGGTCTCTATACAAAGATATTGCATAAAACAGCTCATATGTAAAATCCTGCTTCATGTAAATAAACCATTTTCATAATAATATACTTTTCTAGTAGTATGTGCCATTGGGTAATCATAAATAGAAAATTGCCATTTTAAAAAATAAGGGCCGCCCCCTGGGATCGTAGGATTCACTGTACTCAAAAAAATACCAACAAACCATACATGTTAGGTCACATGAGCCAATTAACAGACAGAGTTGTATCTTTTGCTTCCACACATCTTCCTGTTACAGTTAGAGTTGTAGTATTTCTGGTCAGGTGATCTCTGAGACAGCACACAGACCATCACAAAATGGTGGCTCAAGGCAAGAGATGTAAAAGGGCAAGATTTACTTAAATATATATTCCAGTTTGGTAAGATTCTTTAATATGCCACTTAATATGATATGAACTATCTGTTGCTTAAGTGTTCATTTTGGGGGTATAGTTTTCCTTTAAAAGTTATTGTGGTAATATGGGTGTGGTTTACAATGGGTGTGGTTTAAAAGGGGGAGTGGTAAACACCGACTTCCATTATTGGCCCTCCTCCACATAGGCCAGTAAAATTTTGGCCCTCAGTATGACAGAACTTGGACAGCACTGATCTAGAAAATAGAATACATCTACAAAGAAGAAGTAATGACCCTAGGTGAGTTAAACATAAACAATAACTGTACTTATAAGTCATCACACAACTAGCCCATCTGAATGTGAGTGCTAGAAACTCAAAGCCCTTGGAGGCACCATGGGAAAAAAATAATGGAAGTATTAATGGAATAGTAGGGTCCATTTGCAAATATTATTCTTGTGTTTAGACTATGTTCAGGTGTAGGCAGTTTTTGGTCTGATTTTGAACTTCTTAACATAAGGGTTTATGTCCAGGGCTGGATTTACATAGCATATGCCCCCTTGTAGTGATGTGCGGGTCGAGAATTTCTTTTCCCGCACCCGACCCTAACACGCCCCCTCCCAATCCGCACCAGACCTGGGCCTGCTGCTGCCCTCCATGTATAGACCTGCGCCCGCCCTGCAGTTACGTCACAAAAGGGTCTGGCGGAAGTCTATAAATTCCGGCTCCGGAAGCCGGAACTTCTATGTCGCGGGTGAGGAGGCTGGCGGGGGTTGACCTGAAGATTTTGTGCAAGAGTCGGACTGAACCCGCCCGACCCACAGGGTCCATCGGGTTTCGGCCGGCCCTCACATCACTAGCCCCTAGACCCGCTGCCGTTCATCACCCCGTCCCCTTCCTTTGTGTACATGCACAAATATTCAGCATTTGTACTGGAGTACTGGAGATTGGTAAACAGGAAATTGTAAAAACTATTGTATCTCATGCAATTCCCCAGTGCTTCTGAACCAATGCAGGTGTGGTTGTGAGGCATGCTGCTCCCTAACATTCTGCCGCCCTAGGCCCAGCACTTTATGGCCTTTCCACAAATCCAGGCCTGTTTATGTCTAACATTGTGGGTCCCAATAAAGAAAGAAACTGGGAGCTAAACATATCAAAATCTATAAAAACCTATAAAAAAAAAATGCAGAGAAGTGCTTGTCATCACTGTATCCCACAATGCAACTTAATTGATCATACTTTCTGAACAGTAGACTTTTTGAGGACTTGGTTGCCAGTTTTTCTCTCTGGTCCAAGCTGGTATGTGTAATCCCTCCAGCCCACATGCTAGATATATTGCCTCAAAGCCCCCTCTACTTAAAATATTGAGTATTGCTTCAACATACAAACTAAATGCAAATTCGTTATATTGCGGACAATGCTCTTACTTTCATTTCTTCACTCATTTTTCCTTTTTAACAGCGGCAAAGTTGTGTTCAGGAAAGGTCACATTTTCAAGTAGACTAGGGTTTGATAATGAAATGTATAGTGTCTTGGATGTATAGATATATGAAAATCTATACAGGTATGGGATTCATTATCTGGAAGCTTGTTATCCAGAAAGTTCTCAATTACTGGAAGGCCATGTCCCATAGACTCCATTTTAATCAAATAATTTTTAAAAAATGATTTCCTTGTTCTTTGTAATAATAAAACAGTAACTTGTACTTGATCCCAAGTAATATAATTATATAATTTCCTTATTATAATCCTTATACATAATTAATCCTTATTGGAGGCAAAACAAGCATGTTAGGTTTATTTAATGTTTGATTTTTTTTTATCAGATGGAGATCTGAATTACAGAAGGATTCCTTAACTGGAAACCCCAAGGTCAGGAGCATTCTGGATAATAGGGTCTATAACTGTATAAGATAATATCTATAGTATATGCATATCTATATAAATTATATCTACAGTATATATCTAAATACTATTTATATGTATATACAGAGAGCCTTCCCTAATTAAAAAGCACATACTAAATGTTTAACTCATTAAAGGGGAATGTCTATTGGAAAACAAATGTAATTGTTTCAATCAATAATAAATTAGCTTTTTTCCTGAGGGCAGCCACCACCTGCAGTGCAGCAAATAGAACTGGATCCTGCAGGTACACAGAGAGAGTCTGCTCTGAAATGTAGAGGTTGTAGCTGAAGAATAATACAAAATGACTTGGCCAAGAAACAATCACAGAGTAGGCTGAAAGAGTTGAAGCTTGAATCCAACCCAAGAATCCCATATAACTGTCTTTACTGAATTGCTGTTCCGCCTCTTTATTCATTGTACAAGTCCTTTTCTGTAACTGTTGCTGGCAATTCTAATTACTAGATTTAACATTTCCATTTTGCATGCCAAATGCTTACTGTAATAACAAGAACTCTCCTTGCACCGTGTGAGTTACAATTACTGCGGAACAGTTAAATACCTCCAATCAAGATATTATACCTAGAACATAAGCTTTAGGCTTTTAAGTATAATGTGCAGTTCTTTGCAAGGATTACTTGCACATTTTACTGAACTCTCTTGATATTTATAATTCCAATTGCAAACGTTGATTCATTTAAATGTAATTATTATTAACATGTATTTTTAGAGCGCCAACATATTGCGCATTGCTGGTAATTAGATGCTCCCCGCTTACCATCCGCACATTATTTAGGGTGCAAGAGCCGAAACGCGTCAGGTTTTTGATCCACTTTTTAAAAGTAGAACCAATAAAGACTACAAGTGCTCCAAAGAATATTTATAGATAGTGTCAATTACTTTTCATTATTAAAAGTGCAAATAAATCAGTTTTTTCACCTTGGCAAACACCCATTTCTGTAGAGTTTATGTTTGTAACAGCTGATTTCCTTGTACCTGCCTGTGAAGCTTTCTGTGCCATTACTGAGTTTGCTTGATAAGCTCTTTAGATAAATTGTAAGGGATGCACATTTTGACACAAAAAGGAATATATTTCTCTACTTTATTGTTCATCTGGTTTTTCAGGTTCTGTTCCAGAGAAACCATTAATTTTTTTTACCTCCTGTGCCACATTCATATGTTCACAGAAAATGGGATAATTTGTCATTTAGACAGTTTTCCAGCAGAGAAAATTTGTCTCTAGTCAATTCATTGCTTGTGCGTTGAAGGATTATTGTTTAAGGAGACCTAATTTTGTACCCTCTTGATTAGAATATAGCGTATTTAGGTCTTTATTGGCTATTTATAAGGAAAGAGTACTCAATTACGAATTCTAGGAATGTTTATTGCTAATCTCTTTGGGACATTTGGGTTTCCTTAAGCTCCATATGCTTATACATGTGGAACGGGGATCCCCATGAGCCACATTCCAATGTAAAAAGGGTTGGGGAGCAACACAAGCATGAAACATGTCTTTGGGTGCCAAATAAGGGCTATGATTGGTTATTTGGTAGCCCTTGTGGACTGGCAGCCTACTGGAGGTTCTTTTTACTGGTACACCTGTTTTTTTATACAACCAAAACTTCCCTTCAAGCCTGGAATTTAAAACTAAGCAGCTGCCTTGAAGCAACTGGGAGCAACATAGAAGGGTTTGGTGAGCAACATGTTGTTCACAAGGAACTGATTGGGGATCACTACTGTAGAATGTGGACATACATGTTGATATCCAAAAGCTTGGTGATGTCATTTAATGAGCAGATCTTGGTCCGATTTTGCCACCCACTTGCTAAGCCAAATTGGGCTGGGGGCTTAAGGAGACCCATTGGTCAAGGACTACATCAACATGCAAATGTGGTCCTTTTGGGCTGGACAGTTGGCTGACCTCATACACAGGACTGTAAGCTTCTATAAGATTGCAGCTATGGGTATTCCCTGAGTGGATTTACTTTTACACTTGGCTTGAACCTTTTGCACATTTGTGTGAACAATTGTGTCTTTTCAATGTAGGAATTTTACCTTTGTTGCTTGCAAATTTAGAATGACACCTAGATAGCTGAGTGCTAGGGTATTGTGTATATTATATTATTAAGACACAGCCTTCCTGCACTCCATCTTTGTTCTGTTTATATCACAGGATAATTGTTTGTATATTGTAGCCTGACACCAATTACAATACAATTATCCAAGAACAACAGTGAGCTTTGTCTAAGTATAAAGTATTGGATTATTTAGTACTTAATATGTCTAATCACACATGGACACAGTTTACTTAATGCAGAATGCTGGATCTATTTTGGATTTTATTGGAATCTTGGATGTGGCGTTCTACCAGATACCCAAGTGAAGGTCACAGCAATGTGAATACATTGTTCCTTTAAAATACTAACAACAGTAATGCATGAAATAATAACAACATTTCATCTGCTGTGCAGTGTAACACATCATTACATTATAGATTGATTGAAAATGTGTCCTTCCACAACTGATCCTTCCTCACATTTCTCCCAACAGACTCTGGATGCTGACCAGAAATGGAAAATAAAAAAAACACTTTTATTATATATCTGGTGTACTTTCCCATAACGGTGTCATCCTACAACATGAAGCTTTATTTCTTTTATGTCGTCTGACTCATCATTTTTCAATTTTCTCTGACAAACGGGACATTCTTGGAAGACAGAATCAAAAAACAGATGAAAACCAAATCTGTGTTTTTTTTTATCTGTTTATAATATAGAGTGCCATTGGTTGGAAAACATTTATATCTCCAGGCACACATCGAATGACATATTCTATTTCTTTAGCCTCTTCAACATTGCACCTTTGTCCCCGTAATATAATATTTCCAGTTGGTAAAGGAAGAGACATACTCTAACACAATACAAGCTTATCCTGTTCCCTATCATTTTCACCTAATTCTTATGAATGTTCTGAGCATGACAAAAACATACAGGGAAGTTATTTGACTCCTGATGAAAAGCTGACCCTAATGTGTGTGTGAAAGTAATATGGATTCTAAGCTTGTACTGGGGCAGGGGCTTGTGTAATTGATGAACAATCTAAGTAATGTGCTGCACACACATGCAGTGCCATCCCGCCGGTGATTTCCAACCTTGGGGCGACTTTGGAAAATGAAGCGGTCCGAGTGCCATCCCGCCGGTGATTTAGATTCTGCCCGCCGGGAAGGCTTTTCGGGGTGATTAGTTGCCCGAAGAAGAGACGATTTGTCGTGGGGCGACTAAATGTCCCTGAATCATCATTATCTATTTTTAATCATTTATTAAAATTTTCACATTAAAGGAGTGGCTAGAGTAGCTAGAAGAAGAGTAACTGGGCTCAGAAACCCTGTATAAGGAGAACAAGTTCATGAAACACCATTCCTGTAATTAAATAGAAATAGAAAAATTTACAAATAAATAGGATAGTCTGGATAGTAAGTCTGTCCATATGCCAATGTCCATTATTGGCAGGTGGACTAAGTCTCTTTACTTCCATTAAGGGCAGCTTGGGCCAGTGGCCTGAAAGAAACTGCACAATAAACAAAATCCAAACATGTGGCCAACAGACTACTACCTAATAACTCTAGGTGCATGTACAATATTGCCACAAATAGTACTAGATGGCAAACTAATTCAGTAGATATTGAGCAGGTAATTATTAAAATCAAGTTAAGGTAGCCATTCATGCAAAGTAAAGCTGTCCGAAGACGTGCAGATTATTAAATCATTATATCAAAATCCCATAGAAATTAATGGAGAGTGGCGGAATTTCACTCTAGAGGACGTCAGCATGCTGTCTAGCATGCTCAGACCTTTAGCATATGGGTAAAGGCAGCCATTGTGATAACCATTGTGATAACCACTGTGGTTGTCATGGAAATGAGGAAAAACCTCTAGAATCGGATTTAAAAGGGTTGTTCATTTTTTAATTAACTTTTAGGGGGTTATTTATCAAAGTCCAATTCTATCTCAACATTTTCTGCTACAAACTCCGATCAAATCTGCTCGGATTTATATGCTTATTAATTATTACATATTCCCGAAACTTTGCTTTGCGGGTAAAAAAAATCTGATTTTAACGCTTTTTACAGATTTTTCACCTTAAAACTCAGATTTGTTATTCTTTTTGCGCGAGAAATTCGGGGTATTGCGCGAAACCCAGCAAACATGAAAAAATCATTGGGACTTCTCCCATTGACTTCAACAGGTCTGACATGCCAAATTTTTTGATTCAGAATTTTCTATCCTCTGGGTTTAATAAATTCCGAAAAATTCGTTATTTTTTAAAAGTCTGATTTTATAAAAAAGAATTACAAATTTTTCATGATTTTTGCATTTGGAGTTTAGTAAATTACCCCCTTAGTATGATGTAGAGAATGATATTCTGAGACAATTTGAACTGGTTTTAATTTTTTGTGTTTTTTGAGTTATCTGGCTGTTTCAGCAGCTCTCCTGTTTGCAGTTTCAGCAGTCTGGTTGCTAGGATCAAGATTACCCTATCAACTATGCATTAATATGACTAAAAGACTGGAATATGAATAGGAGAAGCCTGAATAGAAAGCGGAGCAATAAAAAGTAGCAATAACAATACATTTGTAGCCTTACAGGACATTTGTTTTTTTAGATGAAGTCAGTGACTTCAGAGTCAGAAGAAAAAGGCAAATAACACAAAAAATATAAAATATAAATAATGAAGACAAATTGCAAAGTTGCTAAAAATTGGGCATTCTATAACATACTATAATTCACCTCAATAGTGAGCCACTCCATTAAGAAAAGCCAACGAGAGAACCTGAGAAACTGACAGTTAGAAGTCAAAATCAAAATGTCTAACAGCAGGGCCCTCTTTAGCCCCTGTATCTGTCAGTATTTATACGTAATTTGTTTGAATTATAAACCCATCTATTTTACAGCACTGAAGAATATGTTGCCATTCTATAAATACTTGTTGTTAAGGATAATAATAGATAAAGCTTGTAGATTTGGAACCTAGGCCAAAGCAGATCTGCTGGGAGCTAGACAACTGACACAATGAATGTTGCAAGAACCATATCACAAAACAAGTATTCTGGCAAGAAAATCAGGAGCGATCGTTTTTGTTATAGAAGCCCTGTAGCTTGGGGACAAGGACAGATGGGAACCTCTCTCACAAATTATTAATTTCCTGAGAGTTATGACTGTTACAAATTGATATTGTTTTATCCACAATGCAGGTATTTTGTCATTGTGGGAACTTAGATTTGGGCATATGCAATACTAACCTGCATTGCTGTCCATTGTATCAGTAATATGTATATTCAATGAATTCATGTATGATGTTATATTTTACTGGAAATACATTTGCACAAGCCTTGTTTACGCTACTTGATTACTCTGTGCCTTGCATTTTTAATACCCCTGGATTTGGATCTCTGGGAAACTCAAGGTTGAAAGATGTAGTGGTATCCAAGTAGCTATTGGCCCATTATAAAACAATATGACAATTATAGGAGGTAGTACATACTAAACAAGGGTTCTTCCTTTCCCTTGGACGTATTGGTCTTGATGTGTGATAGTTACAAAGCCATGCAGCTACTTTGTGCCTTCCAGTTTCCAACTTGCCATTGTTCTTCCTATTTAGAATGCCTCTTGTTTTAATTCAAGCTGTAGTGAACCATAATGAATCTGTAAGCTCCTATGATATCATTCCTCTCTTGTCACTCCTCCAGCGACTTGAACGTTAGCAGCACTGATAAAGACATGCTCATGACCTCAGATGAATTTCTAATCAGTTCTGGAGGATAATCACATGGAACCATTTAAAACATTTTTACAAGCTCTGTTATGAGTCAGGCTTAAAATTGTTTGTTTACTCCACTGCTGTATTTATTTTGGTGTTATTCTTTTCAGTAGAACAAGAAAACAGTGTTTTCTGCTGGAGACCTACCAAATAAAAGCAAGCATTATCTCCTGAATGCTATCAAGTTCCCACAGGATTGGGTCTGAAGATGTAAGCCAAATCAAAGAACAAGCCTTCTCATAGATCACATACAGTATATGTATATGTTTTGTTATGTAAGAGCCAGCAAATTCCATCTACTCTTTCAAGTTAGCAGAGAAATTCAATTATAAAATAGACTATAGGCTCCCAAATTGTCAACTGGGCCTGTTTAGGAGATACTAAATAAGTGGTGGGGGGGGGCACTCAGCATAAAGGTAAAATTTA
This sequence comes from Xenopus laevis, assembly GCF_017654675.1. Classification (NCBI taxonomy): domain Eukaryota; kingdom Metazoa; phylum Chordata; class Amphibia; order Anura; family Pipidae; genus Xenopus; species Xenopus laevis. The sequence goes on along the minus strand of NC_054383.1, from coordinate 107,484,791 downwards.
GGGGCAGATTTTGCTTTCTTTCCCACTTGCCAGAGATTCCTAAGGAAAGAAAACATTCTTTCCATATATAGTTCTCTAGTTTTTAAATGTTCCTTATAATATTTTGAGGCAGTGGAGTGACTGCTTGGGTGCGATTTCATCCAGGTCCACGCCCACATGGGGGCAGACCATCATGAGGACGGTGGGGGAAGATATTCATGATGGTGTGTGCATGTCCAGAGGGTAAGGGAGACGTTCAAGGCACGGAGGGGGCTGTCCAAAGGGCAGGAGCCTGTGTAAGGTTGCTTTATAGATTATAGGGCTCTACATTGGGCTACTCCGTCCAATTTCCCTTCGTCGTCAAGTTTGCAAAACAGTGGAAAAATTAGGTGAAATGCGAAAAAAATTGTGAAAAGCATTGAAGTCAACCGTTGTTTTTTCACAGTGTAATTTTTCGTGCAAAAGGCATTGAAGACCGTGGGAGTTTTTTCACTGTGTTTTGTTTCAAGCAAAATGCATTAAAGTCAGTGGGCGTCTTTTTTTCAAGTTTACTTCTCATGCCAAATGCATTGAAGTCACTCTAAACGCATTGGAGTCACTTGGAGTTTTCATTAAGTTTTTTCTCAATCCAAATGCATTAGGGCAGTTTCACCAACCAGTGGCTCACAAGCAACATATTGCTCACCAACCCCTTGGATGTTGCTCTCGGGAGCCTCAAAGCAGTTGCTTATTTTTGAATTCCAGGCTTGGGGCAAAGTTCTTTTTGCATGAATTCACATGTACTGACAAACAGAGCCTACTGCAGACTACCAGTCCACATAAGGGCTACCCAATAGCCAACCAGAGCCTTTATTTGGCACCCTAAGAAACTTTGTTCATGCTTTTGTTGCTTCCTGCTTTGAATTTGAATGTGGCTCACAGGTATAAAAAAAAAGGTTGGGGACCCCTGGTGAAAGAATTCACTCATCATTAGTTATTATTAAGGCTCACAATTAAGAAAACATTTTTGCCTTGTCCTTTGCAGATCATTATTATATTGTCTATATAGCCGCTCTACAACAAAATCTGTGGTGCCTGACCCTCCATAAACCTCTGTTCCCAGTTCCCATAGTTTCCCATATATAGATTGGGGATGAAGATACTTATTGGCTTGCCGACCTTATGATTACAAAATCAGTTATTATGCCGCAAAATAATTATGCAATATAATGGATTAATCCTTTTGCATATTGTTTAAAGGACAAGGAAATTTGGAAATAGAACATTCCACTGTTGCTTCACACTTCATGTCTTCGTCTTCTTCTTTTTCCTCATTTTCAGAGTCACCGACTCCTAGTGCTTATAAGGTGAATCAGACACATTCATTTGATTTCCAGGATGAGAGAGCGCTATATACCTTGAATGCCCTAGCTAGTGAAACGAACACCAGAGCCCTAAATATCTGTGGTATAGATATGAATGACTTAAATGATCTATGAGGAAAATCCAAATTTTACCCAGTACATTTTAGATCCTCTAGTGTTGATACTTTTCAAAACGTGATTGAACAATATCTCATTAAACTTAAAAACTCTACACATAGAAAAGATTCTAACCTTAGTGCCAATGAACAAAAAGCCCTAAGGGAATTAAAATTAAATCAATTCGTACGGCTGATAAAGGAGGCAAAGTGGTTGTACTAGATACATGTGCATATACATGTGCATATATTAAAGAAGCTTACAGACAGCTTCACGATGAAAATGCATATCAAAAATTGGCCTTTAATCCGCAGGAGACTTATAAAGAAATTTTATTGAAATTGGTGGAAATGGGATATCAAAGAGGGGTATTTAGTTATAGAGTGAAGAATCACCTTGTACCCGAGAATGCTAATATTCCCATTTTCCACCATTTCCCTAAAATACATAAGAACAAATTTCCTCCTGAAGGTATGCCTATAGTCTCTTGTGTAGGATCACTAAATGAAAATTTATCTGAATTAGTAGACATGTTATTACAGCCACTTGTGAAGCGTTTAGAGTCTTATCTACGGGATACCAAACATTTTTTACAAACATTGGATAAATTCGATTGGGATGTAGCTAAATATAGTTGGGCTACAGTGGATGTAGTTGGATTATATACATGCATTCCACATGAAAAAGGCCTCGAGGCAGTGAAATATCATCTAATAACTTATAGCAACTATGATGATACAGTGATAGACTTCATTCTAAAAGCATTAGAATATCTGTTAATGCATAATTTTTTCAAATTTGATTCCATTTTCTACCTCCAAAAGTGTGGGACATCAATGGGAGCTAAATTCGCTCCAACATATGCCAACCTGTATATGGGTTGGTGGGAAGAGACCCACATTTTTGGAGGTAAGATATCCATGCTAGATAAGATAAAATTTTATAAAAGATATGTGGACGATTTACTTTTCATCTGGAGTGACACACAGAATGAGTTTGACAACTTTGTTGCGAAGCTCAATGAAAATAAATGTAACTTACAGTTTAACAGTGAGTTTAATCAACAAAAAATTAGCTTCTTAGATCTTGAGCTAACCAATGATAGAGAGACCATAGTGAGCACGGTGTTTCGGAAAGAAACTGCAGGGAATACCTTACTTAGAGCTGACTCCTGTCACCCCAAACATGTATTTAAAGCCATACCTTTTGGTCAATTTCAACGGCTTCGACGAAATTGCAGTACTGATGAAGAGTTTATTAAAAAATCAATTGACCTGAGAGATCGCCTTTTACAAAGAAATTATTCATTTGATCTTTTGAAATCTTCTTTTTTGAAAGCTTTTAGGATTAATCGAGCAACCCTTTTAAGTGAGAGTAAAAAACAAGGAGAAAAAATCAAATATAATAGAAAAAAGGATGAAAAACCTATGTTCATTACATCGTTCAGCAGACAATACCATAAAATAAAGACACTAATAAAGAAGAACATACCTATTCTGTTTAATGATGATAGTTTACATAACATCTTAAAAGATGGTTGCAAATTCGTTACACGAGGAGCACCCACGCTTGGTAATCTATTGGCACCGAGTGCAGTACCAGGCAAAGTAAAGACAAAAACCTGGTTACATGTAAATGGCACTTATAAATGTGGTGCAAATAGATGTGTTACATGTGAAAGAGTAATGGTATCGAAAGATTTCGTAAGTAAAAGCACAGGAAAATCATTTAAAATGAATCATTTCATAAATTGTAATACCAAATTTGTTATCTATCTGCTGAGTTGCTCTAAATGTGGCATACAATATGTTGGGTGTATGTCCAGGAATTTAAAATGCAGAATGAGAGAACATATACATCACATAGCCTCCCGCAGTCATTCCACGGTAGTATCTAGGCATTTTCTTGATTGTAATAATGGTGACGTAAAGTGTTTGGACATTCAAGGCATAGAAAAAATTGAGCCGGTCTATCGAGGAGGCAATTTAATGGAAAGGCTTCTCCATAGAGAAGCATTCTGGATTTTTACACTGGGAACTCGCCAACCTGCAGGCCTAAATCTTAGGTTTGACAAATTTGCCATGTTTAATTTAATTTTGTTTAATTCTGTGTCCTTGTGCAAAATTTAGTTAAAAAATTGAGTTAGATATTGATAACATGGCAATTAGAACATTTTCTTATCTATGCCTTTGAACTCCATACACTTTGTGTCAAATACGTCTATCACCGTATCCAGTTGTCTCACAAGTGGCTGCTTATATATACAATGTATACTATACATCGCTGAAAATCTTGTCTCACTCCACATGCTTCATTATGATCATAAAATAATTTTACTCCCATTTTGGGTATAGCTTATCAGGGTAAAATTCATTAGCCTAGGAATAATGATTTACTTAAATTATTTAAATTATTTACATTATTAATCATGAATTGTTAAATATTAATTATCGATAATTATTATTAATGCCCTTTTGTCTTTATCTATTTACAATTTACGGTATATACTAAAATTATGAATTACTAAATATTTATGACATCATTGACACATTGACATTAATTTCTTATAATCATTTAATACATTAAGATGAACTTAAACTTTTTAAAATTTAACCGTTTTTGTTAAATATTCATAGTCAATATCTGTTGAATGAAATTGAGGGTTTATTCATTTGTTAATTCATTTGTTTGTTCATCTTTGTATTTTCCTTGGCTTTTTTCATATTTTGCTTTCAAACAACATTTTTACCTATGTTTTAACAAACAAGTATGGTTCTATACGGCAGGGTTTTAATTAACTCATAGCAACAATAAGGACATCGCTAACATCTGTTTTTTATTCCAAATGATTGAATTAAATTAGTGATGTCATTTCCTTTGAGAATCGTTTCAAAAAGCCGTTGAGAGTTTGTGTGAACTTGTGCCTATGACTACGTATCGCATGGATACGAAACGCGTCAGGACAGTTTGGTTTTAATGATTTGAAATAAAAGTTGTATTTTACCCATTTGAAGTGACGTCCGGCAGTGCTTGCCTATTTTCTTATACTTGACAGTGCACACACCCCCTGCTACGGGTTCGGGGCGACGCATCCGGACCACTAAAGACTACGGGTGAGTGTTTTCCCATTTATACATCAGCGGCTTTTCTCTTGGCTATTCGTTCAAGTGCTGGACCTGGGGTCTTTACACCCAGGTCACGTTTGTTGCTGGGTGAGCAAGATTTTTTTTTCTCATCCAATTAGATTCCTTTCATTTGTTCACATATGACCCCCTGCGAGACTGTGCAGCTTTAAATTTTCTTGTATATTTATAAAGAACAAGGAAAGGCAAAAAAAATGCAATCCCATTTTTACTTTCTTTAATGAAAAAGAAACCTATCTCCAATATACTTTAATTAAAAAATGTGTACCGTTTTTATAAGGAACCTGACTGTATGCAGTGAAATTCTCCCTTCATTTACTGCTGTGGATAGGAATTGTCAGACGGTCCCTAACTGCTGAGCAGGGAAAAATCATACTTATGAACAGCAGGGGGAGCCCCCGCCTTACTTATCAGCCATGCAGAAACAAGCAGCTTTGTTTCTGACGATCCCTAAGCAGCCCAGACCACAATGAGCATGTGCACTTAGTCTTAGTCTTGCAAAAATGTTTAACAAAGTTACAAGATGACAGCCCCCTTTGGCCAACTTTGAAAGCATAAATCATTTGTATGATTAGGCTTTGTGGTGCAGTAAGTTCATGTTTATGTTTAGTATACAAAATACAGCATTTCTAGCCTTATTCTATTTTAGACTTTCCTTGTCCTTTAAGATTTATTACTCTCTCTTGCTTAAAATAGATGGCGTGCAACTTCTGAACTACAACGGGTTACTACAAATCTTTCTCCATTAGTTTAAAAAGAAAAGTCTCCTTGTGAAGAGCTACACAAGTAGAACGAGGTGTGTTCAGTACACCACTACTGTTTATCTTCTTTTACAAACTTAGTTCTACCGCGGCCTGGACAGATCCTGAAGAAAACAATGAAAACACTACTTTTGGGAGCCAAATTAGCTAATAACGCAATAGGAATTTTAATGCAAAGTTGAACATTCTTGTTGAACAATGTTTGGAAACGAGGAGTGTTTCCCGTGGATTATTAACTTTAAAGGGAGTGGCTATAGTCTATCAACAATTAAATGAGAGTGTGTAACAACTGACTGCACAATTCACACAAAAGCTTAGTTAGTATAACAGCCAGTGTTCCATTAGCAAAAACAGTAGGTATCACATATTCTTGTATGGAATTAAGAGAACATTTAATTAGATTGGTGGGAATGGGAACAGGCAATTTAATGAACCGAGCTAGCTCAGAAAAAAGTAGTTTGCTTGTGAAGTACCTATTTCATTTATGCAGGAACAGCCTATTGCATAAACACAATTGACTTTATTTCCAAAGAACTGACAGACTGTCCCCTTGTGCATCACTTATAATTCCATTGGATATTAGCGATTGTTTTGTAGAGCAACTGCTTTTCGCCAAGGTCACACATGCTTATTATAATTAAAAACTATCCATATTGTCAGCCTACCAGGTGCCTGCAAGTTGCAGCAATTAAAGTTCAATCTTGTATCTTAGAAATGCAAATGAAAATATATTTTTTTAGATCATTCTATTGTGAAAGTGATGAAAGAGCCATTTAAATGCCTAGACAGTTGTACAAAATGAAGTTGTCAGGGCTCAAGTGATTACACTTATTTTAAACACAAAAGATTTCGTTAAGCAAAGATAATTGAATCTTTGAGCGATACCCCCTTATTTTTTCTGGTGATCTTGCCACCTTATCTTATTGTTTGTATTCCTGTGTAAGAATGAACCCCATTGTATTGTGAACAGCTTATCTGTAGTGTTTATACTCAACGCCTTCTCTTTTGCACCAGTGTATATTGGCAAGTAACCCAATGGTCTATAGAGGATCATGATGCTGGGGGCAGGGGGTGGAAAAGGGAAAACCAGAAACAAGAAGTGTAGCAAGGTCTCACTTCTGCACAGAATTTGTGATTGGTAGCACAAAACAGGAGCCTCATATGCACTCTGCTTGGCACGTCTCTAATAATAATATACGAGAGTCCTAATATTGGGCGTTCATCTAAAATTGTATTCCTATTTTCCTAGCTAGAATTAGAAAGACCTGCCCTGCTGCGAGAGCCATAATGAAGGTTTTAATTGTAAAACCACAGCACAGATGCATTTTAAAAGGTTCTGTTGCTAAACAACAGATAAACTGATATTTCTTTGGCAAACTATTTGGATTACAGATAGGATAATACTGATATAATACACAAAAGCCATGAATATCCTGTAATTTATATCCGTATAAACGGTGAGTTCTGATGTCATCAGTTATAAACAGTGAGTTCTGATGTCATTTCTGTCACATGACTCACTGAAATTTGTGTATCATAATAAATAAAGTACCCCCACTTGCAAAATATGAGGATATTAGAAGTTACCTCAGAGTTCCGTGACCTGTATAAAAACACTCAGCCTTCAGAAACTCCTCGGTAACTTATCCTTATATTTTACAAGCGGGAGTACTTTATTCACTATATAAACATAGGTAAATAAGGATATATCCTCAGTCAGTAGGTTTGACTCCAAATGTCACTGTAATTGACCTTCAAACTGGGTTTTTTTCAAGTGTGTCTAGGAGAGCAAACGGGAATTCTCTCTAAGGGTAAGGGCACACCTGGCAATTCGGGGAGTTTTAGTCGCCTGGCGACTAATCGCCTCTTCTTTAAGGCGACTAATCTCCCGGAACGGCTTCCCCCTGTCTTGAAATGAAAAATCCCATGCGGCATGGCACACGCGGCGCTTTGTATTCTGAAGTCGCCCGAACTTTCCTCGTGAGGCAACTTCAGGCGACTTTGGAAAAAACGAAGCGCCAAGTGTGCCATGCCGCAGGTGATTTTTCATTATAGCCGGCGGAAGACAGGGGGAAGCCATTCAGGGAGATTAGTCGCCCCCCAAAGAAGAGGCGATTAGTCGCCAGGCGACTAAATCTCCCCCAATCGCCAGGTGTGCCCTTACCATTAACCTTATCCTGGTTGGCAATTAGACTGCCGATACTCCAAGCCCCATACAGTGTAACAACCACTGCCCTAAGCTCTCCCATTACTTCTAACTCAGGGAAACACCCATTCTACAGGAAGCTTCTAGTGTACAGAGCTTGAAATATGTTCTTGCTATAATATAATGTACAGGTATGGGAATCGTTATCCAGAATGCTCGGGACCTGGGGTTTTCTGGATAATGGATCTTTCCTTAATTTGGATCTTTATGTTTTAAGTCTACAAAAAACAATTTAAACGTTAAATAAATAGGCTGGTTTGGTTCCAATAAGGATTCATTTTATCTTAGTTGGGATCAAGTACAAGTTACTGCTTTATTATTACTGAGAAAAAGGAAATCGTGGATATTCTATGACAGATGGCCTTTCTGTAATTCGGAGCTTTCTGGATAACGGTTTCTGTATAATGGATCCCAAACCTGTATTAATAATAAGTTCCACTTCATCTTGATTACTCATTAAGGGCTATATATCTAGAAGCACATTTTGGAAGGAATTCCTAGCCTGTTGAATTCCTAAACAAGGGAACCACACTGAAAAGGTAACAGATAATACAGGCATGTATTAGGCAAATCATGAGTACTGCAATTGAATAAGCAGTCACATTCAGAAATCTGTGGGTATAACATGTAAAATTGCCTTCCAGTGAAGAATAGGCATTTCCAGGTTCCTGCCAAACAGTTTGCTCATGCTTTACTAGATCAATAGCATTTAGCAGATATGGGATTGCTTATCCTAAACCCCATTATTCAGAAAGCTCAAAATTATGGGAAGGGCATATCATAGACTCCATTTTAAGCGAATCAAAGTTTAATTTTAAAAGTACCTTGCTAATACTAAGCTGCATTAATCCATATTGGTGGCAAAAATCATATTGGGGTTAAATGATTTTAAGCAGTATTAAATTGGTTAGTATGCTGAAGAATGGCTAATTCTAAGCAACTTTTCAATTGGTATTCATTTTTTCTTCTTTATCAGTTTTTTTAAATTATTTTACTTTTTCTAGCTTTCAAATGGGGGTCACTGACCCTAGCAGCCATTGCTCTATAAGGCTACAATTTTATTGTTACTGTTACTTTTTATTTCTCATCTTTCTATTCTAGGCCCTCTCCTATTCATATTTCAGTCTCTCATTCAAATCAATGCCTGGTTGCTAGGGTAATTTGGACTATAGCAACCAGATAGCTGCTGAAATTATAAACTAGAGAGCTGCTACATAAAAAGCTAAATAGTTAAATAACCAAACAATGCATCACTAGAAGATGTTTTTGTAAAGGGGAACTTGTATATCATTGTATGTTGTATATTAATTGAACAGAGGCAATGTAATTGTCAGGACAATATAAACTGTCAGTTTACTTCTATCTGTTGACTGCAGTGCACTGCAGATTTCTGAAGATGGCACTAAAGCCTAGAACAGCATTTCCTAAGGGTTTAGTGCAATCATATAGTTAATTGCAACAGTCATTTATTTGGTATATAATATTTATAATATAATAACATGCCCGGAATATATGCGATTTGACCATGTCTTTATGTTTGTTTGTTTGTTTGTTTGTTTATTATTTACATTAGTTCTTCGACAATACATCTGGAATTATTTGTATGCATACATACATACACATCCCATAAAACTGAGTACAGTGTCACTTTTAAAGATGGAAGCAGGCTTTTTCTTATGGAAGAAGGCTTTCTAACATCGGGTTAAAGTACCGAGTATATGTGTAGAGCTATAAATATATAAATTATGGTCTGTGATTTAGTAGGTTTTGGGTATTGAGTTAGTCATTTATGTTACATTTAGATGGCATTAACCAAAATAACTATATAAATAATTTTTATGAAATAATTAAACATATTCTTTTATATGACACACATCATATCAGTGAATGCTATTTTTTTATCACTGTTGCATTGTTTTAAGTGATAAACATTGATTATTTGTATGTACAGAGGCACTCTCTTGACTCATATTAGATTAGCCAGCACATTATTGTGACCTTAAAGAAGAAGGAAAATCATTCTGCACCTGGGAGTGCCAAATTTTAGGTACCCCCAAGTGATTGTATTGACTTACCTGAAACCCCGGGCTAGTTGTTGTCAGTCTCATTAAATGGTATTTAGTTTTTAATAATTTTATGCCATTGTATCGATTATAACTTGTCTTTCATCTGCATAAAATTTGCTGTCATACTGTTATTATTTGTTTATCATGAAAATCAAATAAAATATTTTCATTTGAAACCCCGGGCCGGTGCTCCTATCAGCAGAAAACTGCACCAGCCCGGGGTTATACCAGTGAGCACCACGGAGCGATCATCTTCCGGCTTCTTCTTGCTTCAAATTTCCCGGGACAAACGCATGTGAAGTTGAACGAAATAGCTGACTTTTTAGTTAAAGTTCGGCTTTTTGTTCTACTGCGCATGCTCAACCGCGCGAAGAAAGCGGAAGACAGAAGAGAAGCGATCCGTGGTGCTCACTGTTATAACCCCGGGCCGGTGCCCTAACTGAAGAAGTGTGGGTGTAAAACACAGAACCTTGTCCGTTCTTTGGCGGCCCTTATTTTAAAATGGAAATTTTTTATTTTGGATTACCCAATGGCACATACTACTAAAAAAGTACATTATTATGAAAATGGTTTATTTACATGAAGCAGGATTTTACATTTGAGCTGTTTTATGCAATGTATTTTTATAGAAACCTACATTGTTCAGGGGGTATAGTTTTCCTTTAAAAGCTAGTAGCCCAGTTCCAATGCCTTCTCTTGCAGTGAAACTTACCAAGGGCTGGAAAAAAAAAACATACATCAGTTCCTCGCTGTTAGACTAGGTACCATATAGCAAGACTTAAGTTTCTAAGGCATTAGATGCATTGAACAGAAATAGTATGAGATTTTAGGGCAAGAATATCAGCACTGCCGGGATTAATCTAAGCACATTTTCTGCAGGTACACAGAGCCTTTTGGCAGGGATTACTAGGCACTCCACTATCATGGCTACTTTCCAGCTTTGCTGAAGATTAATCAAGAGTTAAATAGGGAAAATAAATCTGAGAACAAGTAATGCCAGGTCACTGTAAACCGAGAGAAAGTCGGCATTAAGATTACATAAGTGGGAAAGTAGAGAAATAGAAAGTATTTAGCAGTTACAGAGTGACACTTGCTCGCTCTCCTTCTTGTAAAGGCATCAAGGCCTTAAGTGCCATTTGATTGAATAGTTTGATTTTGTTACTGATGAGGGTGTGTCAGGTAGAGGAGGCCTGGAGGTTTGTCTTCTGTATTCGTCCCATCCCCCTAAGTTGGACAGCATTATACAGAGTATTTAGCTGACATCAGGACCGGATTTACATAGCGGGCACCCCTAGGCCTGCTGACATTCGTCACCCCCATCCCCTCCCTTTTATTCGCACTAATTTTCATCATCGGGACTGGAGCAATGAGGATTGGCGCACAGGAAATGTAAAAAACTATTTTATTAGTATTTCTGGACCAATGTCGCAATGTCAATTTTCGCAATCACAAACCATTTTTTGCGAAAAATTTTTTTTAACAAAACTCCAGAGCAGGTGTTAAAGGTTTGCAATTCGCAATTAAGATTCACAATGCAATAAAAGCTTAACGAAGAATATTCAATTGTGAATTTTAGAAAAATAATCCAAATGTGCATCACTATACATGTTTGTTAATACCAGTGTGTTGTTTTTGTGCACCGCTGCTTTTGAAGCTAACAATTCAGAACAAGGAAACCATAATCAGCCTTAATTTGTTCATGGCTGTTAAAGCCTAGTTATGAGAAATCAATGCAGTATGCCTCTATGAAGCAGATTAAGGGAACATAACATTAGCTCTTTCAGGAATTCAAGCAATAATCCTATTATGTCTTCCCAGTTAGGAGAATTGGACATCCAGCAGGTGTATATATTTATATTACTGTGGATATGTTCATTGAACCTAGGCGGAGGCTTCCAAACAGTGGATGGAGGGGTCCAGCCTCAATATCAGGCAGGATAAGATATGGGGTGAGTTCTCTTGGAATACTATGGCAGGTTATAGCAATTAGGTGTCTCTAACCTAGTAATGAAGGAAATAACCATATGTCTGACTATACAGGGGTCTTGAAACCATTCTTAAAGTGGCTGTTCACCTTCAAAAACTAGTTGTTTTCAGATAGATCACCAGAAATAATGACTTTTTCAATTACTTTCTATTTTCTATGTGTCACCGTTTTTGTAATATTGAAGTGTAAAGGGTAATTTTTCACATTTTAAAGCAGCTCTGGGAGGGGGGTCGCCGACCCTGTAAACTGTTCTAAATTGATACATGTGGGGGCACAATTACTTAGCTCGAGTGAAGGAATAGAATAAAAAAATACGAAGTACTGTCTCTTTAAAAAATACTTTGACCACCTACTTCGCCACCTAAAACCTACCGAGCATCAATGTTAGCCTATGGGGAAGGTCCATAGGCTTTCTAGCCAATTTCTGGTCGAAGGAAAATCGTTCGATCGATGGATTAAAATCCTTCGAATCGTTCGATTCGAAGGATTTAATCGTTTGATCGAACGAATATCGCTAAATCCTTCGACTTCGATATTCAAAATCGAAGGATTTTACTTCGATGGTCGAATATCGAGGGTTAATTAACCCTCGATATTCGACCCTAAGTAAATCTCCCCCTTAGTTGATACATTTCTTATCTTTGTCCCTGCTGAGCAGAATCTGGGTTTCATTACAGGCAGCTGTTAGACTTGATACAATAGATGCTAATACTCCAAAGATGCTGCTGAGAAATGTATCAATTTATGGGCCCATTTACTAAGGGTCGAAGTGAATTTTCGAATTCAAAAACGTTGCATTTCGAAGTCATTTTTGGGTACTTCAAAAAGGCCAAAATTCGATTTGAATTGAAAATACTTCACAAATTCGACCATTCGCAAATCGAAGTACTGTTCGTTTCGAACGATTTAATCGTCCAGAGACAGGGAGATTAAACTTAAGTCTTCGAAAGTCTTTATTTCTGGGGAACAATCTGAAAACAACTGAACTTAAAAAAGTGTTTTTGACTGAAATGCCATATACTGTGTGTGTGTGTATATATACAGTAATATATAAAATACACAAAAGCCATGAATATCCTGTAAATCAGGGGTCCCCAACCGCCGGGCTGCGGCCCAGAACCGGGCCGCGGACACTCCTGCACTGGGCCACCGAGACCAGCCCACAAAAATGAGTTGCGACGAAATGGACGCCGGCGCACCCAAATTGGACACATCGCAATCAAACTTGCTGCCCACCCCAGACCCCGCCTTCCCCTTCCCTGACCCCACCCCGGTCCAGAATTTTTTTTGCACCGGTCCCGGGACCAAAAAAGGTTGGGGACCGCTGCAGTAAATTATTATTATTATTTTTTATTTTGCATTTTGATTGAAATAAATCACTTTTCACAGTTATTATTATACTGTATATACATTATTACTATTATTATTATATAATTAAGTTGTACATAAATATAAGGAAATTCACTCAAATGGCGGATTATACTTATATATATATACAGTATATACACGCACACACACAATTTAAAATTAATAATAAGTATAAAAATGAATAAAAACATATATAGCATAGATAGAAACATGAGTATTTTTACCCGTTGTTTTGCGAGGCAATCTTTCTGCAGAGCAGCAGCAACAGCAGCAAGAGGCAGTTGGAAAGTGAATTTCATAGAATCAGACCTGATGTTTCCATGTTCTAGTAGTGAAATGAAAGGTTAATTCACATCAACTGCCCATTTAACAAGGTTTTCCCAGGAAGATGGTTTTCACAAAGTGCTGAAGTGACCCCCCCACCTCATCTTTTCTGGGTCCTGGTATCTCATCATTTTCCATAAAAGCTTTGAATTACAGGAATGCCATCTCCCATAGGGTCATATTTACTAAAGGGTGAAGTGACTAACGCTGGCGTAATTTCACTAGCGAAGGAGATAGACTCTAGCAGTACTTCGCTCCCTAACGCCAGGCGAATTTGCGCTCTGGCGAAAGGACGTAACTGCGCAAATTCACTAAGATGCGGATTTTACTGAACGTTACCTCTTGCACCAGACTTGCCTTCACCACCTCAGACCAAGCGAAGTGCAATAAAGTAGATAGGATTTCCTCAAAATTTAGTTGAAAATTTTTCTAAGTCCCAAAAAACGCTGGTGTCTTCCTTTTTACAGGGTGATAGGCTGCAAAAGTTCGTAAATTTTTTATGGGGTAACTGCTCATGTGTAGGGCATTATAACAAATCTATTTTATTTTATTAAGGTTTCCCGGGCTTCTGTAATGTATTTGCTGCAACATATACATCCATTGTACTTTAACTTCCCGCCGTATGCAAATTAGGCAACGATAGCTCAACTTCGCTTTGCTTGCTGCAGTGACGTTAGCGCAACTTCACCAGTTGGATTTTAGTGAATTAGGGTTGTCGTGGCGAATCTACGCCTGGCGAAGTGTTGCAATGGGAGCGAAGCCGTCGCTGCAGCATTTTCGGAGGTTGTTAAATTTGACCATATAGACTTTAGTTTAATTTAATAAATAAAGTTTTCTAAAAATGATTTCTCTGTAATAATAAAACAGTGCCTTGTACTTGATCCCAACTAAGATACAATATAATGAATCCTTGTTGGAGGCAAAACCAGCCTATTAAGTTAAATTTAAGTTTTAATTATTTTTAGTAGAATTAAAGTATGAAGATCCAAATTATGTGAAGACCCCTTATGCAGAAAACCCCAGGTCCCGAGCATTCTGCATAACAGGTCCCATACGTACATGGTTTCACTTCTACTATCAAGTTGCTAAAATAGAATTTAATTTTCATAATGTTTTTATATGTACTGTTTAGCATGACATCAGAAATCAAAATCAATTGATTACAACATTGTGATTAACACTGTGATTACAATCAACATAGCCTTGCAAAAGGTCAACTAAAACTGCTGTTTTTACTGTAACATAAAAGATATACTGAAGATTTTGCTAATTTTCTGACTTTGCCTATAAAACTGCAACTTTGATGGAAATCCCAATATGTCTGTGAAACGGTCTGATTCAAAACACATTGCTCTATTGTTATAAAAATCTTCAGCTACTTTGTCAGGCATGGTATGTTGTATGTAAGTATGTTGTATGGGACAATAAAGAACTTCTATTTGGCAAAGTGAAAGAAAAATAAATCGATATTTTAATACCTGGCTTTAATCTGGTTGAGATAAATAGAATGTGGGAACATGATGTTCATTCTTTTATAAAGTTACACCTTCTAGGGGGTTACTTATTACATTTTGAATGCCAAAAACAAAAAAAGAATTTGAGTTTTTTTTTACTTTTTAATATTTTTCTCTACATTTATTATACCCCGAGGATGGAAAAAGTTTGAATCCAAATATTCGCCTTCTCAGACCTACTGAGGTTGTATATCAGTAAATGGGAGAGGTCCCTATCCTATTTGTAAGTTTCTGTGGTCTGCGCTGGTTTAGACATGTCATCAGTTTCCCAGGTGCCTTCAGACTTTTGCTCTGATAAACTTCAGTCTCTCTTTACTGCTGTACTACAAGTTGGAGTGATATAACCCTCACCCTTTCCCCCACTGCAGCCCATCAGCAGAACAATGGGAAGGTAACAAGATAACAGCTTCATGGTAGATGAGAATAGCACTCAATAGTAAAAATCCAAGTCCCACTGCGACTCATTAAGTTACATTGAGTTAGTGAAACAATAGCTTAACTGACAGCAGTTCCATCATGAAGTGTTGGCTCCTTTTGAAAAGCACAGGATCAGGCAAAATTACCTGAGATGGCTCCCTACACACCAATAGTACTAAAAAAAACACTTTTTGGTTCAGGAATATATTTTAAAAGGTAGAGTAAATTATTTGCAGTGTAAACAGTCTAATTTAAAAATAAAAACGACACCATAAAAAAAGCATAAATACATCATGACAGAATCCATTTAAAGTAGTATGGTGGCATTTGTGTTTATGTATTTAATACTTAATTCTTAGCATATTTCTTTTATCCGTGCTTATGCATTAGTTGTACTGGCATAACCTTATTCTCCTAGCGTTACCTGCCTCAGCCTTTCAATTCCTTGTCAACTGAAGGCTGAGAATTAATCCTGCATGTAATGAAGGGTTGCTGTTGCCTTGAAGTGGTTTCAAGATTCTGCCAAGCATCTGCTGCCAGATATTTTTGGCCATCCATAACATCGATTAGTGCTGTCACTCAGGACCTTATTTACATGACTCCAAGACATTTAAGCCTATATACAGAGGCAGACTTCATGCAAAGAGTACTGATTTAAAGTAATCATGAGGTTGTTTTTTTGTTTTCTGTAACTGCTAGTAATGCTAATGGACAATTATTTATATTCCCCTCTATTTTTTATAATGTTGTGCCTGCCACCATGGTCAGTCGTCATTAAACCATCATTATGCTGAACAGAAAACACAGCACGTTTTGCATTGCTTGCTAAGTATGGGTGCTCCCATGTCTGAGAGGCCTCATTAAAAAAGTTACAGCTCAGAAAATGAAGCTATTCTATTATGTCTGATAATAATCTGGTCACTGGAGGCTAATTTTTCATGAGAATTCTCGGATGATGTTACGGAATCAGAGCAATCGTGACTTGTCCCACTCACAGGAATACAAAGATGCAAGAAAATAAATGAGGCTCTACAAGCAGAATATGCTGAGGCATTTTATTGTACACAGTAAAATATGTGGATGCAAATCCTACTTATGGTATTAACAAGCTATTTATAGAACTGTTTGTGAGATGTACAAAATAGCAACGACAGCAGCTTCTTCATTGCAAGTGTTTTATAGTTTCCCTTTGGCTTTCTCACCACCCCCCTCTGTTATCAAAACAAGTGTTTATTTAGTTGAAGCAAGTCCTTGAAATACATTATATATGGGCGCTACTTTAACGTAAGCTTCCACCACAATTGCGGAGGCCCATTTATTAACGGTCAAATTTTTAGTGGTATTAAAGGAAATCACGATTAAACTCTATTTCTCTAAAGCCACAAATGCCATGAAAGTTATTAAAAGATCCGAATATAAAAAGCACAAATGAAAAAAAAAATGCCGAAGGATCCAAAACAAAATATGAATATCTCTAAAACCTCTAAAAATGTGAGTTTTTTACATAGTAACATAGTAAATAAGGTTGAAAAAAGACACGTCCATTGAGTTCAACCTTTTTTTTTTTTATTAACTACCTATCTGCCAGTTGATCCAGAGGAAGGACAATTACTAGCGAAAAAAATCCTCTAAAAGTGTGAATGTTTAAAAAAAAAAAGGTCCCACAGGATCAGCACAGCTCCCACTGACTTCTATGGAACCTTGACTGCTTTTAAATGGTGAAGTTTTGTATTAGGGCAGAGACAGACGAGAATATTCAGGGAGATTTAGTCGCCGGCGACAAATTCTTCGGGCGACTAATCTCCACGAACTGCCTCCCCGCCGGCTAGAATCAAAATCACCGTCTGGATGGCACTTGGATCGCTTCGTTTTCTGAAGTCGACCCGAATTTGCCTCAAGAGGAAACTTTGGGCGACATCGGAAAACATAGCACTCCAAGGGGCCGATTCATGAAGCTCGAGTGAAGGATTGGAATTAAAAAAACTTCGAATTTCGAAGTGTTTTTTGGGCTACTTCGACCATCGAATGGGCTACTTCGACCTTCGACTACTACTTCGACTTCGAATCGAACGATTCGAACTAAAAATCGTTCGACTATTCGACCATTCGATAGTCGAAGTACTGTCTCTTTAAGAAAAACTTCGACCCCCTAGTTCGGCAGCTAAAAGCTACCGAAGTCAATGTTAGCCTATGGGGAAGGTCCCCATAGGCTTGCCTGAGATTTTTTGATCGAAGGATATTCCTTCGATCGTTGGATTAAAATCCTTCGAATCGTTCGATTCGAAGGATTTAATCGTTCGATCGAAGGAATAATCCTTCGATCGTTCGATCGCAGGATTTGCGCTAAATCGTTCAACTTCGATATTCGAAGTCGAACGATTTTAGTTCCTAGTCGAATATCGAGGGTTAATTAACCCTCGATATTCGACCCTTCATACATCTGCCCCCAAGTGCCATCCTGCCTGGCCATTTAGATTCTAGCCAGCGGGGAGGCAGTTCGGGGAGATTAGTCGCCCGAAGAAGAGGTGATTTGTTGCCAGGCGACTAATCTCCCCGAATCTTATCGTCTGTCTCTGCCCTTAAAGTTTTTCATGGTCTTTACACTTAAATCTCGAATTTTTAGAGAAATAAAATAAAAGTGAAAAAAAGGAAATCCGAATTTTAGTAAATCAGCCCCTTGAAGGCACATTTATCAAGGGTCAAATTTCGAACTCATGTTAGTTTTTTATAACTCCCTTAAATTCAAATGAATTTGAAATTCGACTTGGGGACATTCATTAAAAAAAACAAATACATTTTTTTAAACTTGGATGAAATTAAACAACCTGAAAACCCAAATCGAATTTGATTCATACAAATCGAGTTTTTCTCCTTGAAAAAAAACTTGAATGTCAGGAAGACTACAAACAACTCCAAATTGACTCCTGGACCTCTCCCATTGACCTATACAGTAATACACAGGTTTTAGGTGGCGAATAGTTGAATTTGAATTTTTAAAGGCCCAGAGTACGAAAAATCTCAAAAATCGAATTCTATTGTTTTTTAAATTTTAATCAAATTTGGATCATTCCCTAGTCGCATTTGGCAGTTTTGACCAACAATTTCTTTTTTCAATTTCGACCCTTAATAAATCTGCCCCTGAGTGTTGAGAACATCCAGTTGCTGATTCCAAAAAATAATTGATACATTTAGTTCCCTTACAAAAATCTTATTACAGCTCAAATTTTCATGAACGCTAGGGATGAACAAAAAAAATGCCAACAGCATTATTACAATTTCTCTGTGCATTTTATTTGCACCTGGGAAAAAAACACCGGGAAAAATGTCCGCTGACTCCAATGCATTTGACACAAAAAATAGATACAAAATACCCATTTACTCCTTTACATTAGGCAACATTTTAAAAAATTTTCTCCGGTTTCACAAATCTTTCAGCAAAGTGAGATTGGACGTTTTCACTGCTTTAACCAGCAGTAGCTTTTCCTACATATTTAGCAGGTGCACCTTGACCCTGATGATATTTGTTAAAGAAACGACTGTTATAGTAGTAAATTGTGAGCCCAGTGGTACCAGTTCAAAATGATTCACCAAGAACCCTGCCTGAATCACAAGCCTACACCATTACGTTTCTCAATCTCAAGTCAGCTTCATTACTGGGCCAGAGATCACAGAAAGAAGTGCAAGCCCTGAACAGGTCTGGGACCTATTATCCAGAATGCTTGGGACCTGGGGTTTTCCCAATAAGGGTTTTTTCCGTAATTTGGATCTCCTCATGTAAACATTAAATAAACCCAATAGGCTGGTTTTGCTTCCAATAAGGATTAATTATATCTTTGTTTGGAACAAGTACAAGCTACTGTTTTATTATTACAGAGAAAAAGGAAATCCTTTTTTAAAAAATGAATTATTTGATTAAAATGGAGTCTATCAGAGAAGACCTTCCCATAATTCAGAGCTTTCTGGATAACAGGTTTCTGGATAATGGATCCAATACCTTGTTTGCTGTAATGCCATGCTTTTCCAGTTCTCTTTAGAGCAGCCAGAGTGACATTCTTTATTAAAGATTGATAACTTTCTAGAATCTACATAACGTTATTTCATTTTTCAGCTTATCTTAGTATAATTACTAATGATGTATTACTTGTGACTATCAAAGCAAAATCATTATCTTTACTTTAGCAGGGTCATTGGCATCCTGATTTCATACTGTACCTCTCAACTGAGACTATATGACACATAGCTTAATGACTTGTGCTGTTACATATGAAAATGGCAGTTGTGTTTTCTGATTATATACTGTACAGGTATGGCACCTGTTATCCAGAATGCTCGGGACCTGAGGTTTTACGGATAAGGGGTCTTTCTGTAATTTGGATCTCTATACCTTGAGTCTTCTAAAAAATAATTTAAACATTAATAAAACCCAATACAATTACGATTACCTCCAATATGTATTAATTATAACTTAGTTGAGATCAAGTACAAGGTTCTGTTTTATCATTACAGAGAAAACCATTCGAGGTATTTGATTAAAATGGTGATCGCAGGGCCGCCATCAGGGGGGCACAAGGGGTACAAGTGTACCAGGCCCGGGCCTGAAGGGGGGCCTGGCAGTGCTGAACTTTTCAAAAGAGCCAGGCCCCCCATTGACAGCGCCCAAGCCATGCGTCTCCTTTCGAAGTCCCAAACAGCCGAAATGCGGAAGTGCCAAAAAGCCGAAGTCCCGAAGTGGCGAAAAGACCCGAAGTCACAAAAACAGCCAAAATTGAAGTCTTGAAATGGCGAAAAGACCCAATGTCATGAAAGGAGGCGAAGTTGAAGTCCTGAAGCCTCAAGTTCAATTCCTCTGGATTTTTTTAATCCTCAGGCCACCAATGTATTATTTTAATACTCTAAAGGCCCTGCAACCAATGTTTTTTTTAAAATATTCTTTGGGGCCCCAATTTTTTTTTAACTTGTAAGGGGAGCCCTGGCGCCAATGTATTTTTTAAAAAATATTCTTTGGGGCCTCAATTTTTTTTACTTGTAAGGGGGGCCCTGGCACCAATGTTTTTTTTTTTTAAATGTTCTCTGGGGCCCCAATTTTTTTTTACTTGTAAGAGGGGCCTTGGCACCAATGCTTTTTTTAAAAAAAAAACTTTTATGGGGGGCCCTGGTGCTAATGTTTTTTATAACTTGTGTGTGTGGGGGGGTTACCATTTTTAGCGCTGATGTCTGTATGGTATTTTAACTGTGATGTGGAGATGGCGGGATCTGGGGTGGGGCTTGGGGTCAGGGGGCCCCAAAAATGTTGTTGTACGGGGCCCCGTGATTTCTAACGGTGGCCCTGGCAGATGGTCTTCCCATAATTCGGGGTAACGGGTTTCCGGATAATGGATTCTATACCCGTAACACTTTCCTTTAGGGTTAGGGTTAGGAACGTACTTCGATCGTACTTCGAATCGAACGGTTCGAACAATTTAATCATACGATCGTATGATTTTACTTTGACTGCTAAAAACGTAGCCAAATGTTGCCTATAGGTTCTAGGAGGTCCCCATAGGCTTACATAGCAATTCGGCAGGTTTAAGGTGGCGAAGTGTCGAAGTAGAAGTTTTTTAAAGGGACAGTACTTCGATTATCGAATAGTCGAAGCATTTTCACTTCAAATCGAAGTCGAATTTGGCCTATTCGATGGTTGAAGTACCCATATTTTTGAATTTGAATATTCACTTCGAATTCACTTCGACCCTTAGAAAATGTGCCCCTAAATGTCACTTGATTATTTCATCTTAATAAATTCAAGAGATAACAAGTATTTTATCTGTTATAGGTACAATGTGAGCTAAGGCAGATCATAGAACCTTCATAACCGTTTACTTGTCACGAGCCATCACAAAAAACAGAATAACACACACATGAAAGAGGAGGCTTCGTGACTCATTATCCTTTAACTTTAAATTTCTGCTTATTTGAAAGAGGAGATGGCTGATCTAAACTGTCACAGAGTTATGGATTCAGCATGCCAGAAGCTTTAACATGAATTACACAAGTGAAATGTGATTACAGCCAGAGTACCTAATGAGAAGATTGTTATGCCAATTGCAATTTATTAGAAGTGACCTTGGGCACACAAGGATATTATCTCTTTAGATCCTTGAAATTGCTTCATGCTAATAAGCAACTGTGCTGCAGAAATGCTCTGATCCACTTATGAGTTGGACTAACTGCACCTAATAGAAGCGTATAATAACCAGCCACCCTCCCTTACCAAGATATGACATATTTTATTAACTATGCTTAAATGTATGAAATTCAACGTTATCGCTCGAGCTCAGATTTGATTTTTAAGAATTTTTAAGATGTGTCCTTTTGAAAAACAGAGTGTGATAATGGTGTTAAGGGCAGAGACGCACTGAATGCTATTTCAGGAGATTAGTCGCCCAGCCACAAATCGATTCTTCTTCGGGCGACTAATCTCCCTAAACTAACTACCTTCCCACCAACTAGAATGTAAATCGCCGGGGGATGGCACTCAGGACACTTTGTATTCCGAAGTCGGCCAAAGTTGCCTCACAAGGAAACTTTGGCGACTTCAGAAAGGCGAATCGATACGAGTGCCATCCCGCCGGCGATTTACTAGCCGGCTGGAAGGCAGTTCGAGATTAGTCGCCCAAATGAAAAGCGATTTGTCGCTGGGCGACTAATCTCCCAAAATAACAGCATGTATCTCTGCCCTACTGGGAATTGTACTACTGGGAAGTGTTTGACCAAACAAAGATGTAAAGATGTGAATGAAGCCTCCTCTGGGATAACTACATTTCCATCACTATCCATGATAACATTCGTTTTATTTAATGCACTCATTTTTTTCCCCACATATACCATCATATTGTAAGCTGTACAGATAAACTTTGATACAAGATAACGTCTCAAAATATGTTTTTTTTAAAAAAAAAATGTCACGGAATGTAATGGAATTATGAGCAATGCCCACTGATCGGGCTGAACCAGGAGAACATTTTATGAACATAACTGAAATTTTCATCATGAGACATTTTTCACAATATAAATCAAATGTGAAATAAAAGTGATAGAAAAAAATAATCTTTTAATACAGTGATTCCCAAAATGTGTGTCTGGTCAGCCTGGAAGGGGTCTGGAGAATTGGTAAGGGGGCTTAGCCAGAAGGCCATTTATATGTGTTTGGTCCTCTAGATGAGTGATGAGCACATTTTTCGGCATGTATTTCTGAGTTTTGCCACATGGGATTTATTAGTTGTGCTGTATTTTTAAGCCCGTAATATATGAACTATAGATGGTACATTTGGCATAGACAGCAACAGAGTTACAAGGAGGGTTATATAAATATCGAATTTTAGAGCTTTATGAGCTTTTTTAGACCTTGAATGAACTTGAATGAACTCACAAATGGAATGATTTCAGGGGGAAAAACTCAAGTTGCTCGAATTGATTGAGTTTTGCGCGAAACCCACCGGAAAAAACTGGAACATCGTGATGGCTATTAACATCTTCAAATGGTTCAAGGGTCCTCTGCCACTGACTTCTACATGACCTCGACAGGTTTTGGATGGTGTATTTTTGGTTTTGAGCTTTTTCCAGCTGTGAATGTTCAAGTTTTTTTTGAAAAGTTTTGACTGAAAAATACCTTTAAAAACCCACATTTTTAGTGGAAAAAACAACTCAACCTTTAATAAATCTGTAGTAGTAGATACATTAGTAGTAGATACATTACCAGTCGACCAGAGGTAATGTCAAAAATCATAGACATGTTTTTAAGAAATTGGCAACATGGGAGCCTTTTGTTTCTATTGAAAAATCAGTTCTACCCAGTGGATAGGAGGTTCTCTAACAATGTAGGGCAATTGTGTAGCCGTATACCGAGGGGAAAATGCATGGCAAATTTTGACACAAAACAAAACATGGCAGATTTGCTCAAACCAGTCATCAAGAATTGAAAGTAAGGGGGAAAATGTATTGGTAGCTCAAAAGCAGAAAACACCCATAGACTGTAATTTAGTTTTTTAAGACGCTCCGGGATATCCCCAGGTCTACTTAAATCCCGGCGCGTCTCTCCTCACATCTCCGGGGCGCAGGCGGAGATGTGAAGGCTCCAAGGCTCCAAATAATGTGAACGTTACAAGATTACTACCAAAAAGTAGCTGCAACAAAAAAAAAAGTTGCCCATTTTGCTACTGAAAAGTCGCCGTGACACAAATGTCAACCCATAGATGTATTATTATTTTTACCATAATTACTCATAACCAGGTAACATTAATATGACCTTGTGTCAGTTCTCTGTAATCCACTGGGCAACTTTTAAGAACAGGCTGTCAGGTGCAGTGGACCTCTACAAATGTGCTTTATATTATATTTTAGTTTTCAGATTGTATTGTCCGCAGGAACATAACAATAGCATTAGAAGTTAATGTATTGCACCTAATATGTTTTTCAAAAGAGCAATCAGTTTTTAAAATTTTGAAAATTGACATGGGGCTAGACATATTGTTAGTTTCCCAGGTGCCCTCAGTCATGTGACTGTACTTTGTACTCTAATAAACTCCAGTCACTCTTTACTGCTGTACTGCAAGTTGGAGTGATGTCAACCCCTCTCCCCCCCCCCCCCCCAGCAGCCCATCATCAGAACAATGGGAAGGCAACCAGATAGCATTCCCTAACTCAAGATAACAGCTCCCTGGTAGATCTAAGAACAACACTCAATAGTAAAAATCCAAGTCCCACTGCAACTCCTAAAATAACATTAAGTTGAAACAATAGCTTATCTGAAAGCAGTTCCATTATGCAGCACTGGCTCATTCTGAAAGCACAGTATCAGGCAAAATGACCTGAGATGGCTGCCTTCACACAATCAATAAGATGATTGAATTTGGATTAAATGTGCATGTTTTGGCCTTTAGGATATACTGGTTAAAGCAACAGTAACATTAAAATTTTTTTTTTAAAGTAATGAATGTATAATGTATTGTTGCCCTGTCCTAGTAAAACAGCTGTTTTTGCTTCAGAAACACTACTATTTATATAAATAAGCTGCTGTGTAGCAATGGGGCAGCCATTCAAAGGAGAAAAGGCTCAGGTTACACAGCAGATAAGCTCTGTAGAACATAATGGTGTTATCCGATATCCACTATTTAACCTGTGCCATATAGACTTTTTTCAATTTCCGCCATTGCTACACAGCAGCTTGTTTATATGAACTATAGTAGTGTTTCTGAAGCAAACAGATCAGTTTCATTACTTTAAAACACTTCCATTTTTTGGTGATACTGTTACTTTGACAACAGGTTTAACGTGCTGACCAATTTTTCTTGTCAAAATCATTTGATACATAAACTGATTCATTACTCTACATTGCAGTACAGTTGTCATCGGACCATGAATGACCTTTGATGAATGTGATAAAATCTGCCAGGAAATGGTAAAATGTAAAAGTCCTTAAAGGGGAAGGAAACCTAGTTGGCGCAAAAACCCTCCCCCCCTCCCGTGTGTTGCCAAAAGTGCAGTACCACCTAATCCTTGTACCAGTAGGTGTTCAAAATATCTGACAGTTTTAAGAGAATTCAATGTTATGAAATGAAAGCTTTTCCAAAACATGAACGGTTCCCATGCCTGTACTAAATCTTCTCTTACCACGCTTATTATTTATTGCAGATTTTTTGGACTAAAGCAAGTGCCTAATGTAGAAAACATCCTAGAAATAACAGACCATAAATAACATGGTAGTGTTTATATCTTATGCCACTCGTCTTCTAATAACAAGTTGTATTTTGGAAGGATTAATGGGCACTGGACCATAGATAGTACCTACTAATGACAAATGGAAGGAGATATATGCTTTTTTTGGCTTAATCTTTGTAGTCATGATAACTGAATATGAGTACCCTTGCATGTATTTTGAAATTTGCTGGTGCATTGATATATGTTCAAAAATAATCCAAATTGAACTGTACAAACATTTCTGTGTATATATATATATATATATATCTGAAATGTGATTAACATGGAGTTTATTGGAGATGGAAATGGTGTAGTTGATTGGTTTACAGGGAAGGTTTTAGGCCCAGGCTGTTTATATTTAGCAATGTGGGGTTTTTTTTGTAAATCTTTTTGCTTAACCTGTTCTCTATGTTCTTACTCCGTCTAAATCAAATATTTTCATTGACTTTACCTTAAATTAAGTGTATTGCATTAGAACATTGTGGGGCCGATTCAGTAAAGGTGAGTGTTATTTGTAACATGCCTTAAAAATGATATCACTTCTTATATTTTTAGAATTAACGATCGATTCACTAAAAGTTCACCTATCTTACTTAAGAAGTGATATTTTTACGTTCATTTGAGCTGAATTGTGTGCAGTATTTTATAGCATGCGTTATTTTGTGCGAAATTTTAAGGCTGATATTGTCATACGTTATTAGTGCAATCTATAGCACCTAAGACATTCGGCAGAGTAGAAGTCGCTTTTTACAGTATTCTAGTCATTCCTTTCCCTGGGAAACTTAATATAATTCCATGACACAGAACATAAGTATCATGAAAATGTGTTAGTGGCTGTAGGTAAGTCTCCAGTTCCTCATAAAGGTCTTTAATTGCTGCCCTACATTTCCTCACTACATCTTCCTCTATTAATCCATCTGATGTTGTTTAGTAACACCTACTTCTAGGTGTAAATGTAATTATCGCACTATCTTATGCTTTTATTGCTTTAAATATGTTAGTGAATAATGCGTTAGGATTAATTCTATTCTATAAGTATCGCAATGCGATGAGAATACCGCTGTGCAGAAATATTTTGATGAATCGTTCCTTAAATAACTCGTCTTAAATAACGCACAAAACTGTGTGTTAAGGAATAACAACCGTTTGTGCATTTATTTGTTGGTAGGAAGGCCTAGTCTGCTATTTTACAACCTACTGAAATGTTTTTCAAAGTGGTTAAAATAATGCAAATTTAGTAACAAGTTGTCACTAGACTCAATTCTATTATGGCAGCAACAAATACTTTTTGAAGTGTTATCAACATTCAATTGCAGCATCAATGGTAATTAGGGAAAGTCATTAAACTAAACTTAAGCACTTAAGAAAAAGTACCCCGAGTTACTACGGTTGTAATAAAACATCAAACCTCTCCACTATATTGTTTAACTCCAGATCCATGCCATCAACCATAAACCAAACGACTGATTTCCAGTGTTTTTATTGTAATAAATGCATTTAATACAGTTCACACTAGATAAATTCAAGCTTTCAGCTGCATGAAACCACTTTCCTATTAATGGACGATACACCCTGATGCTTCCCTCTTAATTCTTGCTTTTAGCCTCTTCAGTTCTTGGTTATTCTCATCAATAAGAAGACCACACTCAGTCATTTTCCAAGTCTCTTCAAACAAACGTTGCTCAAAATATTTGTTCGCCACCTGACTAATTATTTCGGCGAGTTTAACCCTGCCAGGGGTATTGCTGATGCTGGCGATGGCCGTAGCGTGCTCCATACTGATGGCCTTCATGTACTGCCTGGTAGCAGCCTCTTCATCAGAAGACAACAGCAGAATGTGGCCTTTGGAACAATAGTCTTCTGCTTGAGTCTTTAAATCATGAGAACTTTGCCGCTGAATTGCCTTATCTATGTCCTTTATTGCACTGCTGTAATCTCTCAGGTGAGTGAGGCACATGGCACGCTGGCGTAAGTATTTCGGGTTGTTGTTGCTTGAAATAACAGCCAGAGAGAAATAATCCAAAGCTTTTTCATAACGATTTTCCTGAATCAAAGAATTCCCTTCTTGTCCTGCTACCTGTAACAACAGCAAAAATGATATTATGTTACTTATTAGTGCTTTAAAGGGGACCCGTCACCCAAAAAAATTATTCAAAATCCTATTTTATCACATTAGTCAAGCAAAATTAACTTTAATTACACTATATAAATTATTTGAATCTTGCTTCCTTCAGTCTGGGATTTCATAATTATAACAAGCAGGCAGGAGCCATTTTGTGGACACAGTTATTAAGACAAGTCTTGTATCATCTCAGAATCTTGTTTGTGCACCAGAATGGGGGACCCGATGTCCATCCCCATGCCCTGGCTACACAATTAAATGGTAAAGAGAACGGGGGAATGTGGGGAGAGCAGTGACACCTAGAAAGTGCTGAATGGAAAGTGAAAGTAATTGTCTGCCCCGCCTCTATGCCACTGGCATAGAGGAGTGGCAGACAATATTTGATTGACAGCTGAGATTTTAAAATGAGTTTACAACAGCTACGAATGCTTTAATAAAAAATAGAAAATGGATTTCATGTTTAGTTTGAAAAGGACTTTTATTATACAGATTTTTGTGTCTGGGTGACAGGTCCACTTTAAAGACCTAGGGTTGAGTGAACAGCCATCTCCCACTGTGATACGGAGAAGAAAAGCTCTGAACTGTAAAGTAGCAAAGGCAAGGGTTAAACAGCCAGCCAGTAAAGCACAGGTGCAGAGCACATGGAAAGCGGAATATTTTTCTGTCAAAAGCTCTTTATACGTTAATTGCTTGTCATATAAATGAGAGCTGCACACAGGTGTGCTTTTAAAGCCACTCTTCATCCATATACCATCATTTGGTTTATCATTGTTTACAAAGGAAATGTTCTTTCAATTCTTACATATTAATGCAATTGTATAAAAGGCCTTCTGGGTAGAAAGAGCAGACCTAGTAATTAACTTAGAGCCTCACTGTGTTGAACAGTGGTCCCCAACCAGTGGCTCATGAATAACATGTTGCTCACCAACCCTTGGATGTTGCTCCCAGTGTCTCCAAAGCAGGTGCTTATTTTTCAATTCCTGGCTTGGAGCAAGTTTTGGTTGCATAAAAACCAGGTTTATGGGCAAACAGAGGCTCCTGTAGGCTGTTCATTCACACAGGGCTACCAAACAGCCGAATATATCCTTTATTTGATCTTTTTACATTTGAATGAGACTCATGGTTAAAAAAAAGTTGGGGCCCCCCTGGAGTAGACCCTCAAACATTTAGGCAATTCAGAAATCCATTCCTCCAGAAGTTCACCCAGTCCACTAACTAACGGGAAAGTAGATGATTCATTGATGAAGGAGTTATTTGGCATGACACACTAAGGGGGTTATTTTTTTATTAAGTCCGAATGTATCTCAATATTTACTGCTACAAACTCCAATCAAATCCACTCAGGTTTTTTGCGCTTATTTATTATTCCATTTTCCTGAAAATTTGCTTTTTGGGAAAAAAAATAAATCCGATTTTTACAGATTTTTCATCCGAGTTTCACGATTTTTTGCGGGGTATTGCACAAACCCAGCGCTCTTTAAAAAAATCACTGGGACTTCTCCCATTGACTTATATGCAACCTCAACAGGTCTGAGATGCTGGATTTTCTGATTCAGACTTTTTAGCATCCTTGGGGTTTAATAAATTCTGAAAAATTTGTGATTTTTTAAAGTCCGATTTTATTTAAAGAAAAACCCAAATTTTTTCTGATTTTTACATTCGGAGTTTAGTAAATAACCCCCTAAGCTTTATTTACTAAAGTGGCACAAGGTGCATGTTGCAAAATGGCATTTTCCCTAGAATTCAAGTATAGGCTAGAAAGCCTATGGGGACCTTCCCCATAGGCTAACATTGATGTTCGGTAGGTTTTAGGTGGTGAAGTAGGTGGTCGAAGTTTTTTAAAGAGACAGTACTTCGACTATCGAATGGTCGAATAGTCGAATGATTTTTAGTTCGAATCATTCAATTCAAAGTCGTAGTCGAAGTAGCCAATTCGATGGTCGAAGTAGCCAAAAAAATGTTCAAAATTCGAAGTATTTTTTATTCTATTCATTCAATCGAGCTAAGTAAATGTGCCCCTTAGCGTTTTTAAAGTTTAATTTGACTTTGTGTTGTTTTTTTTTGTTGTATACTAACAATTTATTTAAAAAAAAAAATTTGATGTTACTGGTCCTTTAAGGCAATTTATTACATCACCCCCTTATACAATAGAACAACCACTTTATGTTTTTCAGGGGACCAGAACAAATGGTGTAAAGTCCTTGAAAATGTAAAATCAGGGAAATATACATTAGATATTGGTGCAACAACAGAAAGACTGTGTAAAATGTGAGAAAACTTAAAATCAGGATATGTATCATTTAGGAATGCACCGAATCCAGGATTCCTTCTGCCCGGCCGAAACAAGATCCAAATCCTATTTTGCATATGCTAATGAGGGGCAGGGAGGGAAATGGTATGACTTTTTGTCACAACACAAGGAAGTAAAAAAGGATATCCCCTTCCCACCCCTAATTTGTATATGAAAATTTGGTTCGGTATTCGGCCGAATCGTTCACAAAGGATTCGGGGGTTCAGCCGAATACGAAATAGTGGATTCGGTGCATCCCTAGTATAATTGAGGTTTCCCTGTATGTATAACTTTCTCTCAAAAGTCCTTCAAAAACATTTATTTCCAAATAAAAATGTTAAAAATCATGGTTGCTATAAATGGTGTTGAATTGGTTTAGAAAAGTGCAGGCAAATGGCACAAGGGGCATATTGTCTGCCAACATTTTTCAGCCTGTGGAGAAAGTTATAAAATCTGCCCGTGCCTCCCATCATTTACTTTAACAGAAACCCATTAGCTGAAAAAATGCACATTTGAGAATTTTAAGCCAAAGGAAGTTAAAACAGTGACAGTCACATTATAACCAGATGACTGATTGAAAAACCTCAGTGAAGAATAGACTCTATAAACATCAGTGAAAACGATGGGGCTGTTCTAATACAGTTATCTATCTCACAAGGGCCAAACACAGAGAAACCACATTTTTTCTCAATTATATCAACATTGAACTCCTATTAAACACTCTCCCTTTAAAAGGAACTTTTATTAAAATCAAGGTCAATCTATTGAGATAATTCTACATAACAAGAAAAGTTCTTTCGCTTTGGAGATATACATTAACGGTGCTCTGTATACGTTATTCCATGAGATCTGCTGCAGGACAAACATCATTCTGTAATGGGGAATTTGTATGGTTAAAAAAAGAGAGAATTAAAGGGATACTGTCATGGGAAAAACATTTTTTTCAAAATGAATCGTTTAATAGTGCTGCTCCAGGAGAATTCTGCACTGAAATCCATTTCTCAAAAGAGCAAACAGATTTTTTTTTATATTCAATTTTGAAATCTGACATGGGGCTAGCCATGTTGTCAATTTCCTAGCTGCCCCAAGTCATGTGACTTGTGCTCTGATAAACTTCAGTCACTCTTTACTGCTTTGATATTACCCCCTCCATTTTCCCCCCAGCAGCCAAACAGAACAATTGGAAGGTAACTAGATAGCAGCTCTCTAACACAAGATAACAGCTGCCTGGTAGATCTAAGAACAACACTCAATAGTAAAAACCCATGTCTCACTGAGACTTCTTCAGTTACAATGAGAAGGAAAAACAGCAGCCTGCCAGAAAGCATTTCTCTCCTAAAGTGCAGGCACAAGTCACATGACCAGGGGCAGCTGGGAAATTGACAATATGTCAAGCCCCATGTCAGATTTCAAAATTGAATATAAAACAATCTGTTTGCTCTTTTGATAAATGGATTTCAGTGCAGAATTCTGCTGGAGTAGCACTATTAACTGATGTGTTTTGAAAAAAATATGTTTTCCAAAGACAGGATCCCTTTAAAGAAGTGACTTTTAAATGTTGTAAATAGAAGCAAGCACACAATATTATATTACTGTATGTGCTGTAATGGATTTCTCGGAATTGCTCGCTACAAGACATCATGACCAGCGGCCATATCTGAAGTGGGGTCAAGTTAATAAGCGGCAAAGTTCATCATTAGCTGGCTGCTAAATGTTATAGTGTTCATATAATATAATCATCTCATCGGGATGGATCAAAAGCTTTGATGTTAGAAGCCACACACTAACAAGGAGAAAGAACAGAACGCTTCTTTTGTTTGTTTCATTTCAGAATTCTATTTGCCCGTTGCTTTTGAGGCATAATGCATCTTCTCTTAAATACTGTATAAAGTGGCATCTTTAATGGGGTACTAATAGAAAGTAAGAACATAGCACTGTTGTAGGATCATTAAGCTTTACTTCTACTATAAGGAAAATGCTATTGCACTTAAAATGTACAATTGTTTGTCAAAAGCTTTTTACCCATGCAATTAATATTTCAATTATTTGGATTCCTATAATTGTACCATAGGAAAGGGGAAAAAGGACCTGGAAATAGTGTACAATTCTGTCCCTTCACTCCTAGTGCTTCCATTTGACTTTTTCAAATGACTTTCTATTTTCTATGTTTGACTGTTTTTCTAATATCAAAGTGTAAAGTGACATTTTTGTCTTCTGAAGCAGCCCTGGGAGGGGAGGGGGGTCGCCGACCCTGTAACTGTTTAGTTGATACGTTTATCTTTGTCCCTGCTGAGCACAATCTCTGGGTTTCATTACAGGCAGCTGTTAGAATTGATACAATATTTGCTAATACTCCAGAGATGCTGCTGAGAAATGGATCAACTAAATGTCGCAAAATTGTAACCATTTTGAGACTGCAGCTGAATTACTGGGCTGCCAGACAAACACCAAAGATGGGAACATTCAACTTTAAACTTAGATTTTGGAAAACAGTAAAAAATAAATAATGGAAAGTAATTGAAAAAAGTCTTTATTTCTGGGGAACAATCTGAAAACAACTGAATTGAAAAAAGTGTTTGGAAGGTGAACAACTCCTTTAAAGAATGGAAACACCAGTGGCGGAACTATCGGGGGAGCAGGGGGTGAGAGCGGACCAGGGCCCGCCGGCAGCCCGCTCACCACTGCAATCCGGCGTGTGCGGAGGGGGAGTGGGGCCCGGCTGTGCGTCACGCACCAGGGCCCGCCCCCCTCTAGTTACGGCACTGGGAAACACTGTGCCAATGTCGGACGGGGGGCCCAGGAACCCCCACAACATCCTCCGGGCCCCCCAGCTGCAGAGCCCCCTCTCCCTCCATCCCAGCCACAACCCGTACCTCCCCCCCTCACGCGCATACGTTTTCCTGCACGACACGCCCGGGGTCAGGGAGAGAGGTAAGCAACAGCAGTGCAGGGAGCAGGTCTGGGCAGATGGGTCCCAAAAGAGTCTGGCCCCACTGGGTTTTTTCCCGGTGTCCCGCGGGCCCAATCTTACCCTGCACTGTGGTCTTGGATAATGGGGAATTGAAAAAATGGCACTGGTTAGCTGTGCAGAAAGTTCCATTGTCCGACATCTGGCACAGAGAACGTTTCATTTTGTTGTTTCAGCAACAGCAGTTTTTTTCTCTCATAGCTCTCTTGAGTTCAGTCCATCTCTAGTTATATCAAGAGCTATTTCATTTTAGATTCAAATGTACATGCTTTGCAGTGATATTGGAAACAACCACCAACCCGCAGAACAAATAAGCAGCTTGTTACAATGCTGTTCTGCGGTGCAACGTGAATATCCTCTGTTCATTACTGCCGTTGCCGAGTGAAAAGAGATAATTATTTGTAAGTGTTGCTATAGCTATTTAATTACTGGATGTTTCCTTTAGTACTATGCCAATTAAAATAACCTTAATTATACATAATCACCAAGAACATGACAACTGTTTTTCTCTCTTGTTGAATGTGATTACTTGGATCTCGTTACTGACTCTCCAAAGAGGAAGGAACCTTACGTGAACCACAAGTAGTAAGGCTGCAGACTGGAAAGACATTCCAATTAAGACGGTCACACTTAAGATGGTCATTTTTATGATGAATTTAGTAGAGTGTTTGTGGTTCTATTTTTTTAATGCATGATACAAACAAGGTGCAGCAGTGAAATGTCTGGCAAATGTGTAGACATAAGTTTATTAGCACGAGTAGCTTCCTTGTCAGTTAATATTGTTACAAATGGAGATGCATCTGCTGCTTCAAAGTTGGCACTAGAAGTCCAAATTTATCTCAATATTTTCTGAAAACAACTCTGACCAAATCCACACGGGGTTGTTCAGCTAATTTATTAATATACTTTCCCGACAATTTTGTGTGCAGGAAAAAATCGTGAAAAATAAAAAATTTTCGGAATTTCCACCCGAAAACTCAGATTTTTTCGGATTATTACACGAAACCAAGCGCAGATCATCGTTTAACGTTAAGAAACACCGGCGCACGTTTATATTAAAATATACCTAAGAATCACATGAAGGGTTGTTGGTAATGCTTATAGTCACTATAGCCTAGTTTATCAGTATCACTAAAATATTTTCTGTGTCTTTTCGCTGGACAAAAAACATTGAAAATTATTTACAAATCTATATTGACTCTTTATTTTCAATCGTTACTACTTGGGAAAAACGTATAATTGTAAATCTGCCCCCCAATATGCTATTTATATCAAGAAAAGAACAACATATCAAGCCTGCAGGTGCCAAATCAATGGCACCACAAAAGCACTTTTCAGCCCTTAAAGGACCAGTAACATCAAATTTTTTTTAAAATTCGTTAGTAAAGAACGAAAAAATAAACACAAAGACAAATTAAACTTTTAAATCGCTAAAGGTGGCCATAGACGCAAAGATCCGCTCGTTTAGTGACATCGCCAAACGAGCCAATCTTTCCCCGATATGCCACTAACCGGCATGGCTATATCGGGTCGAACAATCGGATTATAATGAGAGCGCAATGGGCTCCGGCGGGATGGTTGGGACAAAATCAAACGACCGATCTCTGCCAGTCGAAAAATGTCGGGACTCTCTACACACGGTCCGAAAATCGCACGAATCCTTGATTCGTACGATATGATCTTTGCGTCTATGGCCACCGTTAGTCTTTATTAAGAAATAACTTACCGAAACTCTGCTTGCGCTCCTCTTCAGAAAAGGTGACACGGTGACGATCCATCGGCACTCGATTTCTCCTCCCTGGCTATCTCCTATAAGGAAGGCAGGGAGGAGAAATCTAACGACGCACAATAGATCGTCTTTTCTGAAGAGGAGTTTCAGTAAGTTATTTCTTAATAAAACTTGTACTTTCCACAGAATAGAAATGCTGACCTTGCATGAACTAAAGAAAGAATTTTCTACTTCCAGCTATAGATAATCACCTGTTAATGTTAGCTTAACCACAAACATTCATAAATACTGTATATTAAAGTCATTTTATACCTTAGAAATATGGGAAACGTGCCCTGAATATAACATGTAATTAGCATCCATTTGTTTTAACCTTTTGTACACAGTATAACAAGATTTATATTGGGAAAAAATGTACATTCTGCTTACTTATATTCATGCATGAGATTGGAAGCTGTCGTACTGAGATATTCTTTGCAAATAATAAATGGAAGTCAGACACATATTGCTCACTTTGGGTCATTGGGGTCAGAGTTATTTTAGAGGTGTCTTATCTGAAACTTATGCACAAAATGAATGTTCTGTGAATATGTCAGTAACATAATAAATAGGGTGGAGTTTCTATTGTGGATAATGTATTTTGCTATATATATATATATATAATTACGGAAAATTATAATTTCGTTTTTATGTATTCATACACACACATACACATATACACACACACAGGTATGGGGTGCGACATCCGGAAACCCATTGTTGGAAAGATCCAAATTAAGGAATGATTAAATTTTTAAAAGTATTTTCCTTTTTCTCTGTAATAATAAAACATTACCTTGTACTTGATCCCAACTAAGATACAATTAATCCTTATTGGAAGCAAAACCAGCCTATTGGGTTTGTTTCATGTTTTCATGATTTTCTATTAGACTTAAGATATGAAGATGCAAATTACGAAAAGATCTGTTATCAAGAAAACCCCAGCTCCCGAGCATTCTGGATAACAGGGCCCATGCCTGTATATATATATCATATTGGTGGCACGCCGTTCTAATTTTAAGCATTGAGTGCATGGTACAAAATCCATCAGCAACACCGAATTAGGTAAAAAAGAAAACGTGTTTATTATAGCCAATTTAGTCCTCCTCAGGACCTTTGTCAGTGTGTTGAGACCGAAATGTGAGAAAGGTCCTGAGGGGGATGGAAACATTTATTCTACAATAAGCACGTTTTTTTTTTTAGGTTTTTTTTCTCCTAGTTCAGTCTTTGTGGTTATCAACCAATAGGATATCACCACCAATGTGATAACCACCAATTAGTTGTTTTCATGAGTGATCCTGGTGCCCCTAGGCTGTTCATTTTTGTTTGTTTGGGAGTGGATTACTACCACACCTCTTTATCTCTCTCTCTCTATGCAGTATATATATATATATATATATATATATATATATATATATAAAACAGTCACATCAAGTATCGTCAGGACGACGGTTCTAAAGGAAGCAAAATTCGTTAATGTGGGGGAACATGTGAAAAGTTTAATAAATTCATCAATATTTAGACTCGTGAGTGCCTCCACTTTCTACAATTATTGATATATATATATATATATATATATATATATAAAACTCAAGGCACAGCAATGTCTGTGGAATCGACGGTATTCAGAGCTCTTACACATTTTTGCAAATACTGTATCTGTTACTTGACTTGATGAAATCAGACTCGAGGGAACGATATACAAATTAATCATACATTTCATTGCACAGGTTTGATTTACATGCTCAGTAAAATGTATTTAATGACTCCCCAAATTGATTTGTTTTCATTTGTTTTTTTTTTTTTTTTTATAGAGGAAGCATGAGTTCAGTTTACCACATCTGGATTATAGAAATTCCGCAGGGGATTTGTAAATAATCTCATTGAACTCTGGGGAATGGGTGTGAAAGACAGCCCTGACCCAGTAAGCATGCGTGCTATGATTCATACACAGCTGAACAACAGGTCAGTGATGGTAAGAAACCCTTCAAAATAATTAAAGACTTTAAATAGAAGCGGCAGATGGCTGCATTGCTTCACGATCAATGGCTACACTTAGGGGCAGATGTATCAAGGGTCGAATATCGAAGGTTAATTAACCCTCGATATTCGACTGCCGAATTAAAATCCTTCGAATTCGAATATCGAAGTTGAAGGATTATGCGCAATTCGTTCAATCGAACGAATAATCGTTCGATCGAACGATTAAATTCTTCGAATCAAACGATTCGAAGGATTTTAATCCATCGATTGAAGGATTATCCTTCGATCAGAAAATTGTTAGCAAGCCTATGGGGACCTTCCCCATAGGCTAACATTGGCCTCGGTAGGTTTTAGGTGGCGAACTAGGGGGTCGAAGTTTTTTTTAAAGAGACAGTACTTCGATTATCGAATGGTCGAATATTTGAACGATTTTTAGTTCAAATCGTTCGATTCGAAGTCGAAGGTCGTAGTCGAAGGTCAAAGTAGCCAATTTGATGGTCGAAGTAGCCAAAAAAAACATTCGAAATTCAAACTATTTTTCCTCTACTCCTTCACTCGAACTTAGTGAATGGGCCCCTTAGAGTAATAACACTCTGCTCCTGAACAATATTTATTGCTAACGTTATGTACAAAAGAACAACAAACTAAACAGAAATATTTCACAAGTGTGATTAATAGGATTCATTGTGGGATTTCAGTAATAAAAGCGGCAAAGTTTGTCCAAGGTCTTGTAAGCCAAAATCAGAGGTTTGCTTTGAATCAGATGACCAGCAAATTGTCAGTTAGTTGCACTGGGTTCTTAGAAATGGTGAAAATGTTTTATTCAATCATCCCCGTTGCCATTTAAAGACCAAAAACTCTGTTCAATAGTGTTTACATTTCTAGATTTTAGGTCTGTTCTGTTTAGAGAATATTTTGGCAGGACAAAATGATAACCATGAGATGAATGTGAGGTGAGAGGGATATAACATGGCAAAAATCCAACTTCTACTCTAATAATATATTATGTGATACATGTTGAAACCATTCATGATTGTTGTCTACTAATCAAAGACTGGAAAGTCAGTATTTAAAGAAAAATGTACATGGATACAAAGTTACCATGGGATCTTTGTGGACTCCCTGTCCACCTCAAACATTGGTTCAAAACACCATTGCAGCTTACTAGTACCTATAGCTAGCTACAGTATATTAGACATGGTCATGTTGAGCAACCTAGTTTCTTGTGCTTCTCTAACCCTAGGGGTGATATGATAACTATGTATAAATATATAAGGGGATCATATAATAATCTCTCTAATGCTTTATTTACCAGTAGGTCTTTCCAGCTGACACAAGGTCACCCATTCCGATTAGAAGAAAAGAGGTTCCGCCTAAATATTTGGAAGGGATTTTTTATAGTTAGAGCTGTGAAGATGTGGAATTCTCTCCCTGAATCAGTCGTACAGGCTGATACATTAGATAGCTTTAAGAAGGGGTTGGATAGCTTTTTAGCAACTGAGGGAATACAGGGTTATGGGAGATAGTTCATAGTACAAGTTGATCCAGGGACTGGTCCGATTGCCATTTTGGAGTCAGGAAGGAATTTCCCCCCTTTGAGGCAAATTGGAGAAGTTTCAAATTGGGTTTTTAGCCTTCCTCTGGATCAACTAGCAGTTAGGCAGGTTGAAATAGAGTAAAATGGTTAAACTTGATGGACTTGTGTCTTTTTTCAACCTAACTTACTATGTTACTAAGCACAGAAGCAATACCTACTGCCAATTCAAAACAGAAAAGTGTCCAGCCTGGCCATAGCAAATTCAAAAGAAACCTTGCAGTTAGGAAATACTGATTTCAGAGAATTTAAACCTGCTTGTAGTTCATGCATCCAACACCGTGACCCAATTTCTCTACACAGGCACTAGACCAATGTCTAGACTTGTTTTGTCAGAATGGATACACAACATGTCATGGACATGGACCCTTTTCAAACATTGTGTATCCAATCTGACGTCATAACTTACAATATACATTCCTTTTTTCATTCCTGTTTTCTTTACATCTGTGTGCTGGTCCAACATTATGATAAAATCCATTTTAAATAAGCCATGCATAAGAATTCATGTCAAATGGGGTTGTACCCAAAGGCAAAAATTTAAATATTAATTTGCGTCTCTCTGGTAAAATGTAAAAGAAATCAAGAGCAGTACCATGTTGATAAGCATTGATGCTCCTGATCTCAGAATATAAATAACATGCAAAAAGCAGTTATTGCACTGATTGCACCGTGATTGCATCTGAATAAAAAGCAATTGGAAACTAGCACACTTCTGGAAAGTACAAGAGCTCCTGATTTTGCAGATGACATTGCCAATATCTGCAGATCACATTGGGAAGCTTTAAGAAAAAAAAAATACATATTCGCATTAAGTTTTCAAGTTTTTTCAACCAACTGTCGACCTTTTGTTAGTACATGCCACAAATATCACAACCAAAATATTGTGCCAATGCAATATAAACGCCTACACAATAACATACAAACAATATTTGAAAATGGTATGTAGTCCAACATACTCACAAAATGGAGACTTTGGATGGAGAATGCTTATTAAAGCATTCATAGCTGTTGTAAGCTCATTTAAAAATCTCAGCTGTCAATCGAATATTGTCTGCCACCCCTCTATGCTTTAGGCGGGCAGACAAATACTTTCACTTTCCATTCAGCACTTCCTAGATGTCACTGCTCTCCACATATTCCCCCTGTTCTCTTCACCGTTTCATTGTGTAAACAGGGCATGGGGATGGACATCAGGTCCCCCATTCTGGTGCACAAACAAGATTCTGAGATGATACAAGACTTGTCTTAATAACAGTGTCCACAAAATGGCTCCTGCCTGCTTGCTATAATTATGAATTCCCAGACGAAAAGAAAAAAGATTCAGATACTTTATATAGTGTAATTAAAGTTCACTTTTCTTGACTAATGTGATACGGGGTGACGGGTCCCCTTTAAAAACAAACAAATACCTTAAAGTGACTAAAAACAAAGCTGCTGTCCTACTGCTTTTAAAACAAAGAGGCGTATCAATATCAAATTATATGGTTTTTTCTACAGCATGGAGGCAAAAATCCAGATATGTGTTAATAAGAAAATAACAAATCTCTACAATGTCAAATAATTTTAAAATCCATGAGATTGCATGTTGCTGTAAAATGTGTTTTTTTTTTACAAAAATTGGGATTTAATGAAGTTTTCATCTCAACCATTGATAAATCGGAATTAAAATAGACACATACAAAAAAGAGAGATTGATCAACACACATTCTCTCACTACACTTGTATTAGTCATTCATTCTTTATAATGCATACATGTTGAAACAGGATTTTTAATGACATAATTATGATCATAAACTTGCCCTCGTATCTAGATGTGTTTTCCTGTCTTCTAACAAAAATAATAATGCATAGGTGGGTTGTATCTGACTTTTAAATGCAGAGATTTGTGAGCTTATTTATATTTCAATTTTTTGAGCAAAATAATTTGAATTGTGGCAAAATTTCTAATTCAAACCTACATAAATCACCCCCTTGGCGTTGAGAGTGATATATGTTTAGAATCTCAGAGCTAAAGAAGAAAAGTTGCAATATTTGCTTGAATTTAATAAACAAAAAATGATATTTTGAAGACTAAGGATATTGTTGACAGCTGTGTAATATGTTAGCTAGCCAAATGAGAAAGGAAAAAAAAAGAAAATATGGAATTTCTGGAAAAATAAGCATTCCACTGGTCCCCGGAGTTATACAATTGTTGACCTGAGGACCAAACATTGGATTGGGACAGATGGGTGGACGTGGGTGATTGAAGCAAGCAATGATGTTTTTTAGTGACTGGGTAAACAAATTAATCTTAATGTGTATAACCAGCTTTTGACATACATGTATTGGTATTTGCAAATTTCAATAATCATACTTTAAGGGCGTTATTTACTAAAACTCATTTAAAAAAAAAAACTCAAGAAACAAACTCAACCTAACTCCCATCCATGAGTTTGGCTAATTTACTAATAATTAAACTTTAAAAAAATGGAACAAAAAAACAAAAAAAAAAACCTTTTTATTAATACCTGAAATTTTTCAAGTTTATTGGCTTAACAAACTCTAATTTATTGAGTTTTCGAGCGAAAAACCAGCGTCAAACACCCCAAAATTGTGAAGGCAAAAACATCTTCAAAAACGAGACGCCGGTGCCGTTCCGTGAATTTCGCAGGGAATTCGCAAATTTTTCGGCGAAACGCCCCAAATTCGCCTATCACTTATAACAAACAAAAAGAAATAGGATTGTTTTGTCAGCAATGTGAATTTACAGTATATAAAATCCCATAAATTGCAAGATACTGTTCTTATCTAAGAGCTTACTGAACAACGGGTTTCCGGATAATGCATACAGTATATGTATTAGCAAATAATTGGCAAATGGGTGTAATTATGTATATTGTGCATACTATCACTGAAGCTAAAAAAAACATTGATCAAGTTAGAGGCCTATTTACTAACATTTTTCATGAATCATATTCTTTCTCTAAAAATGTGTGTTTTTTTTTTCTCTCAAACGTTAAAATTTGTTTAGTGTAAAAACGATGAAAAATCTAATACAAAACTTCTCCACGTAAAAGCAGTCAAGGTCCCACAGAAGTCAGTGGGAGCTGAATTGAACCATTCAGACTTTTAGGGGCCGATTCACTAACTTCGAGTGAAGGATTCGAAGTAAAAAAACGTCGAATTTCGAGTAGTTTTTTGTGCTCCTCGACTATCGAATTGGCGTAAATTTGCCTGAGTAGAATGATTCGAATAGATTGAGTGCAAAAACGCTGTGACTATTCGCCATTCGATAGTCGAAGTACTGGATCGAGCGCAAAAACGCTGCGACTATTCGCCCATTCGATAGTCGAAGTACTGTCTCTTTTAAAAATACTTCGCCACCTAAAACCTACCGAATTGCTTTAAAAGCCTATGGGAAAGTCCCATAGGCATGTTTTCCAAGTTTTTGATCGAATAAAAAGGCATTAGATCGAATGAAAATCCTTCAAGCGAATATTCGATCGAGCGCCTATTCGCCTGGCGAATATTCGCCAATTAGACTATTCGCCAGCGCGTAAATTCACCCGAATTGTCTATTCGATTCTATTCGATTCTATTCCCCAGGTGAATTTCGAGGGATTTAACCCCTTGAAATTTGACCCTTGATGAATTTGCCCCTTAGCTTTTCAGATTTTTTTTTCAATAGTAATCAGCCAGGTTTTTGTATTTCCTTCAAGCGAATATTCGATCGATAATATTATTATTATTAAGCCGCTTAGCTTTTCAGATTTTTTTTTCAATAGTAATCAGCCAGGTTTTTGTATTTTTTTTAGCACATCGTTCAGTGTGTTTCTCCGTTGGTACTTTTTATAATCAGATATTTTAATAACTTTCATGGCATTTGTGGTTTTAGAAAGATATAGTTTAATCGTGGTTTTAAAAGGCTTTATATTACTAAAATTTGACCTTTAATGAATAGCCCACTTACTGTTCTCAGGGACCTACTGTACTCAGTACACTGCTGCTTGTTTGTTTCTCCCAGGCCCAAACTGACAACTGCAACCTATCTTTAAATACAATTCTTGTGACACCGGGAGCGGAGGAAACCCTGGAGCTACTGCCTGATCCAGAGGTGGGTTAGCTCCAGGGTTTCTTTGCATCAGTAGTCATAGCAGCTCCCAATATAGATCAGGAAGGCAATGGCTGCCAGTGCTACTATACACAAGTGCAAAGAGTGCATTTTGATGCAAGTACCTTTAATGAACAAGGTTTTTGCACAACTGAACTGCGGAGAAATGAGCCCAAATGCAAATGGGTTTGTGGTTGCAAATAAGCCCTCTAATATTTGCCCATGCCTGTGCACCTTTAACAATACTCTACATATGAAAGCAAGTATTGTAAAGTCATTTAAATAACCAATACATTTAATTGGTTCAGTTAACTGTTATCCAAAATAAAATGTTAAATTAACACCCCTTCCTTAAATCTTTAAGGAGCTCTTGAACCTTGTAGCCCTTGGAAGCCAAATAACCTCAAAACTATCTGCAGACTCATTAACACAATGATCCTTTGAGTCTGCAACTTATGAAAATGTCAAGGGATCAAATGTTTTGTGCTCTACATTTTTTTCCTGTTTCACACAATTGTATTTTCACATATTTTCACAGACGGCACTGCAAAATTCTCACATATATATTTCCAGTCTTACAAACATGTGACATATTCTTTAAA
Source organism: Xenopus laevis (assembly GCF_017654675.1). Classification (NCBI taxonomy): domain Eukaryota; kingdom Metazoa; phylum Chordata; class Amphibia; order Anura; family Pipidae; genus Xenopus; species Xenopus laevis. Next base: position 107,442,411 of record NC_054383.1, on the reverse strand, counting down.
CAAGTTTATGAGCAGCACAGAACTGCTACATAATCAGTATCTTATTTATCTACTTTAATACCCGAAGCTAGAGGGAATAAAATATGCCAAATCATGTAAGATAAAAGCTTTACAGTATTTAGGGAAATAATTGGCATTTTTGATTAGCAACCCTTACTATTCCCATATGATATGTGAAATAAGGAAAAAATGTTGGAAAAAAGTTGAATTTCGAATTTATGTCGAAGTCGAATTTCGAAGTTATGTTAGTTTCTTTTGTTGTACTCACAACTCGAATGGGAGGTTATTTGTGAAAAAACGTGAATATCTACTATTTGATTGAATACGAACGACCTGAAAATGCGAATCAAATTGAATTGTATTTGAATCGAGTTTTCTTCGGAAAAACCCAAGGCAATTAACATCTTCAAATGGTTTAACGGACCTCTGCTATTGACTTGTACCTGAACTCGGCAGGTTTTATGTGGCGAATATTCGAATCAGAACTGTTTCCAGGGTTGACGTGGTTGAGATGTGATACATCTCATATTCAAATTCAAATTTGAGTTGATGATTTAAAATTCGAATTTGTGGGTTTTGGCAAAAACAAACATCTTAAAATTTTAATTCAAATTTACCATTTGAACCTTAATAAATCTGCCCACTAAGAGGGTTATTTATAAAAGGTCGCGTTTGTGAGGTTTTTTCACAACTCGAATATTTGCTTATTTATTAAAAAAATTTCGGGCGAAAACTCGAATACTCAAATTGATCTAGTTATCAGTGAAAAAACCTTGAATAGCTCGAATTAATCGAGTTGTCAATCGCAAACCACCCAAAAAAATAAAATCATGAGGGCTAAAAACATCTTCAAATGGTTCGGTGGACCTCTGCTATTGACTTCAAACATGACCGTGACAGGTTTTAGCTGGAGGTATTTTCAGATTCTGGCAGCTTCAGGGCATAATAGATCTTGAAAATTTTTAGTTTTTATTGAAACTACTCTTGAAAAACTTGAATTTTTCGGGAAAACACAATTTGACCTTTAATAAATAACCCCCTAAATAAACCCAAAGATAATTATATCTTAATTGGGATCAAGAACAAGGTACTGTTTTAAAAACAGAATAAACGGAAATAATTTTAAAAAATTTGGATTATTTGGATAAGATGGGAGATGGACTATGGGAGACTATGGGACTTTGGGAGATGGACTTTCCATAATTCAGATCTTTTGGGATAACGTGTTTACGGATTACTGATCCCATACATTCAATATAGTTTATTCCCACAATGTTACATGGAAGATAGCTCATAGTACAAAATGATTCAGGGACTAGTCCGATTGCCATTTTGGAGTCATGAAGAATTTCCCCCTCTGAGGCAAATTGGAGAGGCTTAAAGGAAAACTATACCCCCAAACAATGTAGGTCTCTATAAAAAGATATTGCATAAAACAGCTCATATGTCAAATCCTGCTTCATGTAAATAAACCATTTTCATGATAATATACTTTTCTAGTAGTATGTGCCATTGGGTAATCATAAATAGAAAATTGCTACAAATTCGAATTGTGCAACTTCTTTGAAGTGACGCTCTTAGAACACCGATTGTCGCTGCGACAACTCGAATATATTGGATTATTGAACAAAAACAAGCACTAACAACCCAAAACTATTGAGAATCCTGAAGGAAAAAAATGTTCCAGTTGTTAAAGGGACCATCTGCCATTGACTTCTACATGATTTCGACAGGTTTTAGCTGGAGTATTTTCCCTCTAAAAATTCGAGTTAATAAATAGGCCCCTATGTGAACACAATGAAATATTTATTTGTTTTTGGTGTTCATTATACAACTTTTTATCTGTGCCATTCTGATTTTACAGTGAATGAATGCTATTTTAGTTCAGACGAGAGCCTGATAAAAGTATTCCTATATCTAGTGAGCTTTAGAAGCTTAGTAGATCATACATGTAAATCATGCACTGAAATAGTGTAAAGACGTTATAGTTTATTTCTGGGCTGTTAGTGTGAGAAAGGTCACATTAGCCAACAGAAACACCTGGCACAATAAACAACAATCAAGCTGTTTGGCTTTTCCAAAAGGCTAATTTAACTTTAAGGAGGCTTTTTTTTTAAACAAAGACCTAATGATTAATAAATTGTGTTTAGATGACCCGAACATGAAGCAGGGAGAAAACTCATTTAAAGAGAGTGATACAGAATAGCAGCCTAATAAGCTCCAAATACATCATCAAGAGGCTAGAAAATAACTTGCACACATTCTGAATCACACTGCAAATTGGTTCTCCTTTTTTGCCTATTAAATGAATGTAAATATTTTGCAGAATGAACATACTTTTTTCATGTTATTACTATCTAGAAAATACAGTACATTTTGGGGCACATTTACTAATGGTCGAATATCGAGTGTAAATTAACCCTCGATATTCGACTATCGAAGTTAAATCCTTCGACTTTGAATATCGGATTCGAAGGATTTACCGCTATTCGTTCAATCCAACGATCGAAGGAGTAATCGTTGGATCGAACAATTAAATCCTTTCGAATCAAACGATTCAAAGGATTTTAATCCATCGATCGAACGAAATTCCTTTGATCACAAATTTGCTAGAAAGCCTATGGGGACCTTCCTCAAAGGCTAACATTATTGCTCGCTAGGTTTTAGTTGGCGAAGTAGCGGGTCGAAGTATTTTTTAAAGAGACAGTACTTCGACTATCGAATGGTCGAATAGTCAAGCGATTTTTAGTTCGAAGTCGTAGTCGAAGGTCGAAGTAGCCAATTCGATGGTCGAAGTAGCCAAAAAAACACTTAGAAATTCAAAGTATTTTTTATTCTATTATCCTTCACTCGAGCTAAGTAAATGTGCCCCTTTATATTTAAGGTGTCAGTAATATCAAGTGAAGTATGGGTAGGCAGGCCCGGATTTGTGGCACGCCGATATAGGGCGCTAGGACCCAGAGGCCTTAGGACGCCCAGGATTAGTCGCCTTTGGGACTAATCTCCTCTAAATGCCTTCCCACTGGCTAGAATGTAAATTGCCGGCGGGATGACACTCAGAACACTTCTTTTTCTGAAGTCGCCCGAAGTTGTCTCACAAGGAAACTTCAGACGATTTCAGAAAGCCAAAGCAATCCAAGTGCCATCCCACCAGCGATTTACATTCTAGCTGGCGGGAAGGCATTTAAGGGAGATTAGTCGCCCGAAAAAGAGCTGATTTGTCGCTGGCTGATTAATCTCCCCCAGTAGTCTTATCTGCCACCACCCTTAAACAAGAGATCAACGATTGTTCGTAAAAGCTACAAAATCTCTTGGGGTTAGGTTAATCCTCTCTCGAGATAGAACAAACTCCCGCCACCTAGAATGTAAATCGCCGGCGGGATGGCACTTGGATTGCTTTGGCTTTGTCCTCAGTCTGCCGATGGATACAGAAAATCATTTATCCTGACTAACCGGACTAGCTATAGGCCCCTGCCATCTTGGTGGGATGCTGCACTAATAGTATGGACCTATGAGAAAAAGTTGTTTTGATAAGAATTTCTCCCTTTTTCCATATGGGGATTCCTCTTTGAATTTGATGGGTTCAATGAATTTTTTGGTTGATGTGAAATGATGTTGTAACTTTTAGGAATATCAAAGTACTGTTCTCATACTTTGTCCTGGTGGAATATGGTTCAAGGTGGCTTGGAGGAGACTCTTCAAGTGGAACATAATGCATTTATTGAATATAAAATACATAAATATTGAAGAAATTATTCTATTTCTACTCTATTTCCCCAATCTATGATTACATTGTTTCCGGATAATACCAATGTATTGTGTTCTCTTTTTGGACTTTACACGGTACAGAACAAGTTTGGAAAAAAAGGCGAGAATGCAAACAAATGTGATTAACAATAACGGCAGTCTGTGAGACAATTTTATATGTTTATCTGTTTCTAAATGCATGTGATCAGCAAAAAACTGGAAAGCCTTAAGAAGATGCATTTATGACACTGTGGAGGACAGAATGATGGATCACATAGTAGTCATGTGTATAGACGTTCATAAAAATTCTCATGTGGACTCACTCCTGACTTGTGAGAACTGAATAGAAAAACTGCAGGGCAATTAACCACGTTATTTAGCTTGTGAGATAATAAAAAAAGATGGAAAATGATGAATTTAATGAACATCTCTAAATCTCAGTAAATTGTAGAAACAACATTGTTACTCATATATACTGATTATTCTCAGTTGAAATGCCGTGCAAAGAGATCCCCAGCAGAGATCACATTTTCACATAGCTTCTTTTGAAAATATATGAAATATTTAGTGGGTGTACTGCTGTGTCACAGAAAGCACAAACCAATGGGATTAATTCTATTAAACATCCACACCGTTAGAAACAACTGGATCCAGAAACATATGGTAGGATTATCCTTGACTGATTGCAGCTTTACGTTCATACAGCAGAAACATGGCATGATTAGGACTGAACAGAGGGAAATGTAAAGCAACAGAATGGAAAGTGGTTGGGGACAATTGGAAAGGCACAAAAAAGTAATATCAAATACAACATAAAGGAGATTGTTGTGCTTGTGGTACATATAAGAAGCCATGAAATAAAGATTTAGGCTAGAGTTTTTTTATAATTTGGTTTTAGTTTGTGCCATAAACCATATTATATTATATAAACCATATTATTTATATTTGATAAATAACCCCCTAAGAGTAACAATGTTAGAGGAAACCTATGGCAGCAGAGCACCAAGTATTGTCTCTGATCACTTAATGATTACATTAAGTGATCAGAGACAATACTTGGTGCTCTGCTGCCATACGTTTCCTCTAACATTGTTACTCTTAGGGGGTTATTTATCAAAGGTAGAATGTTAGTGTTTTTTATACCTCAAATGAACTCACAACTCGAATGGTATCTTACTTAAGAAAAACCTTGATTTTGCGAGTTCGAGTTTCGAAACACGAAAACTCACATTAATCGAGTTTTCGTGTGAAACCCTCTGAAAAAACCCAAACATCATGAAGGCTATTGACATCTTCAAATGGTACAAGGGGCCTCTGTCATTGACGCTTACATGACCTCGACAGGTTTTAGATGGTGTTTTTTAGGATTTGAGCTATTTCCAGGGTTGGGTACAATAAATCTTGAAAAAGATTTTTGTTAAAAAAAAAAAGAAAATCGAACCAAAAAAAATCAACTTGAGAACTCGAATTTTCATGGAAAACACAACTCCAACCTTAATAAATAACTAGGGATGCAACAAATCCAGGATTCGGTTAGGGAATCAGCCTTTTTCAGCAGGATTCGGATTCGGCCAAATCCTTCTGCCCATCAGAACCGAATCCTAATTTGCATATACAAATTAGTGGTGGCGTGGGAAATTGCATGACTTTTTGTCACAAAATAAGGAAGTAAAAAATGTTTTCCCCTGCCCACCCCTAATTTGCATATGTAAATTAGGATTTGTTCAGTTTTCAGCCGAATCTTTCGTGAAGGATTCGGGGGTTAAGCCGTATTCAAAATAGTGGATTTTGCATTACTTGCATCCCTATAAATAACCCCCTTACTGTTTACAAATACTCTGCAACTCAGCTGGACTCAAGGTGGCCACGCATACAGATATTTGGTTAGGCGTTTAATCACTCTTGGACCTACTAGATGACCTTCATGTAATGTATCACCCAGACTTTGCAGAAAGCAATGCCATGTGATGACAAAAAAATCATGTGTATGGAAAGGTAAAATGACAAGATGGCCTCCTGACTGACATAGGGGTGATCAGTCAGGTAACACTGGGGATCAGTGGGCAAATTTGCACTTCTGCATGCAGGTAGCTGCAAAGTGTAGTAGACAAGCAGTCAGCACAACGATTTTCACTCTTTCTTTGTGGGTGGTGCACGTCCACCAGTGGCCACTTTCCACTGGCACCACATACGACAAAAAACGTCAGGACAGCACCAACGAATTTTTTTATATATATTAAAACGCCTTTATTTGTGCTTCACAGGGGCATCACGGCAACGTTTCAGGCCACATGGCCTTTTAATCAACAGTGTATGTAATTAAAGTTCTTACTGAAAAAGTCAGAGTAAGGCCTAGAGATTTGAGGTCCCAAAGCCTTGTCAACCACAAGCCCACTCCCTTCCCCATCTAGTTCTTCGCCACTGCCACTACTGCGCTTTTAGACACACACACTCTTCCCCAGCATATAGCAGTAACATCAGTGCAATTTTTTCCCAACTCAAGTTGTGCCCTAGGCAGTTGCTTAGTTACTACTAAATATTACATTGTTAAAGGGATACTGTCATGGGAAAAACATTTTTTTTCCAAATCAGTTAATAGTGCTGCTCCAGCAGAATTCTGCACTGAAATCCAATTCTCAAAAGAGCAAACAGATTTTTTTATATATAGTAGTAGGACTATTAACTGATTAATTTTGAATTTTTTCTTTTTTACCCATGACAGTATCCCTTTAAGGACATGTTTTTATTCTTATTTATGCCAAGTGCCAAGGTCTTTTTGATTTACGACTTTTGTTAAAAAATCATTAGAAATCATTGCTGAATTGGAGCATACCACTGTTAAACCTGCTATATATGGAGACATTCATCAATGTGCACTACAGTTGGCTTTGTTCATAGTACCAAACATATCTTTGCTACTAAGGACAAGTGCTTGTACATTTATATAATGACAGGTTGTGATAATAAAATGTTGGCTGAAATACCCACACAGCTTTACATTACCTGAGATAAACTTTGTCTCTGCCTTTTGTCCAGGAATTTCACCAGCATTTCTACTTCTTCTGGTTTTTTGCCTGCTAATGTGCAAAGTTCCTGAGCAGCCACAAGAAGGTTTCGATACTTGACATGAAGAACCCCGTATCTTGCTTTGACTGTTTCATCAATTGCATTACTGGTGAAGGATTTTCGTAGATAATTGAAAGCCTCATCATATTTCTCTAAATAAATATAAAAAAACAGTTTGAACACTTTTGTGTCATGCTTAAAGAGTTTGGCAAAATGTCCATTGTTTTCTTGAATTCCATAGTTTTCTTGCCACTAATACCTAAAGATACCAACAATGACTTAATACAAGGTTTTCTATAGTTGTCATACCCCCAACATGTCGAATCACGTTTTGGCCCCTTCTGCGGCTTTACACTATGGAGCAAGATGCATTTGTTGACATTCTTGAGGACCCCTCACATTTTCTAGTTATAGGGCACTTTACACCCTTTCAAGTTATGGGGAGGGATGGGGCACACCTGTGTATCTTCTCCAGCTATCCCCTCATGAATACAGTGCTGCTAAGTACAGACAGAGCTGTATTCATTGGGAGACCACAGGTCCTTGGCCTCCATTCTGGAGTAAAATCTCCTTGTGTCTGTTGGCGCTAACCCAAGACCAGTTGAAAAGTCTTAGAATTCGTATAAGATATTTATAAAAATGAAGAGCCATACCTTTTGCAATAAGGATGTCTGTATACAATAAATAAAAATGTGCTGTCTTGTTTTCATTTTTAATAAGGGCTTCTGCAAGCACCTCCAGTTCACTGAAAGTCGGATCACTTGGAAGATTATTATTGGCAGTTAGAAGTTCAGCCAGCAATGTCCTGCAGTGGTTATACAGCCATTCAGTGATTACGAGTTGTGCTTCTGGATTCAGAGAATGGATCTCCCGGATAGCATAACTTGCATCTGCTTTGATTGCCAAGCATATGTCATGCACTGCTTCCTTTGGGATATTAAAGAGCAATAACAAAAAAGAAAATTAGCGTGCCATAGGGACGTTATGTTCTGGTCATTAATATCTTACATTTGATTAACCTCTGGGAGAGCAGACCATAGAAAAATAGCAGTTAATGAGCTATTGTTAATTCTGGTAAGTAAAGCTTCACTGTGATTTGTCAGCTTATTTCCTAGTAGTAAATGGCTTAAATTTCTTTCTTTAATGAAACACTTTGGCATGGTACAGTTCATTCATGTACTGGTGTGCCTTATGAAGAATAGGTAATTTCATCGGCAATGGATCATGTTGCATTCTTTGGTTTTAAGGACACAATTACAGTACGGTTCAGTTTATTTCACTATTTTGCATTCAGTACTTGACTTAAAGTAACCACCACTGGTATATATATATATATATATATATATATATATATATATATATATATATATATATATATATATATATATATATATATATATATATTTATCACAATAAGTTCCTGTGTAAAGTCACTGCTATATATTAATAAGAGAAAGCCATTCCATAAATAGATTTGGAGGAATCACCTTGCACAATATGACTGCACTCCTTTCTTTCAACCTATTTTTTGTCCACTTAGACATGACTTTTTCTGCCTTCATGAAATTAATTTCTTATAGACTTCTCTGTAACTCAATTCAAATGTATTGGTTTGTTTAAATTATAACATCTGCCCTTACTTCAATATCACATGGGTTATTCTGATTGCATTACTTGCAAGATACTCCATCCTGCTTACTGAGATTATGGGGCAAATTCACTAAGATTCGTAGTTGCGCCAGGCGTAACTTCGCCGCACTTCGCCAGGCGTAGTTTCGCCAGCGCTCCGCAAATTCACTAAAATCCGAAGTTGCGCTCAGGGGTACCGTAAGGTTGCGAAGTTGCGCTAGCGTTGATTCGCTAAGCGAAGTGAAGTTACGCTAGTGATAGTTAATTTGCATATGGCGCCAAGTCAAATTTCAATGGAGGAATACGCAGAATCACTACAAATGCCTGGGAAACCTTCAAAACATCAAATAAAATTTTTTTTTTGCCCTACACATGTGCCCACTGTATAGTTAAGTTGCCATGAGTTAGGAAATGTAGGGGGGAAGGAGGGGAGCCCCAAAAAAATTTTCAATCTTTTTCAGCCTATCAACCATAATATAGAAAAAACGCCAGCGTTTTTTGGGACTTAGAAAAAATTGTAACTTTTTTTGAAGCAATCCCTATCTACTCTATTGCGCTTCGCCTGGTCTGAGGTGGCGAAGGAAATCTAGCGTAAAAGGTAGCGTTCAGTACACTGCGCGCGTTAGTGAATTTGCGTAGTTACATCCGTTGCGTAAATTCTCCAGGCGTAAGGGTGCGAAGTAACACTAGCGAATTTACGCCAGCGTTCGTTAGTGAATTTGCGAAGTAACGAACATGTCCAACGCTAGCGAATTGACGCTAGCGTTAGGTGTTTCGGCGCATAGTGAATTTGCCCCTATGTGGGTACATTTTGTTGTTGCTACAAGTAACAGTGATCAAAATGCCCCATGTGCCTTTGCCCAAGGTGGATATGGAAAGGTGGCAAGATTATATCTTGAGATGGAAAGTAAAAGAATAAGACAACTCAAAAACCTTTCACATACTGACTAGAGATGCCAATCAGGCCTTCCATGTGAAGTTTAGAACTACAGTACTACTACTACTACCACCAGATATTTCAGTGCAATTAGGTTTGAATACTAAATGTTCCCAACAGAGCTTGTTGTACCGTAGATGGCATTTCACCTAGATCTGGCCCTAAACAACTTGATCATTAATTTCAGCAAAATAACATGCACAGCGGAGCGTTCCACCTTGAAAGTTCTCACTTGAGGTCATAGCCTTTTTGTATTTGCTTCATTAAGCCTTAATATAACCTCAGTGAGAGCAGCAACACAGCAGTGGTATTTGTTCCACTGATGCCATTGTAAATAAGAGGAAACAAAAAGATCTTTTTGTAAAGCATGCATATTTATTTGGGAATAAACCGAGTACAGTAGAAAAGAAATACTAAAATGTTCTTCCCCAAAGATGCTAATGTAATTAGACTGAAGAATTTAAAAGTGTTTTCATCTGTTCCATAATATATGGCATATAATAAATCTCAGATTGTATTATTTATGAATGTGACGAAACTGGGGGGTAGTTCCGTCCAACAGGTGTACTAAGCGGGCAAAATAAAAAGAAGACTATGAAAATTACTAATACTCCCAGGCTAATCCAAAGAGGCCTACTCTAGCTTCACCTCTGCAACAGGCATAACTCAAAACCAGCCTGAATGCACCCAGGTCCTCTGACCCCACGGATGGTGCTCCACTGGATCTCCCTGAGTTGCCCCAAAACTTTATAAAGCGCCACAGCGCTTGGGTAGCATGTGACCATCTGGTGATTAATATGCCCACTCACCTACACCCCAAATCCCATCTGTTTGGGCCCACTGAGCTCCTATAAACCTGTAGGTCTCAGAGGTACCAGACAGCCTAGGGCCCCACTACAAATAAACAATGTAAGCAAAGTTACTATGCAAACCCCAAAAAGGATAAAACTGTAGGTACTTTTCATCAGCCAAGCCAGTTGAGTTATTAATTGGAATTTAATAGAAGAAGTTCACAGCACACCTTATTTACAAATAGCAATATATATAATACACATTCAGTACAGTAAAGGAAATGTGAAAAATGTTTAAAAAAACTACCACTTACGTCACTATTGTAAGAAACTGTAAATGGCCTCTGAGGAAGTAGAGGGTTAGCTTAATCCTGGTTTCGGAGATCCAGGGAGTCCTTGTATAACTGGGTTGCTTCCTCTGCATAGACTAACTTGGGCGAGGCTGCGCAAGGGTTTTCCCAAAAGCAGGGGCACATTCCTAGGGATGATTGACAAGTCCCTGAACCACTCAGATGGGGCTACACTAGGCTATCAGGACAATTTGGCTCATCAGCCAATCACCTTCACTGCCTGAAGTCGAGCCAAAACCCACACGTCCTTGCAGCAAAGTACCATAAAACAGCAGGAGGTAATAAACCTGCACTGAGCCTGTAATATCTAACCCCCCTTAAAACACACAAAAGAAATATAAATTGTCACAATGAACAACTTCATGCATTCTGAGGCAAAACGGATACTATTTACAATGAATTTATTTGCAGCAGTGACAATGTTTTAGCCTATTTCTATATACCCATAAAATGACAATCATTAGGCTATCATTAAATTGGCGCTAGCAACTGTTGTCCTGAATGCACCTTAATGAATACTTATTGTTGAAGATGTTCTAGAATAAACAACTCTAATTGTGTTTTCTCTCTCAGCAAGTCGAAAATATTCTAGATTAAACATCTCTAATTGTGTTTTTTTTCCTCTGTGTCTCAGTGTTATAGGACTTTAATTTCAATTACCATTTGCAGAGAAGATAATTTGGTTTGGTTTTGTTCTTAAGGACACAGGAATTCATAAAGCAACAACCTCAACTTTCCAGGCATTCTTCTGGAAAATATCTATGGGGGTTATGTAATAAAAGGTACTAAGTTTGCCCAGGAGCAGTAACCCATAGACACCAATCAGCAGGTAGCATTTACTGGTCACCTGTTTAAAAGCAATCATCTTATTGATTGCTACGAGTTGCTGCTCTTCTTGATGTTTATTAAATATGGGGGTATGTATGTTAAGGAAATGTGGCATAGGGACATGCATTAATATGAAAACTGGAGAAAAATGCACACAATTTGGTGGCAGATTTATTAAAATTCAGAAAAGCTGTGAAAAAAATGAAATCTGAATTTTAAAGAATTGAAACTTTTTTCAAAGCTTTCAACACTTTTCAACTGAAAATAATCAGAATATTCAAATTAAAAACTTAAGCAGCCAAAGGATGAAGAGTTTCTATGAAAGTCAAAAGGGAGAGTATTTTCTAGGGATGCACCGAAACCAGGATTCGGTTCAGGATTCTGCCTTTTTCAGCAGGGTTCGGATTCAGCCGAATCCTTCTGCCCGGCCGATCTGAATTATAATTTGCATATGCAAATTAGGGGTGGGGAGGGAAATCGCTTGACTTTTCGTCACAAAACAAGGAAGTACATTTTTTTCCCCTTCCCACCCTTAATTTGCATATGCAAATTAAGGTTCCGTATTCGGCCGAATCTTTCACAAAGGATAAACAAAAAATAGTGGATTCGGTGCATCCCTAGTATTTTCATCATGATAAGATATGATACTTATAAATTAAGAAAATTCAAGGAACAATGAATTTTCGTTGCAGTCAAGTTTTTGTCCATGATTGGACACAATTGTGTTTTTCTGATTTTTTTTCATAAATATGCAAGCGACGAGACAAAAACTTGAATTAAAAAAACTGTTTATTGGTGAATATTATGTTGAATTAAATGGATACTTATGGTTCACAAGATCCAATGTCATCTCAGTGACAGGGGATGAAAGTCACAGATTTTGTAATAATCCCCTTTTCCAGTTAACAGATGGAGCAGGGATCAGTAGTACATATTGTTCAAACACAGCGAACATGGCACCCTATTATTTTCATTGCGAAAAGGGGCGTGGCTGCTTGTGCCAAATGCTTTAATTATGACTGATCCAGCTGAAGGCTGACTCTCAAATAACTAGGACCAATATGTCTTCTACTTATAGAACTGATATTGGAAGGCCTAAAGAATTAAGTAGAAAATTCATATACTCACATACCCTTAGGGGTAACTAAATAGAGTGCTCTATAGTATGTTGTTTGTGGGTTCAATTCTAATTGGATAAAACCACATGCCTGTTTCATGAAGGTTTTTAAATCTTTTCCTATAATATGTCCATTTTCCTCTGACTAGAGTTTAAACAGAGCAAAATGCTCTTCCATAATTAAATATTTCTAATCTTTGTTTTCGGTATTATGAAAAATGGCTTTTAAACAACATATATTAGCCGGGCATAGAAGAAATATCAAAGCTGCCATTAGGACACATAAATGGAAGAGTGAGCTGCCAGAGAAAAAGAGGATAAAGCAGATGGAATGTACTAACAAGATGAAGAATCGCTAGTACACTCCATTAGGAGTTCTTGTTCTAAAAGAAGCCAAAAACACTTATGCATAAGGGCTTGATAATTTTCCTTTGCTTTTATCCTACTTATGTTAAGTTGTCTGAGCATATAAATGGGCTTCTCTATCAACTATTTAAGCATGAAATAAAAGCATTTTCTCTTACAGAGTCTATTGAAAGGGAGCTTGGGTTGCTTTGTGACATATATGGACAAACCTAGTTACAATGGCAACACTTTCTTTCATTATGAAGCCACTGATGTCCTAAAGGCCTAGATTATATGTGGTTTTCATATATAAAAACTTTTTCCATTCCTTTTCTGGTGTGAGTTGGGCAAAACAATAGGGCACGTGTACATCCGCAAGTCTAGTGAGCAAAGTGTAATTTTTGAGCAAAAATGCCATGTTTTTTTCCCCACAATGCAGTATTTACCCCCGAAATCGGGTGTAGTTGTTGTTGTTGTGATGAGGGGCGATGCTCTTGATGCAAATGAACTCCATCTGATTTGACATTTAAGCAACTGCTCATATGCTTAGCTGCTAATTGGGTGCTGACACGTCAAATATTTTCGAAGTCTGTCTTTATAGCCTCATGTTTCAGAAAGAGTATGATTCCCCTATCTCTTGATAGAGAGATCAGTAGCTCCTTCCATCAGATATGAATGCACCCATTCCGATTAGAAGAAAGAAGCTCCATTTAAATGTTTGGAAAGAGTTTTCTTAACTGTGAAGTTGTGGAATTCCCTCAGTTATACTGACGGATACATAAGATAGCTTCAAAATGGGATTGAATGGCTTGTTAACAAATACAGGTATAGGATCCCTTATCCGGAAACCCGATATCCAGAAAGCTCTGAATTACGGAATAGACCCCAGTTTGTCGAAATAATCCAAATTTTTAAAAATGATTTCCTTTTTATCTGTAATAATAAAACAGTACTTGATCCCAACTAAGATATAATTAATCCTTATTGGAAGCAAAACCAGCTTATTGGGTTTGTTTAATGTTTAAATGAATTTCTAGTAGACTTAAGGCATGAAGACCCAAATTACAGAAAGATCCATTATCCAGAAAACCCCAGGTCCCGAGCATTCTGGATAACAGGTCCCATACCTGTACATGTTTATTAAGAATAGTACAAGTTGATCTTATCCGATCCAGTCCAATTGCCATCTTTGAGTCAGGAAGGAATTTTTCCCCCTCGGAGGCAAATTGTAGAGGCTTTACATGGGATTTTTGCCTTCCTCTGGATTAACTAGCAGTTAGGAAGGTTTTAGATAGACACAAAAGGTTGAACTTGATGGTCACATGCCTTTTTTAAACCAACTCACTATGTTAAAAACAAAACAAAACAATTCCTTTCAAAACCTGCGAAATTGGTTATTAAATGTAAACAGTTGTAGAACACATGCTACTCATTTTAAACACTAAGAAAGTAAGAGGCTTTGAACACAATGGAGAGACTCTGACAATGATTCATGACTTTGCTGACTTCCTTGCTGAAGCTGGTGCCCATTTTTCTGCATCAGAAGTTTGCGTGAGAAAGTCCCATTAAATGGGGGTTCCCATTGAACATGCCTGTTTACTTTGAGCATGGTATTGTTTTTTACTCCCATAGATCACTGCCCTGAGTGAAGGAAATTTGGATGGCGGCCACAATGTACAACTAATATTTAAGATGAAGGTGACAATGTAAAGATATGGGGTAACGTAAAAAGGTGCTATGTTTGCTACTGGCTTAGTAACCAACATCAACCCATTGGTAGTGCAACTTGCCAAATAACAAGAATTGCAGTTTAAAGGGCACCAGTCACCCCCAAACTGCTTTCCCCATCAGAGGTGCAGTCTAATGGGTAGGCTCGGATTTGTGGAGAGGCCACTAAGGCCTGGGCCTAGGGCGGCAGGATCTTGGGGGCAGCAGCGGGCCTAGGGGCGCCAGCTATGTAAATCCAGCCCTGCTAATAGGGACTGTACTTTGATTGGGCGAAAGAACTGGAAATGTCCCCTGCGAGTGCTGGGTCACCTACAATGGGAAGGAGCTCCAGTGTAGGCCGGACAAATTACAGAGTGTGCATGCGCATTACAAGCAAAGCTGTGGCACAAATGCTAAGTGCCATCAATAGCCACCCATACCGGGAGCTCTCTCTTAGTGTGGGTGGTCTAGTTACATAGTTACATAGTTAAATTGGGTTGAAAAAAGACAGTCCATCAAGTTCAACCCCTCCAAATGAAAACCCAGCATCCATACATACACCCATGTCTACTTTTAATTAAATTCTATATACCCATACCTATACTAACTATAGAGTTTAGTATCACAATAGCCTTTGATATTATGTCTGTCCAAGAAATCATCCAAGCCATTCTTAAAGGCATTAACTGAATCAGCCATCACATCATCACCCGGCAGTGCATTCCACAACCTCACTGTCCTGACTGTGAAGAACCCCCTACGTTGCTTCAAATGAAAGTTCTTTTCTTCTAGTCTAAAGGGGTGGCCTCTGGTACGGTGATCCACTTTATGGGTAAAAAGGTCCCCTGCTAGTGAATGCAGGGGGCCTTTTTTTTAAAAGGGGTTGGTCACCTTTGAGTTAACTTTTATTATGATGTCGAAAGGGATATTCTGCAATTTGCAGTTGCAGAGACAATTTGCAATTGGTTTTCATTTTTTTTATTTGTGTTTTTTGAGTTGATTCGTTTTTTTATTCAGCAGCTCTCTAGTTTGCAGTTTCAACAGTCTGGTTGCTAGGGTCCAAATTACACTAGCAACCATGCATTGATTTGAATAAGAGACTGAAATATGGAAAGGAGAGACCTGAATAGAAAGATCAGTAATAAGTAGCAATGACAATACATTTGCAGCTTTATAGAGCATTTGTTTTTAGATGGGGTCAGTGACCCTCATTTGAAAGTTGGGCAGAGACACAAAAAAAGGCAAAAAATTAAGAAACAAATTTAAAAAATAAATGAAGACCAATTAAAAAGTTGCATAGAAATGGACATTCTTTAACATACTAAAAGTTAACTTAAAGGTGTCCCCACCCTTTTAAAGCCTTAAGGGTATATTTATCAAAGAGTGAAGTTAGAGATCACCACAGTGAAAAACCGCCTCTCTCCATTCATTTGTATGGGATTTTTAAAAGAGTATTTATTAAATGCTGAACTTTCACTATCACCCTTTGATAAATACGCCTTTAAAAATCCCATAGCAATGAATGGAGAGAGGCGGTTTTTCACTCTGTGGACTGTGGAGATCTCTAACTTCACTCTTTGATAAATCTACCCCCATATCTCCAGTTGGGGAAAACAATTTGAGGGTGACAGGTGTCCTTTAACACTGCTGGATCTGCCATTTCTCTGGTTCATGAATTAGATACCCTTTAGGGATGGACTAAAGAAACCCTAATTACTCATAGTTCAAGGCCTTACAACCTGTTTGCCACCAATTGGTAGTCTGCTATGGAATACTTGCACCCAAGCAAATAATGAAAATGTCATTACATTACCTTCTAATTAAAATATACATTGCAACGTTATGCTAGCAATAAGGAAATTAAATTAAAAAAAATACCTTCTGCTGGTTTAGAGTCATATGCATGAATCCTTTTCCACTAAGGGCCTCTGCATTGTAAGGCTCATCCTTAAGGACCGCATTAAAATCAAAAATCGCTGTTTTTTTCTGCCCCAGCTGCCCGTAGCATCTGGCTCTGGCAAGCAGTGAATCTTTGGCATGGCCTCCTAACAGGAAAAAAAAAACAATTACACTCGATTGGGATCACTGATTATTTTGCTTAATGTCAATGACGCCCATGCGAATAAAATGTGCTTTTAAAAAATGTCATACAGACCCAGTAACTTTGTAACATACTTTCTAGGCCACCTGCATGAAATGGGGAAATAACGGGCGCCTTCACTGTCAAGATAGTTATTTGTGAATCCTAAAGACTATTTTATCATTGTTTTTTCAAATGCGAACGCCATCAGGGGAACAGGAAAAAACGACAGCTTATAGTGACAAATGCTTTCTTGGAATTAAATACCTCACTGCTATTTAAGTTAGAATTTAACAGGAGGTTACATCGCTTGGTATCCAGATGTGCCGTTGAATCTCTTTTAAAGGGATACTCACCCAAAAAGCAAATGGTGCGGCGGCTGCTGCTGCTGTTTGTTTTAATGAAAGCATTGTACAATGTCAAGCAAAGATTTTGTAAAAAAATGATTCCAAGTGTATGGTTATATCCTGGGTTATATGGAGCAAAGTTCCCTCTTCTCAAAACACATTCCAGATGTAGGAGCGTAAAGGATTTGTCAACATTTAGGTCCTTTGGTCCCCTGGGCATAAATTAGTCAACTCAGGGTCGGACTGGGGGGCATGGGGCCCACCGGGGCTTCTGCCTCAGGGCCCCCCTCCGGACCCTGGGTGCTGCTGCTTCAGGTGTGCAAATAAACTTCTGCAAGGGTTTTCCCTGCTTGATCGTGCCTGGTGTGCCATTGCCTTTTTTCCTTGACCATTGCTGCTGCTTCAGGACCTCCCTTCGGCAACTCCACCACCGTGCGCATGTGCATAACACGTCTGCACGCACTTGCGCATCAGCATGCGTTAGCACACGGCGATGTGTGCGCTCACACTTCTTTTATGCCACAAGCTTTTGGACGCGGGAGGAAGAAAGTCAGGGTGCAGATCTGGGCTGGCAGGGCCCACTAGTGCCGGGGGCCCACCAGGATTTTTTTCTGGTGTCCCGCCGGCCCATTCCGACCCTGAGTCAATTAGATTGGGTCCTCAGTTATAGAAGATAACTTGTTTCCTTTTTCTGTTTGAAAGTACATTGTTCTATTTTATAAAAGGGGAAGATCCCATTTGCTCAGTCTCTTTTGGTCTGCACACTTGCTGGGAAAGTACTGCATAGGGCCTGGAACAAAGGAAGATTCCAGAATAAGTGAAGTAAGTGCAAGGGTAGTTATGTTATAGTCACTCTAGGAGTGAAAGTCAGGATCAGGAGTTATTTAGAGAGCAACCAGAGGCTCTGACGAGGAGACCAGGAGAGTCAGTACCCTGCGGTGACAAGGCCACCAGCTTAGGGACTCAAGTGGTCAGGCTCCAGGATAAAGAGATCCTTGGAGCATGTGACCTCTGTGAAATTTGTCTTCCGGGGGGATTGTTTACCAAAGGCAGGCAATACTACCTCTGGGGTGCTGTGAACACTGGATGATTACCAGTGGGAAGCACATTATTTGTGTGACTACAAACAGCTCCCATCAAAGAGAGACTGTAAAGAGATCCATATTCTGCATGTGATTTAAAGTTACAGTGTACTGCAATAAACCTTTCAACTTCATCCCTGTATGTGAGTGGAGGATCAGGAATCCTGATCTCATGCAGTAGCAGAAGAGGGCTACACAGATATGTATAATGATAATTTTTAAGGTATTATCAGTAACTGAGAACAAAATTAAGTGGTAGAGCAGTTTTGGTGCCATGAGCACAAAAATGTGATAAATGTGGAGGAGGAAGTCAAAATTGTTTTATCTCCCCATTAATCATAAGGGGAGAACGAACCCAATGTCACCATTGCAATGACATGACATTTCCAGCATGTCAATAAGGATACAGGTATGGGACGTGTTATGCAGAATCTGCGGACCTGGGACTTTCTGAATAAGGGGTCTTTCTGTAATTATCATACCTTGAATGGGTTGTTCACCTTTGAGTTAACTTTTAGGGGCAGATTTACTAAGGTTCGAATGAATTTTCGAAGTACAAAAAGTTTGAATTTCAAAGTAATTTTTTGGATACTTCGACCATCGAATAGGATACTATGATTCTGAATCGTTCCAACATTCGACCATTCGATAATCGAAGTACTGTCTCTTTAAAAAAACTTTGACTTCAATACTTCGCCAAATTAAACCTGCCGAATAGCTATGTTAGCCTATGGGCACCTTCTACAAACTTTTTCTAAGTCTTTACACATCGAATAAAAATCATTTGATCATACGCTAAAATCGTTTGAATCGTTCGATTCGAACGATTAAATTGTTTGATCAAACGATTTTTATTCGACCGTAGGATTGCCAAATTCGGTGAAAAAACTTCAAATTCTATTTTCGCATTCAAAGTTTTTCAATTTCTAAGTTTTTTGTTCTTCGAAATTCGACCCTTGATAAATCTGCCCCCTAGTATGATGTAGGAAGTGATATTCTGAGACAATTTGCAATTGGTTTTAATTTTCTATTATTTGTGGTTTTTCAGTTATTTAGCATTTTTTTCAGTAGCTCTTCAGTTTGCAGTGTCAGCAATCTGGATGCTAGTAATAAAAAGTAGCAATAACAATAAATGTGTAGCCTTAGAGAGGATTTGTTTTCAGAGGGGGTCAGTGAAAAATGTTTTTGAAAGCTTGACAGAGTCAGGAGAAGACGTAAAATAATTCATAAGCTATAAAAAATAAATAATAAAGACCATTTGAAAAGTTGCTTAGAATTGGCCATTCTGTAACATACTAAAAGTTAACCTGAAGGTGAACCACCCCTTTAAGTTTATTAAAAATAATGTAAACCCTGTATGATTGTTTTGCCTCTAATAAGGATCCATTATATGTTAAATTTGATCATCTACAAGGTACTGTTTTATTATTAGAGAGAAAATGGTAATCATTTGTAAAAATGTAATTATTTGATTAAAATGGAGTCTGTGGGAGATGGCATTCCCCTAATTCAGAATAATAGGTTTTCGGATAACGGATCCCATACCTGTACTTTTATTACCTTGTATTTGATAAAACAGTTCTTCTAATAAAAAAGTGGCCCAATTTCCCTGAAAGTTCCCAATGACAAAGTCTCTGTCTGCGTGTCCTAGCTGCACATTATTGCCAAAAGTATCCAGATGCATTTTGGGCCAAAAGTGTCCAGACAATCCATCATAAAGTACATGACTTCAGTTGGAACACTCACTGCTGAGTCCCACATTGTCTCTACAAGTAATATCAGGATTACTGATTAGAAGCAGTTGTTTTTTATTGTTATGCATCTGCACACATGTCTAACATCTCCATGTGCAATGCCAAGAGGCTGGAGAGTGGTAAAGCATTCCGAGGTATACTCCATATATTGTATCTTATGTGACATGTGTAGAGAATTTCAGTTATGTTGGACTGAGAAATCCAAGGCATAAAGACATTTTTGTATATGGGGGGGGGGAGTTTTTGATTTCTTCTTTTGATGAAATGAGAATTCTACCCAAGCTCGCACATGATGCTCAAGTGTCAAACCACAATATATAAAAACAATATCTTTTCTCTGTTGATCAGAATTTTTTTAATGGGATAAAAGCATTTCTGTACTCTGAGAACTCTTCTGAATGATCTTCTGTAAGTATATATTATATATATATCTTTTGGTTCCATGTTATTTGCTACAGCAGTTGTTATCACATATCTTTTTATTACTGTTTGAAGAAGTGTTTAAGAAGTATTGCAAATATTAAGGAATAAAGCATTTATTCTGAAAGATGAAGGAAAGGTAGAATCACTCGGGGGGAGAACTCCACAGTGATTCTAGTTGCTTGCCTCCTACCTCGGGTCGGCACCAGTCTGGAGTATTTTACCTTAGCTGCCATTGTGCTCTGTGTCACAGACGTCTCCCCTATTTAAGATGGGTGTATGCGCAGTACAGAACTTCTACATTGCCCAGTGCGATTGATGCCTGGGACATGGAACAAAATAGCAGTACTCTCATTTTCCCCAGGCTTGTACACCTGAGAATCAACCTGAGGTAAGCAAATAGAGTCAATGGGAGGGAAGCCTAACAACTTTTTATTTACCATAAACAAAGGAGAGATTCACTTGCAAGAATAGCTTTAACATTAGTCTGGAAAGTCATGAACCAAGGAAAAGCTATGCTACCCAAAGCAAAAAGTTTCTTGGTATTTTCTAAGAATGCCACCCAATGTTTAGCTGCTTCCCTTCCATCAGCATAAATAGATATTACTGGGCCCCACAGCGAATTCTTTTTTAGGCCCCTGGAATGTCTATACGTTGACCTGTTTTGCCAATATTTATTGAAATTCCATACGAATTAGGGCCTCTAGGGGCCCCTATACCTCCTGGGCTCCCATGCCGTTGCAGGGCCTGCTTCCTCTGTAGTTATGCCCCTGTTCTGTTCCCTTTCCTCCCATTATAGATTTTGCTGATGCATTCCTTGAAAGAGGGGATTTCCAAACCTGCCCAATTTTTGGCTACATATAGGTTGGGCAGCCCGTTGGAAGCTTAGTAAGTTGCCAACTTGGTCTGTGTACTGTATATCCAACTTTAGAATCAGTTTGAAGCTGGCTGTGGACTAGTGGAGTAGTAGCAGTGCTTAACGCAATGCAGAACCTACAGCTGATGCACCTGATAGGGATCTGCTGTGACCCAGACATGCGGTTGAGTGAGTTCTGTCTATTTCAGTCAAGTGACACCCTACTATGGTTATTAGATGTACCTGGTCATTTAATTAGCTTCCAAGTAATTCTGAAGGTTTTATTGTGCTGCCAAATTTTAATTTCAAAATTTTGTGCAGTTTCATGGCCAAAATATCAAACACTTCTCTTCCAAAGGAAAGCATTAGTGTCCTAATTCTTGTGTACAATATGCACAATAAGGGAACGTGTGTACAATAAGGATAAACCTGTTTTTGATGGGAAAATTAAGTCAGGAAGGTATTTTAAAGGAAGGGGATGCTTTAAGCAGAACAACATCTATGAAAGTGAAGATAAATTATAATAACTATCCAGATCCTGAGTTAATAAAAGTGCATTAAAGAAACACAGAATAAAAAGGACGACGTCAAAGGAAAAGCTCTAGAATTAATGGCTGCCCCTCCAGCATCCCTACTGCTGCTTATTATAACACCAAATTTTCCTCAGTACCCCTATTACTAATGTACATCAGTAGTAGAACATACAGTATATTATAGCTTATCGTGCTATGGTTGTACACATGACAACAGAGGGTGCCAGACCTTTGTCATTGAACTAAAGCCTACATTATTCTGAGAATATTAAGAGAATAAGCCAACATTCAGGTCTTTATTAAGCCTAAAAGCCCTGCACAACCATTATGCAACCTGCTCAGTCATATGGAAGATATCACTTATGTTTCTATTCAGGCCTCTCCTATTCATATTCCAGTCTCTTATTCAAATCAGTGCATGGTTGCTAGGGTATTTTAGACCCTTGCAACCAGATTGCTGAAATTACAAACTGGAGAGCTGCTGAATACAAAGCTAAATAATAAAAAAAATTAAAACCAATTGCAAATGGTCTCAGAATATCACTTTCTACATACTTAAAGTTAATTTAAAAGTGAATAACCCCTTTAAATAACATGCTGTTATGAGAAGCTACCATTAATGCAATAAACTAGTCACTTATCACTCTTTTAGGGTCCAAAACTATTGTCAAAAATGCCCCCTATGGATAATTATAGATCTATCCCACTGTATTTATGCAATAAAATGTATTTTCTGAAGGCAGAGCAGGGTGCAAAATGCAAAAACACAGACACAAGCCACCATGTTTTTTTTGCACTTTTGTTCCTGACCTACTGTTAGTGGCTGTGGGCAGTGCTGTATTCATGAGGAGTAGGCCGAGACACAAGTTAGGGAGTGCCAGTGGGTGCTGGGCGAAATGGAGCCCTGTACTGACTGCTTGTCCTATGGCAGACAGTAACTTAAGCACAAGGGTGCCTTGTATCCACAGCACTGCACTCTCCACCTTATGTTGGATTTTTAACCTGGGATGAAGTGAAAAGTGCAGCAAAACAATGCTTTTAAAACTAGCATTAACGCGTGAGACTTTGCACCCCTTAATGCTCCAGCACGTGTTGAATGTCTTCTTAAATAGCCCCTTATATAATGTAATCTTCTTGCCTTTAACCAGCAAAAGTAGATGTAATATCTGTTATCTTTGAACACTGAACTGCAAGTGACAGGTTTGTATAACTATCGATAAAGAGAACTAAATGTTTGGAAAAGTAGCTTTCTCTGCATAGTTTTACAGAAATAGTAAAGGCTTTACCTGATGCAATGATAGCAAATGAGAGGTAGGCGATTGCCTCCTTAATGTACGTATCCCCTTGCTGGCTTCGTAGAATCGAAATCGATTTTGCGTGGCAGTGGTTCTGCATCAATTTGCGGTCTTCTTCTTTAAAGATATCCATAATTGGAAGAAGGCAGGATGTATCTCCTATTTGTATGACTTTCTTTATTAGCTGAGGCAAAAGTGACAAAGATAAATTAACTTTCATGTGCTTATTGATAGTATACTGTACATATATTACATTTTCCATCTTTTTGGATTTACATGTATGTCATACGAGGACAGAACAGGCAGTCTGTGCCGCCTTCAAGGTCCTATCCAGCATCTTCCATGTCTGTAGTCTCATCTATACCCTAAAATGCTACCCAATGGGAAGACAGTGTCAGCAGCACCTATTTTCATTAACACTAATATTTTCTCTTTATAGAAGATAACATTTACTCAACTGTAGATATTGGTTTAAGGTGATAAAGCCTCATATATTGTAATTTACCTAGACTATGTAATTGGCAAAAGGCCTTCATTTTCTTTAGTATCAGCAGAAAAAGTATCCCACAGTCCCTTCCATATATTCAATTTCCTATTATATACTGAATAAAGTACCCCCTCTTGTAAAGTATAAGGATATTATAAGTTACCGAGGAGTTTCATGACCATATAAAAACACGAGGCTGAAGGCCGAGTGTTTTTTATACAGGTCATGGAACTCCTCGGTAACTTATAATATCCTTATACTTTACAAGAGGGGGTACATTATTTATTATAATATACACGTTTCAGTGAGTCATGTGACAGAAATGACATCAGAACTCACTGCTTATAACTGATGACATCAGAACTCACTGTTTATAAGGATATCATTTACAAGATATTCGTGGCTTTTGTGTATTATATGAAAATATTGCATTTGATTCTGATCATGTAGAATGGAGTTTTTAATTTACAAGGAGCAGAGCTGGCAGGCACAAGGGAGACCTGTATTTAATGCTTGTCATATGCAGGAAAATGGTAAATGGTACATTAGCACCTTGAATACCCTGGCACCCATGTCACCCGTAGGCAGCGTCACATACAGGGAGAGGTGCAAATCTCCATTGTGGAAATGTACGGGGTTACACTTGGGTGCTGAATATGAATGTCTGGAGTTTAAGGTGCAAAGTACAAAAATCTGGGAGCTTTGTATCTGAATTTTGCACTTTGCTCCTCCATTAGTAAAGAAATGTTAAAATGCAATGAGGGGTACCGGTATGGGATCTGTTATCTAGAAACCCATTATCCAGAAAGCTCTGAAATATGGGAAGTCCATCCCCCAGTGACTGCATTTTATCCAAATAATCAAAATTTTCAATTTTTCTTACGTACCTTGTACTTGATCCAAACTATATCCTTATTGGAGACAAAACAGTTCTATTGGGCTTGTTTAATGTCTAAATGATTTTTGGACAGATTTAAGGTACGAAGATCTAAATTAGGGAAAGACCCCTTATCCAGAAAACCCCAGGTCCTGAAAATTCTGGATAACAGGTCCCATACCTGTACACCTATGTTTTCCTGGAATATCGTACAATGTTACAAGGAAAATTGCCTTATGGAAATAATATGCATCTGTTGTGTTCAGGGAATTAAATGGATAGTTTACAGAATATGAATTTCTGTTTGTTGCGTTTGCACTCAAGTATGAATATAATACAAGTATTGTTCACGATATTAAGACCAATGATTGGCTGCGGTAGATAAACCTTGTCTCACACCAATGAGAAATACGGACAGCTGCGCCTTTATAACAACTATATGTATGGTAACTGCACAGTGGGGGCCATAAATGTCTACTATAAAACCACTGCTATTTTTCTAAAAGGGGGAAAGCATTTTTACGAGACAAAATAAAAATCTCTGTAGGAAATTGCAGTTATTTGGTCAGTCATTTATATTTCAGATGAGCAAGTGGAACTATGAAATTTGTATCTACGTATATATGAGTGTAGGGGCCCCTACGGGTTAATCTGCCCTGCAGCTTTAAGGCCCCCACCT
This sequence comes from Xenopus laevis, assembly GCF_017654675.1. Lineage (NCBI taxonomy): Eukaryota > Metazoa > Chordata > Amphibia > Anura > Pipidae > Xenopus > Xenopus laevis. The sequence goes on along the minus strand of NC_054383.1, from coordinate 107,417,484 downwards.
TTTTCTTAGAGTGATCTGCCAGGAGAGAATGACACTCCCCTGCTACACTGCTATATAGTGTGTGTAGGGAGTGGCCACTTCGTCTTTGGCCTGTGGATGGTGATCCAGCTGGGTGTGCTCAGGAGAGCCTGGGTACAGCTAGGCCCAGAAAGGCCCATGTGCTTTGGAGAAGAAGTCGGGGACCAGGTAACCCCGTGAATGAGGAATAGTTACACTAGGGCAGACTTGTCATAGTCTCTCTAGGAGAGAAAGGCAGAGAGGTGAGAGAGAAAGAGCAGCTGAAGCTCCAACAAGGATTTGCAGAAAGGGAGTAGCTTCCCAGAGGCTCTGTGTGTTGCCTCCAGTCAGGGACCTCAGTGAAAAGGGACTGTAGGGTAGAAGCTGCTTTCCTGACAACTTCCAGGAGTGAATGCGTGCGAATACTGCAAATGCCTAATGGAGACCTTTTCTCTGTAAGAAATGCCTAATGCCTGCAGCTCTGTGCGAGATATGTGCTATTGCCTCAGCTCCTGCGTGAGTACTAAACCTGTGGTCACTTGCCTTGTGCATAGTTAAATAAACCGTTTCTGTTTTACTGCAAAAACCTCCTGGCGCCCATCTTTTGTTGTATGCACAGTAGCCTGGGGGATGTAGTTGCACTACACCATAGAGGGAACAATTCCACATGGCGAAGGCCCTGACCCTGTTGTGTAAGTCGCAGTGTAACCCATGCTTCTACTGCTAGCTGGACAGTTTAACTATTTGTGTGCTATGCAGCCCAAATAGGTGTTACATGAGCAATCACAAAGCTGAAAAGGAATGCTAGCTAAAAAGGTCTCCTTAAAGGAAAACTATACCCCCCAAACAATGTAGGTCTCTAGAAAAAGATATTGCATAAAACAGCTCATATGTAAAACCCTGCTTCATGTAAATAAACCATTTTCATAATAATATACTTTTCTAGTAGTATGTGCCATTGGGTAATCATAAATAGAAAATTGCCATTTTAAAAAATAAGGCCCGCCCCCTGGGATCGTAGGATTCACTGTACACCCAAACATACCAACAAACCATACATGTTAGGTCACATGAGCCAATTAACAGACAGAGTTTATTTCGTCAAGTGATGTAACGTTTCGGGGGCGTGCCCCTTCATCAGACATGCAGAATCACTCTCAATCAGTGTTTAAAAACCCATAGTGATTTACATAATTAATACAATGAACCAAAATATAAGTGAATAATTAATAACTAAGCAAATGCATTGTGAACAGTATTTTAAAAAACGAGAATACATAGTGAACAGTTTTTTTAAAAAAACTTTAAGACATTTGCAAGAGCTTAATAAAAAAGCTATGCTTTTTTATTAAGCTTTTTTTTTATTAAACTTTAAGACATTGCAAGAGCTTAATAAAAAAGCTTCATAAAAACTTCTAACTTTTTATGAAGCTTTTTTATTAAGCTCTTGCAATGTCTTAAAGTTTTTTTAAAAAAACTTCACTATATATTCTCGTTTTTTAAAATACTGTTCACAATGCATTTGCTTAGTTATTAATTATTCACTTATATTTTGGTTCATTGTATTAATTATGTAAATCACTATGGGTTATTAAACACTGATTGAGAGTGATTCTGCATGTCTGATGAAGGGGCACGCCCCCGAAACGTTACATCACTTGACGAAATAAACGTGCAGGGGAGATCCCCGCTATACTAGCCTGCGGTGTTTGGCAAATTTTTGTGCAGATATTGTTGGGAGAGGTGCCGACCCCTCCAGCCAGCACTAGGCAACTATTGTCAGGAGAGACCTAGGGGAAATTAGGAAATCTTTTTTGCTGGCTGGAGCACCTGGGCCATCTATTTTATTTGGTGAGTTTATCAACTTGCGAGGTTTGATGCTTATACATGTGTTTTTTTTATCTACAGATACATGCCAACCAGGGTTGGACTGGGCAGGCTCAGACCCTCTGCTCTCCCACCTGAGACTAATGGCGCTCCCCCTGGCCTCCCTTGATTGTGGCCGCAAAGGAAAGTAAAAGTAAAGGTGAGTGGGGGGGCATGGAAGGATGTGGCGTGAGGAGTAGCTGAATGGGGGGGGGCAGGCTTGTGTGTACGTGAACCCTGAGATAGCATCCCAGGTTGGCCCCCAGACCCACGGTCTGACTTTGATGCAACTAGTGATGTTGACAAAAAGTTGACCGACACCTGACCATAACTCACCCTCAAGATGGAATTATTTATACCTGTACTCAACCCGCCCATTTGTGATGTCAAAAGAGGGGGCATGACCATACAGATGTGAGTATATATACCCATAAAGTGGATCCACCGTACCAGAGGCCACCCCTTTAGACTAGAAGAAAAGAACTTTCATTTGAAGCAACGTAGGGGGTTCTTCACAGTCAGGACAGTGAGGTTGTGGAATGCACTGTCGGGTGATGTTGTGATGCTGATTCAGTTAATGCCTTTAAGAATGACTTGGATGATTTTTTGGACAGACATAATATCAAAGGCTATTGTGATACTAAACTCTATAGTTAGTATAGATATGGGTATATAGAATTTAATTAAAAGTAGGGAGGGGTGTGTGTATGGATGCTGGGTTTTCATTTGGAGGGGTTGGACTTGATGGACTTTGTCTTTTTTCAACCCAATTTAACTATGTAACTATGTAACTGGAAGGCAGCTGGAGGAGAAGAAGCAGCACATATTGTGTGCTTTAAGGGCCATACATCCGTCAAAAATATACCATTATCCCAATTTCAAAAATTTTCAGGAAATCTTATGAAATTTTACAGCAAAGTTCATATCAAACTACATTTTTTTTCCTACAGGGTTTCCTTCTCCTTTAATTTACTCAGCAACTTCCAAACCAATTATTTTCCCCCGATAATTTCTCAGATAAAGACTCGCAGACACTTAGAAAGAGAAGGCCGCAGTTGACATTTTATTAGCCTTAATATTAATTAACATGTATGACATCATAGATTTGTAACAGAACCGTTTGTATAACAAACATTTACCTAACACTCAACCCTTACTCCAGAGGGAATTTAACCTAATCCCCATGTGACACCTGAATCTTGCCTCCTTTCTAGTGATGGGCGAATTTGCGCCGTTTCGCTTTGCCGAAAAATTTGCGAAATTCGCGAAACGGCAAAAAAATTGTGAAATGCGAATTTTTTCGGGCGAATTTTCACTGGCATTTCGTGAATTTATTCGCTGGCGGCGAATCGCGGCGAATTCACGCCTGGCGAATAAATTCGCCCATCACTACTCCTTTCTCCCATTCCTAAACCAAGGCTGACAACCTTCTCATCAGGACCCCAAGCTGCCTGTCAACTACCCCCAGGAGCTCAATATAATGGTAACCTCTGCCAACTTCCATGACAAACCCAGCCCCCACCCCCTTATAGGGAGGGATGGTGGTACATTGCAAGCTGCTGCTCCCAACTGTCTGGAACCAACAGCAAATGTGGCATTCCCACCTAGCACCAGGAAAAAGTGGGGGGAGGGGCAGGCTGCCCTCCTAACTCCCATCATGCCCTGCTTCGCTGTGCTCATTGAGTACACAGATGGACAGAGTAATGTGTCATACAATTATACAGAAGTGCAGGGAGCACATTTTGATGCAATTAATGCAAAAGCGGTTGCATGTGGAAATGATTGCGTGGACCGAAACCGCAGGCATACATGTGCCCTACTGTAAATACATATATAGTGTATATAATTTTGTAGTTTGCAGTTAGTTCATTCTTACACACAAAAATAAAAAAAATCCTTCTACCATTTTGTTATACACAGACCTTCTCTTATAGCTAGAAAGCTACTCCCATATTACAAAAAACATCCAGGTACCCAGTCACTAGAAAGACTTTTTCCTGAAATGAGGACTTGGCTCCTATAGGGATCCCTCAAATAAAAAGTTGTACTATCTAATCTATTTCCTACGAACACCAAGGTACCCTGGTGGGTCCCGGGCTGGACTGGGTCCCCAAGTGCCATAGTCCAACACTGCCTAATAAGCCCAGAGATATGGGATATGACCTTACATCTTGTGCACAGTTCTGGTATCTCTCCTGTGCCATGTCACATTGTCTACATCAGTGATCCCCAACCAGTAGCTCGTGAGTAACATGTTGCACTCTAACCCCTTGGATGTTGTTCTCAGCAGGTGCTTAATTTTGAATTCCACGCTTAAAAGCTTTTTAATTGCATAAAAAAACGAAGTATAGTGCCAAGTAGAGCCTCTTGTAGGCTGCCAGTCCACATACAGGCTACTAAATAGCCAATCACAGCCCTTATTTGGCACCCCAAAGGACTTTTTCATGCTGATGTTGCTTCCCAACTCTTTTTACATTTGAATGTGTCTCACAAGTAAAAAAGGTTGGGGACCCCTGGTCTACATCATGCCATGCAATAAATGTGCCACAAGAGGGCTTTGATTGATTGAGTAGAAGGCTCAATCTGCACTGGAATACATTAAACTAAAGAAAAACTCAAATACCTGTTGCAAAACAGCCCCAAACTTTTATCCTGCTGGACCTGGTTTAGAATGAGTACAAGTTTTTCTTTTTTTGCAATGTATAAAGAATAATATACAGTATGTATACAGTATGTATCTGCCCAGTTTCTTCCAGCTTCCTATTGTAAAACTGATCAGCGCATATGGTGGATCTGTTTTACAGCAGATAACTTGCAAAGAATAAGAGAGTAAATATTAAACTATTTGTACTATGTGTGTGGAAAACCATAGAAGCATTAGTCAGGGAATGTTAGATGGAGATTTGTCTCAGATAGATGAAGTGTATGTAATAAAACTCTCACTTCCATATCATATTACACTGGCGCCACCTAGTGCTTTACTTGTATTTACACATCCCTTGGAACATTGTTATAAATAAGAGAGGCATAATGACAGTTCAGTCCTGCCCCACTAAATTAAACTGATACAAGGAGATTATACAGGCAGGCTCACAAACAATTAATTGAGTTTTTGCTGATGTTTGTTGCATGTCATAGACACTTGCATGCATTCACCAGGAGGCCAGAGAGAAAATGGAAAGTGCTATATGCCCTTAAATGGGTAGTTCACCTTTAAGTTACATTTTAGTATGTTGTATAATAACCAGTTCTTAGCAACGTTTTACTTGCTCTTCATTTTATAGTTTTTTTTTGTTAGTTGCCTTCTTTTCACGATTCTGCCAGGCTTTCAAATGGCTATAAACGATTGCTCTGTGAGGCTACAATGTTATTGTTACTTTTCATTTCTTATCTTTGTGTTCAGGCCCTCTCCTATTCATATTCCAGTCTCTCATTTAAACCACTGCCTGGTCGCTGGATAATTTAGCCCCTGGCATCCAGATAGCTGCTGAAATTCCAAAATGGAGAGGTGCTGTACAAATAGCTAGATCATTTTCATTGATCTTCATTTTTTATTATTTATCGTTTTTGAATTGTCTTAGAATATCAGTCTACTAATGGTTAATTTAAAGGTGAATAACCCCTGGAATCATATTGTCCATCAGGACCACAACTAGGGATAGGCATGTGCCTCAGAACAATTTTTGGAGGCGCATCAGTGCACTGTGTTGGCAGAACAGGGTTGTATTTAGCAACAACATGGACGGATACTGTATGTCCATAGATCCTCCATGTACAGTAAGATTTATACAAGAATCATAAACAATTATATTAACACCTGCCTTTTGGACTGATGAATATGGTGGACCTTGACAGCTTTAATAGGTTTGAATAGGTTTCTCTTTTAAATAGAGATTAGCTAGAGGTTTGGGGCTGCCAACAGAGGGTCCAAAACAGAAAAAAATAATTTTTAATTTGTCTGGGGGCAAATACCTGGCAAATTATATTCAACTTTGACTGACTGTTTTTTTCCTCCACTGAGATACAAGGGGCAAGCCATATTGTTCATGAACATTAAGGGGCCCATTTACTTAGCTCGAGTGAAGGAATAGAGGAAAAAAACGTTGAATTTCGAATGTTTTTTTGGCTACTTCGACCATTGAATGGGCTACTTTGACCTTTGACTTCGATTTGAAGTACTGTCAATACTTCGACCCCTAGTTCGCCACCTAAAACCTACCGAGGCCAATGTTAGCCTATGGGGAAGGTCCCAATAGGCTTCCTAACAATTTTCTGATCGAAGGAAAATCCTTCATTCAATGGATTAAAATTCCTCCAATCGTTCGATTCGAAGGATTTAATCGGTCGATCGAACGATTATTCCTTCGATTGTAGGAATAGCGCTAAATCCTTCGACTTCGATATTCGAAGTCGAAGGATTTCAATTCGGCAGTCGAATATCGGCCATAAGTAAATTTGCCCCTAGATGTAAATCATCTTTGCCTAGAAAGCAATGTTTGTGTTACAGTGCCACCTGCTGTATCTGAATACTAAATGCAAAGATACTTGTTGAGAATATTTTTGTTGTCCATTTGAGAAGTAGCCATTGAATTTGTTATATATCAGCCTTAGTTTTTCCTACAGTCAGTATATAAGGATTGCTATATATCAGCCTTAATCTTACAGTCAGTATATAGGCATAAGGCATTGTTATATAATAGTCTTACAGTCAGTAAATAGGCATTGTTTTATATCAGTCTTAGTCTTACAGTCAGTATGTAGGCATTGTTATATGTTCTTTAATCCATGTCAACATTTGCAGCAGGTAACAGTATTTCCTGAAACCACCAAATCACACATATTATATCTGCTGATTAATGAAAGTGATATTGAATCTGTGAATAACAAAGGGCAAATTATCTGTGCTTATTCTTCTGCTTCTAGATGTTGATGAGTTTCATCGGTTTAATGTATTATAGATAATAAATAAATAGCGATGTTCCTCACATGAGGACAATGCTAGAATGCTGCTACCTGAAAACAACTAAAGGCCTGGAAGTCCAGGTCATGCTGTAGGAAGGTCATTTACAACCCAGGATGGAGACTTTTATGCAGGCCCTGGACCTATGTAGGTAGGCTGTAGTCAGGGCCGGATTTACACATCAGGCGGCCCTAGGCCCGATGTCATTCGTCGCCCCCTGTCCCCTCCCTTTTATATGCTTACATTTTCATCATCGACACCAAAGCAATGGGGTTTGGCGCACAGGAAATTTAAACAACTATCGTATCTCCTGCGCATCCCCAGTGTTTTTAAACCAATGTGCGTTTGGTTGGGCAGCATGCTGCCTCCTAAAATTCTGCCACCCTAGGCCCAGGCATTTGGTGGCCTCTCCACAAATCCGGGCCCCGCTGTGGTCACAGTGAAGGAGAAAATTAATGAAATTCTTACATGTCAAACAACAAAATACGCGCTTGTGGTTCTACCAGCAGTGGAGCCTCTGTGATGCTGGCCTGGCTGTAAAAACAGCCAGGCCTGTGTAGTTGTGACATTTCTTTGTCATGTAATTTAACATATGTTAAGATGACCATATATGAGAAGATCTACTGTGAGAAAATGAGTGGATCGTAGCCTAAATTGAGTGGATCCAGTCTGGCCAACCACCTGATTTAGGCTGATCCCTATGGGGAATTAATTAAAAGAGAGAAAATGAGCTTTCTCCTGTTGATGCCTTTGTCAGGTTTACAGATAAGGAAACTTCATTATACAAGGATTTTAACTGTCAAGGATAATTTGATAGTAAAAAGGTATTCTGCATAATTGAACTGACAAATATGTATACGAAGGGAATAATATCATAATTAAAACAAACATGGCCAAGACACATTATAATAATTTTCTGTAGCAGTGTCATGTAAAATATTAGTCAATGATTTGAATATAGAACAAATATTTAAAGCACAGTATTGCCAACTACCGGTTAAAGCAATAAGGAATACCTGATTGCCATCATAAATAAAGCCTTTCTTGAACTGTAGGAGGGCGAGCCTGGCAAGGATGGGAGATCTCTGGGAACTGCTACTGAGGGCAAGAGATAACATCTTGTGTGCTTCCTCCGTCCGATCCATCTGGTATAAAGCATCCGTGCACAGGATCCGAGATACATCGTCAGACGGATCAAGCAACATGAGAAGTGTGGCCAGCTGATGAACCCCTGGAACATCACTATGAAGAAAATGGTTACATTATGGTAATATGTATACACTGATTTCTTTACTACTTGAGTTAAATAACTATTTATGCTTTTATAATGATCAATTAAGCTGTGAAAATGTTTCCAGTGTTTATTGATGTCATTTGACCCATTTTATATGTGTGTATTACAAAGAAATAATGTAAGCCCTACTTTCATATATAGAAAAACAGTATTACAGAACTCTTGTCATGGCCTTCTGATTTCTAATTTCCTTATATTTTACCACAGTGAGTACATTATTACCTAGACCAGGTGTCCCCAATCCCAATTGTGAACCACATTAAAATGTAAAAAGAGTTGGGGAGCAACACAAGCATGCAAAAAGCTCATAGGGAATACCAGTTAAGGGCATTGATTTGGTAGCACCATGTGGACTGAGAGGCAGCAGAAGGCTCTGTTTGGCAGTGCACATGATCTTTGTGTAACGTAAAGGAAAACTATACCCCTGAAACAATGTAGGTCTCTATAAAAATATATTGCATAAAACAGCTCATATGTAAAACCCTGCTTCATGTAAATAAACCATTTTCATAATAATATACTGTTTTTTAGTAGTATGTGCCATTGGGTATTCATAAAAAGAAAATTGCCATTTTAAAAAAAATGCCCCCTGGGATCGTATGATTCACGGTGCATACAAACACACCAAACTAACTATACTTGTTAGGTCACATGAGCCAATTATCAGACAGAGTTCTGTCTTTTGCTTCCACACTTCTTCCTGTTACAGTTAGAGCTGAAGTATTTCTAGTCAGCTGATCTCTGAGGCAGCACACAGACCATCACAAAATGGTGGTTCAAGCAAAGAGATGTAAAAGGGCAATAATTACTTAAATATATATTCCAGTTTGGTAAGATTCTTTAATAGGCCACTTAATTTGATATAAACTGCTTGATATGTTGCTCAAGTATAGTTTAGGGGGTATAGTTTTCCTTTAAGAACTTGCCTACAAGGCAGGAATTTAAAAATGAACACTGCTTTGAGGCCTCTGGGAGCAACATTAAAGGAGAAGGAAATACCCTTGGCGCAAAAACCCTCCCCCCTCCCCTGTGTTGTCCCCCACCCCTCCTCCCCCTGGCCTACCTCTCCCGCCGGCCAAATGCCCCTAACTTGTTACTCACCCCTCTGCGCAGGTCCTGTCCACGGAGCTCACAGGCTCCATCTTCTCCCAAGCGGTCTTCTTCCTGCTTTGATCTGCGTTTTTGGCGCATGCGCAGTAGGAGCATTTACCGGTACGGATCTACTGCGCATGCGCCAAAAGTCACGAATTTTTCCGATTTCACTTTGTGACATTCGGCGCATGCGCAGTAGATCCGTACCGGTAAATGCTCCTACTGCGCATGCGCCAGAAGATGCCGACCAAAGCAGGAAGAAGACCCCTTGGGAGAAGATGGGGTCTGTGAGCTCCGTGGACAGGACCTGCGCAGAGAGGTGAGTAACAAGTTAGGGGCATTTGCCCGGGGGACAGGTAGGCCAGGGTGGAGGAGGGAGGGGGGGCAACACATGGGAGGGGGGAGGGATTTTTGCGACCAGGGGGTTTCCTTCTCCTTTAAATGGGTCGCTGAGCAACATGTTGCTCATGGGCCACTGGTTGGGGATCACTACCCTAGACAATGAGTAAATGCCTGTGTATGTGAAATGGAACCATCATTTTGCGTTTCACTTTGGAACTACCCAAACCTATAGAGAGTTTTTGAAAACTATGTGCAAACACATTGAGCAAGCCACAGCCTGAAGAGTTTAATTAACACTTCCAACTGTATAGCATTCCATCTAAATACATATTGTGGACAAATCGGATTTGCTTTTATAAATCATATATTTTACCCCTCTTTAGATGAAGAACTGTCCTGATCAGAAGTTTTTTTCCTCAGTAATATCCCATTTTCATTTGCACTCTGAGGCTTCTTGTGTAGCATCTTTTGCCCCTCTTCTTGTAGAACCTTGAACAGAAGACCTCTTTGGTTCCAAGGCACATAAGTTTTAAGTGCAAGTAAAGTCTCATCAAGTTTAAGTTTACAGGCAGTGATGTAATCCAGTGCAGTTAGGTATGAGCTACCACTTATCATGCGAACCAATCCTCTCCCACATAGAGCTTTCACGCAGCTGTTTGGGTGGGGGGATTCATCTTCTATAATCTGCTGAAAGTCTTTAAGTGCTTGCTGATGCTCGTTACTGTGAAACTGGCAGAAGCCTCGAAGAACAAACAATGTGTTTTGGTAAGTCTTTTTCTCAGAGCTAAGTAGATGGTTACATATGTCCAGGCAGGTTCGAAAATCTCCTGCAAGAAGTTTGCAATCTGCAAGGCGGACATTCATCTCATGCCTACTCTCTGTTGAACACTGGATTAGAAATTCAAGGGTTTGTAAAATTGGTAGAAGGAGTTCTGTACCTGTGTCAGATCTCAGCTCAAGCCGAGCACGCACTGCTTCTCTGAAATTCCCAAACTCCATTTCTAGGTAGCCCTTTGAGCGGTCAACCACCCTTTTAATGTCTGCTTCGGAAAATATTTCTGCAAACCTTTTTTTGGCATGAGAGGGACTGATCTTGAAGGCTTCTGCTAAGTCCTGTATCATTTCTTTAGTTCGACATCCCAAAGAGTAATACGCTGCCGCTCTATCTACTAGAAGATAGGAAATTTTTTCCTCTTTGATCTTTGTTTCCAATGATAGAGCCTCAATGGCTCTAGAATACACAGCTATACATTCTTCAAATTTGCAATTCTCAAACAAATATGTTGCTTGTGTCTTGCACACTTGGAGGTCATCGGGCGTCAATGAAGCCAGAAGGCTGTAGCAGTCATGCAGCATGACATCTGAGTAATCTGCATCATAATCATATTCATGTGTAGAAATGTGGTTATGAAATGCATCAATAACTTGTCCAAGATATTCTTTTTGCCTGGTACCAATAAATTGTCTTGTTTTCTCCTTGTTATTTGCAAAGGCTTGCATGTAATCTAAAATACCATGTCTAGAGTTGATCTGAGACAAAATTCTTGCCAGTCCTCTGGTCAATAAAAGTTCAGTTGTGTAGTGAGGCTGAGTATTCAACAAGGAGCTTGACTTACTCACTACCTCATCATATCGTCCATTTTTAAGGAAAGTACTCAGTTTGTAGAGAGAAGCAACAACATTACTTGGACACAGAGTAGAAAGGAACACGGCTGCAATTCCAGGGTTAAGCGACACAATGGCCATACCATCACAATTTATTTTAGGTATATTGCACTCACCCAAGCACCATTGCTCCAGGGTGGTAATTATTTCTTGATACTGGTCTTTCTCAAGTGACTTCACCCTTTGAATTGCATTGGGTGCACTGCAGCTAAAAGCAGCCATAAAAAATGCTGCAGCTAACGATGGCTCATCTTTCCTGAGGTGCTGGTGAGCTTCTTTGCACAATCTTCCAGGGACATCTTGATTAGACATCTTTAATAGTGGTTCATTCTCATTCCCATCATTCCCTTTTTCAACAAAACATCTGAACGGATTCCTGCAAAACAGAACTACATTAATCAGCTGCAAAGGAGAAACTCTGCCCATCACTATACTTTTTAATCTAAGCAAATCATTATATTTTTAATTTGAAGTTGGCAGGTCACATACAGACAATTGCATGAACAACCCCCTATTTAACACATATCATCAGCACCACTAATAAATGTTTTAGTATACTATAAAATTACTATAAAATTATATAAATGACTCACAGTATCGTAGCATCAGTAGTAAGTTAAAAAAGATCATTGTGTGATCAAAATACGGGCCAAGTCTCAGACTACCTACAATTATTCATGAGTGGATGCCAACTGCAACAGTCCAAACAGGTAGCTCCATCCCACTCCAGGTCAGCTCATGACCACGTTCATATGTTGATGATGGTGCAACACCTCAAGAGAGATACTTATTACCTAGTGGTGATACGTCTAAATCAACTGGGCCTGCTGAATACATGTGAAATGTCAGAAATGACACGCATATTGATATGCTCCACGCATATTGTTAACAAAACTGCTGCATACACTATTGGTTGTTTGGAACAATATATATATATATATATATATATATATATATATATAAATTTTATTTTACATTATTATTATTACTTTCCCATTAAACATTTCCTACATGTAGTCTTAATACATTTTCAACTGTCATCTTTTGATGCACAATCTTCTAGTTAGCTAGGCTACACTGAGTGGCAGCTCAATGACAATATAATTTAAATCCCTTAAATACATAAAAGTGAATATTACACATTAGTCTTTGACTTCATCATTGTAATAGTGATGGTATGCAATTGTTCTCATAGGGGAAGACATTACGACCTGATAGTCAACAACCAAGCCATTGGGGTTCTGTAGTTGGTGTAGTACCTTGATGACTAACACCTGTAGTACGTTGCTAATGACCATGCTAGTGAAATTCTGGTAACCAGTATTAAAGGGATACTGTCATGGGAAAAAAAAAAATTTTCAAAATGAATCAGTTAATAGTGCTGCTCCAGCAGAATTCTGCACTGAAAGCCATTTCTCAAAAGAGCAAACAGATTTTTTTATATTCAATTTTGAAATCTGACATGGGGCTAGACATATTGTCAATTTCCCAGCTGCCCCAAGTCATGTGACTTGTGCTCTGATAAACTTCAATCACTCTTTACTGCTGTACTGCAAGTTGGAGTGATATCAACCCCTCCCTTTTTCCCCCCAGTAGCCAAACAAAAGAACAATGGGAAGGTAACCAGATAACAGCTCCCTAACAAAAGATAACAGCTGCCTGGTAGATCTAAGAACAACACTCAATAGTAAAACCCATGTCCCACTGAGACACATTCAGTTACATTGAGAAGGAAAAACAGCAGCCTGCCAGAAAGCATTTCTCTCCTGAAGTGCAGGCACACGTCACATGACTTGGGGCAGCTGGGAAATTGACAAAATGTCTAGCCCCATGTCAGATTTCAAAATTAAATATAAACAAATCTGTTTGCTCTTTTGAGAAATGGATTTCAGTGCAGAATTCTGATTTAACAGCACTATTAACTGATTCATTTTGAAAAAATTTTTTTTCCCATGACAGTATCCCTTTAAGTAGCATGCAATGGTGTCTGATAAATAAAACTGTGTGATCTGCCTTATAACAACTGTTAAACTCTTTAAAATTATGATTTCCACAAAAAACTACAAAAGCATTTTTATTTCCAACTCTAGGCAGGTAGGCATCTACTTTCCACCAATTGCTGTGACCCTAATAACACTGTTTAGTGGGGTGAAAGTCTACACCTTCTAAAGTAAGGTATTATACACTGCAACAGTGTCTTATTACAGGTCTTTACTGTAGCCCTGAAGGAGTCCTGTTGCGGATTTTGCCCACTGAAAACGATCCTGATACTGAAGAGATCAAATGTTTTTCCCTTCCGAGCTAGATGTGAGCAGTAAAGTTCTGCAAAGGATTTCTATACATAGTTGGAATGGAAGTAGTCAGCATGACAATTAGTTCACGTTTCTCAGCAGTGCAAGTTCTTCAATGGCCATTTACTAAAGGGTTAAATGTAGCCTGAAATTCTGTGCTTTAAGTGTGCAATAAGGGCATTTTATTGATAATTATTAGTTGTGCTGTTCCAGTTTGATACATATTATACATAGTAGGAAGGCTAGCAATGCTTGACTGCAATACTGGGAACATTTTTTGCAGACCAGACGCCACTTTCTGCCTGTTGTCAGTCCAAACACTGCAAAATGGAAATGAAATTTTGTTTTCACACATAAAGCCAGTATATCTACCATAATGTACTATATTTTTTAAAAGGGAACACAAATGACATAGCCAATAATACACTTTGCAGCAATACTAAATAAGTGACTTGTATTTACTAAACTTACAGTGGTCTAGACATTGTTTTTACTGGTTTATATGGGAAAAAACGTTCTTGCTATAAAATGCACTGCAGAGACAAGGCAGTCATCTGGAATAATAATAAGAATCCTTTTAATTATTCAGGCACTCGCATTGGTATGTGCAATACACACATTATTATATATACCGGTATGGGACCTGTTATTCAGAAGACTCGGGACCCAGGGTTTTCCCGGATAATGGATCTTTCCATAATTTAGATCCATATAGCTTAAGTATACTAGATGGTAACATTAAATAAACCCAATAGGCTGGTTTTGCTTTCATTAAGGATTAATTATCTTAGTTTGAAGTACAAGCTACTGTTCTATTATTACAGAAAAAAAAAAGAAATCATTATTAAAAATTTGGATTATTTGGATAAAATGGAGTCTACAGTAGACGGTAATCCTGTAATTTGGATAACAGGTTTCCAGATAATGGATCCCATGCCTGTATATATAAATACAAACCTATCTAAATAATACCAGCCAGCCTGCATGCAAAGTTAAAAGCATTAGCAAACCATAAAAGAGCATAAAGGGTAAGAATGATTTTGTACAGATTGGGGGTTATTACACTGCTGTATAATAGCAACAAGGGAGCAAATTCTTTATGTGACTATTTCACCGTTTAAATGTTAAACAGTAGAACCCCCATTTTACGTTTTTCAGGGGACCAGAAAAAAATGGTGTAAAGTCCAGGAAAATGTAAAATCAGGGAAATGTATTATGCATAATATATAAGTGGGACCACAAAACAACAATGTAAAATAAGGGAAAAGTTAAAATCAGGGGATGTAAAATAGGGGTTCTACTGTATATTGATTGAACTGCAAACCTATACAAATGAGATGTATCATTTCTATTAACTGCGTTATATCCCTTTCCATTATGTCTGCCAGAACACACAGCCTCATCCTTTTATGTGCAGACCGTTAGCTGCTTGGGCTTTTTATGGAAACCTTTGTTTACATCAAGTGCCTGACTTATAGAACTCTGCCCCTTTATCCTTTGTCTCAGTTATCTCCGCCGCCTGCCGGAGGTTCTTTTGCTCTGAAGCTAGGCATTTCCACAAACAGGATAAAAACCAATAGTGCACTCTCCAAACTGAATATAAGAAAGTTTGAGCAATCATTCGAGCAACAATGGCCTCTCAAGGCATGCTGCTATTGGGTTGCAAGCACGGTTTCCCCTCACTGCTCATATCACTTAAGCTTCCCACACTACTCACATGTAGCTGACAGCCTTTCAAGGGGGTCATGAATGCAACTTTGTCTTGTTGGTGGATTTCTGTCCTCAGGGTATATCAGTCTAGCTTGAACTGTAGTATTTTGTATGTGTGTGTGTTTGATCCTGTGTTTGATCCTGGAAGCCACACGCAGCAGTTGCAGGTTTCAGTCCCTCCCACATGCTGTTGTCTTGGTGACCGTAAACACTAGGCCAAGCTGTTGTGTGAGTCTCTTCCCCCTGACTGTGATCTCTTTTGAAAGAGAATTCTATAGGGAGAAGGGGTGGGGATGTGTAGCACTGTCCTTTGTTTTCTTCTAATTCACATACTCTGTGACATGGGGCACGGAACTGATTGATTACAAATATTTAAAGCTAGTGTATATACAGGTATGGGACCTGTTAGTCATAATGCTTGGAGCTGGGGTTTTCTGCATAAGGGGTCTTTCCATAATTTAAATCACCAAACCTTAAGACTGGAAAAAAATAATCTAAACATGAATTAAACACAATGGGGCAAATTTACTTACCTCAGAATTTGCGCCAGTGTTGGCTTCGCCACACTTCGCCAGGCGTAGTTTTGCCAGGGCGCCGCTAATTCACTAAAATCTGAAGTTGCACTCAGGGAGGCGAAAGGTAGTGAAGTTGCGCTAGAGTTAATTCGTCAAGCAAAGCGAAGTTACGCTAGCGATGCCTAATTTGCATACGGCGCCAAGTTAAAGTACAATGGACATATATGTAGCAGCAAATACATTACACTACACAAGCCTGGGAAAGCTTCATAAAATAAAATAGAGTTGTTATTTTGCCCTATACATGTGCCCACTGTATAGTTTAGGTGCCATATGTTAGGAAATGTAGGGGGGAAGGAGGGTACCCCCAAAAAAATTTACAATCTTTTTCAGCCTATCACCCTTAAAAAAGTAAAAGACGCCAGCATTTTTTGGGACTTAAAAAAAATGTAAACTTTTATTGAAGCAAGTCCTATCTACTCTATTGCACTTCGCCTGGTCTGAGGTGGCGAAGGCAAGTCTGGCGCAAGAGGAAACGTTCAGTAAAATGTGCAAGTTAGTGAATTAGTGTAGTAACGTCCCTTCGCCATAGCGAAACTTCTCGTGGTGTAAGGGTGCGAAATAGCGCTAGAGTAGGTCCGTTTCACTAGCGAATTTACGCCAGCACCCGTTAGTAAATCAGCGAAGTAACGAAATGACGTCATGCTGGCAAATTTGTGATATCGTTAGCCTCTTCGTGCTTTAGTGAATTTGCCCCAATGTGATTATTGTGCCTCCAGTAGGAATTAATTACATCTTAGTTAGGATCGAGTGCAAGGTACTTTTTTATTATTACTGAGAAAGAAAGGTATTTTTTAAAAATTTAAAAAACTTTCTGGATAAAGGGTTTCTGGATTACAGACCCTATACCTGTATTTGTTGTTTTTGTAAATACACCTCAGTTTTCTTTCATATAATATAGTTATATTTATATAATAATTAGTATAACTTTTTTCTTCAATAATATAATCATTTTTCTAGTAATGGGCTTTCTTATCACTATTTGGCCATAATAGAACATTTATGAAATGTGCAAGCTTTTCTTATATAGAGTAGTTTGAGGCATGAAAAGGAATAACATTTGCATGTGTAATGCATATGCATTGCAAGGTCTCTGAATCGGCAGATCTTGGCCCATCCATCTATTGTATAAGATGGATTTCTACTGTATGCGCTGATGGGGTCCTCACCTAACAGACTTTAATAACTTTTCTCAATAGATATTTGGGCGATTTTTGCACAGATATTGCTCCGGCAGGCCATGCTGAGTGCCCCATACATGTGCCGATAAGCTGCCAAATCAGTCTGGAGAGGCTGAAACGGCAGCTTTAAGTGGCCCATGTATGACCAACTTAAGAGATGTACAGTAACTGTGACTTTCATTTGTTTATTTTTGGGGTAATAACACATGGGGCATTTTGTCCAGGTGCTGCCAACCAGTAGAAAACAGCAGAGGTCAACAATGGACTACACTAGTGCATGTATTGTAATCAGTAAACTGGTCTTTATTGTTAATTTTAGGTACCATTTTAATTAGAGAATTACAGGCTCTTTCAGTCAGAGAGAAGAACAGGGTTCTATTTGCCCCCTGATTTTGCACCTTATAGGGCACCTAGCACAGCCAAAATCAAACACATATTAATAATCTGACCAGTACAACATAAACACGTTTAATCAAACTACATATATATATATATATTTTTTAAAAAACTGCAGGTTTTAAAAAATCCCTTACTTTGTCAAATGGGTTCATTCACTGAGGGAGGCCATACTGATACTATAACAGAGACTATAATATGCGAATTTCAGGAGCATGCTCAGATTGTAACACTGCTTTGAGTATTCTACCCAGAATGCCTTGTTTTAGTAAACTCCTCCAGTAGAAGTATCAGAAGATTTCCCTATCTTGTGCCCTGCTGGTGATGTCATTATGCAAATGAAGGGCACCCACTAACTTCCAGCAGGTTGCAGCACTACTGAACAGCAGCTAACACAGAGGTTTGGCTGATTTGAAAATAGCTTAGAAGGGTTGATAAGCAAACAAGGAATTTCAACTGAGCATGTGCGAGATTTCAGAGCTACAGTTGGCTGGGAAGATGTAGCCAGGAGGAGCCAGTGAAATCCAAGATGCCTGCCTCTGCTAGAACTGCAGTGGAGATAGGGGAGATCTTGCAGAAGGAAAAGTGAGCTGATCATTTACATTATACAAACAATTCTAACTGTTTTAAAAATCAGATTTCTTGAACTTTCACATAGTGTATTTACTTAGTAAATGATTTTAGTTATGATTGGTGCCCTTTAAACCCGAACAAACCAGGGGCAGCCATCAACCTATAGAACCCCTCTGCCTTTCCCCTGGTACTGCTATTTTTAAGCTAAAGATTTTAGTTTTAGAAAAGGTTTTCTTCATTTTATAAATCTAGTAAAACTCTCAACCAGGGGCCACTGCTCATAGTATAAATAGGGACCTGGGAGGAGTGTGTGTCATGTGGGGATGGGGCTTTGTTATTGGAGGTGGGTACTGGCCATTGGTGTTCACAATTCTGAAATTCCAACAGACAGTTGTAAACCAATAGCCCCTCTCCCCAAAAACATATTGTTCAGTTCAAAACTAGACAGGTGGCAACCCTACAAACAGAAATTTATATTTTTGAGGAATAGACAGGGTAAACAGAAGGTAGGCATTTGTAGAGAAGTACAGAGGGTATTCACACAACACAAAGTCCAATGTCCAGGCAACAAGGTCAGGACAGGCCGAGGTCAAACCAGAATAACTGGTTCAGATGTAAGAAATAGACAGCAGGAAGGCCTAACAGCAAAGTTGACCATAGCAAACTGGCAGTGTCCATTGACCAATGGGCCTATTAAAGGGGTGGTTCATCTTTAAGTTAACTTTTAGCATGCTATCGGAACAGTAATTGATTCAAACTTCCTGATCAGTCTTCAGTGTTTCTGCTTTAAAATTGCTTATTTTATTGGCACTGAACAGAGATATTGAGGGATATTTGACTTTCCCTCTTAAGCTGTTGGTGCACTTCTCTCCCTTCCACTGCAGATATGTTTTTTGGGAGTCCCCTCCCTCCAATCACCTGCTGTAACCAGGGCCGGATTTGCCCCGAGGGCCGGCGTCCTCCATTGCCCTCTCCCACTGTAAAGATAGTGCGCATGCGCATCCTGTTTGGTTTCGGAGCACTAGCAGTTCGGTGCTTGTGCTCCACAGAGAAAGCTGCTTGTGCGGCTGGGCGGCATGCCACCCCTTAATTGATACTGCCCTAAGCCCGGGCCTGGCTGTAACAGCTCCGTCACTTGCACCTAAATTTTACTTGCCCTTTGACATGTAAAAGCATTGAAATGCACCCAAAATCCTCTGTCCAAAACAGGGGGAAGTGTGGTCAAGGAGATGACCTGGGTGTGTCTGTGGTTAAGATGATGGTGGCTTGGGCAAAACAAGAAAGTCAAACTCTGTTTATAATGCAACCAAATTGGTGTCATATAAATGTAGAGGAGCTATATATACTTGACTCCTCTGTGTTGTTCTGTGCAAGGAGGGGGAGGAGTCCCCACCCCTGTGAGCTGACAGGAAGGAAGTGCTGGGAGAGATAGAAGCTGCAGACTGAAAGCAAGGTGCTGCAAGGTCCCAGATGCTACTGTGTGTGAAATGGCAGAAAAGTGCGCTCTATTTAGGGTGCGCAACGAAAGGGGGTCCTTGTCAGGGCTCTGAAGAGCAAAGCGTGCTCTTCTCAGGGAGACAGTCCTTCTCAGGACTGAAGAAACTGCCAAATAAGTGGGAATCCCCCCAACAGCTCAGAGATAAAACCATATGAACTATGGTGTAACGTTGCCCCTGGCTGGCAGACTGTATATATCGAGGGTTGACATCAGGTCGCTATTTTACCGGCCTGGCCGTTAAGAATGATGGTTGATCCCAATGTTATTAATAGGGAAAAAAAGATAAATATATAGGAATAATATATAGGAAGGCCAGTATTTTTTCCAAAAAAGGTGGCAACACTGTATATATTACTTTTATTTAAATGTACAATGTCCTGCAACTAAAGCCATCAACCTTTCCTCTGTGTTCACAAGGAAGAAAAGATTCCCTGCAGTAGCAAAAAGGGATGAGAGCACCCCCATACTCTGGTTTCAGCTGGACCCCTCCAGTATCAATGAGGCTATGCCATATGAACACAGACTGCGTGTAAAGTCCATGCATATTTGTGCTGATTATTAAGGAGCAGTAATTAGAAATACAAACCAAGCTTTATTTAAAATAAAAAATATATTTAAAAAAAGCCCAGATATGGAATCCGTTATCCAGAAAGCTCCAAATTACAGGATAACCAGCTCCTATTTTATCCAAATAATCCAGATTTTTAAAAGTGATTTAATTTTTTTCTGTAATTATAAAACAGTAGATTTTACTTGATCCAAACTACGATATTAGTCCTTATTGGAAGTAAAACCAGCCTACATAATTTTCTAGTAGCCTTAAGCTATGAAGATCCAAATTACAGAAAGGTCCGTTAACAGGGACGGGTCCGTGACCACAGATTGCCATGTCAATCATAGGAAATCCTGCACGGTTTTCTTAATTTGGAAAACAGGCCAGGCAGTTTTGACCCGGTCACCCCTTCAAAAAAAACGGGCTGCCCGGGTCAAAACCCGACAGGTGGCAACCCTATTTGATGCACATGGCTATTAATATCAGAAAGTGTTTTCCTTATGCATTTTCCTTGAGACTATTATACATTCTGTAATTACTGTCTTAACTACGGGTTTAAAACTCTTTTTGATTAACATGATTAATTATCACAATGGAATTAATGTGGCCAGCAAAATGTGGAATGACAAAAAATAGAGGATGTTAGGAACTGTGCTACAAACATTGCATTAATCATTATATCAATCAGTTAAGGTACAGTAACTAATAGTAAGCTCTATAAGGCAGGGATATCTTCCTCATGTCTATTCACTCTTAGGGACTGATTTATCAATAATTGAATTTCTATTTTTTCCACAAATCTCTGAAAATGTGTTTTTTTTTCCTATTAAGTGTAAAAACCTTGAAAAACGCTAATACAAAACTTCACCAGGTAAAAGTTGTCGAGTTCCTATAGACGTCAGTGGGAGCTGCGCTGATCCTATTGGACCATTTTAAATCAATTCGGAGGCTTTCGGATTTTGTTTTCCATTACAAATTGTCTGAAATGTGCATTCTTTTCCGTTGGTACTTTTTTATTCGGATCTTTTAATCACATGATATTTGTAGTTGAGTTGACCTCTCATAAATAGGCCTCCACGCCTTGAGTTAAATTGTATTTTTGTATTAATTTACATGTTATTATTGAACGTGTTTAAATGTACAGCATTGCACAAATAGCTCTTTAAAAAGCTGCCATGTAAGTGCAGAGCTTTTGGCCATAATAGAACATTTATGAAATGTGCAAGCTTTTCTTATATAGAGTAGTTTGAGGCATGACAAGGAATAACATTTGCATGTGTAATGCATATGCATTGCAAGGTCTCTGAATAATCGGCAGATCTTGGCCCATCCATCTATTGTATAAGATGGATTTCTACTGTATGCGCTGATGGGGTCCTCACCTAACAGACTTTAATAACTTTTCTCAATAGATATTTGGGCGATTTTTGCACAGATATTGCTCAGGCAGGCCATGCTGAGTGCCCCATACATGTGCAGATAAGCTGCCAAATCAGTCTGGAGAGGCTGAAACGGCAGCTTTAAGTGGCACATGTATGACCAACTTAAGAGATGTACAGTAACTGTGACTTTCATTTGTTTATTTTTGGGGTAATAACACATGGGGCATTTTGTCCAGGTGCTGCCAACCAGTAGAAAACAGCAGAGATCAACAATGGACTACACTAGTGCATGTATTGTAATCAGTAAACTGGTCTTTATTGTTAATTTTAGGTACCATTTTAATTAGAGAATTACAGGCTCTTTCAGTCAGAGAGAAGAACAGGGTTCTATTTGCCCCCTGATTTTGCACCTTAAAGGGCACCTATCACAGCCAAAATCAAACACATATTAATAATCTGACCAGTACAACATAAACACGTTTAATCAAACTACTTATATATTTTTTTTTTAAAAACTGCAGGTTTTAAAAAATCCCTTACTTTGTCAAATGGGTTCTTTCAGTGAGGGAGGCCATACTGATACTATAACAGAGACTATAATATGCGAATTTCAGGAGCATGCTCAGATTGTAACACTGCTTTGAGTATTCTATCCAGAATGCCTTGTTTTAGTAAACTCCTCCACTAGAAGTATCATGAGATTTCCCTATCTTGTGCCCTGCTGGTGATGTCATTATGCAAATGAAGGGCACCCAATAACTTCCAGCAGGTGGCAGCACTACTGTACAGCAGCTAACACAGAGGTTTGGCTGATTTGAAAATAGCTTAGAAGGGTTGATAAGCAAACAAGGAATTTCAACTGAGCATGTGCGAGATTTCAGAGCTACAGTTGGCTGGGAAGATGTAGCCAGTGAAATCCAAGATGGCTGCCTCAGCTAGAACTGCAGTGGAGATAGGGGAGATCTTGCAGAAGGAATAGTGAGCTGATCATTTACATTATACAAACAATTCTAACTGTTTTAAAAATCGGATTTCTTGAACTTTCACATAGTGCATTTACTTAGGAAATGATTTTAGTTATGATTGGTGCCCTTTAAACCCGAACAAACCAGGGGCAGCCATCAACCTATAGAACCCCTCTGCCCTTCCCCTGGTACTGCTATTTTTAAGCTAAAGATTTTAGTTTTAGAAAAGGTTTTCTTCATTTTATAAATCTAGTAAAACTCTCAACCAGGGGCCACTGCTCATAGTATAAATAGGGACTTGGGAGGAGTGTGTGTCATGTGGGGATGGGGCTTTGTTATTGGAGGTGGGTACTGGCCATTGGTGTTCACAATTCTGAAATTCCAACAGACAGTTGTAAACCAATAGCCCCTCTCCCCAAAAACATATTGTTCAGTTCAAAACTAGACAGGTGGCAACCCTACAAACAGAAATTTATATTTTTGAGGAATAGACAGGGTAAACAGAAGGTAGGCATTTGTAGAGAAGTACAGAGGGTATTCACACAACACAAAGTCCAATGTCCAGGCAACAAGGTCAGGACAGGCCGAGGTCAAACCAGAATAACTGGTTCAGATGTAAGAAATAGACAGCAGGAAGGCCTAACAGCAAAGTTGACCATAGCAAACTGGCAGTGTCCATTGACCAATGGGCCTATTAAAGGGGTGGTTCATCTTTAAGTTAACTTTTAGCATGCTATCGGAACAGTAATTGATTCAAACTTCCTGATCAGTCTTCAGTGTTTCTGCTTTAAAATTGCTTATTTTATTGGCACTGAACAGAGATATTGAGGGATATTTGACTTTCCCTCTTAAGCTGTTGGTGCACTTCTCTCCCTTCCACTGCAGATATGTTTTTTGGGAGTCCCCTCCCTCCAATCACCTGCTGTAACCAGGGCCGGATTTGCCCCGAGGGCCGGCGTCCTCCATTGCCCTCTCCCACTGTAAAGATAGTGCGCATGCGCATCCTGTTTGGTTTCGGAGCACTAGCAGTTCGGTGCTTGTGCTCCACAGAGAAAGCTGCTTGTGCGGCTGGGCGGCATGCCACCCCTTAATTGATACTGCCCTAAGCCCGGGCCTGGCTGTAACAGCTCCGTCACTTGCACCTAAATTTTACTTGCCCTTTGACATGTAAAAGCATTGAAATGCACCCAAAATCCTCTGTCCAAAACAGGGGGAAGTGTGGTCAAGGAGATGACCTGGGTGTGTCTGTGGTTAAGATGATGGTGGCTTGGGCAAAACAAGAAAGTCAAACTCTGTTTATAATGCAACCAAATTGGTGTCATATAAATGTAGAGGAGCTATATATACTTGACTCCTCTGTGTTGTTCTGTGCAAGGAGGGGGAGGAGTCCCCACCCCTGTGAGCTGACAGGAAGGAAGTGCTGGGAGAGATAGAAGCTGCAGACTGAAAGCAAGGTGCTGCAAGGTCCCAGATGCTACTGTGTGTGAAATGGCAGAAAAGTGCGCTCTATTTAGGGTGCGCAACGAAAGGGGGTCCTTGTCAGGGCTCTGAAGAGCAAAGCGTGCTCTTCTCAGGGAGACAGTCCTTCTCAGGACTGAAGAAACTGCCAAATAAGTGGGAATCCCCCCAACAGCTCAGAGATAAAACCATATGAACTATGGTGTAACGTTGCCCCTGGCTGGCAGACTGTATATATCGAGGGTTGACATCAGGTCGCTATTTTACCGGCCTGGCCGTTAAGAATGATGGTTGATCCCAATGTTATTAATAGGGAAAAAAAGATAAATATATAGGAATAATATATAGGAAGGCCAGTATTTTTTCCAAAAAAGGTGGCAACACTGTATATATTACTTTTATTTAAATGTACAATGTCCTGCAACTAAAGCCATCAACCTTTCCTCTGTGTTCACAAGGAAGAAAAGATTCCCTGCAGTAGCAAAAAAGGGATGAGAGCACCCCCATACTCTGGTTTCAGCTGGACCCCTCCAGTATCAATGAGGCTATGCCATATGAACACAGACTGCGTGTAAAGTCCATGCATATTTGTGCTGATTATTAAGGAGCAGTAATTAGAAATACAAACCAAGCTTTATTTAAAATAAAAAATATATTTAAAAAAAAGCCCAGATATGGAATCCGTTATCCAGAAAGCTCCAAATTACAGGATAACCAGCTCCTATTTTATCCAAATAATCCAGATTTTTAAAAGTGATTTAATTTTTTTCTGTAATTATAAAACAGTAGATTTTACTTGATCCAAACTACGATATTAGTCCTTATTGGAAGTAAAACCAGCCTACATAATTTTCTAGTAGCCTTAAGCTATGAAGATCCAAATTACAGAAAGGTCCGTTAACAGGGACGGGTCCGTGACCACAGATCGCCATGTCAATCATAGGAAATCCTGCACGGTTTTCTTAATTTGGAAAACAGGCCAGGCAGTTTTGACCCGGTCACCCCTTCAAAAAAAACGGGCTGCCCGGGTCAAAACCCGACAGGTGGCAACCCTATTTGATGCACATGGCTATTAATATCAGAAAGTGTTTTCCTTATGCATTTTCCTTGAGACTATTATACATTCTGTAATTACTGTCTTAACTACGGGTTTAAAACTCTTTTTGATTAACATGATTAATTATCACAATGGAATTAATGTGGCCAGCAAAATGTGGAATGACAAAAAATAGAGGATGTTAGGAACTGTGCTACAAACATTGCATTAATCATTATATCAATCAGTTAAGGTACAGTAACTAATAGTAAGCTCTATAAGGCAGGGATATCTTCCTCATGTCTATTCACTCTTAGGGACTGATTTATCAATAATTGAATTTCTATTTTTTCCACAAATCTCTGAAAATGTGTTTTTTTTCCTATTAAGTGTAAAAACCTTGAAAAACGCTAATACAAAACTTCACCAGGTAAAAGTTGTCGAGTTCCTATAGACGTCAGTGGGAGCTGCGCTGATCCTATTGGACCATTTTAAATCAATTCGGAGGCTTTCGGATTTTGTTTTCCATTACAAATTGTCTGAAATGTGCATTCTTTTCCGTTGGTACTTTTTTATTCGGATCTTTTAATCACATGATATTTGTAGTTGAGTTGACCTCTCATAAATAGGCCTCCACGCCTTGAGTTAAATTGTATTTTTGTATTAATTTACATGTTATTATTGAACGTGTTTAAATGTACAGCATTGCACAAATAGCTCTTTAAAAAGCTGCCATGTAAGTGCAGAGCTTTTGGCCATAATAGAACATTTATGAAATGTGCAAGCTTTTCTTATATAGAGTAGTTTGAGGCATGACAAGGAATAACATTTGCATGTGTAATGCATATGCATTGCAAGGTCTCTGAATAATCGGCAGATCTTGGCCCATCCATCTATTGTATAAGATGGATTTCTACTGTATGCGCTGATGGGGTCCTCACCTAACAGACTTTAATAACTTTTCTCAATAGATATTTGGGCGATTTTTGCACAGATATTGCTCAGGCAGGCCATGCTGAGTGCCCCATACATGTGCAGATAAGCTGCCAAATCAGTCTGGAGAGGCTGAAACGGCAGCTTTAAGTGGCACATGTATGACCAACTTAAGAGATGTACAGTAACTGTGACTTTCATTTGTTTATTTTTGGGGTAATAACACATGGGGCATTTTGTCCAGGTGCTGCCAACCAGTAGAAAACAGCAGAGATCAACAATGGACTACACTAGTGCATGTATTGTAATCAGTAAACTGGTCTTTATTGTTAATTTTAGGTACCATTTTAATTAGAGAATTACAGGCTCTTTCAGTCAGAGAGAAGAACAGGGTTCTATTTGCCCCCTGATTTTGCACCTTAAAGGGCACCTATCACAGCCAAAATCAAACACATATTAATAATCTGACCAGTACAACATAAACACGTTTAATCAAACTACTTATATATTTTTTTTTTAAAAACTGCAGGTTTTAAAAAATCCCTTACTTTGTCAAATGGGTTCTTTCAGTGAGGGAGGCCATACTGATACTATAACAGAGACTATAATATGCGAATTTCAGGAGCATGCTCAGATTGTAACACTGCTTTGAGTATTCTATCCAGAATGCCTTGTTTTAGTAAACTCCTCCACTAGAAGTATCATGAGATTTCCCTATCTTGTGCCCTGCTGGTGATGTCATTATGCAAATGAAGGGCACCCAATAACTTCCAGCAGGTGGCAGCACTACTGTACAGCAGCTAACACAGAGGTTTGGCTGATTTGAAAATAGCTTAGAAGGGTTGATAAGCAAACAAGGAATTTCAACTGAGCATGTGCGAGATTTCAGAGCTACAGTTGGCTGGGAAGATGTAGCCAGTGAAATCCAAGATGGCTGCCTCAGCTAGAACTGCAGTGGAGATAGGGGAGATCTTGCAGAAGGAATAGTGAGCTGATCATTTACATTATACAAACAATTCTAACTGTTTTAAAAATCGGATTTCTTGAACTTTCACATAGTGCATTTACTTAGGAAATGATTTTAGTTATGATTGGTGCCCTTTAAACCCGAACAAACCAGGGGCAGCCATCAACCTATAGAACCCCTCTGCCCTTCCCCTGGTACTGCTATTTTTAAGCTAAAGATTTTAGTTTTAGAAAAGGTTTTCTTCATTTATAAATCTAGTAAAACTCTCAACCAGGGGCCACTGCTCATAGTATAAATAGGGACTTGGGAGGAGTGTGTGTCATGTGGGGATGGGGCTTTGTTATTGGAGGTGGGTACTGGCCATTGGTGTTCACAATTCTGAAATTCCAACAGACAGTTGTAAACCAATAGCCCCTCTCCCCAAAAACATATTGTTCAGTTCAAAACTAGACAGGTGGCAACCCTACAAACAGAAATTTATATTTTTGAGGAATAGACAGGGTAAACAGAAGGTAGGCATTTGTAGAGAAGTACAGAGGGTATTCACACAACACAAAGTCCAATGTCCAGGCAACAAGGTCAGGACAGGCCGAGGTCAAACCAGAATAACTGGTTCAGATGTAAGAAATAGACAGCAGGAAGGCCTAACAGCAAAGTTGACCATAGCAAACTGGCAGTGTCCATTGACCAATGGGCCTATTAAAGGGGTGGTTCATCTTTAAGTTAACTTTTAGCATGCTATCGGAACAGTAATTGATTCAAACTTCCTGATCAGTCTTCAGTGTTTCTGCTTTAAAATTGCTTATTTTATTGGCACTGAACAGAGATATTGAGGGATATTTGACTTTCCCTCTTAAGCTGTTGGTGCACTTCTCTCCCTTCCACTGCAGATATGTTTTTTGGGAGTCCCCTCCCTCCAATCACCTGCTGTAACCAGGGCCGGATTTGCCCCGAGGGCCGGCGTCCTCCATTGCCCTCTCCCACTGTAAAGATAGTGCGCATGCGCATCCTGTTTGGTTTCGGAGCACTAGCAGTTCGGTGCTTGTGCTCCACAGAGAAAGCTGCTTGTGCGGCTGGGCGGCATGCCACCCCTTAATTGATACTGCCCTAAGCCCGGGCCTGGCTGTAACAGCTCCGTCACTTGCACCTAAATTTTACTTGCCCTTTGACATGTAAAAGCATTGAAATGCACCCAAAATCCTCTGTCCAAAACAGGGGGAAGTGTGGTCAAGGAGATGACCTGGGTGTGTCTGTGGTTAAGATGATGGTGGCTTGGGCAAAACAAGAAAGTCAAACTCTGTTTATAATGCAACCAAATTGGTGTCATATAAATGTAGAGGAGCTATATATACTTGACTCCTCTGTGTTGTTCTGTGCAAGGAGGGGGAGGAGTCCCCACCCCTGTGAGCTGACAGGAAGGAAGTGCTGGGAGAGATAGAAGCTGCAGACTGAAAGCAAGGTGCTGCAAGGTCCCAGATGCTACTGTGTGTGAAATGGCAGAAAAGTGCGCTCTATTTAGGGTGCGCAACGAAAGGGGGTCCTTGTCAGGGCTCTGAAGAGCAAAGCGTGCTCTTCTCAGGGAGACAGTCCTTCTCAGGACTGAAGAAACTGCCAAATAAGTGGGAATCCCCCCAACAGCTCAGAGATAAAACCATATGAACTATGGTGTAACGTTGCCCCTGGCTGGCAGACTGTATATATCGAGGGTTGACATCAGGTCGCTATTTTACCGGCCTGGCCGTTAAGAATGATGGTTGATCCCAATGTTATTAATAGGGAAAAAAAGATAAATATATAGGAATAATATATAGGAAGGCCAGTATTTTTTCCAAAAAAGGTGGCAACACTGTATATATTACTTTTATTTAAATGTACAATGTCCTGCAACTAAAGCCATCAACCTTTCCTCTGTGTTCACAAGGAAGAAAAGATTCCCTGCAGTAGCAAAAAAGGGATGAGAGCACCCCCATACTCTGGTTTCAGCTGGACCCCTCCAGTATCAATGAGGCTATGCCATATGAACACAGACTGCGTGTAAAGTCCATGCATATTTGTGCTGATTATTAAGGAGCAGTAATTAGAAATACAAACCAAGCTTTATTTAAAATAAAAAATATATTTAAAAAAAAGCCCAGATATGGAATCCGTTATCCAGAAAGCTCCAAATTACAGGATAACCAGCTCCTATTTTATCCAAATAATCCAGATTTTTAAAAGTGATTTAATTTTTTTCTGTAATTATAAAACAGTAGATTTTACTTGATCCAAACTACGATATTAGTCCTTATTGGAAGTAAAACCAGCCTACATAATTTTCTAGTAGCCTTAAGCTATGAAGATCCAAATTACAGAAAGGTCCGTTAACAGGGACGGGTCCCGTGACCACAGATCGCCATGTCAATCATAGGAAATCCTGCACGGTTTTCTTAATTTGGAAAACAGGCCAGGCAGTTTTGACCCGGTCACCCCTTCAAAAAAACGGGCTGCCCGGGTCAAAACCCGACAGGTGGCAACCCTATTTGATGCACATGGCTATTAATATCAGAAAGTGTTTTCCTTATGCATTTTCCTTGAGACTATTATACATTCTGTAATTACTGTCTTAACTACGGGTTTAAAACTCTTTTTGATTAACATGATTAATTATCACAATGGAATTAATGTGGCCAGCAAAATGTGGAATGACAAAAAATAGAGGATGTTAGGAACTGTGCTACAAACATTGCATTAATCATTATATCAATCAGTTAAGGTACAGTAACTAATAGTAAGCTCTATAAGGCAGGGATATCTTCCTCATGTCTATTCACTCTTAGGGACTGATTTATCAATAATTGAATTTCTATTTTTTCCACAAATCTCTGAAAATGTGTTTTTTTTCCTATTAAGTGTAAAAACCTTGAAAAACGCTAATACAAAACTTCACCAGGTAAAAGTTGTCGAGTTCCTATAGACGTCAGTGGGAGCTGCGCTGATCCTATTGGACCATTTTAAATCAATTCGGAGGCTTTCGGATTTTGTTTTCCATTACAAATTGTCTGAAATGTGCATTCTTTTCCGTTGGTACTTTTTTATTCGGATCTTTTAATCACATGATATTTGTAGTTGAGTTGACCTCTCATAAATAGGCCTCCACGCCTTGAGTTAAATTGTATTTTTGTATTAATTTACATGTTATTATTGAACGTGTTTAAATGTACAGCATTGCACAAATAGCTCTTTAAAAAGCTGCCATGTAAGTGCAGAGCTTTTGGCCATAATAGAACATTTATGAAATGTGCAAGCTTTTCTTATATAGAGTAGTTTGAGGCATGACAAGGAATAACATTTGCATGTGTAATGCATATGCATTGCAAGGTCTCTGAATAATCGGCAGATCTTGGCCCATCCATCTATTGTATAAGATGGATTTCTACTGTATGCGCTGATGGGGTCCTCACCTAACAGACTTTAATAACTTTTCTCAATAGATATTTGGGCGATTTTTGCACAGATATTGCTCAGGCAGGCCATGCTGAGTGCCCCATACATGTGCAGATAAGCTGCCAAATCAGTCTGGAGAGGCTGAAACGGCAGCTTTAAGTGGCACATGTATGACCAACTTAAGAGATGTACAGTAACTGTGACTTTCATTTGTTTATTTTTGGGGTAATAACACATGGGGCATTTTGTCCAGGTGCTGCCAACCAGTAGAAAACAGCAGAGATCAACAATGGACTACACTAGTGCATGTATTGTAATCAGTAAACTGGTCTTTATTGTTAATTTTAGGTACCATTTTAATTAGAGAATTACAGGCTCTTTCAGTCAGAGAGAAGAACAGGGTTCTATTTGCCCCCTGATTTTGCACCTTAAAGGGCACCTATCACAGCCAAAATCAAACACATATTAATAATCTGACCAGTACAACATAAACACGTTTAATCAAACTACTTATATATTTTTTTTTTAAAAACTGCAGGTTTTAAAAATCCCTTACTTTGTCAAATGGGTTCTTTCAGTGAGGGAGGCCATACTGATACTATAACAGAGACTATAATATGCGAATTTCAGGAGCATGCTCAGATTGTAACACTGCTTTGAGTATTCTATCCAGAATGCCTTGTTTTAGTAAACTCCTCCACTAGAAGTATCATGAGATTTCCCTATCTTGTGCCCTGCTGGTGATGTCATTATGCAAATGAAGGGCACCCAATAACTTCCAGCAGGTGGCAGCACTACTGTACAGCAGCTAACACAGAGGTTTGGCTGATTTGAAAATAGCTTAGAAGGGTTGATAAGCAAACAAGGAATTTCAACTGAGCATGTGCGAGATTTCAGAGCTACAGTTGGCTGGGAAGATGTAGCCAGTGAAATCCAAGATGGCTGCCTCAGCTAGAACTGCAGTGGAGATAGGGGAGATCTTGCAGAAGGAATAGTGAGCTGATCATTTACATTATACAAACAATTCTAACTGTTTTAAAAATCGGATTTCTTGAACTTTCACATAGTGCATTTACTTAGGAAATGATTTTAGTTATGATTGGTGCCCTTTAAACCCGAACAAACCAGGGGCAGCCATCAACCTATAGAACCCCTCTGCCCTTCCCCTGGTACTGCTATTTTTAAGCTAAAGATTTTAGTTTTAGAAAAGGTTTTCTTCATTTTATAAATCTAGTAAAACTCTCAACCAGGGGCCACTGCTCATAGTATAAATAGGGACTTGGGAGGAGTGTGTGTCATGTGGGGATGGGGCTTTGTTATTGGAGGTGGGTACTGGCCATTGGTGTTCACAATTCTGAAATTCCAACAGACAGTTGTAAACCAATAGCCCCTCTCCCCAAAAACATATTGTTCAGTTCAAAACTAGACAGGTGGCAACCCTACAAACAGAAATTTATATTTTTGAGGAATAGACAGGGTAAACAGAAGGTAGGCATTTGTAGAGAAGTACAGAGGGTATTCACACAACACAAAGTCCAATGTCCAGGCAACAAGGTCAGGACAGGCCGAGGTCAAACCAGAATAACTGGTTCAGATGTAAGAAATAGACAGCAGGAAGGCCTAACAGCAAAGTTGACCATAGCAAACTGGCAGTGTCCATTGACCAATGGGCCTATTAAAGGGGTGGTTCATCTTTAAGTTAACTTTAGCATGCTATCGGAACAGTAATTGATTCAAACTTCCTGATCAGTCTTCAGTGTTTCTGCTTTAAAATTGCTTATTTTATTGGCACTGAACAGAGATATTGAGGGATATTTGACTTTCCCTCTTAAGCTGTTGGTGCACTTCTCTCCCTTCCACTGCAGATATGTTTTTTGGGAGTCCCCTCCCTCCAATCACCTGCTGTAACCAGGGCCGGATTTGCCCCGAGGGCCGGCGTCCTCCATTGCCCTCTCCCACTGTAAAGATAGTGCGCATGCGCATCCTGTTTGGTTTCGGAGCACTAGCAGTTCGGTGCTTGTGCTCCACAGAGAAAGCTGCTTGTGCGGCTGGGCGGCATGCCACCCCTTAATTGATACTGCCCTAAGCCCGGGCCTGGCTGTAACAGCTCCGTCACTTGCACCTAAATTTTACTTGCCCTTTGACATGTAAAAGCATTGAAATGCACCCAAAATCCTCTGTCCAAAACAGGGGGAAGTGTGGTCAAGGAGATGACCTGGGTGTGTCTGTGGTTAAGATGATGGTGGCTTGGGCAAAACAAGAAAGTCAAACTCTGTTTATAATGCAACCAAATTGGTGTCATATAAATGTAGAGGAGCTATATATACTTGACTCCTCTGTGTTGTTCTGTGCAAGGAGGGGGAGGAGTCCCCACCCCTGTGAGCTGACAGGAAGGAAGTGCTGGGAGAGATAGAAGCTGCAGACTGAAAGCAAGGTGCTGCAAGGTCCCAGATGCTACTGTGTGTGAAATGGCAGAAAAGTGCGCTCTATTTAGGGTGCGCAACGAAAGGGGGTCCTTGTCAGGGCTCTGAAGAGCAAAGCGTGCTCTTCTCAGGGAGACAGTCCTTCTCAGGACTGAAGAAACTGCCAAATAAGTGGGAATCCCCCCAACAGCTCAGAGATAAAACCATATGAACTATGGTGTAACGTTGCCCCTGGCTGGCAGACTG
Source organism: Xenopus laevis (assembly GCF_017654675.1). Lineage (NCBI taxonomy): Eukaryota > Metazoa > Chordata > Amphibia > Anura > Pipidae > Xenopus > Xenopus laevis. The sequence continues at coordinate 107,384,658 of NC_054383.1, read as the reverse complement.
TATATATAGAGGGTTGACATCAGGTCGCTATTTTACCGGCCTGGCCGTTAAGAATGATGGTTGATCCCAATGTTATTAATAGGGAAAAAAAGATAAATATATAGGAATAATATATAGGAAGGCCAGTATTTTTTCCAAAAAAGGTGGCAACACTGTATATATTACTTTTATTTAAATGTACAATGTCCTGCAACTAAAGCCATCAACCTTTCCTCTGTGTTCACAAGGAAGAAAAGATTCCCTGCAGTAGCAAAAAAGGGATGAGAGCACCCCATACTCTGGTTTCAGCTGGACCCCTCCAGTATCAATGAGGCTATGCCATATGAACACAGACTGCGTGTAAAGTCCATGCATATTTGTGCTGATTATTAAGGAGCAGTAATTAGAAATACAAACCAAGCTTTATTTAAAATAAAAAATATATTTAAAAAAAAGCCCAGATATGGAATCCGTTATCCAGAAAGCTCCAAATTACAGGATAACCAGCTCCTATTTTATCCAAATAATCCAGATTTTTAAAAGTGATTTAATTTTTTTCTGTAATTATAAAACAGTAGATTTTACTTGATCCAAACTACGATATTAGTCCTTATTGGAAGTAAAACCAGCCTACATAATTTTCTAGTAGCCTTAAGCTATGAAGATCCAAATTACAGAAAGGTCCGTTAACAGGGACGGGTCCGTGACCACAGATCGCCATGTCAATCATAGGAAATCCTGCACGGTTTTCTTAATTTGGGAAAACAGGCCAGGCAGTTTTGACCCGGTCACCCCTTCAAAAAAACGGGCTGCCCGGGTCAAAACCCGACAGGTGGCAACCCTATTTGATGCACATGGCTATTAATATCAGAAAGTGTTTTCCTTATGCATTTTCCTTGAGACTATTATACATTCTGTAATTACTGTCTTAACTACGGGTTTAAAACTCTTTTTGATTAACATGATTAATTATCACAATGGAATTAATGTGGCCAGCAAAATGTGGAATGACAAAAAATAGAGGATGTTAGGAACTGTGCTACAAACATTGCATTAATCATTATATCAATCAGTTAAGGTACAGTAACTAATAGTAAGCTCTATAAGGCAGGGATATCTTCCTCATGTCTATTCACTCTTAGGGACTGATTTATCAATAATTGAATTTCTATTTTTTCCACAAATCTCTGAAAATGTGTTTTTTTTCCTATTAAGTGTAAAAACCTTGAAAAACGCTAATACAAAACTTCACCAGGTAAAAGTTGTCGAGTTCCTATAGACGTCAGTGGGAGCTGCGCTGATCCTATTGGACCATTTTAAATCAATTCGGAGGCTTTCGGATTTTGTTTTCCATTACAAATTGTCTGAAATGTGCATTCTTTTCCGTTGGTACTTTTTTATTCGGATCTTTTAATCACATGATATTTGTAGTTGAGTTGACCTCTCATAAATAGGCCTCCACGCCTTGAGTTAAATTGTATTTTTGTATTAATTTACATGTTATTATTGAACGTGTTTAAATGTACAGCATTGCACAAATAGCTCTTTAAAAAGCTGCCATGTAAGTGCAGAGCTTTTGGCCATAATAGAACATTTATGAAATGTGCAAGCTTTTCTTATATAGAGTAGTTTGAGGCATGACAAGGAATAACATTTGCATGTGTAATGCATATGCATTGCAAGGTCTCTGAATAATCGGCAGATCTTGGCCCATCCATCTATTGTATAAGATGGATTTCTACTGTATGCGCTGATGGGGTCCTCACCTAACAGACTTTAATAACTTTTCTCAATAGATATTTGGGCGATTTTTGCACAGATATTGCTCAGGCAGGCCATGCTGAGTGCCCCATACATGTGCAGATAAGCTGCCAAATCAGTCTGGAGAGGCTGAAACGGCAGCTTTAAGTGGCACATGTATGACCAACTTAAGAGATGTACAGTAACTGTGACTTTCATTTGTTTATTTTTGGGGTAATAACACATGGGGCATTTTGTCCAGGTGCTGCCAACCAGTAGAAAACAGCAGAGATCAACAATGGACTACACTAGTGCATGTATTGTAATCAGTAAACTGGTCTTTATTGTTAATTTTAGGTACCATTTTAATTAGAGAATTACAGGCTCTTTCAGTCAGAGAGAAGAACAGGGTTCTATTTGCCCCCTGATTTTGCACCTTAAAGGGCACCTATCACAGCCAAAATCAAACACATATTAATAATCTGACCAGTACAACATAAACACGTTTAATCAAACTACTTATATATTTTTTTTTTAAAAACTGCAGGTTTTAAAAAATCCCTTACTTTGTCAAATGGGTTCTTTCAGTGAGGGAGGCCATACTGATACTATAACAGAGACTATAATATGCGAATTTCAGGAGCATGCTCAGATTGTAACACTGCTTTGAGTATTCTATCCAGAATGCCTTGTTTTAGTAAACTCCTCCACTAGAAGTATCATGAGATTTCCCTATCTTGTGCCCTGCTGGTGATGTCATTATGCAAATGAAGGGCACCCAATAACTTCCAGCAGGTGGCAGCACTACTGTACAGCAGCTAACACAGAGGTTTGGCTGATTTGAAAATAGCTTAGAAGGGTTGATAAGCAAACAAGGAATTTCAACTGAGCATGTGCGAGATTTCAGAGCTACAGTTGGCTGGGAAGATGTAGCCAGTGAAATCCAAGATGGCTGCCTCAGCTAGAACTGCAGTGGAGATAGGGGAGATCTTGCAGAAGGAATAGTGAGCTGATCATTTACATTATACAAACAATTCTAACTGTTTTAAAAATCGGATTTCTTGAACTTTCACATAGTGCATTTACTTAGGAAATGATTTTAGTTATGATTGGTGCCCTTTAAAACCCGAACAAACCAGGGGCAGCCATCAACCTATAGAACCCCTCTGCCCTTCCCCTGGTACTGCTATTTTTAAGCTAAAGATTTTAGTTTTAGAAAAGGTTTTCTTCATTTTATAAATCTAGTAAAACTCTCAACCAGGGGCCACTGCTCATAGTATAAATAGGGACTTGGGAGGAGTGTGTGTCATGTGGGGATGGGGCTTTGTTATTGGAGGTGGGTACTGGCCATTGGTGTTCACAATTCTGAAATTCCAACAGACAGTTGTAAACCAATAGCCCCTCTCCCCAAAAACATATTGTTCAGTTCAAAACTAGACAGGTGGCAACCCTACAAACAGAAATTTATATTTTTGAGGAATAGACAGGGTAAACAGAAGGTAGGCATTTGTAGAGAAGTACAGAGGGTATTCACACAACACAAAGTCCAATGTCCAGGCAACAAGGTCAGGACAGGCCGAGGTCAAACCAGAATAACTGGTTCAGATGTAAGAAATAGACAGCAGGAAGGCCTAACAGCAAAGTTGACCATAGCAAACTGGCAGTGTCCATTGACCAATGGGCCTATTAAAGGGGTGGTTCATCTTTAAGTTAACTTTTAGCATGCTATCGGAACAGTAATTGATTCAAACTTCCTGATCAGTCTTCAGTGTTTCTGCTTTAAAATTGCTTATTTTATTGGCACTGAACAGAGATATTGAGGGATATTTGACTTTCCCTCTTAAGCTGTTGGTGCACTTCTCTCCCTTCCACTGCAGATATGTTTTTTGGGAGTCCCCTCCCTCCAATCACCTGCTGTAACCAGGGCCGGATTTGCCCCGAGGGCCGGCGTCCTCCATTGCCCTCTCCCACTGTAAAGATAGTGCGCATGCGCATCCTGTTTGGTTTCGGAGCACTAGCAGTTCGGTGCTTGTGCTCCACAGAGAAAGCTGCTTGTGCGGCTGGGCGGCATGCCACCCCTTAATTGATACTGCCCTAAGCCCGGGCCTGGCTGTAACAGCTCCGTCACTTGCACCTAAATTTTACTTGCCCTTTGACATGTAAAAGCATTGAAATGCACCCAAAATCCTCTGTCCAAAACAGGGGGAAGTGTGGTCAAGGAGATGACCTGGGTGTGTCTGTGGTTAAGATGATGGTGGCTTGGGCAAAACAAGAAAGTCAAACTCTGTTTATAATGCAACCAAATTGGTGTCATATAAATGTAGAGGAGCTATATATACTTGACTCCTCTGTGTTGTTCTGTGCAAGGAGGGGGAGGAGTCCCCACCCCTGTGAGCTGACAGGAAGGAAGTGCTGGGAGAGATAGAAGCTGCAGACTGAAAGCAAGGTGCTGCAAGGTCCCAGATGCTACTGTGTGTGAAATGGCAGAAAAGTGCGCTCTATTTAGGGTGCGCAACGAAAGGGGGTCCTTGTCAGGGCTCTGAAGAGCAAAGCGTGCTCTTCTCAGGGAGACAGTCCTTCTCAGGACTGAAGAAACTGCCAAATAAGTGGGAATCCCCCCAACAGCTCAGAGATAAAACCATATGAACTATGGTGTAACGTTGCCCCTGGCTGGCAGACTGTATATATCGAGGGTTGACATCAGGTCGCTATTTTACCGGCCTGGCCGTTAAGAATGATGGTTGATCCCAATGTTATTAATAGGGAAAAAAAGATAAATATATAGGAATAATATATAGGAAGGCCAGTATTTTTTCCAAAAAAGGTGGCAACACTGTATATATTACTTTTATTTAAATGTACAATGTCCTGCAACTAAAGCCATCAACCTTTCCTCTGTGTTCACAAGGAAGAAAAGATTCCCTGCAGTAGCAAAAAAGGGATGAGAGCACCCCCATACTCTGGTTTCAGCTGGACCCCTCCAGTATCAATGAGGCTATGCCATATGAACACAGACTGCGTGTAAAGTCCATGCATATTTGTGCTGATTATTAAGGAGCAGTAATTAGAAATACAAACCAAGCTTTATTTAAAATAAAAAATATATTTAAAAAAAAGCCCAGATATGGAATCCGTTATCCAGAAAGCTCCAAATTACAGGATAACCAGCTCCTATTTTATCCAAATAATCCAGATTTTTAAAAGTGATTTAATTTTTTTCTGTAATTATAAAACAGTAGATTTTACTTGATCCAAACTACGATATTAGTCCTTATTGGAAGTAAAACCAGCCTACATAATTTTCTAGTAGCCTTAAGCTATGAAGATCCAAATTACAGAAAGGTCCGTTAACAGGGACGGGTCCGTGACCACAGATCGCCATGTCAATCATAGGAAATCCTGCACGGTTTTCTTAATTTGGAAAACAGGCCAGGCAGTTTTGACCCGGTCACCCCTTCAAAAAAAACGGGCTGCCCGGGTCAAAACCCGACAGGTGGCAACCCTATTTGATGCACATGGCTATTAATATCAGAAAGTGTTTTCCTTATGCATTTTCCTTGAGACTATTATACATTCTGTAATTACTGTCTTAACTACGGGTTTAAAACTCTTTTTGATTAACATGATTAATTATCACAATGGAATTAATGTGGCCAGCAAAATGTGGAATGACAAAAAATAGAGGATGTTAGGAACTGTGCTACAAACATTGCATTAATCATTATATCAATCAGTTAAGGTACAGTAACTAATAGTAAGCTCTATAAGGCAGGGATATCTTCCTCATGTCTATTCACTCTTAGGGACTGATTTATCAATAATTGAATTTCTATTTTTTCCACAAATCTCTGAAAATGTGTTTTTTTTCCTATTAAGTGTAAAAACCTTGAAAAACGCTAATACAAAACTTCACCAGGTAAAAGTTGTCGAGTTCCTATAGACGTCAGTGGGAGCTGCGCTGATCCTATTGGACCATTTTAAATCAATTCGGAGGCTTTCGGATTTTGTTTTCCATTACAAATTGTCTGAAATGTGCATTCTTTTCCGTTGGTACTTTTTTATTCGGATCTTTTAATCACATGATATTTGTAGTTGAGTTGACCTCTCATAAATAGGCCTCCACGCCTTGAGTTAAATTGTATTTTTGTATTAATTTACATGTTATTATTGAACGTGTTTAAATGTACAGCATTGCACAAATAGCTCTTTAAAAAGCTGCCATGTAAGTGCAGAGCTTGGAGCTTTTTTATATAATGGAGGAATATACCACACTTTGTCTCGCCATGGAATCTCAAGGTGGGTGGTGAACTGATTTCCAGGGACCTATGTTAGGGATGTCGGCTATTTCTTTACTTTTCTTCATATACATATTTCTTTTCTACATATACATTCCTTGCATGGCTGACTACATTGGTGATATTGAACCTATATTTTAATGTATTCAGAGCTACTAAATTATGGGCCACATAGTGGTCCAATCCAGTTTCTACTTTCAATGTTTTCTTCTTCACTACTACATATTTACTATTTTATAAAGGCTTCCATTTTCATCTATAATGTCCCTTGCCCAATAACTTCATTTCTTCCTAATGAGGTCATGGTGAAACTTGCATTGGTGCAATTTATATGAATACTTTTTCCAAAAGTAGCCTATGGGGTTGCGCTCTGTTTTCCAAGGTAACCATCAGTGCCCTATAACAAGATCTGCTGATTTCATAAGAACAGTAATATTTCCTTTAACAAAGTGGCTTTCTAACGTTTTTGGTGCAGGCCCCTCTTTGGTGTTTAAGACTTGGTCTATGGCAGGGATCCCCAACCTTTTGAACCCGTGAGCAACATTCAGAACTAAAAGGAGTTGGGGAGCAACACTAGCATGAAAAATAAACTTGGGGTGTCAAATAAGTGCTGTGATTGGCCATTTGTTAGCCCTTATGTGGATTGTCAACCTACATTGAGGCTCTGGTTGGCAGTACAACTGGTTTTTATGCACTAAAACTTGCCTCCAAGCCTGGAATTCAAAAATAAGCTCCTGCTTTGAGGCCACTGGGAGCAACATCCAAGGGGTTGGGGAGCAACATGTTGCTCACGAGCTACTGGTTGGGGATCACTGGTCTATGGCATCAATAAGTGACCTACCCATATCTCACCCTGAATGAGCTTCCTGAAAGTTTTCAGCCCTCTAACTCTTGAGTTAGTCAGCGACTTTAAGGGGGCCATATGGACATAACTCTTCAGTGAGTTTGCAATTGATACTTAGCATGCAGCTCAGATTAAAAAGCAAACAGTTATGACCCATGTGTCCCCCCTCAAGTCTCTGATTGGTTTTCTGCCTGGTAACCAATCAGTGGAAAGCAAAAGAGCTGGAGTATTTTCGATTTTGAATTCTTTGCAGTTGTAATAACCCTGGTGGTCTAGTAGGGGTGCGACGGGGACGGACCCTGGATGGGGATGCCCACCGCGCCCTACTTCTTCGTCGCCGTATCAGCAATGCACATTCTTCCGGGTTCGCGATTCTGCGAAATTGCCGAACGTTACATCATCGGTTGGGGTGAAATTCAAATATTTAAAGGGCTCTCTGTGTTAAAATCATTGCCCAATGTAAAGGTCTATTTACTTAGTACCTGGGTGAGTTTTTCAAGTGATTCCTGTTCTGTTTGGACTCTGCCTGTCCCTGATTTTGTCCAGTCTGCTGCCTGCCCCAATTTTGCTTGTCCCTTGACTATTATTTACTTACTATTATTATCCAATTTTGTACTGCGTGTTTGACTCTGCCTGGGACCTTGACTCCGCTTTGTCTATTGATTCTGTACTGCACTGCCCGATTGGTAACGACCCAGCCTGTAACTTGACCATGCTTTTAGTTCTCCACTCCAGTACAAGGTTCGGTTCCCTTGCCTGCCTAGAGCTCTCTCCATGGTCCTCTCATATAAAGACCTGACGGCACCCGAGTAGCGATTTATTGAATCCAACAAATTTTGAATCCCAGTTCTTATTGGCTCTAAGACAGTCCAGCTTTCTCACTATTGATTAGCACATATTTTCTCCATGCATAGATTTGCGGCAAAAATACATATTTCGCCATAGGCAGATTTTTTGACAAAAATTCGCTGCAAAAAAAATTCCAGAGTGAAAAAAAAAACCACGCCCTTGATGGTAATACAATTGGAGTGAGAAAAAAGTCTCCCATAGATACTAATATATTTTGTTACAAAAAAATTGCAGCGACAAAAAAAAGTCAACTATAGACTTTAATGCATTTCACACATTATACAGCAGTTTCGTAATTTTTTGGCAAAGCAAAACAGGGGAAAATTCAGACATCACTATTTCTGACCATCATACCCAACCTGTGGCCAGCTTTATGCTGATTACCAGCTATCCTATTAGGGTTTTCCATTAGTAAGAATTTTGTTAAATTTGAATAGAAGATTGTATACACCAAAAAAATAGCAAAGAATGTACAATTGTGTAACTATTAAATAAATGACATGCTTTTTGCAATTTAGTTCAAGGATAGACTGTTGTATTCCTTTGACAAAGCTACAGTTCCTTTCCTTTGCACAAACTGTTGCCTTGGAATCTAACAATGTAGATGGGGTTATAGCAAAACACAGGCTGATGTCACAAGCTGTGGAATGAAGGGATTGTGTTGCAGCTAGAAGTATTCACTTTCTTAATTTGTTTTGTTAATGTGCGTGACTCCTGTCAGACTCCTGTCCCACCTGATGTCCAGTGAAGTTGTTTCTTCTATTCAATTATTGTCACGTAGGTAAATAATTAAATATATTTCAAATTCTGAGGCAGAAAAATAATCTGTCTCAAAATGAAGACACGCCAAAGAAAAATACATGATTTCATTCCAATAAATGGGAGGAATTAAAAAAAAAAGGTGTAAAAGTGGTGTTAAAACTGGTGTAAAGACAAACATGCCTTGCACTGAGCTGCTAAAAGGTGGCTTTTTCGTTCAGTAATGGTTAATCATGGACTCAGGAGTATCTAATACATTGGGAAATATGTATAAATGGATGGGATCTATTGTGCTAAATCTAGTATTTTTTGGATAAGGGATATTTCCGTAATTTAGATCACCATACCTTAAAGGGGTTGTTCACCTTTGAGATAACTTTTAGTATGATGTAGAGAGGGATATTCTGAGACAATATGCAATTGGTTTTAATTTTTTAATATTTGTGGTTTTTGAGTTATTTACCTTTTTATTTAGCAGCTCTTCAATTTGCATTTTAGCAAATCTGGCTGCTAGGGTCCAAATTTCCCTAGCAACCATACATTGATTTGAATAAGAGACTGTAATATGAATATGAGAGGCCTGAATAGAAAAATGAATAATAAAAAGTAGCAACAATACATTTGCAGCCTTACAGAGCTTTTTTAGAAGGGGTCAGCGACGCCCATTTGAAAGGGTTGCCATCTGGCTGGTATTTTATAGGCTTGGCCAATAAAAATGACGGTTGATCCCAATGTTATTAATCGGGAAAAAAGATAAATATATAGGAAGGCCGGTTATTTTTCCAGAAAAGGTGGCAGCCCTAGCTGCAGAGTCAGAATAAAAAGGCAAATAATTCTAAAACTATAAAAAATAAATAATGAAAACCAATTGAAAAGTCGCTTAGAATTGGCCATTCTGCAATATCCTAAAAGTTACCTTAAAGGTGAACCAGCCCTTTAAGTAAAAAAATAGTTAATCATTAAATAAACCCAACCGAATTGTTCTGCCACCAATACCATCAAGGACAAGGGACTGTTTTATTATTACAATATTAAGAAAATAGCTAATATTGCTAAAAAAATGGACTGTGAAAGATGACCGCCTGTAGTTTGGAGCTTTGCGGATAATGGGTTTCCGAATAATGAGTTTCATACCTGTACTTAAAAAATTATGGCCAAACATTATGTAGATATTTCTAGGAAAATAAGGATCGTGGTCTATAAATGATGTCCTTCATTTTATAAAATGTTCCTGGCATTGCATTGCACAAGATTGTATTAAAGTGGTACAAATTATAGGATGCCCATCTCCCAGTCCATTTTAACCAAATAATTAAATTTTTAAAAAAAATAATTTCCATTTTCTCTATAAAAATAGAACAGTACCTTGTACTTAATCCCAACAATCTTATTGGGTTTATTTAATATTTAAATATTTTAAATGAGAAGGAAAGGCTAAAACTAAGTTAGCTTTTTCAGAAAGGTCTATATAAATACACCAGTAAACCCTCAAAGTAATTCTGCTCTGAGTCCTCGGTCAAAAAAAACACCACATTTCTTTTTTTCTATTGTATACACATGGGCGTCTATATCAGACTTCCTGTTTTCAGCATAAACCTCCAAGGCTAGGGCTTGAGCATGCTCAGTTTGCTCCTCTCTCCCTCTCTTTCCCCCCTCTATGCTGTAATATGAGCTCAGAGCAGGGAGAGACCAAGCCCAATATGGCAGCTAAACAAACAGAAAGAGCTTCTAGAGCTGTTTACTCAGGTATGGTAAATCATTCTGCATAATAAATAGTTTTTTAGCTTGTACTATTGTGGCTGATCTATTGGCAATAAACTGCTTCGGTATTTTTCCTTCTCCTTTAAGGCAACATTAAGCATGTTTAAATGTTTTACTGTTTTAAATGTTAAACGGGTGATTTACGCACGATCTGACTCGCTGTGCAAAAACGCAGGTGTCACGTTGGATGCGACAGAAATATGAGAGACGGTGTCTGCATCCGACACTTGCGCCGCATCGGATCAACGCTGCAATACCATCCGACAATGCTATTACTTACCTTATTTCTGTCGCATCCGACGTGATGCCTGCGTTTTTGTGCATGGAAATCGCCCATGGAGTCCTACCCTTAAGAAGCAGAAGATTTATTTCTAGGATTAATTTATAGGCTCTGTGAGAGGTGTTATCAATGCTGATATTAATGGGATCTTCACTTGGAATGCCAATGAACAATTAACAGAAGCGTCAAAAGGACAAGTATCTATAAAAATATATAGATTTTTTATTAATATATATGAAATATTTTATATAAAAAAAGTTAAATTGCAAATAAAAGTAATTTGAAATAATAATTTATTTAAAATGATATATTTTTAACAAATAAATTATAAGCCTCATATATGTATATATATTATAAAATTAGAAACATAAATGTTTTGTAGAGCTTCTGTCCGTAGCTTCTTCCATATCTTCTGGATATCTTCTGCAGATTTCACTACTTGCCGCTACTCTGATTATTACTAAGAACAGTTTGATCAACATTCAGTTTTAATTCATCTTCTTCAATAAGGGACGTCATGATATTCACAATCGTATGCGTTCGCTTAATGTCTTTCATATGATTTGCAACTTCTTTGATGTCTTTCAAACGTTTTTTCCGAATCATTAAGATTATTGCACTGAAAGAGCAAAAAAAAAAAAGTGTGCCTTGTTAGACCTATATTTGACTCATTGGACATCATTAGTATTAGCATTTTCTGTCATTATTGGTTTCTAACAATGTAAAATATTATGTTTTATCCAAATACATGGCTTGGTGATAGTATATAAAAATGTCTATTTCTAGAACTCAATTGTTTGCTTCTTGGCTTTCTTTTATTGTTAATGGCCAGTTTGGTTATTTTTTGCTGATTCTGGACCATATAACCGACACATGTTCATATTCTACTTGGCAGCGTGGACTCTCAGCCTGCTGTGTTTTTCTTACCTTTACAAGCAGTTATCTAATCCAGACTATTCCCAACGCTCCAAAAGCTAACATTTAGCCTGGAAAGCCCTAGGGCAATGGGGAGATTTGTCACCCACGTTAAGAATTTGCTACCGTGGTTGACAAATCTACCAGAAAATACCTTGCCATTCACTAACCTGGTAATCACCACAAGTAAATGACATTACTCATGGCAATTTGGTTGTTGCGGGAAAATGCCTGTTCTCTCATTTTATAAAGGGGCAAAAATCTCCACATATTTCATTGCACTATTTCATTTGCAATGAATTAAAAAAGATGTCCTACAGTACATTTCCTAAGTATAATTACTGTTCTACACATCAACTAGATTGTGGGGCTACTATTAAAAGACATTTAAATAAATTCACACACTTACAATGCACACATAACCATGATTAATATAGCGGCATAGACAACAGCAATAAGAATCGACGTATAAAACTCATCATCATCTCCGTCTTCTTCTTTGATATCACCAGACAAAACAGTGGGAAGAACCTCAATATCTGGGTGATGCAAATGCATAGATCTTGATTCTGATTCCACAACTACAAATGTGAGAACAAAACAGAACAGTGGTTAGGTGATAGGTAATTTACATCCAAATAAAAATAAGCATATTTATTACAAGTTATGGATTATAGAAAAGGTCATACTGAAAATAAAATCTGCAGATATGTTAGAGTCCTGCGGTGGGTCGAGTACCCGCAAAAAAACAGGCACCCTGCGGAATGAGGGGAGGATTTCCAGATGCGGGTATACCCGCGGGTCTGCGGAGTTGCGGGTCTCATCTAAATTTATTATCTTATGTAATATTGTCTATATTTGACTCCTTTTAAAGTTTTACAAAACGTTTTTCTATCCCGCCCACTTTTGATGACGTCACTTCCGGTGTGCAGCACCACCACTTCCTGTTTGATGGTGGTCGGCGAGTTGCGGGTCGGGTTGTGGATAAGGTGGTTGCGGGTCCGGTAGCGGATCAAAGTTTGTAAATATGCGGGTTGCTGATCGTGTCGCGGGCTGCGGTTTTGGGTCGGATCCAGGTCTTAGAAATTGGTTCCGCACAGGACTCTACTACATGTAAAGTGCTAGATAGATAAATTTTCATAGTAAATAAATTATACATACCTTTTACTATAAAGTCTGCCTTGGCAAAAGGAAATTTTGATTCTTTGGACCTCGCGGTGCAGGTATAATGTCCTGAGTCCTGACTGGTAGCATAGTGTTTAACGAAGTACGGCTCGCTGTCAACTTTCAGTGGATGGATCCTGAAATTAATTCTCTGAAAAGCAAAAAGACATGTTCAGACACACATTTGCATACTCTTTATTGTACCCTTCTATATCTTCTTATATTCTCTCCAGCAGAAGCGGCACATGCCTAAGGTGCAAAGGTAGGGCAGTGCTGGGCATTTAAATCTTCTGCTTGCATTCCCCTAGGTTCAGCCCTTATCTAACTTCAATGCACTGAATCTCCCCACTCTCTGAATATCTGCTGTGTCACTATGGGGGATTTGGTACCAGAGTTGCAGGAGGGAGTGCAGCTAGATGCTGAGTCAAGGCATTGCTCACAGTATGAGGGGAGCAGGAATTTGGGTTGATCAGGGGTGGGTATTGCTTTGCCCTCACCTGTAGGCCAGACACACAACGCTCCCATGCAAAAATATATTAAATTATAAATCATTAAATTTGCCCACTGGGGAACATGTCACAATACCTTATCATAAACATATTCGATCTCTTCTTCGATGCTGGCAAGAAACTTGATGTTGCATTTTAATCCCAAGGTTTCGTCTTCATGAATTTCTATTTGTTGAGCTAGAGGATTATAAAAAGAATTATTCATGTTAAAAGAATAAACTATTTGTTAAAATGCATGTTATTTGATGACGGTGCTAAATTTTCACATAATCGTTTTTGCATTCCGTTGTTTGTGGTAAAATAAAGTTAAATGTATACTAGATTGCACTTTTTTTCATGGATGACTGTGTTATTGGGTTTGAAATGAAAAAACAGAATAATTACTTGAACACTGCAAAACTTCATTCAGACATTTCATGTATCCTGGGCACGCATCACAATTCTTCTTGGTTTTCTTATCTGCAGAGACATTGATACAATTAGTATTTTTTATTTACTGGCACATTTGTTATATTTAACTCATGGTGTAACTGGCTCCAATGGAGGACATATCCAAAGAATAAACAGGAAAGGACAACCATTGATCAGAGCCATACAATATTAAATATATTAATACCAATTAGGAATATTTAACTTACCATAGCATGATCCTCCATGGCACACACACATGGGACATTTAGCTACCATTTCTGAAAGGAAAAAAATAGTTTATTAGTGGACAAAAACTCAGCTTTCCTAATAACTCCACTTATGGGTAAAAATGATAAAATCAGTCCTTGATGTGATTGCATTAAAAGATGAGATAGTTGCAATAGTATCAAGAAACAGTGGCTAAAATGACATCAGTTGTGAGACACCATTGAATAAATAATGCTGCTGCTGCCTTCGGCCTCGTGTTTTTATATGGTCATGAAACTCCTTGGTAACTTGTAATATCCTTATATTTTACAAGAAGGGGTATTTTATTCAATATATATATATATTCAATTCCAAGCCACAGGGTGCAGGGTCAAGAATAGTGTATATAAATCTGTTCAAAGACCTGCAATCCAATCTGTGATAAATGAATTTGCTTTTATTTTGTACATATCATACATCTGACGTTTTGGCCCACATTAGGGCCTTTTTCAAAGTTTGAGCCAAAACATCGGATGTATGATGTGTACAAAATAAAAGCAAAGTCACTTATTATGATAGCCCGCACTCCAATCTGTGATAAATTGATTGTACGTATTAATTAATTGTGTATATGTGTATATATATATATATTTTAACCATTTCAGGAAAGTAACATGAAACAATAAAAACTTACCATCGCATTTGTTTTCATTTGTGCCTCCGACACACAGTAATGTCTGTCGTTGACATGTATCACAGCTGACAATTTGTTGTTCCATAACACCTTGAATCAGAAAAAAAGATTCACTATTAGTATAAATTATGCAAATGAGAGATGACTAAAAAACAGCTGTGAGAGTTAGACAATCAGTGGTTTATTTTACATGTGTGTGTTTAAATGACTGGGACAATACATGCACAGTTTATGTTTATATTCTAAATACTGCAGTTTATTTAGACATGTCAGATTAATTTTCAGTTTAAATAAGTGGGATTAGAAAAAGAGGACTATTTGCTCGCTCTCTGTACATCCCACATGCACCAGATGTCCTAGGGATGTCCAGTTACATACAGGACAGAGCAATACATACCAGACAGGACAAAGAGCTGAAATATGTTATTTCAGTAAAGTGTGTTTTAATAAAAATATGTAAAAATGATCCTGCAATCATCAAATGGTTTGTTCACCTTTAAATTAACTTTTTGGGGCACATTTACTAAGGGTCGAAGTGAATTTTCGAATTCAAAAACTTTGAATTTCGATAGGCCAAAATTCATTTTGAATTGAAAAAACTTTGACTTCGAAAGTACTGTCTCTTTAAAAAACTTCGACTTCGACACTTCGCCACCTTAAACCTGCAGAATTGCTGTTTAGCCTATGGGGGACCTCCTATAAACTTTGGCTAAGTTTTGAGTAGTCTAAGTATTTTTTTGTAAAATCGTTCAATTCGAATGATTTCATTGATCGATCAAGCGATTTTTACTTTGATCGAAAACGGCTGTTTTCGATTGGAAAAATACTTTGACTATCAAAGTTTTTTAACTTCCAAATTCGACCCTTAGTAAATGTGCCCCCTAGTGTGATGCAAAGAGTGATATTCTGAGACAATTTGCAAATTGTTTTCATTTTTTATGATTTGTGGCTTTTAAGTTATTTAGCTTTATATTTAGCAGCTCTCCAGTTTGTTATTTCAGTGATCTGGTTGCTAGGGCCCAAATGTCCCTAGCAACAATGCATTGATTTAAATGAGACTGGAATATGAATAGGAGGGGGCTTGAATAGAAAGATGAGCAATACAAAAGAACAGTAACAATATATTTGTAATCTTTCTGTGTATGTATTCTTTAAACGGGGTCAATGACCCCCCCCCCTTTGAAAGCTGGACAGAGTCAGAAGTAGAAAGCAAATCATTCAAAAACTATAAAAAAATAAATAATGAAGACCAATAAAAAGTTGCTTAGAATTGGCCATTCTATAACATAATGAAAGTTAATTGGAAGGTGACCACCCCTTTAAGGATCAAAATATTATAATATAACACCCATAAAAATATAGTTTCACTTACCACAGTTTGAGTCATCTATAAAAAGAAAAAAAGACAAGACAAGTGTTACTACATGCAAGAGTTACGCCAGATATAACAATTTCAACATTAAAAGGCAACTAAAGCATAAATATTGTAGAGGTATAGGATCTGTTATCTGTAAACCCGTTATCCGGAAAGCTCCAAATTATTGGAAGGCCATCTACCATAGACTCCATTTTTTAAATATTTATATATATATATATACAGTATATATACTTTTTTTATTTAAATGATTTCTTTATTCTCTGTAATATTATAATAAAACTGTACCTTGTATTTATTTGTAGATAACATAATATTGTTGTTATAAGCTTATCCCCTACTTCACCCTGCTGGTGTGAAATACAGACCGGGATTCGTACAACGCATATGGATTATTACCCTCCAAAGTATGGTGGTTTATAATTAAATTATCTGTTTTGGTGCATATGTGAGTGCAATGATAAATCTAACAGAAAGCATCAGGGGCTATGGATACATTGCATTTCTTTTCTGCTTCTAGGGATCTGTTTAGAGCCAACTTACTTTTCAAATTTGGACAGGTACCTAAAAAAGGAAAACAAAAGAAAAATTATTTAGAATTGTATCTATTTCACAGTAATCACAAATATTAAAAAAACAAACTAATTAGTGCTGTTGCACAGACTCTTGAATAGAATATTAATATTGGAATAAGAAAATAAGATATTTATACAGATATATATATATATATATATATATATATATATATATATATATATATATATATATATATATATATATATATATATATAGTTACACCACTTACGTTCATTTTCAAAGATGGTAAAAATGTCGTCAACTTTCATCTTTAGCTCTTGAAACTGTACTTTCATTAATTTAACAAGATTGATTCCTAAAAAAAACAAAAAAGACAAGGCATTTACTATAATATAAACTATTAGATTTTTTTGGATCTATTAGTGGATCTGTGATTAATAAAAAGTGTTCTATTTCCCAGTGGGTGTTGGGCCCCTGTCGGTTGCCCCATTTCCGTTGCTTCAGCTTTACCAACAGATTCCTTATCCCATGATTTTATCCACCCACATCTCTTAACCAGTGTGTGTATAATTTGCATTTCACTCTTTTTCTTGTAATTTTCTGAAATTATAATTTTAATTCTACACTAAGGATGAAATTCTATGCAAAGACGGGGCCTGATGATTTTTCCTGGTTCATGGCAAACTACTATTTGACCCTGAGAACAACTATATTTAACCCACTGTTTCTGCTATTTGCTCAGATCATTCCTAATGAGG
The DNA here is from genome assembly GCF_017654675.1 of Xenopus laevis. Lineage (NCBI taxonomy): Eukaryota > Metazoa > Chordata > Amphibia > Anura > Pipidae > Xenopus > Xenopus laevis. The sequence goes on along the minus strand of NC_054383.1, from coordinate 107,367,581 downwards.
TTTAATTACCTTTTAAATTAGTGGCCTCCATAGAAATCAGCATTTTTCTATATGTCGCGTACAAGTCAGTCAGTCCGATATGATCTGTAACAGAAAGAGTTGGATATTATAATAATTTGTTTCATTTTTTAAGATTTGAGATTTAATTTTATTAAACTTAACTTACTAATGCATATATATAACATGAAGAAAAAAAAAATATATATATATATATTATATATATATATATATATAAAAAATCATGATTAAAATATGGAAAAATAGCTATACAGATACAGGATCCCTTATCCGGAAACCAGATATCCAGAAATCTCTGAATTATGGAATGGCTGACTCCCATAGACTCCATTTTATCCAAATAATCCAAATTTTTAAAAATGATTTCCTTTTTCTCTGTAAAAATAAAACAGTAGCTTGTACTTGTTCCCAACTAAGATATAATTAATCCTTATTGGAAGCAAAAACAGCCTAGTGGGTTTATTTAATGTTTAAATGAATTTCTAGTAGACATAAGGCATGAAGACCCAAATTACGGAAAGATCAGTTATCCGGAAAACCCCAGGTCCCGAGCATTCTGGATAACAGGTCCCATACCTGTATTCCAAAACTCAGTATTACAAGATTCTTATACTGCAAATAATTACCTAGTTTCCTTGTATCATATTTCGACATAATATCAGAATAGGTATCCGTGAATAATCCTTGTAATATCTCATATTGGCTCTTCTGATGCCAGTTCGCTGTTTTCAAATATTTAAAAAAATTCTCTGTAAGCTGCTCAGATCCCTTGTTGCATTTTAGACATGATAAATGTGTGAAAGTATGTATAATTGGAATAAAAAATAATAATAATAATGATAGAATAAAAAACTTCATTTTAAGATGGGAAAAATATTTTGCTTGTGCTTCTAAAGAAATACTAAGCAAAATGACCAGCTGAAATCACACAGCTGACACCTGCTGGATCCCATTGTGATGTCATAATGTATTGCAATTGGTCGTCTTGTTTGCTTTATGATGTCATAATGCATGACAATAGCTAGTCTGCACTGCTTGGTAATGTCATAATGCATGATAATAACTGGTCTGAACTGTTATGGATTGTTTAATAAATAATAATAACCCTGTTATTGCTTGTTTAATAAATAAAAATAGAATACAAAACTTCATTTTAAGATGAAAAAAATGATTTTGCTTGTGCTTCTAAATAAATACAAAGCAAAATCATCATCTGAAATCAAGCAGCCGACGCCTTACTTGGATCCCATTGTGATGTCATAATGTACCATAATAACTGGTCTAAACTGGTTGAAACCTATTATGGGTTATTTAAGGGCAAGTGCCTTCTAAAACCATTGTTTAACCATTGCCTTACAGAAATGTTTTTGCTGTAGCTATTAATAATTCTGTGTGGAAACTTTTTATTTATATTTTCTACTTGCAGACAATTGTCGTTTTTGATCAGGCAACTGTTTCAGCAGCACATTGTCATATCCAACGTTCAGTCACTTTATAAATATCAGCCATTTAATCTTTACTTGCAGATAATTATGTTTCCGTCAGTGTGTGCTTTGACAAGTAGAGCAATGTGGCTGATTACCAAAGCCATATTTGATAGGCTCTTAAATGCGCACCTATTTTACATCTGCACATGAATTGCAAAATGTCTAAAATTCCCTTACAGCGGTTTTTATTAGGCAGCTTCATTTTAACCTGCCCCTTTTGGGTGATTCTAAATTTATATTCAAAGGCACCATCAGATACTATAATAAATGTATTTAAATAAGTATTTACAATGTTTTATTTGTTATATAATACACAAGAGTCATGAATATTGTATAGAATACTGTAGTGCTTAGTGATAGGGTTTCCACCTCACCCCTTTAAAACCGAACACATATGGAATCCACAGCCTGCATGGCTAATTAGCAATTCATTTAGATGCATGCTGCTGACTGAACGGATTTATGTGCAGCCATGCATCTAAATAAATTGCTAATAGCCATGCAGGCTGTGTATTTCATATGTGTTCGGTTTTAAATTGGTGAGGTGGCAACCCTACTCTGTCATTGGTTATAATTGATGTTTAAAATTTTATTTTTTACATGATTCAGTAAAAATTGTGTACTATAAAAAAAATGACCCTCTGTAATTAGGATATTAGAATTCACATTAGATTTCTGTGACTTGAATAAAAGCAACTTTGCCTTTGTTTATACCAGAACTCCTGGGTTATTTTTAATTTCCTTATATTTTACAATACAGGGTACATTGTTCTTTGTATAATCACTAGTGAATGAACAAATAGCTATATACAAAACATGTACTACAGTTAGTACACACTAAGGGGCAGATTTATCAAGGGTCGAATTTCGAAGTGGAAAATACCTCGAAATTCGAGCATAGAATAGAATGGTCTGACATTCGAAGTCGGAGGATTTTATTCATTGTGCGATCGTATTCCGATCGTACTTCAAATCGTTCGATTCGAACTATTTTATCGTATTTTCCTTCGAATATAAAAAATTTTGAAAATTGCTCTGGAAGGTCCCCATAGGCTAACACAGCACTTCGGCAGGTTTAAGTTGTCAAAGTATTGAAGTCGAAGTTTTTTTAAAGAGACAGTACTTCGATTATCGAATGGTCGAATAGTCAAACGATTTTTACTTCGAACCGAAGTCAAAGTAAATTCGAAGTCGTAGTATCCTATTCGATGGTCGAAGTATTCAAAAAATTACTTTGAATTTCGAATTTTTTAACTTCGAAAATTCCCTCAAATTCACTTCGACCCTTGATAAATCTGCCCATTATACACTGCTAATAATTACCTAGCTCCTTTGTATTGTATTTAGACATACAGAAAAAAAGAAAATCGTTGTTAAAACATAACATGGATAAAATGGAGTCTAGGGGAGACAGGATTTCTGTAATTTGAAGGTTTCTGGACAACAGGTCCCATGACTGTATATATAAATACACACCTATCTAAATAATACCAGCCAGCCTGCAAGTAAAGTTAAAAGCATTAGCAAACCATAAAAGAGCATAAAGGGTAAGAATGATTTTTGTACAGACAGGGGGTTATTACACTGCAGTATAATAGCAACAAAGGCCCAAAATCTTTATGTAACTATTTCACTGTTTAAATGTTATTTATTGATTGAACTGTAAACCTATACAAACTAGATAATAACCTTCTCAATAGATATTTGGATGATTTTCAGTCTTCTCTCTGATCCATTTCATTGTATGGAATCTGGACCATGACGGGGCATTACAAGTAAACCTTACACTTCCCTGGCTTCTTCACATGGTGTAACATTACTCTGCCTTTGCTTGAATGTCCTGCCATTTTACCAGCACGTGCTACCTTGCCTCTGTGGATTTTTGAATATTAACCCAGTGTTTGCTTTTTGTGTTAATACATCGGTTCTGTTTGTTTGCTGCAAGAAACACCTGGCACCCTTTATTTTATTTTTATGCACAGTAGCATATGTAAGCTGTAGTTCAACGACACCTTTCCTTCATACCTTCCACATAGTGAAGGCCATGTCTTGTGTGTTAACAATTGTAACCCTTGCTATATTGTACATAGCTTGACATAACCTAATATAGCCTGTCATGTCTCCAGCATAAACTTCTACCATGCTATCATATTTCACAATTCATTCGCTCGGACACTTGTTGTAAGTGCACAAGGTCACTTCCTGTATTTGTTCTGCACCTCCACATGGCTTATGGCAGAACTGCATTTGAACTAATCAGGCTACCATACTCCCAACATGTGACCTAAAACAGTGCCATGTGAGAGCTAGGACTCCATTTTACAGCTCGTGGTGTGGAAGAAGCATACAGTTTATTCTCTCCTCACAGCAGCATCGTTGGTAAGCAAAATAGTTGCACCAAATCACCTCCACAGCTGCCAGCACCCCCTAGAGACATTGCTGCATATACATTCATGGCAACTAGCGTTTTTTTCATGTTGCAGTTTATATGCGTATTTTTTATATTATTGCTCATTGCAAACATACTCATTGTGCTTTCTGTATTTGTTACAGTTTCAACTCTCCACTCAGCTTTCTATCTATTCCACTTGCCTATCCAGTAAAATCTACAGGCTCCAAGCTCAGTCTCTTTATTGGATTTAGGGGAGGTTTAGCTGCATGTCGAACTACACACTGCCCCAGGGTAATACGTAGAGAGGACAGAACATAGCCCAAAATAGCATTACATCTGTTTGGGGTTTTTCAAGTTTAACATAACTGTTCTCTGATATTTTATTTACCTGACAGAACCAGTGGTAGTCTAGTTCTGACTCCTCAAATAAGAGGCATAAAGAAAAATCTGGAAACCTACTGTTACTGGCTATCCGCTGCAGTTGTCTTTTGGGTGACCTTTACTTGAGGATGACACTATTATGAAATAAACACACGCAAGCTTGGGGACTCACTCTGCTCATGAAAAACAATACTATAATAAACCATTATTTATATTGAGTGTGGGGTCTGATCTCTCTCACTTGACCAACCCAGGTAGCAGTAGTAGGAGCCACTATACACATGAAGGTTTTAAAATCTGGTAAATTTGCATCATGTTGTAGTCTAGTAGGTGCACATTGTATATGGATGTAAAATTCATTAGGTGGAGTGGCCACAAAAGGGGCGTGGTAAAAAAATTGGCACGCTCAGCACGGCAAATTTTTTTGTCCCTCTTTCTGTTTCCAGAATGTAGGGAGGTGTGCCTAGGCTTGCCACCTTTTCTGAAAAAGATTACCTTCCGGGGGCGAGCACAAAAAGGGGGTGGGTTGTGGTGCAAAAAGAGGCAGAGCCACACATCATGATGCAAAAGGGGCGGAGCAACATTGCACAATGTCCAGAACAGTGAAAAAAAGGTGAATTGGGGGCGGGCCAAGGGCTTTTTTAAGGGTATTACAAATTACCGGCAACTGCATTGCCGGTAAATTTGTAATACCGGCCCCGGTCTTGGAAGGTGTTTTACCGGCTAGGCCGGTAAGATACCGGCCGAGTGGCAACCCTAGGTGTGCCTAATTTGCCTCATCTAGGGTGGAGGGAAAACACAAAAAAGTCAAATAATGCAGAAAAATCTCATCCCTTGCTGCATGAAAAAGCATAGACTCAGAAACAGTAATTGCTTCAAACTTCCTGATCAGTCTTCAGTGTTTCTGCTTTACATTGCTTATTTTACTGGCTGGAAATTTAAATTTCCCTCTTAAGCTGTTGGTGCACTTCTCTCCCTTCCACTGCAGATATTATTTTTGGGAGTCACTCTGATTTGTCCTTTACCTTCAATCACCTGCTGTAACAGCTCAGTCACCTGCACCTACATTTTACTTGCCCTTTGACATGTAAAAGCATTGAAATGCACCCAAGGAGGTGACCTGGGTGTGTCTGTGGTTAGTATAGGATTGACTTGGGCACAACAAGGAAGTCAAACTCTGTTTATAATACAACCAAGTTGGTAGGAAGTGCTGGGAGAGAGAGAATCGTCAGAGTGAAAGCAAGGTGCTGCAAGGTCCCAGGTGCTACTGTGTGTGAAATAAGAGTGGGAACCCCAGTGGCAGAAAAGTGCTCTCTATTTAGGGTGCGCAAGGAAAGGGGGTTCATGTCAGGGCTCTGAAGAGCAAAGCGTGCTCTTCTCAAGGTACAGAAAAAAGGGAGTCCTTCTCAGGAACATACTGTAAGCGGGAATCCCCCCAACGGCTCAGAGATAAAATCATCTGTTAGTTTGTGTGTGTCCTGGCTGGCAGGCTGTATATATCTAGGGTTGCTATCTGGCCGGTATTTTACTGGCTTGGCCGGTAAAAATGATGGTTGATCCCAATGCTATTAATAGGGAAACAAGATAAATATATAGGAAGGCCAGTATTTTTTTTCCAGAAAAGGTGTATCACTTTTTCATGATGTTCGTAGAGTTGAGTTAACCTTTGATAAATAGGCCTCCACGTTTTGAATTAAATTGTATTTTTGTATTAATTTGTTATTATTTAATGTGTTTTTTAATTTACAACATTGCACAAATAGCTCTTTAAAAAGCTCCCATGTACACACAGAGCTTGCTGCTTTTTTATATAATGGAGGAATACACCACACTTTTTCTGGCCACTTTATAATTAAATGATAATGTTATACAAAGAAGTCTATGGAATCTCAAGGTGGGTGGAGAACTGATTTCATTGTAGGACCTTGTCCAACCCCAGGGACCTGTAAGGGATGTCGGCTATTTCTTTTCTTTATATACATATTTCTTTTTTACATATACATTCCTTGCATGGCTGACTACATTGGTGATATTGAGCCTATATTTTAATGTATTAATAAATGCTCACATCCATTTACTGCATGTCTGCTGGCTACTTAGAGAAAACCATGGCATGTTGGAAACTCTACAATACACATTAACAAAATAAAATAAGGCTTGGTTAAAAGTATATTATGCCTCATTCAAACTAATTTGGTTTGTTACCAAGTTAGTAGCATTTTATTGTTTAACTTGACTTCTAAATTAAACAATGTCCTAGGGGGGTATTTACTAAAACTTGACCTAACTCACATTCATGAATTTAACGAATGTATCAAGAAATCAGCTAGAAAAATTTGGTGTGCGAAAAGTCTTAAAAAAAGGTATGACAATTCAAATCATACAAACTAACGCCCGAAGTGCTCGTTTTTTTTTTACTTGTTGTCCGAAAACCAAGACCTTTTCGGATTATTGTATGAAAACAATGCAGATCACAATGTACAGAAACTTCTTTAGGAACAAAAACCATTGACTTCTACATAAGCTTTACAGGTTTTATTTAGGTTGTCGGATTCAAATTTTTAGCAGTTTTGTGGTATAATAAAAAATTTGAGTTTTCCCATTTAAAAGGCAGACTAGAAAAAAAAATGAGGTTTGATAAATAGGCTGCTTTATGTACACAAGAGTGGTATTAAATTAAAAAGTTATCTTTTATTTAACATAAATTCTGTTAAACTACAATATGCTTGGATTAAATTTTCGTAATTTTTATTACATATGATTCTTTGACATGAGATATAAATCTGTCGGTTGAGTGGTCAGTGCCATTTGGACACACAAACCAATGGCTGAAATAATCCTTGTCTAATTATTGTGTCCTCATATTAAGAGATATTGTATTTGGCCTTACCAGTTCTTATTGGCTCTAAGACAGTCCAACGCAACTTATTTCACATATAAAATTTCTTGGCATCCCTTACAATTACGAAGTGGGGGTTCCACACATGAAGTGGTATCCGTTGGCTAATGATATTAAAGCTTTCTCACTAGCGATGAACAATTTTATTTCTCCATTCATAGATTTGTGGAAAAATTTCACATTTCGCCATAGGCAGATTTTTTGACAAAAATCTATTAAAAAAAAAATTCCTGAGAAAAAATGCCCATTCACTTCACTGCATTGAGTGAAAAAAAAAATGCCCATTCACTTTAATGCATTTAGAGTGAGAAAAAACACCCACTGACTTGCTTTTGGAGTGAGAAAAAAGTTAAAAAAATTAATGCAATTGGAGTATGAAAAAGGTCTCCCATAGACTCTAATATGTTTTGTTACAAAAAAATTGCAGCAAAAAAAAAAGTCAGCCATAGACTTCAATGCTTTTCACACATTTTTCAGCACTTTCACAATTTTTTTTGGCAAATTAAAACGGGGCAAATTCACTCATCACTATTTCTGACCATCATACCCAAACTGTGGTCATTAAATAAACCCAATACCATCAAGTACAAGGTCTTGTTTTATTATTACAATACTAGTAATTGCTAATATTGCTAAAATCTCTAAAAATGGACTGTGAAAGATGACCTCCCATAATTTGGAGCTTTGTGGATAATGGGTTTCCCGGATACTGGATTTCATATCTGTACCTCAAAAATTACGGGCAAACATTACGAAGATATTTCTAGGAAAATAAGGATCGAGGTCTATGAATTAGGTCCTTATATTTACCGATTGCATTGCACAAGACTGCATTAAAGGGATACAAATTATGGGATGGCCATCTCCATTTTAATGAAATAATTAATTGTTTTTAAAATGATTTCCTTTTTCTCTATAATAATAAAACAGTACCTTGCACTTCATCCCAACTAATATATAATCAATTCTTATTGAAGGCAAAACAATCTTATTGGGCTTATTTAATTTTTCAATGTTTTAAAGGAGAAGGAAAGGCTAAAAATAAGTAAGCTTTATCAGAAAGGTCTATATAAATACACCAGTAAACCCTCAAACTAATGCTGCTGAGTCCTCTGCCAAAACAAAACACCACATTTATTTCCTGTGTACACATGGGCTTCTATATCAGACTTTCTGTTTTCAGTATAAACCTCCAGGGCTAGGGCTTGAGCATGCTCAGTTTGCTCCTCTCTCCTTCCCTTCCCCCCTCTCTCCTCCACTCCCTATTGTAATCTGTGAGCAGGGAGAGACTCAGGCAGGAAGCAATGTCACAACAAGCTAATATGGCAGCTGCTATCCTAAACAGAGAGAACTTATAGAGCATTTTGCAGAATAAATATAGTGTTATAGCTTGCACTACTGTGGCTAATCTATTGGTAATAAACCACTTCAGTAGTTTTCAGCAACATTTAACATGTTTAAGTGTTTAACTGTTTTAATGGTTAAGGATTTATTTATAGGCTCTGTGAGAGATGTTATCAATTGTGATATTAGTGAGATCTTTACTTGGAATGCCAATGAACAATTAACAGAAAAGTCAAAAGGACAAGTATCTATAAAAATATATAGGTTTTTATTAATATATATGAGATATTTTATATCAAATTACAAAAAAGTTAAATTACAAAGTCATTTGAAATAGTTAATTTAAAATGATATATTTTCATCAAATAAAATAATAAGCCTCATATATGTATATATATTATCAAATTATATAAATAAATATTTTGTAGAGCTTCTGTCCGTAGCTTCTTCCATATCTTCTGGATATCTTCTGCAGATTTCACTACTTGCCGCTACTCTGATTATTACTAAGAACAGTTTGATCAACATTCAGTTTTAATTCATCTTCTTCAATAAGGGACGTCATGATATTCACAATCGTATGCGTTCGCTTAATGTCTTTCATATGATTTGCAACTTCTTTGATGTCTTTCAAACGTTTTTTCCGAATCATTAAGATTATTGCACTGAAAGAGCAAAAAAAAAAAAAAAAGTGCCTTGTTAGACCTATATTTGACTCATTGGACATCATTAGTATTAGCATTTTCTGTCATTATTGGTTTCTAACAATGTAAAATATTATGTTTTATCCAAATACATGGCTTGGTGATAGTATATAAAAATGTCTATTTCTAGAACTGAATTGTTTGCTTCTTGGCTTTCTTTTATTGTTAATGGCCAATTTGGTTATTTTTTGCTGATTCTGGACCATATAACTGACACATGTTCATATTCTACTTGGCAGCGTGGACTCTCAGCCTGCTGTGTTTTTCTTACCTTTACAAGCAGTTATCTAATCCAGACTATTCCCAACGCTCCAAAAGCTAACATTTAGCCTGGAAAGCCCTAGGGCAATGGGGAGATTTGTCACCCACGTTAAGAATTTGCTACCGTGGTTGACAAATCTACCAGAAAATACCTTGCCATTCACTAACCTGGTAATCACCACAAGTAAATGACATTACTCATGGCAATTTGGTTATTGCGGGAAAATGCCTGTTCTCTCATTTTATAAAGGGTCAAAAATCTCGCCATATTTCATTGCACTATGGGAGCTTTTATTTGCAATGAATTAAAAAAGATGTCCTACAGTACATTTCCTAAGTATAATTACTGTTCTACACATCAACTAGATTGTGGGGCTACTATTAAAAGACATTTAAATAAATTCACACACTTACAATGCACACATAACCATGATTAATATAGCGGCATAGACAACAGCAATAAGAATCGACGTATAAAACTCATCATCATCTCCGTCTTCTTCTTTGATATCGCCAGACAAAACAGTGGGAAGAACCTCAATATCTGGGTGATGCAAATGCATAGATCTTGATTCTGATTCCACAACTACAAATGTGAGAACAAAACAGAACAGTGGTTAGGTGATAGGTAACATCCAAATAAAAATAAGCATATTTATTACAAGTTATGAATAGAAAAGGTACATCATACTGAAAATAAAATCTGCAGCTGTATACTACATGTTAGAGTCCTGCAGCAGGTCGGGTACCCGCAAAAAAAACAGGCACCCTGCGGAATGAGGGGAGGATTTTCAGGTGCGGGTATACCCGCGGGTCTCATCTAAATTTCTTATCTTATGTAATATTGTCTATATTTTACTCTGTTTGAAGTTTTACACAACTTGTTTCTGTCCCGCCCACTTTTGATGACGTCACTTCCGGTTATCAGCACCACCACTTCCTGTTTGATGGTGGTCAGCGCGTTGCGGATAAGGCGGTTGTGGGTCCAGTACCAGATCAAAGTGGGTAAATATGCGGGTTGCGGTTCGTGCCGCGGGCTGCGGTTTTGGGTCGGATCCAGGTCTTAGAAATTGGCCCCGCACAGGACTCTACTACATGTAAAGTGCTACATAGATAATTTTCATAGTAAATAAATTATACATACCTTTTACTATAAAGTCTGCCTTGGCAAAAGGAAACTTTGATTCTTTGGACCTCGCGGTGCAGGTATAATGTCCTGAGTCTTGACTGGTAGCATAGTGTTTAACGAAGTACGGCTCGCTGTCAACTTTCAGTGGATGGATCCTGAAATTAATTCTCTGAAAAGCAAAAAGAAATGTTCAGACACACATTTGCATACTCTTTATTGTACCCTTCTATAGCCTCTTATATTCTCTCCAGCAGAAGCGGCACATGCCTAGGGTGCAAAGGTAGGGCAGTGCTGGGCATTTAAATCTTCTGCTTGCATTCCCCTAGGTTCAGCCCTTATCTAACTTCAATGCACTGAATCTCCCCACTCTCTGAATCCCACTCTCTGAATATCTGCTGTTTCACAATAAACACGCAGGGCTTTGCCCGCACGCATTGAGCTCTGAGTGCCGGTTTTCTTCTTGCTAAAAGAGTCAAGGCATTGCTCACAGTATGAGGGGAGGAGGAATTTGGGTAGATCAGGGGTGGGTATTGCTTTGCCCTCACCTGTAGGCCAGACACACAACGCTCCCATGCAAAAATATATTAAATTATAAATCATTAAATTTGCCCATTAGGGAACATTACCTTATCATAAACATATTCGATCTCTTCTTCGATGCTGGCAAGAAACTTGATGTTGCATTTGAGACCCAAAGTTTCGTCTTCATGAATTTCTATTTGTTCAGCTAGAGGATTATAAAAATAATTATTTATGTTAAAAAGAATAAACTGCTATTTGTTAAAATGCATGTTATGTGGCGACGGTGCTAAATTTTCACATTATCGCTTTTGCATGTCTTTGTTTGGGGTAAAATAAACTTACTTTGCTCACACTAAGGGAGTTATTTACTAAACTCCGAATGCAAAAATCTCGTAAAGTTTATGATTTTTTTTAATGAATTCCGATTTTTTTTTTTAAAAAAAAAATAAATTTTTTGGAAATGTATTAAACCCCAAGGATGGAAAAGTCTGAATCAGAAAATCCAGCATCTCAGACCTGTCGAGGTTACATATAAGTCAATGGGCGAAGTCCCAATGATTTTTTGATGTGCGCTGGATTTCATGCAATACACCGAAGTTTCCGAAAAAATCTTGAAAATCGGATGAAAAATTTGAAAAAAATAGTGAAAATCAGATTTTTCACGCAAAGCTAATTTTTGGGACAATATAATAACAAATAAGCATAAAAAACCCGAGCCGATTTGATCAGAGTTTGTAGCAGAAAATATTGAGATAAATTCGGACTTTTATAAATAACCCCCTTAAATATAAATTAAATTGCACTTTTTTCATGACTGTGTTATTGGGTTTGAAATGAAAAAACAAAAACAGAATAATTACTTGAACACTGCAAAACTTCATTCAGACATTTCATGTATCCTGGGCACGCATCACAATTCTTCTTGGTTTTCTTATCTGCAGAGACATTGATACAATTAGTATTTTTTATTTACTGGCACATTTGTTATATTTAACTCATGGTGTAACTGGCTCAAATGGAGGACATATCCAAAGAATAAACAGGAAAGGACACCCATTGATCAGAGCCATACAATATTAAATATATTAATGCCAATTAGGAATATGTCAGATAACTTACCATAGCATGATCCTCCATGGCACACACACATGGGACATTTAGCTACCATTTCTGAAAGGAAAAAAAACAGTTTATTAGTGGACAAAAACTCAGCTTTCCTAATAGTATAGTATATATATATATAAACATGAAACAATAAAAACTAACCATCGCATTTGTTTTCATTTGTGCCTCCGACACACAGTAACGTCTGTCGTTGACATGTATCACAGCTGACAATTTGTTGTTCCATAACACCTTGAATCAGAAAAAGAGATTTGACATTAGTATAAATTATGCAAATGAGAGATGACTAAAAAACAGCTGTGAGAGTTAGAGAATCAGTGGTTCATATTACTACATGCGTGTTTAAATGACTGGGACAAAACATGTACAGTTTGTGTTTATTATGGGGCAGACTTATCAAAGGGTCGATTTGAAAATTAGAATTTTTAAATTCGAATTTTCGAGTTTATTTTGGTGTAATTCAACTAGGGAATAGTCCAAATTAGAATTTGATTTGAATTCAATTCGAGTTTGCAGGTTGATCCTATTCACCAGAATTTAAATTTTTTTTACATTTTTTAAATAAATTTTGATTGAATTTTTTTTCTTCAAATTTCGAGTTTATGGGAGTTTTTAGAAACTCCCATAAACTCTAAATTCGACCTGTGATAAATATGCCCCTACGTGTCAAGTACTGCAGCTTATTTAGACATGTCAGATTCATTTTCAGTTTAAATAAGTGGGATTAGAAAAAGAGGACTATTTGCTCGCTCTCTGTACATCCCACATGCACCAGATGTCCTAGGGATGTCCAGTTACATACAGGACAGAGCAATACATACCAGACAGGACAAAGAGCTGAAATATGTTATTTCAGTAAAGTGTGTTTTAATAAAAATATGTAAAAATGATCCTGCAATCATCAAATGGTTTGTTCACCTTTAAATTAACTTTTAGCATGATGTGTATAGTGATATTCTATTTCAGTGATCTGGTTGCTAGGGTCCAAATTTCCCTGGCAACAATGCATTGATTTAAATGAGAGACTGGAATATGAATAGGAGGGGGCCTGAATAGAAATGAGCAATTCAAAGTAACAATATATGTGTAATCTTTCTGTGTATGTATTGTTTAAATGGGGTCAATGACTGGAGAGTGTCAGAAGAAGAAAGCGAATCATTCAAAAACTATAAATAAATTGAAACCAATTGAAAAGTTGCTTAGAATTGGCCATTCTATAACATACAAAAAAATGTATTTGATGGTGACCACCCCTTTAAGGATCAAAATATTATATAAATATAGAACACCCGTAAAAAATGTAGTTTCACTTACCGCAGTTTGAGTCATCTATAAAAAGAAAAAAAGACAAGACAAGTGTTACTACATGCAAGAGTTAAGCCAGATATAACCATTTCTACATTAAAAGGCAACTAAAGCATAAATATTGTAGAGGTATAGGGTCTGTTATCTGGAAACTCGTTATGCGGAAAGCTCCAAATTATAGGAAGGCCATCTCCCATAGACTCCCTTTTAATATATTTATATATATATATATTTTTTTTTATTTAATATATTTTCATATAAATGATTTCCTATAATAATAAAACTTTACCTTGTACTTGATCCCATCTAAAATATAATGAATCCTTGTTTGGGTTAGTTTAATGTGTTTTTTAGTAGACAAAGTATGGAGATCCAAATGACAGAAAAACCCCTTACCCAGAAAACCTTAGGTCTCGAGCATTCTGGATAACAGGTCCCATATCTGTAGTACATAACACTAGCTGCTTATATGAATGGGTGTTTGGTGAGGGCTTGAAGCTAGCAGGAGACCACTAATTAGCATAAAGTTGGAGTGAATCTGGGAATCCTATTTATTTGTAGATTACAGAATATCGTTGTTATAAGCTTATCCCCTACTTCACCCTGCTGGTGTGAAATACAGACCGGGATTCACACAACACAGTTATATGGATAATTACCCTCTAAAGTATGGTGGTTTATAATTAAATTATCTGTTTTGGTTCATAAATGAGTGCACTGATAAATCTAACAGAAAGCATCAGGGGCTATGGATACATTGCATTTCTTTTCTGCTTCTAGGGATCAAAATGTAATACAGTATGCTATACATAATAATTATTACCATAGTGTTTAGAGCCAACTTACTTTTCAGATTTGGACAGGTCCCTAAAAAGGAAAACAAAAGAAAAATTACTTGGAATCGTATCTATTTCACAGTAATCACAAATATTCAAAAATGACTTAATTAGTGCTGTCACACAGAGTCTTGAATAGAATATTATAATATAATTATTATATTATTATAATTTGATATTGGAATAAGAAAATAAGAGATATATATATATATATATATATATATATAGTGTAAGATATGGGTGTCTAAAGGGCACGATATTGTGTGTATTTCACCAATCAAAACTCCAGTGGTGCTGCAGCAAGTAAAGCTGTGGAAATTCTGAACCAGCTTGGTAAAAGCTGGATTAAGGGTCCCTGGAGTGGATGGAGTGGGCAGGGTTGGCTTCCATCCCTTGCTCCATGTAAGGGTTTTGCAGCTGCCAAGCTAAAGGCAGTTAAGAGTTAATTAAGGATAGTTAAAAGGAGGTGTGGAGCAACACCCCAGGGCTGCTGCTTCCCCATAGAGACCTCCTGGAGTGAAGGAGGGTGAGGGGCCATGGAAAGGAGTGCTTGTGAGCACCAGGGAACAAGAGTGATTCCCCTGAGTTGTCGATCGCTCCAATAGTCTGGAGAGAGGACAAGAGAAACCACTCCCAGGAGACAAGAGTGTCTCAAGTGTGCCCAGAGAGGATTCTGGGATTTGTGGTCTGCTGAAAGCCATTAAGGGCTAAACTCAACTGTGAGTAAAGTGAACACCAGTGAGGGTGTGAAGCTGGACTGTTATTGCTATGATGTGACTGACGCATATGTGATTTCCCCATGTGAAGCCAGTGGGCTGAAGATTTTGTGTTTTTTGCAAATAAAAGCCAGCAAAGCGGCAATTTGAATTCTTTAAGGTGGTCAGTCTCCATTTATGTGCTAAAATCTGTGCTGGGGCCTAGGGTTTTGCTACCGGAAGCTCACAGTATAATAAGATATGTATACAGAGATTTATATATATATATAGTTACACCACTTACGTTCATTTTCAAAGATGGTAAATATGGCGTCAACTTTCATCTTTAGCTCTTGAAACTGTACTTCCATTAATTTAACAAGATTGATTCCTAAAAAAACAAAAAAGACAAGGCATTTACTATAACATAAACTATTAGATTTTTTTGGATCTATTAGTGGATCTGTGATTAATAAAAAGTGTTCTATTTCCCAGTGGGTGTTGGGCCCCTGTCGGTTGCCCCATTTCTGTTGCTTTAGCTTTACCAACAGATTCCTTATCCCATGATTTTATCCACCCACATCTCTAAGGGCTCTTACTCATGAGCGTTTTTACCTGTGCTCCCCTGTGTTCCATTTTTCGGCGTTCAGCCGCAGGGGAGTGCAGGAATAGACGCATTTCATTATTTCAAATGGGGCTGTACTCACACAGGCGCGTGTAGGCCCCGAACGCAGGAAAAAATGCAGCATGTTGCGTCTCAACCTGCGTTCACCCCTTTTTCTTGTAATTAAAATTATAATTTAAATTCTAAACTAAGGATTAAATTTTATGCAAAGACGGGGCCTTATGATTTTCCCTGGTTCATGGCAAACTACTGTTTGACCCTGAGAACAACTATATTTAACCCACTGTTTCTGCTATTTGCTCAGATCATTCCTAATGAGGTTTAATTACCTTTTAATCTAGTGGCCTCCATAGAAATCAGCATTTTTCTATATGTCGCGTACAAGTCAGTCAGTCCAATATGATCTGTAACAGAAAGAGTTGGATATTATAATAACTTGTTTCATTTTTTAAGATTTGAGATTTAATTTTATTAAACTTAACTTACTAATGCATATTTATAACATGAAAAAGAAAATTATACAAACACACACACATATATATATATATATATATATATATATATACACACATGATTAAAATATGGAAAAATAGCTATATTCCAAAACTCAGTATCACAAGATTCTTAAACTGCAAATAATTACCTAGTTTCCTTGTTTCATATTTCGACATAATATCAGTATAGGCATCCGTGAATAATCCTTGTAATATCACATATTGGCTCTTCTGATGCCAGTTCGCTGTTTTCAAATATTTAAAAAAATTCTCTGTAAGCTGCTCAGATCCCTTGTTGCATTTTAGACATGATAAATGTGTGAAAGTATGTATGATTGGAATAAAAAATAATAATGATAATAGAATAAAAAATTTCATTTTTAGATGGGGAAAAATATTTTGCTTGTGCTTCTAAAGAAATACTAAGCAAAATGACCAGCTGAAATAACGCAGCTGACACCTGCTGGATCCCATTGTGATGTCATAATGTATTGCAATTGGTAGTCTTGTTTGCTTTATGATGTCATAATGCATGACAATAGCTAGTCTGCACTGCTTGGTGATGTCATAATGCATGATAATAACTGGTCTGAACGGTTATGGCTTGTTTAATAAATAACAATAATCCTGTTATGACTTGTTTAATAAATAATAATAGAATAAACAACTTCATTTTAAGATGGGAACAAATATTTTTGCTTGCGTTTCTAAAGAAATACAAAGCAAAATGATCGGCTGCAATCAAGCAGCTGACATCTTCCTTGGATCCCATTGTGATGTCATATTGTACGATAATAACTGGTCTGAACTGGTTGAAACACATTATGGGTTATTTAAGGGCAAGTGCCTTCTAAAAATCTACATGTTAAACCATTGCCTTACAGAAACTTTTTTTTGCTGTAGCTATTAATAATTCTGTATGGAAACTCTTTATTTATATTTTCTACTTGAGTACAATTGTCGTTTTTGTTCAGGCAACTGTTTCAGCAGCACATTGTCATAAACAGCTAAGGATGCCAAACGTTCAGTCACTTTATAAATATCTGCCATTTAATCATTACTTGCAGTTAATTATGATTCCCTCAGTGTGTGCTTTGAAAATCAGTAAAGTAGAGCGATGTGGCTGATTACCAAAGCCATATTTGATACTGCAGCTAGTACACACTAATACACTGCTAATAATTACCTAGTTTCTTTGTATTGCATTTAGACATAATATAATTATCGGCATCAGAGAAAAATCCTTTTAACCTCTCATATTGGCTCTTCTCATACCAGTGCACTATTTTCAAATATTTAAAAACATTCTTTGTAACCTCCTCAGAGCCCTTGTTGTATTTAACAGAGGGGAAAGGGGTGACAGTAAATACAAATATGATTATATCTAGTACAGGTATGTTATCCAGAATGCTCGGGACTTTTCCGGATAATGGATCTTTCCCTAATTTGGATCTTCATACCATAAATCTACTAGAAAATCATTTAAACCTTAAATAAACCGAATAGGCTGGATTTGCTTCCAATTAAGGTTAATTATATCTTAGTTTGGATAAAGTACAAGCTACTGTTTTATTATAATAGAGAAAAGGGAAATCATTTTAAAAAAATTGGATCAT
This sequence comes from Xenopus laevis, assembly GCF_017654675.1. Classification (NCBI taxonomy): domain Eukaryota; kingdom Metazoa; phylum Chordata; class Amphibia; order Anura; family Pipidae; genus Xenopus; species Xenopus laevis. The sequence goes on along the minus strand of NC_054383.1, from coordinate 107,349,748 downwards.
TTGGATGAAATGGTGTCTATGGGAGACGGGCATTCCGTAATTCAGAGCATTCTGGATAATGAGTTTGCAGATAACAGATCCCATACCTGTATAGGTAAATCTAAAACAACTGAACTTGCTGAGTAATCATTGAAGATGTTTCACTACTCATCCGAGCAGCTTCTTCATTCACACACCAGTCAGTTGAACTGACATGATTACTCAGCAAGTCCAGTTGTTTTAGATTTAACTATACAGGTATAGGATCCCTTATCCGGAATCCAGATGTCCAGAAAGCTCCGAATTACGGAATGGTTCCCATAGACTCCATTTTATCCAAATAACCCAAATTTTTAAAAATGATTTCCTTTTTCTCTGTAATAATAAAACCGTAGCTTGTACTTGATCCCAACTAAGATATAATTAATCCTTATTGGAAACAAAACCAGCCTATTGGGTTTATTTCATGTTTAAATTAATTTCTAGTAGACATAAGGCATGAAGACCCAATTACGGAAAGATCCGTTATCCGGAAACCTGCAGGTCCCGAGCATTCTGGATAACAGGTCCCATACCTGTACTAGATATAACATGACCTGGATGATTGAAAATCTTCATAGTCCTACAAATATGATTTGAATAAAAAAATAATAGCATAAAACAATTCATTGTAAGATGGTAGAAAAATGTTTTGCTTGCGCTGATCGAGAAGCCGAAAGCAAACTGGTCAGCTGAAATCAAGCCGCTGACACTGTGGGCGCTATTTTCTAAAATCCAAATTTATCTCATAGTTTATTATAAAAAAGCCACAACCAAACTCCCATGCTCGATTTGAATGTATTTATTAATAAAATAACCCAAATTAATGCAATTGTGGAAAAAACTGAATAAAATCGAGCGAAAAACTGATTTGTTTGAATTTTTCTGAGTTTTTTTCCCTGCATCGCTCAATTTTTTCAAGCTTTTGCCCGATAGATTTTTGGGCTTAACCCAACACAGACCACGAAAACTTTACATTGAGATAGGTTCATCTCCCATTGACGGATGCAGGCTTTTTGCAGCATAAGGGTATAATAAATCTCGAAAAAAAAAAAAAAAATTCCCATAAAGAAAAAAGTTTTTTGCCCCTAAATTCCCTACCGAATAAATTCAAGGTCTAGTAAATAACCCCCTGTGTATAAACTCACTCTCACTGGGATGTTATTGTGATGCCATAATGTCAAGATAACTAGTCTTTGGCTATTTAAAGGAAAAATTCACTTTTGATTCATGGTTAGATGCTCCCAACCCCCGGGCCACAGACATACCTGAACTGGGCCAACAAGCGGAGTCCACATTTGACACCAACACACCGAATTTGAAATTGTATCTTAAATAGGGCCTCATGGGGCCCCTATACCTCCCGGGCCCCCCTGCAGCCACAGGGTCTGCTTCCTCTGTAGTTCTGCCCCTGCTTGTGATTAGGGATGCACCGAATCCACTATTTTGGATTCGGCCAAACCCCTGAATCCTTTATGAAAGATTCGGCCGAATACCAAACCCCAATTTGCATATGCAAATTAGGGGTTGGAAGGGGAAATATTTTTTTACTTCCTTGTTTTCTGACAAAAAGTCGCGTGATTTACCTCCCGCCCCTTATTTGCATATGTAAATTAGGGGTTGGCTACGGTTCGGCAGGCAGAAGGATTCAGCCGAATCCAAATCCTGCTGAAAAAGGCCGAATCCCGAACTGGATTCGGTGCATCCCTACTTGTGATGTTATGGAAGTGCAATAATGTCTGATATTAACTTGTGTACAGGTATCAGGATTTATTATTAAAATAAAAAAACAACAGTAGTGAAATAAAAAATTGATTCTAGAAAGTAATGAGCCTCTTTAAAAAAATATTATACAGACTAGAATAAAAAAAAAAAAACAACCCTGTTATATTGGCTGATATTTACTAAACTTATTGTAACCTGCTAGTCTTTTTGTATTGGTATGCTTGTTTTCAATTCATTTTAATACTTGCAACCATAGATGATGTTGCTGAACTTTAACTTTCATAAAAAAAGAACTGAACTGAATTTTGAGACGGCAAGCCAAAAGGTTTTGATACGTGAGGCAGTTCGTTAAAACTTCCTGGCAGTCAGGAAAGTGTTAATTTGTGTGATGAAATTCAAACTGTTGGAAATCCCTAGAGAATTGTTATGTTGGAATTGTAGTCAATCTGCCTCTAAATCTAAAATTCAGCATTGTTACCCAACAGCTGAATACTTGAACAAAAAAATATGGGTCTGGATCTTCTATTCATTTTTTCCTTTTTTTTTATATTTTTTTTTTTTAAAATCACCACCTAATTAGATATATAAATATCAGTTAGATCCCCTGATCCTAATATGTAGAATGGTGCATTGGCCCTTTCACACTGAAGTCTTTGCTTGTTGAATTCAGCTTTAAGAATATCCATATTAAATACATTCAGGGGCATATTTATCAAGGGTCGAATTTCGAATTGAACAAACTTCAAAATTCAAAAAGACCAACCTAATTAAGTCGAAGGTTTTTTTGGTCGAATAAGTCAGTTTTTGATCAAATAGGTCCGTATTCGGCCGAATTCGAATCGTACGAATAGAAGGAATAGCACATTCGATCAAATTCTGTTCAATGTTTTTCCCCCCAAAAAACTTTGATTTTTTAAAGTCCACCAATTGACTCCGATTATGTTCTAGGAGGTCCCGATAGGCTAAAACAGCAACTCGGCAGGTTTTAGATGGTGAATTGTCAAAGTTGAATTTTTAAAGAGACAGTACATGAAAAATTTCGCTATTCAAATTTTTAAATTTTTTTCAAATTCAAATCGAATTTGGACTATTCCCTAGTCGAAGTACACCAAAAATAGCTCTAAATTCTAATTTTTTTTCATTCGAAAATTCACTTTGAACTTTTATAAACCTGCTCCTCAGAGTAATGAATATAGTAGATTTTGGTGAGTGGACTGCTGAACAACCATATACCATTTTATTTATGTTTATTGTACTGAATTAGTAGAATACAACATTAAGGGGGTTATTTATAAAAGGTCAGGGAAAAAACTCGAATACCTCAAATTTATCCAGTTTATAGGCTAAAAAAACCTTGAATACCTCGAATTTATCAAGTTTTCAAGCATAAACCAGCTTAAAAAAAAAAAAAACTGAAATCATGAAGGCAAAAAACATCTTCAATTGGTTCAAGGGACTTCTACTGTACATGGCCTAGGCAGGTTTTAGCAGGAATATTTCTGATATGGGCTTTTAGCAGCTCCAAGGCATAATAAATCTCGAAAAAATTAAGTTTTTTTTCTTCCTAGAAAATTTGAGGTTTTTTTTGGTGAAACTAAAATTTTTTTTTTCAAGAGAACACAACTCAACCTTTAATAAATAACCCCCTTAGAATAAGTGCCAACACATGATCATTATTCATCATTATTTAGGGGTTGTTCACCTATGTATGTTATAGTTATATTCTGATATAATTTGCAATTGGTTTTCATTTTTTATAACTTGTGTTTTTTTAATTATTTAGTTTTTTTAATTTCAGTAACAATCCAGTTTGCAATTTCAGCAATCGGGTTGCTAGGGTCCACATTACCCTAGCAACCAGGCACTTATTTGAATAAGAGACTGAAATGTGAAGAGTACAGGGCCTGAAAAGAAAGAGGAGTAATAAAAAGTAGCAATAACAATTAATGTGTAGCTTTACATAGCATTTGTTTTTAGATGGCGTCAGCGACCCCCATTTTAAAGCTGGAAAGAGTCAGAAGAAGAAGGCAAATAATTCAAAAACTAAGTACATACAGTGGTGTGAAAAACTATTTGCCCCCTTCCTGATTTCTTATTCTTTTGCATGTTTGTCACACAAAATGTTTCTGATCATCAAACACATTTAACTATTAGTCAAAGATAACACAAGTAAACACAAAATGCAGTTTTTAAATGAGGGTTTTTATTATTTAGGGAGAAAAGAAATCCAAACCTGTGTGAAAAAGTAATTGCCCCCTGAACCTAATAACTGGTTGGGCCACCCTTAGCAGCAATAACTGCAATCAAGCGTTTGCGATAACTTGCAACGAGTCTTTTACAGCGCTCTGGAGGAATTTTGGCCCACTCATCTTTGCAGAATTGTTGTAGTCCAGCTTTATTTGAGGGTTTTCTAGCATGAACCGCCTTTTTAAGGTCATGCCACAACATCTCAATAGGATTCAAGTCAGGACTTTGACTAGGCCACTCCAAAGTCTTCATTTTGTTTTTCTTCAGCCATTCAGAGGTGGATTTGCTGGTGTGTTTTGGGTCATTGTCCTGCTGCAGCACCCAAGATCGCTTCAGCTTGAGTTGACGAACAGATGGCCGGACATTCTCCTTCAGGATTTTTTGGTAGACAGTAGAATTCATGGTTCCATCTATCACAGCAAGTCTTCCAGGTCCTGAAGCAGCAAAACAACCCCAGACCATCACACTACCACCACCATATTTTACTGTTGGTATGATGTTCTTTTTCTGAAATGCTGTGTTACTTTTACGCCAGATGTAACGGGACGCGCACCTTCCAAAAAGTTCAACTTTTGCCTCGTCGGTCCACAAGGTATTTTCCCAAAAGTCTTGGCAATCATTGAGATGTTTTTTTAGCAAAATTGAGACGAGCCTTAATGTTCTTTTTGCTTAAAAGTGGTTTGCGCCTTGGAAATCTGCCATGCAGGCCGTTTTTCTTATGGTGGAGTCGTGAACACTGACCTTAATTAAGGCAAGTGAGGCCTGCAGTTCTTTAGATGTTGTCCTGGGGTCTTTTGTGGCCTCTCGGATGAGTTGTCTCTGCGCTCTTGGGGTAATTTTGGTCGGCCGGCCACTCCTGGGAAGGTTCACCACTGTTCCATGTTTTTGCCATTTGTGGATAATGGCTCTCACAGTGGTTCGCTGGAGTCCCAAAGCTTTAGAAATGGCTTTATAACTTTTGAAATTGAACTCAGGTGTGATAAACCACAGTTAAGTTATTTTTTAACAAGGGGGGCAATCACTTTTTCACACAGGCCCATGTAGATTTGGAGTTTTTTTTTCTCCCTTAATAACTTAAACCTTCATTTAAAAACTGCATTTTGTGTTCAATGATGTTATCTTTGACTAATAGTTAACGGTTTTTGATGAGCAGAAACATTTAAGTGTGACAAACATGCAAAAGAATAAGAAATCAGGAAGGGGGCAAATAGTTTTTCACACCACTGTAAGTAATGAAAACTAATTGTATAGCTGCTTAAACCTGGCAATTGTATAGCATTCTAAAAGTTAACTCGAAGGTGAACCCCTCCTTAATACAGGTTTGGGACCTGTTAACCAGAATGCTCGGGACCTGGGGTTTTCCCAATAACAGATCTTTCCATAATTTGGCTCTTCATACCTTAAGTCTACTAGAAAATCCTGTAAACATTAAATAAACCCAATAGGCAGGTTTTGCTTCCAATAAGGATTCATTCTATCTTAGTTGGGATCAAGTACAAGCTACTGTTTTATTATTATTATACAGAAAAGGGAAATCATTTTTAAATATTCCGATTATTTGGATAAAATTGAGTCGATGGGAGATGGCCTTTCCGTAATTCGGATCTTCCGGGATAATTGGTTTGCGGATAACAGATCAAAGAATTTTATATTTCCTTGTTAGTTATGCTGTATGGGATCCTCTTCAGCTGAGCTAGGTATAGAAATATTCATATTCCTTTTTACTGGGGTTATACCTATCAGAACTACTTTTTATTATTACAAGTATGGGATCTGTTATCCGGAAACCCATTATCCAGAAAGTTCCGAACTACGGAAAGGCCATCTCCCATAGACTCCATTATAATCAAATAATTCAGATTTTTAAAAATGACTTTTTCTCTGTAATAATAAAACCGTACCTTGTACTTGATCCCAACTAAGATATAATTAATTGGGTTTAATTAATAAATACAAGATTTTCTAGTGACTTAAGGTATGAAGATCCAAATTACAGAAAGGCCCGTTATCCGGAAAACCCCAGGTCCCGAGCATTCTGGATAACGGGTCCCATACCTGTACTACAAAACCAGCACCAAATCCTTATACTATGCTCATCCAGCTCTTGGAATTTCTTTTTTTTGTTTAAAATTGCTAAACTGATAGAACCCACCCTTAAAGATTGCCATTATAGCAATGCAGGGCATTATTACAAATATGGGACCTGTTATCCAGAATGCTTGGACCTGGTGTTTTCTGGATAACAAATCTTTATTTGGATCTTCATACCTTAAGTCTACTAGAAAATCAGGTAAACATTAAATAAAGGCTGATTTTGCTTCAAATAAGGATTAATTATATATTAGTTTGGATCAAGCACAAGCTATTACAGAGAAAAAGGGAAAAAAATGGATTATTTGATTATAATGGAGACTATGGGCCTTTTCGTAATTTGGAGCTTTCTGGTTATGGGTTTCCGAATAACTGATCCCATACCTGTATAATCGATGATTAGGGTTGTCATCTTTAAAAATTCTTCTTCCTGGCTGGGAGCGGTAATGAAAAGGGAGGGTAAATCCGTGTAGTCCTACCCTCAAGCAAACTATGAAATGGACACTCGTTATTCTGATTACAAAATGGGTCATTGAATACCGTTGCAGGTTCACAAAATGTATATTACATAAGCACAGAGGAAAAGCCACATAGAAAAATCGGAAAAGTTTAGACCTTTTTTATAAAAGCTTGGGAAGATGGGACAGACAACTCTCATTTGACCTTGTTCTGCTAGATATCACGATGTTTATATTACAAAGAACAGACTTAATTATGGATGCATAGGCATGGAATCCGTTTTCTGGAAACCCGTTCTACAGAAAGCTCAGAATAGACTTCATTTTAATCAAATAATTCCTATTTTTAAAAATGATTTCCTTTTCTCTGTAATAATAAACCAGTGCCTTGTACTTGGTCCTAACTAAGATAAAATTATTCATCACTGGAGGAAAAACAATCTTATTGGGTTTTATTACGGTTTTAAGGATTTTTTAGTAGACTTAGGGGCAGATTTATCAAGGGTCAAATTGAAATTTCGAAATACAAAAATTCAAATTTCGAGCTATTTTTGCGTACTTCGACTAGAGAACAGTCCAAATTTGGATTTGAAAAAAAATTGAAAATTCGAATATCAAAATTTATCATTAACATTTGCCATGTAAAACCTGCCGAATTGCTGTTTTATCCTATTTGGAGTCAATCGGTGGACTTTGAAAAATCACTTTTTTTTTAAAAAAAAAATACTTCGAATCGAATACGATCTTACTTCAATTTGAATGATTGAATACAGCCTATTAACCCTCAAGAAAAAACTTTTGAATAAATTTCAGTTGGTCTTTTTTTACTCGAATTTCGAAGTTATGGGAGATCAAAAAGCTCCCATTACTATGAAATTCGACCCTTGATAAATCTGCTCTTTAAAGTACGGTGATCTAAACTACGGAAATCAACAGATCCTGATCATTCTGGATAACACGTCCCATACCTGTATACCTAAAATGTCATTTCTGTTTTTCATTGCACAAGCAATGAAAAGGTTGTCTTGTGAGAGTCATTTTGAAAAGCTCACTTGAAGCAGATGAAACAAAATGCTACGATTTATACTGTGCACCACCCTGATCTATCTATTATCTATATCTATCTATCCATCTATTATCTATCTATCATCTATCTTTCTATTATCCATCTATCCTATATCTATCTACTTTCTATCTATCTATATATCATCTATCTATCTATTATCCATCTATCATCTATATATAATCCATCTATCTATTATTCATCTATTGAATATCTATCTATCCATCTGTCTGTCTATCTCTATCTATCCTATCTATCTATCTATCTATCTATCTATCTATCTATCGCGAGAGACAGAGTAGACTATACAGGTATGGGATCAGTTATCTGGAAATCTCCCATAGACTCCATTGTATCCAAATAATCCAAATTTTTATAAATGATTTCCTTTGTCTCTGTAATAATAAAACAGTACTTTGTACTTGATCCCAACTAAGATATAATTAATCCTTATTGGAAGCAAAACCAGCCTATTGGGTTTATTTAATGTTTACATGATTTTCTAGTACACTTAAGATATGGAGATCCAAGTTATGGAATGATCAGTTATCCGAAAAACCCCCAGGTCCGAGCATTCTGGATAACCGGTCCCATACGTGTAGTATATAGATCAGAGCGGTACACAGTACAAATCCTAGAATTTATGTATCAGAGAGAGAATAGAAAGAAAAACAAACAATGAAATGTACTTTGTTTATTTAATCCCCTCATTAAGACATATTTTAACCCTCAGCACTACATATTCCTAAACAAATTACATTTTTTTAGTAAAAACTATAAAATAAATAAAAAATGAGACTGTGAAATTAATTTCCACCCATTCCTTCAGCATAATTATCTTTTTGCCTATTAAGTTAAATGTCACTATTTATAACAGTAACGCTATAGTATGCAAACAGTAATTAACTTGGTAATGAACTTGGGACCTGTGTGCCTCCCCTCCCACAGCTAATTTGCATGTTAATTATCATTGGCAACCAGGGAAACAAATTATAAACAGCTTAATTAGCAACTTAATCAGTTTTACAAGAAATGCGTCATAATTTGCTACAAGCGCAAGAGTTAGATTAATTAAGTGATTAAAGTAATTTTAATGTTGAACCGCTGTGATTTCTTTATGATTTATAATTCTAAAACCAAACACAATATGTCGTTAAAATAAGTCGCTGTATTGTTGCTATCAGTTTAATCACGCTGATTTCTGCAGAACCCCGAGTTTTCATTAGTGACGCGACTGACGGAAGGCGTCAAGGGCTAATGTAATTAATGGGTAAATGAACAAGCAGAACTTAGAATGAATGGCTTTGAGAATTCTCAGTGTTAGCACATTAATATTAATTAACATGTTTAGTGGCATCTGTCAACTGTATTCCTGATGGCCCTTATTTTAAGGGTTCAGTCCCCTGTGTTATTGCTGCTCATGCTTTACACATTCTGTTTCTTCTCAAAAACTCTTCAGAAATGTTTTCCCTTTCATTGAAACTTCGGCCAAAGGTAAAAAAAATGCCTTAGTTTTTCCATTGGATTTTGTATTGACTCAGAGAGAAAACAGTCATTTAATTGACTTTTAATTAGATTACCATGGCATGTCATGTTTGATATGAAAAGAAAGTTTGGCCACACAGATACACAAGTGTTTTTAGCAAGTGAGCGAATACAGGGTTATGAACGATAGCTCATACAGGTATTTAATCCGTTATCCAGAAACCCATTATCCAGAAAGTTCTGAATTATGAAAAGGATGTCTCCCATTGACTCCATATAATATAATATGATAATTATGTCTTAGATTTTGATTTGGGATTCAGCTGAATTCTTCATGAGAATTCAGAATTTGGCAGAATCCAAAAATAATGGATTTGGTACTTTTCTATATGCGCTATGAGCCTTTGATCCTATACAAAACCAACCTCAGATCAAGTGATTTACCGCACCTTCCTAATTCTATGAAGAACTGTTAAATATTATTATTCTTGTAACTCTCCTTTTTACATGTACGTTTCTGTCCCATATTCGGACCTCCTATATTGGTAGGAGAGTTGCCTTTTAGCTATCCAATGAAATCAATCTGAATCCAACAGAAGAATGGAATTGCTATTCAATGACTTGGGGGAGAGGAGCGAATGAAAAGAGGCAACAATAACGGCTCAAAACTATAGTGCATTACATTTAGAAAATGACAAATAGATTTACTGCATTTCACTAGGTTGATTTATGCACATTTATTAAGGCCCAAGGCTGAAATGCGATTGGATTACACTTGTGCAGTATTTTATTGTTCTGATCATGTTAAACAATTGTGTCACAAGATGCATCACTACATTAGAGGGACACAGGGTCATTCAGGGTCTGGTTTATTTCAAGTTTAAGGGCTCTTACTCATGAGCATTTTTACCTGCGCTCCCCTGCGTTCCGTTTTTCGGCGTTCAGCCGCAGGGGAGCGCAGGAATTTTTTTCAAATGGGGCTGTACTCAGACAGGCGCATGTAGGCGCCGAACGCAGGTTGAGACGCAACATGCTGTATTTTTCCTGCGTTCGGCGCCTACATGTGCCTGTGTGAGTACAGCCCCATTTGAAAAAATGAAATGCATCTATTCCTGCGTTCCCCTGCGGCTGAACGCCGAAAAACGGAACGCAGGGGACCGCAGGAAAAACACTCATGAGTAAGAGCCCTAAAGGGGGCCCAGCCATGCTGCACTTCCCAGATTAGCCAGGCCTAGTCATTAAAGCAGGATATTGCCCATGAAGTAGCTAAATCCACCAAAGGCAGCTCAATCCGCAGAAGTGATCCCAAGCCACCAAAGTGAGTGAAGTTGCCTAAGAAGCAAAGGTGAAGAAGACCACCTGCTGAGGAGTACCAATGTTCTTTTTTTTTTTTATTATTAAACCTCTGGCCACCAATTTTTTTTTTTTTAACCTGTAGGTTAAAAATTATATATTTTTTTACTTAGGGGGGAAGGCTGGCCACCAATGTTCTTTTTGTTTAAACTTGTGTAGGGCACACTGGCCACCAAAGGTTATTTTTTTACCAAGGGATTAAACCAAATGTCTCTTATTTGTACATTAGAAATACAAATTTGATTAGAGTAGGTACCTGCTTAAAGAGTCTACCTTGACGTGGTGGCAGACTTAAAGGAGAACTAAATAAACCCCCTTGCTATTAAAAATTTGCTACCCCCTACCCTACATAGCCCCCCTCTCTGCTCCCCTCCCAGACTAGATGTTACCTCCTGTAATTGCCCCTTATTCTTTACTCAATTCTCCTTGCAGAGTCAGCACAGTGGTGCTCACAGGCACCATCTTCTGGCTCTTCATTCTTCTTCGGGTCTTCCTCCTTCCCTTCGTCATTTACGAAGGAAAACTGCTCCAACTGCTCATGGACCGATACGCCGCTCAGTTTCTGAAGAAGACTGAAGAGGCGAAGATCTCGCCCGTGAGCTCTGCTGACTCTGCAAGGAGAGTTAAGTAAATAATTAGGGGCAATTACAGGAGGTAACACCTAGGCTGGGGGAGAGAAAAGAGGGGGGATATGTAGGGTAGGTGGTAGCGATTATTAATAGCAAGGGGGTTTAGTTTAATCCTTAGGTGGGGCCCATTGTGATCGGGGCCCAGAAATTCTGATGGCGCTGTGCACCACTAACAAAGAATGAACACTGAAGTTAATGGTTGGGACCAGTCTAGGATATTGTATAATTTGACAACTTTTCTGGCATTTTTACAGTCTATAATAAAGCCCAGGTGAACTATACACGCCTCACTTAATAGACCAAAATATTAACGTGAAGCTAAAATCCTGATCATGTTTTGGTGTTTTAACTGACAGTGCCGATAATTGCTGGTGGCTGGAGGCCCAAAGTTTATTTTGCTGGGGGGCTTGGCTGAGAAACGTTAAACTGCTGTAGACAGACTGTAGACAGAGCTGTATTAATTGTGATAGTCAAAGGTCTCTGGACTCTGAACACAGAGGCTTGCGGCTATTCATAAAGGTAGGAAGCAGGATGCTTGATCTACATTCCTTTGTGGCTAACCAACCAAAACAGTTCTACCAAACATCTTGCCTAGAAGGTCCTTGCTACGGTCACATGACTTTATAATGAACCCCTCCTAAATTCTTGTGTACATATATAGTATCAGAGATGGGGTTTTATAATGATCGGTCTGTAACATATATCGATTTAAGCACCTATTACAACAGCTTTTTTATTTCTCATTTTGGCTTAAGCCACTTTAAAGTGGTTGTTGCTCAAACAAATCTGCATGCAATCCGAGCATTAGAATACTCACAACATAAAGGGCAACTGTGAAACAGAATTCACTGCAAAATTTGCCCATAAAATGCACCTATATATGTGAAATAATCCAACCACCATGTAGTTAATTATGTCACTATATTTTGTATGGTTTCATTGTTATACCTGCAGGTGGCAGTGGGATATGGGAGATGGAAAGGACTTCATTAAAAGCAGTGAAATCGTACAGTATGGCTGCTAGTCATGTATATTCCAATTTGCCATTATTTTTATTTTCATCCAATTTTGGAAACTTTTAAAAACACTGGATCTGAAAAGGCATAAACATCCTGAAGCAATCCCTAACGGTAACCATTTCATCACAGTTTACTGACTATTATTTTAATGAATTAGCACATTTATCAAAGGCGAACGCTCATTACAAACAATTTACAAACAATAATAAATCTACCCATTAAATTCTATTAAGGTCAGAACTATGAGGACTAATGGCAGCGTAAAAAAAGTCACCTTACTTTAGGCATCTTTATGGGTCAAGGAAAGAAGCTTTTATGGCTGATCTGAGCCGGTTCCAGGTTCGCCATCAGCCATCACTCAAGTAAATCCACAGGTATCTCCTGCTTGTGATATAAACATAAATAATAATGTTCTCAGTATCAGTGCCAGAAGCCCTTTAAATCCTGGAAAGGGGTAGCATTTGCACAACTTCATTTAAAACTAATGGAACTAGAGCTCTTAGTTGTTGCCACAAATGAAAGCTATAGAGGTGGGAAAATACCATTTGTCTATGAGATCTTAAGACTTGCTGATGGAAAAGAAGGTTGGTGCCAAATGATGTATAATATCTGATGTGGACTGCAGTCTATCAAGGATTAAGCCAAAACCGCAAAGCTCATTTCACTCAATCTCAAAGACAGATTCAGTAACACAGTTTACATACTGGAGGTTCTTTAAGAACCATGACCGTGACTACATTAGGAAGAAGGACATGAATCCAAATACTCACAATCTTACTGAAATAGTAAAATACTTTACGTTTAGGCATTTACTGATTTACTGCACTCTGCTTTTGATACTGTGTATGTTGTTAAATATTAATACACTAATTAATGCCAATTAGTAGAGTTGATAACATTCTGGCTATCCCAATGGATACATTTACTACTTCGCTGGATTCAACCTTCATTCTGCTCATCTTCCTATTGGAAATCTAATGCTAGGTACAAAGCATAGTGCTTGTGGGTGCAAGGCAGCTTAACACCTAACCTAGGGATCAGGCCTGGATTTGTGGAAAGGCCACAAAGACCCAGTTCTAGAAATTTAGGGTTGCAGCATGCTGCTAAACACACCCGCATTGGTTCAGACACACTGGGGATTCGCAGGGGATACAATAGTTTTTAACATTTTCTCTGCACCAATTCCCAGTACTCTGGACTTAATGCTGAAAATGTGTGCATGAAGGACCGGGGGCAATGAACGACAGCAGGCCTAGGAGCACCTATGTAAATCGGCCCTGCTAGGGTTCCTGTCAACTTGTGCGTCATATGGAAATATGGTGCATCCACCTATGCCCCATATCTGCCATTGCATGGGATACATATGAGAATGTGAAGAGAAACTGCAATTTTTTTTCTTTTCGTTGTTCTGATTATTTGAGGTGTATGTCCAAATGATTGGAACAACAGAAAGATTGACATACCATGTGCTCCCCTTGTACACTATCCATTTCACTGGCCATTTGCACAGGCCCGGATTTGTGAAAAAACTCAGTCCCGGGTTAGGACGACAAGATGTTTAGATAGCAGAGCATAATATAAATATATTATCTACTATATATATAGGATAGTATATATAATTTAATTGCATCCCCACGACCACACATAGCTTTACTAAATCACATATAAACTTCTTATCTGAGATAGAGTCTGGCTGCACATAGTGAGTGAGGTCTCAGCACTGCCCACAGTCACGTGAAGACATCACAAGCGACTATTTGAATTCGATATTTGAAATGTAAGGGTTTGTGGCTGGATTAACGACCAGATAAATACACTATTTATCTGCCTTACAGGCAGTGCCTGTTGAAATGTTTATAGGAACTTTATATACAACCAGAGGTGGAGTTTAGGATGGGGTATAAAGTAGTGGAGTTTGGCTGATAATGAGTAGTGGAATTCAGGCCCGGATTTGTGGAGAGGCCACCAAGGCCCGGGCCTAGGGCAGCAGGATTTAAGGGGGCGGCATGCTGCCCAACCACACCCATATTAGTTCAAAAACACTGGGGGGTCCACAGGAGATACAATCGTTTTTTAAATTTCCTGTGCTCCAATTGCCATTGCTCTGGTCCCCATAATGAAAATTTTAGCAAATTAAAGGGAGGAGAGGGGGTGATGGACGACAGCGGGCCTAGGGGTGCCCGCTATGTAAATCCAGCCCTAGTGGAGTTTGACTGTTAAGTCAAATATATAGAAAAGCTGACATAACTTCATAAACCAAGTATAGTGCCCACAGCAGCTAATTAGGATTGGGCAGTGCTTTAGTATAACTGCAGCTCAGTGATTGTCCTTATTGTACATTATGAACTGAGATGCCCCCCCCCCACTTTACTTATAAAACCTATAAGGGCAAAGTCAGACCTGGTGTATGGTCTGCTTCTCTCCACCTGCATTTTGTAGACAGAGGGGTAGATCTTTGCTCTGTGTTTTGGAGGGGGCGTAACAGGAGCTGGGCCTAGAGTGGGGCAAGAAAGGTAAATCTGTCCCTGGGCCTTCAGGCTGTTGTGTAGTACCAGTTGGCAATCATCTTAAACCCCTGTAAACAATTATTTTTCCTGGACACTTTTAAAAACATTTGTACACAGAAAGTTTGGTGGGAACAAAGAAATGCCAAATTGTGTGTTTTCTTTGTGGGCACCACAAGTTCTTTTGTGCCTCGGCTTCAACATTCGTGTGCACATGAGAGCGTTCAGCTTAGAGGGAACATTGCCTGGAGCCCCAAAGTCAGTAATAGTTCAGTCTGTAATTAATAGCACTGATTGGCAATTAACATCTAAAATTCCAACAATAAAAAGTTATCGCCTTGTTCAAGAACCACAGTGTGTATGTAGCATGTGTAGACTCTTTCTCTAAACTACATTGAGGGTCCAACTGTGAAAGAGAAATCAGTATAACCCACATTCTAAAATAAAGACAGTGAATAGGGCCATTTTTAACTTATAAACAACTTATTTTACAACCTGCAGAGGGCACCAAAGTACTTTATCTGGAGAAATTCATTCTATTTTTCTTTGGTACTGTTATTTGTACAATTATGCATGAAAGCATGAAACCATATGAAAGAAACCAAATGAAATACATCATGTTTTTTAGTTTTGTACGGAAGAAGACAAAGATCTCTACCTATGCTGCTAAATGAATTGGGGAAAATGATAAAAAGAAATAAGCTAAGTAATGGAAATGCCGGATGAAGTCACAGCATTGATCCGACGCGACACGACTGCCGGATGCAGACGCAGTGTTTGCATCAGACAGTCGTGTCGCATCGGAACAACGCTGCGACTTCATCCGACATGTCGATTACTTGCCTTATTTCTGTCACATCCAACGTCAGTGACGCCAGTGTTTTTGCACAGCGCGTCGTCCATGTGGTCCTACCCTAAGAGGATGAATATCGCCAGGGTTAATCATGTAGGTATGGCTACATACTTAAATAGGGACTTCTGTTTACTGGAATTGTCTTGGAATACGGGATGCCGGGAAATACCTTTTTATTAACATAATAGATCTCTGTATACTGAAGGCATGCCCATTTCCAAACTGTATAGAATTGGGAAAGGGTTTTTGGTATCTGTAATAGTAGAGATGGGTGTTATTTGGGGGGCATCTTGGCACATGTAACCCTGATAGTGCTAAGCTCTAAAGGATGACATCTCAGAAATGTCTGTACAACTCCTTGTAAAGGCAAAGATATCTCTCAGTATGGCAGTATGGCTCCCAAACATACCGAGGATACTTACACTCTTTCTAATCTTTTCTAATGATTTCATACATTTATATAATCAGAGGCTTTTCACCTAAATGCAAGGTGCTGGGTTGTACTAATGTCAAAGTGATTGTATTTTAATAAACGTGCAGTATTCTCCCTCGTTAAACATGTGATCAGTGAATAGGGCTTGTGCTGACCGAGTGTTTTGCCTATTGTTTTAATCATGAAAAAGTGATGACTTCTATTCCATTGCGTCTGATTTGCAAGGAAATGCATGTGTAGTTGTGTTAATTTAGATGCAGTCACACCAGGGGGCACTTTTACTAAGGGTCGAAGTGAATTTTCAAATTTCAAAACGTTGAATTTCGAACAAATTTTTGGGTACTTCGACCATCGAATAGGCCTAAATTCGACTTTGATTCGAAGTAAAAAAAGCTTGACTAGAAATCAAAGTACTGTCTCTTTAAAAAAGTTCAACTTCAACACTTCGCCACCTTAAACCTGCCGAATTGCTATGTTAGCCTATGGGGACCTCCTAGAACCTATAGCCAACATTTGGCTAAGTTTTTAGAAGTCGAAGTAAAATCGTTTGATCGATCGATTAAATCGTTCGATTTGAAGGATTTAATCGGATGATCGAACTATTTTACTTCGACCGAATATGGTCAAATTCGATTATAAAAACTTAGACTATTGAAGTAATGCAATTCGTTGGTCGAATTTCAAAATTTTTTACACTTCGAAATTCGACCCTTGATAAATCTGCCCCCAGGTGTTGCACAATTGTGTCAAGCGCATGCCCCCCTGGAGATCTGGGAAAAACTGCTGCACTGTGGGGGAAAAAAGCACGAAGTTGCACTTTTCCCACTTCTGGGCATAAACTAGCTCTATAGCTTTTATAATGCAACATCCTGAATCATTTTCATAGAAACACTATTGATGAAAACAAACCAACTGGTCCATTTTGTCTGCCATTGAATAAAGGTGATTTTATACCATCCCACTGCTTCTATTTATTAAGCTGATCTTGTAGTCCTTCCTGATATAGGTATGGGACCTGTTATCCAGCATGCTCGGGACCAAAGTTTTCCGGTTAACAGATCTTTCTGTAATTTGGATCTTCATACCATAAGTCTAGTAGAAAATCATGTAAATAAATAAACCCAATATATTTTGCTTCCAATAAGGATTAATTATATCTTAGTTGTCAAGTACAAGCTACTGTTTTATTATTACAGAGAAAAAGGAAATCATGTTTAAAAATTTGGATTATTTGGATAAAATGGAGTTTACGGGAGACAGCCTTTTCTCTGATTCTGAGCTTTCTGGATAACGGGTTTCCCATACCTGTATCCCTTGCTATTTAGACCTTGTGATATCTTTGTTGCCATCCTCTGGACAAATTTTATTCTGAATATTTTAATAGACAGGACCCTAAAAGCTGTGCTCTCACCATTAGAAGTAGATCCGTGATGTTGCAGCAATAATACACCTGACATATTGATGTGAACTTTGGAAGAGTTAGAGAACATTTGCACTTTAATGTTATTAATCACTATATTTTCTTCCACAGCTTTCTTTGTTGTTATTTTTATGCCATTGTATGCATTCTGCCCCGATATGCTTCAAACTTAGCAGAAAACTGACTTGATGTATGTAACACATTCCTGCCTGCCCTCTTTGCTCTTAGCTGTTACCGTAAACCTACTCATAATTTTCAGTTCAAAAGTCTGTGAAGTTTATACTGCTCCAGTACTTCAAACCAGCAGCCATAAAATCCCTTCCTGCGTTTGTATCAACATATCAGCATGCTGTATCTGTGCCTGCAATCTGATAGCGCTGGAGATCATTTATTTTGTTATGGTATTGTACCTGGCAGCAGCCACTGTTAAGCCTGAGGCCAATAAAACAGTGTATCTGGCTTTCAGCAACTCAAAATGAATTTATAGGTATTTAGAATATAAAAATACACAGGCATGGCTACTCGTTATGCTCGCATTGCTTTACTCCTAAATCATTTCTTTCCGAATATTCAATTTTTTCCTGTGAGTTACCATAGCATCAGCAGAATATTCTCCACATATTCTTCACATTTTGTTTCTCCGGGCACAACATTATTATATCATTTATATATGTCTGCATGTTTATATATGACATAGATTTTTTTAATATGTAAAACAATTCACTTTGAGTAAATTATATCATTAACAGATCTGCTATGTCCTATTTGGGGAGACACAAAACATAAAATATTGATGTAATTAGCACTGCTGGACCCTCATCTTTATACTATTACTAACAATAAACAAGGGTAGACATGCTGGAATGTTTAGTGCGTTGAAAAGGGGTCCAAAGATGCTTTTCTGAAGCACAAAGAGTTGCACCCATGGGTCTGGAAGCTAATTTTGAGGGGAAAAAGTTCTTTCTGTATCCCCTCCCCATTCTTATGTCTTTCCATGTTGTTTATAATCTTCGTGGTTATGGAGCCATGATGCAGGGCTGGAACTAGGGGTAGACAAAAGAAGTATATACCTAGGGCGCTACGTTGGGGGGGCTTTGGGCATGTACCTCTGAATACCCCTAGTCCAAGTCCTTGCATCCCTCAAATACTGCCCACTCCTCACTGCCCCCCATCTCTCCTCCTCCAAACCCTGCCATCATTAGGTGTGTGTGCAAACACTCGCATGCTCAAGCTGGCGGGGGGGGGGGCGTTGTGCTCAAGGTTGCCTGGCCTGGCCCGGCCAAGATGCACCTGTAAGAGGACCCCATGGCTGGCAGATCCATTACAGTCAAAACGATGTGTTTAGTAATCTAAGCTGAGAAGAACTGAGCATGCTCATTAGCCAACTGCGAAAGTGGGTTAGAAGAGTAGAAGGAATTCTAAGTGATTAAGGGGATGCTGCAGCCTTACTGTTAACCTTTTAACAACCAGAGTGGCAGTTATCTAAAGATTTCAAAGAGGCTTTTCACTGATTATTTTGTGTGGGGCGTTACATGTCCTTTAAACAAAATAGAAAAATAACAACAGTAGCTGCTATTCCACATAATATCCTCAATAAAGAACATACAGTATGACAAGAAGAAAAAAGGCAAGAAGAAAAGGGGTTCAAATGAAAGAAAATGTAAATTTTTTTATATTTGAATTTTTTTTTATTTCACCTTCTACACACTGACACTGCGTCCTTCATAACTGGTATCAATAAGAGATGTCACCAGTGTTTCATGACTGTATTTATAACTAACCACTTATCTTCCCCCAGTTACAGATGTATTGGGTTCACTGCTGTTTCCCATACTATAACACATCACTAGACCCATCCTGGAGCTCAGCTTTATCTCTGCACCAGTCAGGCTTGTTCCATGTTCTGTAACTGGATTCGGCCTTTTAGACTCATCCTTTAGGAAGTATTTGGATACTAACATAGCTAATGGGAAGGCTTTTTGTTCTGCTTAGTGCCACTAAACAGATGGTTAAAATTGCTATATTTTATGTAATTATGGGAACAACATGGACCCTGTTCCCATAGCTTGGGGTAGTCTTCTCCTCTGCCACTTCACTCCTTTGAAGTATGATATTTATAAAAAAAAAAATATATATATATATATATATATATATATATATATATATATATATATATATATATATATATATATATATATAGGTGATCCCAGTGGTGGCCAATAAAAGGGCAACCATGTTTGGAATTTTTAACTTGAACTTAGTCCCTGTGCAAAATGTATAACGAAGCAATAGAATTCTTAATAAATCAGATGAAAGTTGAGTGTAGGACTGGTCATAGCAGGAATGACTGATGTAGTTGGCCAGCTTGAATATATTGCAATATATGGACAAACAGTATATATAATGTCCTAAATATATTGATAATGGGTTGAGTGCAGAGGATCACTTGTATTTTTCTATTAAAAATAATAGGTTCGTGGGAGTAATTTATCTAAGGCCCACCTTAAGAAAAGTATGGGTGGGATCATGGGAAGCCATAATTGTAGTATACATTTTCTAGGACCTATAGAATGAATGCAACACATGAAATGACTTGGCAGCCATTTTCTTTTTATTACCAGTCGCCCCACCCCAACACATTTAGCTCTGTAGCTTCCATGCACTGAGAGCTAAGCTGTGTGCTCTTCCATTTAATGGAGTTTTGCTCACAGACATATCCTCTCAGCTTCCTTTAGTATACTAAAAGTAACGTTTAGTTCAGTCATTTATTACACCTTGTGATCATTATTCCAGTCATTATTTTCAAGGGGCAACCTCTTTCCTCACATCGTGCTTTCTTATTTAATTTCCTAGCCTGCACACTGCTTTATCACTCTCAACCATGAAAGTAAATTAAGAAGAAATGGTTTTCTTTCAATTAAGCTTGCAGTGGCCCTGAGTGACTGCCTATAATTCTATTTAATGAAAAAGAAAAATAAAAATCATTATTCCTCCGATTTCACTGGCCTTTCTGTCAAGCAAACAGCAGGATCCATTAATGCGCACCTTAGACTTATTTAATTAGAAAAAAAAATATTTAGTTCAAATTCTCTAACTAAAAATAAAAAAAAAAACCCTTTAGGCTTTAAATGTCTTAACTCTGTTTGATGGTTAATGGCTTATAGTATAAACTGCAGGTATCCTAGAAACCAAACATTTTCATTTTCCTCTTACTCTCCAAAAAAGTATTAAAGTAAAACTGTTATGAAAGGACTATCACACACATACTAACATCTGCTTTTCTGTTCTGCTTATTTGATACAGTATTTAGTAGAATGTTAGATGGTTAGACTTTAGAGCCAACATTATTACATTTATTCAGAATACCAATGTTAACGGATGCAATTTATGACTCGGCTTCGGTGAGATCGCATCATTTGTGTCATTCCTAGCGTAATGGAACAAGAAGTGTTTTTGCATGCAGAAATCAAGATTTCACAACCTGCAATCATTTGTCTAATTTATGACACTTATTTAACACAAAAGACAACCTTAGTTGGATTTAAGGATCATCAAGCCACTTTTAAAGGAGAAGGAAAGGTTAAAACTAAGTAAGCCTTATCAGAAAGGCCCATCTAAATATACTAGTAAACCCCCCAAGTAATGTTGCTCTGAGTCCCCTGTAAAAAGAAATACTGCATTTCTTTCCTTCTATTGTGTACTCATGGGCTTCTGTATCAGACTTCCTGCCTTCAGCTTAAACCTCATTGCCCTGGGCAAGAGCATGCTCAGTTTGCTCCTCTCCCCCCACCCCTCCCTTCTCTACTGTAATCTGAGCCCAGAGCAGGGAAAGACTCAGGCAGGAAGTGATGTCACACCACATTAATACTGCAGCTCCTATTCTAAACAAACAGAGAGTTTCTAGAGCTTTTTACTCAGGTATGGTAAAACATTGTACAGAATAAATATAGCATTCTAGCTTGCACTATTGCAGCTAATCTATTGGCAATAAAATGCCTCCGTAGCTTTCCTTCTCCTTTAAGGTGGCCATGCACGGGCCGATAAAACAGACCGAGTCGGCAGCTTATTGATCCAGTGTATGGGGCCCCCCGAGGGGCTTCACCGATCGAGATCTGGCCGAAAGTCGGCCAGATCTCGATCGGATGGGACTAAAAATCCCATAGGATCGCGGCCGCATCTGTTCGTTGATGCGGTCCCGCAATCCGACCGCTCGTTCCCATTTGTTAGGATCTGATCGTTGGGCCCTAGGGCCCACGATCGGATCAGCCTGATATTGCCCACCTCTGTGTATGGCAAGCTTTATGCAGCCCCGGCCATAAAGGAATTTATTATAGAGTACCATAGTGCACAAAAGGAGTGAACTGGACTGGAAATGTTTCACTTCTCATCCAATTAACTTCTTTGGCAAGATCCATTTTGACTGACAAGGCACTGGTGCTGCTGCAGTCTGGTCAAAGTGCCTACCCATGCAGCAAACTGTAGTTGGGTTTTTATGATACAGGTATTGGACCTGTTATCCAAAATGCTCGGGACCTGGGGTTTTCCGGATAACGTATCTTTCCGTAATTTGGATCTTTATACAACTAAGGGGTTGTTCACCTTTGAGATAACTTTTAGTATGATGTAGAGGGGGCTATTCTGAGACAATTT
Source organism: Xenopus laevis (assembly GCF_017654675.1). NCBI lineage: Eukaryota > Metazoa > Chordata > Amphibia > Anura > Pipidae > Xenopus > Xenopus laevis. The sequence continues at coordinate 107,327,800 of NC_054383.1, read as the reverse complement.
GTAATTGGTTTTCATTTTTTATTATTTGTGGTTTTTTGGTTACATAGCTTTTTATTCAGCAGCTCTCTGGTTTGCAATTATATCAATCCGGCTAAGTGTAAGATGTTCGTGTTACACAGACAAGACCTTCCTTATACCCTCAACCCTATTTGAGGAACTACCAGCCACGGGTAGCAACTTTACAAAGTGACAAGAAGAAGTATTGTTTCTGGCTTAACTAATAAAAAAAAAAGGCTTTTGATTGCATCAAGAAATGCTAGATCTCTCATTTGAAGCAGTTAGAATAGTTTTTAATACAGTGGCCATTTGTATTCTAACCTTTTTTTGTGTCTTTTTAGTTTTTCTATCTGTCTTAGCCTGGGATTTCAACCCTCACTGTTACCCTGGCCTTTGTTGTAGAAAACAAAGGCCTGTAACAGATTTCGTTGGGGCAATTTATAAACACTGGGCAAATTTGCTCCTGGGCAGTAACCCATAGCAACCAATCAGTATTTAGCTTTTTTCAGGCAGCTGCAGGTTGAACACTGAAAGCAATCATCAGATTGGTTGCCATACGTTACTGCACAGGAGCAAATTTGCCCAATGTTTATAAATGAGCCCCACTAGTTATTTCTGTGGCTTGGACTGCCCATACAGAACGTCATAGTATGAGGGTAACAACTAAGTAGGACATGGTTGCTGGGGGAAAATGTTTAAAAATGTACAGTCATCTTCTCCATTTATTGACCTTTATATGTGAAACATAATGAAGCAGTTTCTAGATGTAACATCACCCAAGGTCAAAAGCTGTGCTACAGCTTCCAGAAGTGCAGGCATCCACTACTACGTGCCTGTTGCTTTTGAGCCCTTTTGTGGTGCCAGGACCTGGGATGCTATATTGTTTTAAATATTAGAGTTGTAAGCTAGCTGAGCAGAATGGGGGCTCATGATTGCTGGGGCCCACCAGGTTCTTTTCCGGTGTCCCGCCGGCCCAGTCCGACCCTGGAATACACTGTAAATGGTTTTCTAGATCGACGCATTGCTAACGTTCTAGACAGATGAAGATTTCCTTAGGAAGATTCTGGCATCAGTTTAGAGGAAAAAGGTGCCTCATAGTTTGCAGTGTAACTTTATCATCCAGACCAACTCTTTCCCAGTTCCCATGGGTGGGTGCGTCAGGTGAAGAAAGTATTCCCTTTGATGGATGTTGCCAGTGGGTTTGGGAATAACCTTATTTTAAACATGTGTGTGTGTGTATATATCTTTCTTCAGTCTGTCTACTGCATTGTAGGTTTTGGTGAGTAGAGCCCCTAATATATCATTTACTGGTCACCTGTTTAAAAGCAAAGATCTAATTGGTTGCTATGGGTTACTGCTCCTGGGCAAACTTAGTGCATTTTATTACATATGGAGGATCGTGTTGTAGTGCAGGCTTGATCAGGGCCGGGCCAAGCCGACTAGGCACCCGGTAGGCTACCCCCGCCACCCCCATTGTGAGCATGCGCACAGTTGCGAACAAGGGGGAGATTAAAGAAAGGGAGGGGTGTGACAAGCGAGTGACGGACGAGGGAGGGGAGTGACAGACGAAGGGGAGGGAATAGAGCAGGGGTCCCCAACCTTTTTTACCCATGAGCCAAATTCAAGAGTAAAATAATGTTGGAGAGCAACATAAGCATGCTAAAAGTTCCCGGGGCTTCCAAATAAGGGCTATGATTGGTTATTGGTAGCCCCTATGTGGATTTGCAGCCTACAAGAGGCTCTGTTTGACAGTAAAAAGTTTTATGCAACTAAGGCTTTACTTTAAGACAGGAATTAAAAAATAAGCACCTGCTTTAAGGCCACTGGGAGCAACATCCAAGGAGTCGGAAAGAAACATGTTGCTCACGAGCCACTGGTTGGGGATCACTGGAATAGAGCAGCAGGGGAGTGAACGAGCCGGACTAGGGGTAGTCAGAAAACTTTTGACTAGGTACCTGTCCAGCGTCCCCACATCTTTGTGCCCTAGGCAGGTGCCTCTTCTGCCTACCCCTAGGCCTTGATATACTGTACTTATTGTTAGTGAACATTGCTGTTATTACATAAAGCCTTTATGATGTCACGAGACTTGTGAAATGTAAAAAAAAGTAACACTTTGCCAGCGCTGTAATTACTAGCAATAGTAGTGGCTGCAGTGGGGCCCTATATAAGGGCCCCATGAGACCTTAATTCATACACAATTTCAATAAATATTGGGGAAAAAGGTCAACCTCTAGACATTATGGGGGGCCTGAAAAATAATTTGCTGTGGTAATATCTAGTTACACCACTGCACTTTGCCTTTGCCTTTGTTTGTTGCTGCCGCCATGTCTTTACACCTGTTTCACCCCTAACAAACTTCTACCCCAGCAGCTTCCGGTTCACTCATCAGTGTATAATAGCAAAAAGAGCAATGCAGCGTTTTATTGAAATCTGAAACTATGTGATGAACCCCCGCAACAGGGAACTGCATATTTGCAAATGTTTTTGCTGACCAAATATCAGCAACATTTAAGGAAAATCTCTGTACTGCTGCATGTATAGGAGATCAGTCTCCGTACCTTCCAGCAAAAAAGGTATTTAGTAATTATTATTTTTTTTTTGTATGGAAATTTATGATAAAGGTTCAGATTTTGAAATAAACTTGTCCAACATGGACAGGTCAAACTGATAAACTTGCAGACATATAAATGAAAAGAAGCAAACGCAAATTACGTGCAACAAAGCTCATGAATAATTTTTTAATACATATTGTATTTGCTATGTATTCTGATTAGTTGTCTGCTCATTGCCAGCCACAAAGCTCTCGAGGGACATATCTGCATAAATTCTGGAATGTTGAGTAGCGAAGTAGGATCGGATTTCACAAGGCACTGCTGCTACTTTTTTAATATTAAATACTTCCTATAAATGTTTAAGCTTCGTCAGATAAGGTTTCACAAGCCTTACTTGAAAAGTCGATTTAATTCACGTAGGTTTTTCAGTGGGAAATTAAACAAGAAGATTAAGAGATTCAAGCAAATATTCTGTTTGCTGTGGAGTTAGGTTATAAATTGTCCTGAAATGCATCAAAATGATACCGTTTACAAATTAATTGTATACAGGTATGGGATCCATTATATGGAAACTCGTTATCCAGAAAGCTCCAAATTACTGAAAGGCCATCTCCCATAGACTCCATTTTATCCAAATAATCCAGATTTTTAAAAATCATTTCCCCTTTCTCTGTAAAAATAAAACAGTACCTTGTACTTGATCTAAGACTTAAACTAAGATATAATTAATCCTTACAGGAGGCAAAACCAAAAGCCTATTAGGTGTATTTAATGCTTATGATTTTTTAGTAGACTTAAAGTATGAAGATCCAAATTACAGAAAGATCCATTATCCGGAAAACCCAAGGTCCCATACCTGTATTAAATAAATTACAGTTTTTCATAAATGAATTGTAAATATGTATAACCCTAATTTGGTTACTGTCTCTGTAAGGGTTAGGGCACACAGGCAGATTCAGGGAGATTAGTCACCTGGTGAACAATCTCCTCTTCTTCGGGGCGACTAATCTCCCCGAACTGCCTCCCCTGCCTTGCCTCACAAGGAAACTTCGGGTGACTTACATTTTGGCCGGCGGGAAGTGAGGGGAGGCAGTTTGAGGAGATTAGTCGCCCCGAAGAAGAGGAGATTTGTTGCCGGGCGACCTGAATCTGTATGTGTGCCCTGACCCTTAATAGCAATTAACACTTTGCAATCCAGGGGCCTGAATCACTTTTGCATATGAAAAGTACTGGTAACTCATTTACAGGGCAGTGCTTCCATCTAGTGAACACTGAGGAGAACACCTCAGGGGGGTTCCACTAGGAAAAATAAAACACACGAGCTTGCAATGAAACAATGCACTCCTGCGCTTGGGGCACATGGGACCTACATAACTCAGTTTTCGGTATCGGACTGTCTCTCCAACACAGTCCTTTTTATTATCACAGTCCCAATCCTCTGGAGGGGGTTAAAGGGGTTGTTCACCTTTGAGATAACTTTTAGTATGATGTAGAGAAGGATATTCTGAGACAATTAGTTATTGGTTTTCATTTTTTATTATTTGTGGTTTTTTAGTTACATAGCTTTTTATTCAGCAGCTCTCCGGTTTGCAGTTATATAAATCCGGTTTCTAGGGTCCAACAACCATGCATTAATTTGAATAAGAGACTGGAATATGAATAGGAGAGGGGGTGAATAGAAAGATGAGGAATGTCAAGTAGCAATAACAACGTATTTGTAGCCTTTGCATTTTAGAAGGGGTCAGCGACGCCTATTTGAAACCTGAAATGAGCCAGAAGAAAAGGAAAATACCTATAAAACTATAAAAAATAAATAATGAAGACCAAATGAAAAGTTGCTTAGAATTAGCCATTCGATAACATACTAAAAGTTACCTTAAAGGTGAACCACCCTTTAATAACCACACCGTTCAGTTCAAATGAAATGTCCTTACCCCAGGTAGCGCTACCTTTCCCAGAAGTACCTCTCCTTTTGGAACTTAGCAGCCGCTCACATGTAGCAGGTAAATGCACAAGATCTGTCCTCAAACCGGGGCCTCACGTTTGTATCCCTGCCAGTATCCTCCATTGGAAGGCTCTCAGCAGCTTGTCTGCACTCCACAAAATGGTTCTGGCTGGATTCTGCAGCAGGGGCGATTTTCTAACCTCTCTCTATTTGGCCCATTGGCTGTTGTTTGTTTACCAGCATTTCTGATGTAGTTCTGATTATTTCTGTGTTTCTTGCTGTGCATTTAGGGGCAGATTTATCAAGGGTCGAATTTCGAAGTGTAAAAAATTCGGCCATCGAATTGCATTACTTCGACATTCGAAGTCAAAGTATTTTTTAATCGAATATGGCCAAATGTTGGCTATAGGTTCTAGGAGGTCCCCATAGGCTAACATAGCAATTCTGCAGGTTTAAGGTGGCAAAGTCGAACTTTTTTAAAGAGACAGTTCTTCGATTTTCGAAGTCAAACTTTTTTACTTTGAATCAAAGTCGAATTTAAGCCTATTCGATGGTGGAAGTACCCAAAAATTAGTTAGAAATTCGAAGTTTTTACATTCGAAAATTCACTTCGACCCTTAGTAAATCTGCCCCTTAGTGTTATATGAGCTTGTTTGTCATGCTACGCTAAGAGAGGTGGCCACCCAGATGACCTCCATTCCCACATCTGTTCAATATTTTCTCAATGGGTTAATCCGTTACTCGCACTAGTATAAAGGAAAACACAATTAGATAAAGATATAAATCTGGGAACAAAATCTCAAATGAATGGAACAGTTTTCATCGCTTGGAAGGGAAAATTATTTTTACCTTCACCTAACCTCTTTATTCTGCTACAGCAGATAGCAGATATGTTTCAGCTTAAGAGAAACACAACACGTTTATTGTCTGCATGGCGGGTAAGAGCAGATGAACAATAGATCTCATTGTATTGGAAGGTGACTTTCCTTATAGAAATCAGTTCGGTCAGTACCATTCAGTAGAACCATACTGTGATATCAAAAGCAATCCTTTTATAACTTACATCACATATCTTTTTTTTAAGAGTAACTGGCCTTTAGTAGTAAAAAAAAAAAAAGTGTATTCCACAATTCCATTATTCACTTTCTATGCATGTATATAAGTGCAACAGTTACACATAAAGAGCCACTGACTTATGTGCAGAGTGCACAGTGTAATTTCAGCCTATAGTAAAATGGGGATACATTGGGCTCCCAAAACCACGAGCTTGACTGATAATTGCCTTGGATGAGAATCTCTTTTCTCAGGTGTGAGCCCTTCCCAGGTTGTAGTGCAGGTTGGGGATGAGATACAAATAATGATGGGAATCAGTGGTTCTTAATTTAACCATGAATATATTTATTGAACAAGATCCACAAAGTAGTGCAATAAGATATAATAGTTGTTTGTAGTTAAAGATATGCTCACAGCATACAATATTGGTCAGCATACATCCCCACAGGGCAGTCAATGAGAACAGAGCAGCTTACAGAGGCACCCCAGCTTTCAGGATCTGGCCTAAGTGGAAACCAGGGATACTTTCCTAGTCCCCGAGTCTGTACAGTTGTTTCCCTATGCCTAGTGCACCCGGGAACCTAGTCCCACTAAATCTCCTCAGTGGAGCTTCAGGCTGCTCTGCTAAATAACCCTAATTTATCTCACTCCTAGAGGGACCTATTAAAGTGCATACCCTACCACTGACTTGGTCTGACCTAACTAGGTTCCACAAAACCCTTCCTGCCTTCTCAGTTTATGGCTGCTACAAAATGGACCCAGAGCATGTGTGTGTTGAATTTTTCCCCCATAATGCCAGCATAATTGTGGATACACGAGTTGGCTCTGACACAATTGCAGCCAGTGGGTCAATACACACATGCCTAATTGTGTGTGTTTGACTTGGGATTCTGTAATTTCTAGCATTCAGCATCAAATGTAGTATAGTAGTACCTAGCTGTGCAAGTTTGATATTAAGTCAGAGTGTAGGGCTGTTGTCTCTCACTACCCGGTAGGCAACATGGAGATGGAGCTGGCAAGGGTGTGTGTGTGTGGCGAGGGTTTAGAGAACAAAGTGTGTGGAAAGGGTGATGAGATGCGGTGAAAAGTTGGGGGTATTGGGGGGGTTTCCACTCCTATTTTCTCCTTTCTTCACCCCATTTATGTCTTTTTTCTCCAACAATCTCCTCATCCCCTCTCCTCTGCTGGACAGGCAGTTTGTAGCTGGACAGCCCTTCCAAAACTGGGCTGTTTGGGTGTTAACTAAACAGGTGGCAATCCTAGGAGAAGGTACATTTTATTGCCTGAATATTACTTCCCATAAAGCATCTTATGTTCTGGCTCAGTCGCCCATTGGATTGGCAGCTCTCTTCCTGTGTGCCAGTCCTGTTTCTAACCTAACTTAATACATCTCTCAATATAAATAATTTATTTACCATCAAGTATATATATAACATACTGGCTTGTCAGCCATCTAATAAACTCTCTCATTGAACCCGTATAGTGGCCTTTTTGGCCTTTATATTAGTTGCAGCTCGGATAGCCACATACTGTAAGCGACTGCTTCTGAGTAAATGTTTCTAAAATGCATTTATATCAAGTGCTACAATTTTAGAGAAGGAGCTGTACCTCCCTATTATCTGTTATTTTAAAAAGCTCTTGATTCTAAGGAAAGTTGTCCAGTGTTGTTGGACAGCAGCAGCTTGAGGGACACAAGTGATACGTTTTTGCTGATTTGGGGGATCCGTTCTATAATGTGTAGCTTTATTTCAGTTTGTCTGTAATGGGTACAGTTGGTCTTTAGGTAAACTAATGCAAGTCCCACCTGCTTCCACCTTGAATCCATTCCCTTCAAGGAGTTATCGCTATTTGGGGGCCCTACGTGCATGCTGGGAAATTGGTATCTAGCAGAGACTTACTGATCTCTCTCTCTCTCTCACATATATATGAGAGTATATATGTGTGTATTTAGCAATAGTTTTTCGATATGGGGGCATAACTGCTTTTGAGACCCCAGATGTTTTCCACTGAAATTTAAATATTTTGCTAATTTTCGAGCACCTAAAAGGAATTAAATCTTTATTGTTTTTTCCTGCTGTCTGAAATACCAATGTCAACTACTTTGGCTTTCTTCTCAACTGTACATATTTTACATCTATTTACCTTAATAGAGCTCTCATTTGCCCCTTGTTACCTCTCAGCTGCTTGGAGTGGTAAAACTGGCTAAAATAAAGGATTATTTGCACAGCAAGAAGTGGTGAAGTGCTTGCCTTTCCTGTGAAATTTTGCTGAATGTGGCCGTACGTCTAAGGAATAGCACCACCGCATGCAACAACACCTGAAGAGTGTAAGTTGTGCTCCCCATATCTCTCATCTGTCTATAGTTACTCCACCAGTGTTGGACTGGCCCACCGGGATACCAGGAAAACTCCCATTGGGCCCTCTTGCCTCTAACAATTTGGTCTATTTCATGGTCATTCCCTATTTATTAATGGGAAAAAAGAGGCCTAATAATGGAAGGATAGAGTATAGTATGTAGAGATAAAAGACTAAGAGAATAAAGAGGTTGAGTGAGGAGAGGAGGAATAATAGTTTGGAAAGTGGGCCCTCAGCCTGAGGTTTTCTGGTGGGCCCCTGGCATCCCAGTCCTAAACTGTACTCCACTGACTCTTAGGGGCAGATTCCTCAAAGGTCGAGGTGAATTTTCGAAAGAAAAAAACGTAGAATTTCAAGCTATTTTTGTGTCCCTCGACTAGGGAATAATCAAAATTCTATTTGAATTTGAAAAAAATGAGAATATCGAAATGTATCATGCACTGTCTCTTTAAAAATTGGATTTTGACCATTCGCCATCTAAAACCTGCCGAATTGCTGTTTTAGCCTATGGGGGATCTCCTAGAACCTATTCGGAGTCAATCGGTGGAAAAGCTTTGATTCGAATTCGATCAAATGCACTATTGCTTTGTACAATTCGAATTCGGACAAATACGGACCTATTCGATCGAAAACTGACCTATTCGGCCAAAAAAAACAACTTAATTTCGGTTGATCTTTTTGAATTTATCCCTTGATAAATATGCCCATTATATTAGTTATCAGTATATTTGTATGTCAACTATATGTTTTGATGTCTATTACACAGTGGTGTGGAATATGTTGGTGCTTTCTATATAAATAGATCGTAAGAGGTACAGTAGATAAATGAAAGATAATATAGTGAATAAAGTACCCCCTCTTGTAAAATATAAGGATATTATAAGTTACCGAGGAGTTTCATGACCATATAAAAACACGAGGCAACTTTTAATATCCTCATATTTTACAACTGGGGGTACTTTATTTATTATAATACACAAGTTTCAGTGAGTCATGTGACAGAAATTACATCAGAACTCACCATTTATAACTGACATCAGAACTCACCTTTTATAAGGATATAACTTACAAGATATTCATGGCTTTTGTGTATTATATATAGATAAATGATAAATGCATTAATTACAGAATTATTGGAAATTAGATTGTCTGTGACCCCAAAATATTGTTGAGGTACAGTATGGTATAGTTTGATGCAGACTATTGGCCACTAGTGGGGTTTATGTCAGGTTTGCACAAATATGTGAAAATTGAAAGGAACATGTAGAAATGTGGGTCAATGCAGAATGACCAGAGAAAGTTGGAAGCCTAAACCTAGACTACATCACAAGTATTCTGCATTAACAGCTGCCTGACATTTTCTGCAAGTTAAGAGCTTCTTGTAAGGAGCTCTCCGATAGGTCAACACTCGCTTAATGTTTTGCAAGCCATTACAGTCGGAACTCCAGCAACGTAATACAATTGCAGTGCAGCTGCTCACAGCGAGAGGCAAAGGTCAGGGCGCTGTGTATATAAGCAAGCTGTGAAGGGGACAGCAGCCCAAATCTCACCCTCTTGCATTTTAAAAGCCAACACAAGCAGAAACAAACAGCAACGCACCTCCTTTTTTTTATCTTTGTATAAACACTGAAACGCATGGAGAGATTTGCTTTTTCTAATTTGATTCCTATTGCTTCAGCCTAATCCAAAGCCTTCGGATCCTGGACCAAGTTCAGAAGAGCTGATTCTGGAAGTGCTAGTGTTTATTGGAAAATTGCATCTTGCCCAGTAAACGCTGATAGAGAAAGTAGTGAGGTCTATTAGAAGAACTGCAGAAGACACTATTAAGCGTGAATTAAATGACTGAACAGATGGTGCTTGGCAATATAATTTACTGTACACTAAGGGGATTTTTTTTTTGTTTTTTTCTGTTAAATGCAAGGACTGTCCCTGCTGGATTGGCAAATGCAATTTCCTCACCTAGTAGGGACCTTACCAGGAATACATTTTAAAAAGGCCAAGTAACAAAAGATCAAAGTGGAAACATGTTTTATTAAGCAGGCATCCAGGATTGAAAGCTTTTTCCAGCACTATGAGATCCTTCACTTTAAATAAAAGCAAATTCTTTATTTTTTTCCAGTCCTCTATCCCATGGGTCATTATGTCACTAAGCCCATTTCTTACTTTTACTCATATAAAAACTTTTTGTAGATCATTAAATCAGTTTTTTAAAATAATTGATCCTGAAGACTTTCTTAATGGGAAACTTTACCCTCCAATATCGCAGGCTTCTGTAAATGTATATCACATAAAAAAGCTCATATGTAAAACACTGGGGCCATTTGCAGAGACCCTGGACGCAAGAGCACAACTGTGAGTGATGTCACTTCCACCAAACATGACGTCACTTCCACCACAATGCACCAGACGACCCATCTGAATTATATATAGGTGGTGAATATGAGGCTGGAGGGGCAGACACCTTCGTGCTATCCCCTACCCACCCCTCAGTATTACAGTACTGCTGAACGCAAGAAGTTCTACATTCATCTGTGGAATACATGTCTCTGCATTTCATTTGGGAGTGCAGAGACCTACTGCACTTGATCATTGACCCCTACTGTTTCATAAAAATAAAATTTGAAAAAAATTTACGCCAATACCTTGTCTGCTGCAAATGGGGGGAGGGCCACTGGTCACTGAGGAAGGGCCATGCAGCCCCAAAACGTTTGATCACTTTGAAGTGTCATGAGCACCATGGAATAAAGATTGGGAACCCCCATTTGCTGCAGATAAGGTATTGGCGTAAATTTTATTCAAACTGTATATTCCTGGCGAGTGGCTAGGCCAGGGCCTCTACCTTATCCCCTAATTGGACTTTCATATAAATAAAGCCTGTTTAATGAATTATATTTTTCTAGTTGTATGTGCCGTTGAATAATCCCATATAGGAAGCTGCCATTTTAAGTATGTTCCACATATGAGGTACTGTGCTCACACAAAAACCGAGGGCAGACATACATGTTTGGTTACATCATCCACTGAATGTACAGAGCTATGTCTTTCACTCCTTCACCTCTTCCTGTTACAGTCAGAACCTGCCTTATTTCCTGTCATAAGATCAGCGAGTGACACACCAGGCATCACAAAATGGTGGCTCAAAGGAAAAGATGCAAAAGGGCAATATTTACTAACTGCTCATATGCTTGAAGTGGAAATTGGGCAACACACAATCACATATTAAGAGATCCGCGACACTCACTCGCGCTCGTGTGTGCCCCAGCACAGGGGTCCCCAAATGCCAGGCCACGGACAGTCTCAAACTGGGCTTCCGTGACTAGAGACAAATTAACGAATTGGACGCCAGCATGACAGAATTTGACACCGACCCCCCCGGTCCTTGCAAAAAAATTTGGATCTACACCCGTCCCAAAAAGGTTTGGGACCGCTGCCCCAGTATATATATATATATATATATATATATATATATATATATATATATATATATATATATAGTCATATACAGATATTTATACAAATGTGGTGTTACATGGCAGTCAAACATCTTCATGGCTGACAAATATACAAAGAATATAAGCATTCAGCACCCAAACATACTTGCATGCAAATGTAAATGCACTTTTATTTCAGGTGCTGCTATTTTGATCATAATTATAGCAATCATTATGCACTAATATTAGGACGAATCTCCTTTGAGATATTCTAATTTGCATAAATGCTCTGCGCTAATAAAAAATTAGATGATTAGTTATACCAATGGGAATATTTTCATTGCAAGTAAAACCTCACCTCACAGGAATTATAAATGCCTCTTTCTCATATTGCTCATAAAACTTCCTTTCCCCACAACGTATGTGCTGCATCCCCAATTGGGTGTCCTAGACATCCCTAATACTGCACGACTGCCTTTCCCTCTGCCTCTTCTTTGACCTTTCCCAAGCACAGTTCTTTGCATTATCCTCTCTCCAGATGTTCTCTACTTTTTATTTGACATGTGTCAAAATATTTCAGCTTTTTGACCTTCCCCAAGGATGAACATTCAGACAATTTTCTTGTCATTTTCTAGAATGATATGAACCCCCTGTACGTCTGAGGATACTGGTTGTGAAACCAGGAAATACTAGGCTGGGGAACTGAGTAGGCAAGTATTTTGTGGTATCACATGGTACAACTCATGTAGCAGTGAAATGAAAAATGTTCTATTTAAAATTACATTTACAAAAATGAAGATTATTTTTATGGCTAGAAACATTAATTTTTTAAAGGGAATGTAACACTGAAGGATCATGATGGAATAATAACATTATTATGTGGGCGCTGCATGGAAACAGAAGAAAAGATTTCTAAAATGTATAGGTACATAACTGTGACACTGAGTAGTCAGCTTAGTTTGCCACTTCTTGCTGTATAGGCAAATAATACCCCAGTGCAACTCCACTGATCTACTACTTAATCCAAAAACATTTTATACAGATATGGGGTCTCCAATTCAGCAGACAATACAATATAAAACCTGTTTAACATCTCATTCCAACATCTCAGTCAAGGGTATTTAAAAGTCCCCCCTCCCATTTCCGCTAGATATTGGCTGAATACTTTCCCATTCAGCTGCAAGAGCAGTGGGTTAGGTTGGCCACTGACGTTGGGGATCAGTCGAGCCAGTGTTTCAGTTTGGTTGACTCTGTACAAGCCAGTCAAGTTCTTCAACCTCCATCTATGCAAACGTATTCCATTCACTTTAAGCATGGGATGGTATTGTGCTGAACCAGGAAAGTTTCAAAAATACAGTGTTTTTCTAAATTAATCTATTTTTATAAGCAGGTAAATAGTTGATGAACACCTGATAGTACCTGAATATAACACTATAATTTGATGTTGAGGCTTTTTGAGCAGTTATTGTCTCAGTTGACACTGCCAAAATTGTATAGGTATATAATCCAAAGTAAACACTTGCTGGGGCTTCTCAATTATTTCTGATGGAATAAAAAACTTTTATAAAGCTTGCCACAATGCTAGCTATCCTGCCCTCTATCACCCTTCTGCAAAATGTAATCCTTAAAATGCTTTCATGGTAACCTTATACATGGCAAGCACCGATAACATCTTCAGGCCCCCGTGACAGTCAGGAACTTGCAAGCATGGAGTTAATAATGGAAACTTTCAAAAAAAAATGAAGCTGGCAGAAAAAGACGAGGAACTGAATAAAAGAAGCCGGTGTGGCTCTAATTGGGACCATGTGAGCTTCCTTAGAGAAGGATTAGGAGCAAGAGACAGGCCTCGCCCGCGAAGATTAGTTTCAATTAGATGGGCTGGAGGCGAAAGTCAGGACTTGGTGAAAGATTAAAACAAGAAGGCAGGAACTTTCCAATACTTTCGCTTTGGGCTTATACCAAGAGTCCTGTTGAAAGCAGTGCTAATTCAAGGCCTTTTTAATCATTATAAATGCTAATGATTTTTGTTTTTTAGCATTGTATTTGCCAGCAATTTTAATTTTAGATAAGAAATGTTGCAGAGATCATTGCATTCATATGACTCCCTTAAGCTATTGTGTAGATTTTTTCAGATCCAACAGTTCAAGTGAATAATAGTGTTTCATTTAAGCACTACATTTTGTGGTCTATCAATACATATTATTTACAGAAAAAGAGGCGCCTCATTTTATTTTAAGGTTTTTGAGTTTAGATTTTTATTCAGCAACTCTCCATTTTGCAATTTCAGCAATCTAGTTGCCAAGGGTCCAAAATACCCTAGCAACCATGCATTTTTAATAAGAGACTGCAATATGAGTAGGAGAGGGTCTGAATAGAAAGATGAGCAATACAAAGTAGCAATAACAAAACATTAGTTTCTTTAGATGGGGTCAGTGACCCACCTTCTCCTTTCAAAGCTGGAAAGAGTTAGAAAAAGAAGGCAAATAATTCCTATAAATAAGAAAAAATAAAGGCCAATTGAAACTTGCTTAGATTTTGTCATTCTATAACATACTAAAAGTTAACTTAAAGGTGAACCAACCCAGTAAGCAATTGATGTCAAACTATCTGGACTATTATATTGCTTATCTATTAGATTCCAAGCATCACAACACATCTCGAAAGGGGGTGTAAATGAAGGTGTTCAGAATGGACAAAGTCAGATATTAAAACAGGTAAATATTAATAGAGGAAAAAATATTCTATTTTACCCTAATAGTGGTCATGTACCAAAATGTTAATAATTTGCGCAGCCTAAAAGTGCCAGCAAGTAATAAGGTGCCTAGGTTAGGAGACACCAAGGACTAGCAACCTATATAAGCCAATCAGCTGGTTGTATTTGGTGGGCATCTGAACAGGAAATAGAGGCTCTAGGTAACTTCAGCATGCACAATGTATTCTTATTGGAATTTAGACAGCCCCATGTACTAGGTTGGTGTTAACTAGGCTGCATACATCCCTATTGGTAGCGAAACAATCCTATTGAGTTTAGTTTATAGTTTTTTAGTAGCTTTAAGGTACGGTACTTCAAACTACATCTACTGTATCTATCTATCCTTTTATCCACCCACCAACCCTTCCCCCCCTCCATATATATCTATCCATCCATCCATTTGTCTGTCTGTCTATCATCATCTCTGTCTATCATTCTATTGCCTACCATACACCCACCAACCCATCCATCCATACACCCACCCACCCACCAACCAACCAACCCATCCATCTGTCTGTCTGTCTATCTATCCATACATGTCTGTGTATCTATCATCATCTCTGTCTATCATTCTATTGCCTACCATACACCCACCAGTTAAATAGACTTAAAGATAAACTTACACCCTGTGCAATTATAGTAGTCGGATGTGCAACATAACAGAGGATTCCACCCCCAAAATGTTAGAGATAATTTTACTGTTATTACTGTTATTGTAATAAAAGCTAAATCACATCAAAAATTAAATTTTTTTGAGGGGAGTGCAGAGGTGCTGGTGGTTGAAGGGAGAGATCGCTACCCGAAAAACAGGAGAACAGAAACACATTTATCTAGATTTAACAAGATCTAAGAGACACTGAAACCGGTGGGGAGTGAGAGAGAGACTCAGTTTGGTGGAACTTTTGTTGCAGGAGGCACATGCATTTTTAAAATAATCTCATACACCCACCAACCCATCCATCCATCTATCTGTCTGTCTATCCATATCTGTCTATCTATTATCTCTGTCTTTCATTCTGCCTTTCTGGAAAGACATAACTGAAAATGACAATTTTGGAATAAAACTGTAGAAAATGGAATGCTCTTTTAATTTAACTTATACTTGAAAGATGCCAAGAATAACATCTTTGAAACTACTGTATAATTCCTTCATTGTCTATTTCTCCATTACGAATCCTAGCGTTCAAATCTTGCAGTAACTACCTTTCTGTGAGGTTGATTCTTTTAAGTGCAGTAAAATAAATGGATTTTTAGTATTTTAAAGACTGTGTAGAAATCATTAAGAAGTGGTTTCCCTTTCATCCGAAAATGCTATTACACAAATTGAAGTTTATGTTATTTTGGCTATTTTCCACAATCCCAGACAGAACAGGAAACAGCATGATTTATAAATATGGGCTCCCATTTGTGTTATAGCAAAATTTCATGTTTGAAAAACAGTTACATACTGTAGGAGTTGAGTTAAGTAGGAAATGAATAAACATAGTTGTCAATTCTGTTGATTTCTGCTGAACTTATGAAACAAAAAACACATATTTGGTAAAGTAATGTTTTTCTTAATAAAAGCATATAAATATATAATAATCAAACGGCAGGGCTTCTGATTGGAGGGTAGGATGTCACCTGTAACTGAACTGAAATAAAGATAGTATTGTCGTAGGTGGCTGCTACTTGCAGATTTAGCAGTACAGGTATGGAACCTGTAATTGAGAATGCTTGGAACACGGGGGTCTTTCCATAATTTGGATCTTTATACTGTATCTTAAGTCTACTAAAAAAAAACATTTTATCATTAATTAAACCCATTGTAAATGTTTGCCTTCGGTAAGGATTATTTATATCTTAGGTGGGATGAAGTACAATGTATTGTTTTATTAACAAGAGAATAACGAAATCATTTTTGAATAGCTGAATGATTTGATCAAAATGCAGTCTATAATATATAAAATATAATGGAATCTATATGTCCATAATTCAGAGTTTTCTGGACAATGGGTTTCCGGATCCAATACCTGTATATCTTTACTAATAAGTACTGATTCTTTTGTTTGTTTGGAGCTTTGATTAAAATTCAGGCTTCTTATAGATAAGATTATTAAATTATAGATATTTTTTATAGAAAAAATAATTCTGCTACCTCTCAAGAAATGGAACAGGAGAGTATTCGTGTTAGGTCAGTGGGCTGTTTCTTCTTAGGTGGTGAAATACATTGGATTACCCATAGATAAAACAGATTAACTAAAATAGAATATCCTATATTATAGGTACAGGTATAGGATCCCTTATCCGGAAACCCGATATCCAGAAAGCTCAGAATTACAAAATGGCTGTCTCCCATAGACTCCATTTTATCCAAATAATCCAAATTTTTAAAAACCATTTCCTTTTTCTCTGTAATAATAAAACAGTAGCTTGTACTTGATCCCAACTAAGATATAATTAATCCTTATTGGAAGCTAAACCAGCCTATTGCTTTTATTTAACTTTTAAATGGATTTCTAGTAGACTTAAGGCATGAAGACCCAAATTACGGAAAGATCCGTTATCTGGAAAACCCCAGGTCCCGAGCATTCTGGATAACAGGTCCCATACCTGTATACTAAATTATTTGTCAATTCTATTTTATTTTGGTGGATTTGTCGGATGCAATGCTATCTATTTTGTCATCTTTCATACAAATCAGTTTCTGGTTTCTATGGTAAGTAAGACTAAAGCAAACAGATTAAGGGTAGGACTCCAGGAGCGATTTTGACGCGATCCGACGCGCTGCGACAAAACGCATTCGACAAAAATAAGGTAAGAGATAGAATTGTCGCATGGTGTCGCAGCGTTGATCCGACTGTCGGATGCAGACGCTGTGTGCTGCGTCTGCATCCGACAGTCGTGTCGCGTTGGATCGCGACAAAATCGATGGTGGAGTCGTACACTAAATGTTTAATTCACTATATAATGAATGTGAATATAACCAGTTGTAAATTGCATTTGGATGCAAACAACAATATACTAAAAGTTCACTTTAAGTTGAACTTTCCCTTTAAGTCCCTTAGTTAGCAGAAAGGGTGGTTTCTTGCTACATATTTCAGCCAATGGGGAAGCCTCCAAAATATTTTCTGCTGCATCCCATTGACTTTAATGTGAAATGCCTGACAGCAGTAATGCAGATATGGACTATTAAAACAATAAAATACCCTTTTCCTTCGAATGCCACTCTCTTGATAAGGCATCTTTGTCTATTACACTGGTGGTATATTGAGGGCACTGTGATAAAATATTAATGATGAAATAAAGTAACAAGTATAAACTTAGTGATAAATATATAAACACACACACACACACACACACACACACATATATATATATATATATATATATATATATATATATATATATACTATATTTTATGTTGACCAAGCACATTAAAACATTAAAAGTATTTAAAGAAGTTTAATTTTTTGACCAAAATATTGCAATATTCTAATTAAGATGCAGTGAGGGTATAGAACTGTAATAGATATTTTCTGAGAAAATAAGGCTTATATAGCTGTTGTGGTATGTTATATATCTTTTTATTATGTTTTTTTTATATTAAATAGCAGATGCAGAGCAGATAAACTTTGTCTACTCTTTCCCAATCTTTTTGCATTTTTTACAAACCATACTTAAAGAGAACTAGAGCTTAACAAGTCTTAAGGATAGGTTTATGTTTGCATATGTATATG
This sequence comes from Xenopus laevis, assembly GCF_017654675.1. NCBI lineage: Eukaryota > Metazoa > Chordata > Amphibia > Anura > Pipidae > Xenopus > Xenopus laevis. Next base: position 107,309,996 of record NC_054383.1, on the reverse strand, counting down.
TTTTTTTGAATAAATAAAAAACTCCTCATTCTATCTTTTATTTTCAGAGTCTGCCAAATTTCTTTGATTTTTATTTATATTACAACTCCCATTGACTTCTACATGAACCAGCTCGCCAGCTTTTAGATACAGACTACGTTTTTGAGGTTTTTTTGTGCTTAATAAATCGCTTTCGGAAACTCACATTTGAATGCTTAATTTTTTAATTAAAAAAAAACTTGATTCCTGGTAAAAAATAAAACTCAAATTTTGATAAAAATGCCAATTAATGTACAAATGCATTATCTTATATTGTAGGTTTCTGTCCTAGATCAAGGCCACCACCATCCTTTAACAATAAACATATGCCCCAGTTGCTCCTCATCTGCTTCTCTGCTGTTGACAGCCCATGCTTTGGGCTAATATCTGCCTGAGCTGACTTAAATATACTGCATAACTGTACAATATAAAAGTAATTAGTAATTAATTCAGATGCATGCTACATATTAGCATAGAAACGGTCATATTCTACATTAGAATTGATTACTAATCAGCCCTTTTGCATCAGCTCCTTTCACAAATGTATCTTTGGCTTTTACTAATGTTTTAAATGTTTATGATAAATATTAGGCTTCTTAACAGCAACCCAGAACCCACGGAGCATGTGCAGTGTCATTGACACTCAAAAGATGGTCTGAAAAATTAGAGGATGGGGAACCAATGTAGATAACTTTTACAGCAAGGATCATACGGTCTTAAAGGAGGATAGGTTAAAACTAAGTAAGCCTTATCAGAAAGGTCCACCTAAATATACCAGTAAACTCTCAAAGTAATGCTGCTCTGAGTCCCATGTCAAAAGAAACACTGCATTTCCTTCCTTCTATAGTGTACATATGGGCTTCTGTATCAGACTTCCTGCCCCAGACGTGAGCATGCTCAGTTTGCTCGTTTTACGACCCCCCTCCCTTCTCTGCTGTTATCTGAGCCCAGAGCTATAACTGAGCAGGGAGAGACTCAGGCATGAAGTGATGTCATACCAAGCTAATACTGCAGCTACTATCCTAAACAAACAGAGAGCTTCTAGAGCTTTTTACTCAGGTACGGTAAAACATTCTACAAAATAAATATAGCATTCTAGCTTGCTCTATTGCAGCTAATCTATTGGCAATAAAATGCCTCCTTAGCTTTATTTCTCCTTTAAAGCTTTATAATCTATTTGTGATGGTATGGTAAAATCAATATATAAAATGCATACATTTTTGCCTTAAGCTTTTTTATTATTTATTAGTGCGATGTGACCAAAGTTATTTCAGAAAATGGAAAAATGGCTTAATCTCAGCATTTTCACACCACTGTACTATACATGATGCTACAGTACACAGTGCTAGCAAGTGCATACTATGCATAGACAAAAGGCTGTAAAAGCCTCCTACTATCCAAGCAAGCCAACAAAGTGACTATGCAACTGTTGCCGCATTTTGGACACAGTGATGACATCCAGCCATCTGCTCAAGATCTCAAAAACGGTTTGTGTGGTTAGTAAACACGGTCACTGTACGCGTTACAAATAAATGCATTCAGTTCTCCAGCGAAAGAATAATGAAGAGCATATGCCTGTTTAAAGGGGGGAGAAATGACAAACTGAATCATGTCTTGTTTGACAAAACATTCAGGGGCAACAGATCTGTACTTGTACTTTCTACAGTCATGATGAGTACAGAGGAACTCTCATCAATGCCTAAATGCACACAGGACAAAGACTTGCTTCATTCTCCATCCTCAGGTTCAGTGTTATGATTGGCAATAGTCAGCAGCTTCTTGCAGATTGGACAACTGCTCTTGTTTATTTATGTTATACAATTCTTACCGTGGACTGTATTAGCTGGAAGACTCAATGGTTGTCTATTCAGAGAACTGCATGTTTGTTCATAGAGAATGCGTGTTTTCTAAACTGTCTTTATAAAGTCAAGATAAAGTCATTTATTTGAGATTCAAGTGTTTTCTGTCGATCATTTTGACATGATTTATAAATATACTGTATATCTACAGAAAGAACAAGACAGAAAGGTTAAGTTATGGATTCCTTCTATAACGTTCTGTTTTATTCTCATGAAAATTTTAGCAAACATTTATCCTAAAAGGAGAAGGAAACCCTTTTGCAGGGACTACGTTTTACCTGCAACTTACTTGCTGCTTTCAAGGTTAAAACTCCCAAACACGGTTGCCCTTTAATTGGCCACCACTGGGATCACCCGACTATAGCGGGAAAGGGTGGGAGCTACAACATGGAGCTGGCCACTGTATCAACTATAACAGACAATGGAAAGTTATGCTCACCACTAAAATAAAGTGGGGGTGCAATGAGGCTTTCACACAGACAAATACACAGACCCCCATTTGAAAGCTAGAAACAGTCAGAAGAAGAAGGCAAAACATTTAAAAACTATAAAAATGAAAAAATGAAGGCCAGTTGAAAAGTTGCTTAGAATAAGCCATTCTATAACACAGTAATAGTTAACTTTAAGGTAAACCACCCCTTTAATTACCTTATGAAAGAACTGGGAGACCTAAATGCATGTGTTTATATTTTCTGTGATATTCAGCACAAGGTATATAAAATAACAAGATCACAGGTATATACAAGTATTGTTGTATCAGCTATTAATTCATAGTTCTAAGAACATCTATAAATGACCTTTTGGAAGTATCTAGGAGAGCATTTCCCCAATCCTCACCCTAATTGGGCTTCAATTGGCCACCTCAAGCCATTGCTCAGGGCTAACCCAAATAGATGTTTCATTATGATAGCCATTGAGCTTCAAATAAAATAAAGCACCATGGGAAGGAGTGTACATTTATCAAATTCATATACTGTAGCTAGAGCAGGACATGTGCAAACCAATAACACTATACAATGTGCGACAACAATTACAACACATCAATTATGTTTTATGCAGCATGTGTCAAAACTGTGACTAATCTACATTAATTACATTACACATTTGGCTTGCTGCTAAAATTGTCATGTTTAGGGGGCAGATGTATTAAGGGTCGAATATCGAGGGTTAATTAACCCTCGATATTCGACTGGCGATTAAAATCCTTCGTCTTCGAATATCGAAGTCAAAGGATTTTGCTCAATCCGTTCAATCGAAGGAATAATCGTTCGATCGAACAATAAAATCCTTCGAATCGAAGGATTTTAATTAATCGGTCGAAGGATTATCCTTCGATCAGAAAAAACTTGGAAAGCCTATGGGGACCTTCCCCATAGGCTAACATTGACTTCGGTAGCTTTTAGGTGGCGAACTAGGGGGTTGAAGTTTCTTCTTAAAGAGACAGTACTCCGACTATCGAATGGTCGAATAGTCGAACGATTTTTAGTTCGAATCGTTCGGTCGACTATCGGTCGAAGTAGCCAATTTGATGGTCGAAGTAGCCAAAAAAATACTTCGAATTTCGAAGTATTTTTTATTCTATTCCTTCACTCGAACTTAGTGAATGGGCCCCTAGATATTTCATGTTTAGGTCTGAATTGCACAGAACCCGGCATGACTATTTTTTGCAAAAACTGAATGAACTGATTTATGCAGAAATCGTCTGAAATTTGAAAGATATTAAAAACAGGCACCGGGCAACATAACTTATAAGGCAACAAGCCCCGAATAAAGTTCATATCAGGTCAGCTGCTATTTAATTTTGTGGGTCCTGGCATAAGAAATGTAATTGTTGTTACTCAGCTATTTGTTTAGGCCACATGATGACAGCCATTTTATCTTTTACGCTGAGTTAGGGCTCTTACACACGGCCGTTCCGACCTGCGCTCCCCTGCGTTCCGTTTGTTGGCGTTCAGCCGCAGGGGAGCGCAGGAATAGACGCAAGTAATGATTTGAAATGGGGCTGTACTCACTCAGGCGCGTGTAGGCGCCGAACGCAGGAAAAATGCAGCATGTTGCGTCTGAACCTGCGTTCGGCGCCTACACGCGCCTGAGTGAGTACAGCCCCATTTCAAATCATTACTTGCGTCTATTCCTGCGCTCCCCTGCGGCTGAACGCCAACAAACGGAACGCAGGGGAGCGCAGGTCGGAACGGCCGTGTGTAAGAGCCCTAAAAGTGTTTCAGGAAACATTAAAAACAAGAAAGGAATGACTAAGAACAAGAGTGGTGAGGTTCATTATTCCTATGACATTTTTGAAAAGGCAATGCTTCTTTCAATCTTATGCTTAGCACAAAAAAAATCATTATTTTCTCAAATTATAAAGGGTTTGGCATAACTGAAAAATATGGAGACAAAAGGGCTTATTTACTGACACAAACGCATTGTGCTAGCTGCAGAAATGCATACAATTTCTCTTTAATCACATTGCAATGTTGTGATGCAATTAGCTTGCAATTTGTAGATGCACATTTATGTTTGAATTGGTCAATTGCATGCAGGTAGCTATGTGTGGAGACATAAACGTAGGGTGTGATTATTAGATCAGCTGCATAGGAGCAACAAGGTAAAGGAACTTTGAAAGTAACAGGTCTAAATTCCAGGGCTCCCATGCATTCATGTTTTTTGCATGCACGTTATCAAAGCAAGCTGATCTGGCAAAATGGAATGTGTTTAATCATCCTATGTGAATGTATGCAGAGCTCTTTAATGAAATACATTGCACCACTTATTATATGTGAGACTCACATTACACTGCACTAAATGAATGTTACATTTTACATGTATTGAATAGAATTACAGGTATAGGATCCCTTATCCGGAAACCCGATATCCAGAAAGCTCCAAATTACGGAATGGCTGTCTCCCATAGACTCCATTTTATCCAAATAATACAAATTCTTAAAAATGATTTCCTTTTTCTCTGTAATAATAAAACTAGCTTGTACTTGATCCCAACTAAGATATAATTAATCCTTATTGGAAGCAAAACCAGCCTTTTGGGGTTATTTAATGTTTAAATGAATTTCTAGTAGACTTAAGGCATGAAGACCCAAATTACGGAAAGATCCGTTATCTGGAAAACCCCAGGTCCCGAGCATTCTGGATAACGGGTCCCATACCTGTACTATTACTAGTTTGGCCCTACATTTTGTCTTGAAGTACATTGTCTTAATTAGATGCTTATATTGATTGCTGATTGGTTTCTATGTGCAATACCATTTGTTCAATTTAGAAGCTGTGCTAGCATATAAGCCCCACAGTCTGTTTCCATATGGTAAACAATGATTTTATTGCAGCTTTCCAGATTTAAATAGATGTTTTCTGATTATTGGGATCCTGCTTACTCTAGTATCTGAAAGAAGCCTGAATAAAAAGTAATAAAAATGAAGACAGAAAAATTTAGTCTTGTGGGCATATTCAACAACCGGTGACCTGGCGAAGGCAAGTCTTGTGTAAGAGGTAACGTTCAGTAAAATCTGCATTTTAGTGACTTTACGTAACGTCAGAGCGAATTGACGCCTGCCGATAAGAGTGCGAATGAGCGCTAGCACCTATATCTTTCGCTAGCAAATTGGCGCCTGCGCCGTTAGTAAATCTGCAATGTCCCTGGCGATTATTTTGCCACTTCGCCCTTTAGTAAATCTGTCCCTTAGAATGAATCTGTGTTGTGTATACCAGCAAAATAGTATGTCAGATAATACAAAACCCTCCAATATCCTGACAATATTTAAAACCACCCCGATCTCAAGCTTACTGTTCCCCAAAGCTCCAGACACAAATCACCATCACACTGCATCCTCAATTCCAGCCGGAGCTCTTTCATCATGGAGTTGTAAGTTCTCCCTGTGCTTGTGTGGGTTTCCTCCCATGCTCCAAAAACATACAGGCAGGTAAACTTGCTCCTAAAAAAAAAGACAACCATAACAGGGACCTTTGATTATTATTATTATTATTATTATTATTATTAACAGGTACACTATTTATAAAGCATCAACATATTCTGCATGTGTTTTACAAAGGGCATAGAGGGCCCTGCTCAATAGAGCTGACAATCTAACACCTTAGACTGGAAGCTACACAGGGGCAGGGACTAATGAGTATGATGCATAATCTTTGTTCAGTGTAGAATATATAGAATAATAACCTTATATTCAGTCAAATACAACAAGCCTCTCTCCTTTATTAGCACATCTGAAGCATGAGAAATCCAGCTCTTTCTGGTGTCTTGGCCATATAATTTGCTTTGCTGTACAGTGAATGCCTCAGATCTCCAGCATCATGTTGTGGTTAGTTTATACATGGGCTGTGACAGATTGCTGAAGAACTGTGTTTATTTTGACTTTTTAAACTGACACTTTTAATCATGGTAATTCACCTGAAGTATACCAACCATCATTCTATTTATTTTAAAATATTTTTGCTAGGTAATACAATCTGGGCCATCTCTGTGTCTTGTTTACAAGGAGACCCAAGTGGTAACATCTGCCCAATGTAAAAGCATGACGAGTTAACAGTGTTACTCCTTAATTCGATGTTAGCTTAGATTTGGCGGGTCCTAAGGGCTGGAAAAAAAAGTTAAACAGTAACATATCATCAGGGAAACATTCAAGGTAAAAAACTTTAAATTATTGCACTCTGAGCAGTAAAAACTTGTACCAAAGTATATGACTCTATGACTATGATCTGCTTCTTGAATATTAATTGCCTGGTGGAGCTGGTGGAGGATACGGAGAGGAAATTGGACATCCATACTTATGTTCTTCATGTGTTTTGCCTTATTATCACTGAACATGGCACTGTATTTACTATTCCAAAAATTCACTGGCACTCACGACTGCTCCCTTTATCAAGCATGATGCTTGATAAAGGGGTATAACCCCAAAACGTTTCACAAACTGCAAAAATAAACCTCCAAGGGGTTTTCCCTGCTTGAACCAGCCGTGGGTGCCAGTGAATTTTTGGAACTGTCTGTTTGGGAGGGTGCCAATCCCTCCATGAACCAGGCGTTATCCTTAGAAGGCCAGGGTGTGCGAGCCGGCCATACATTACTGTATTTACTATGTCATTGTTCTGGTGTTGCCGCTACTGTGTTGTCTTGTGGGGCATATACAAGCAGATTGGAACATATAGGGCCAAAGACACCTAAGGACTAGAACAAATGTTTGGCTTCTGTCTCCTCTAAACCATATGGGGATACTTACCCAGCCTTTCTAATTTTAACATCTTTAAACCTGCATATGAACATTCCAGGCTATAATGTTCATTACCCATAATGCATAGCACACCAATATGTCTCATATCAACAGTGCCTCAGCATACAATGCCCAGTTTAAATTCAACAGCTACCCTGTGTCAATAATTATCTGCATGATATCCCTCCATAACTATAATTAATATCAATTCATTACACAGTCACCTGTTCATACCCATACCCATACCTGTTCATACCCATACTACAGATAAATTCCACCCCATTTTCATTTCCCAAATAGGCAACTATTCACCCCATGCCCTTCACACTGCCTCTTCTCCATTGGTATCTGGATAAGAAGTGGCCATGATAGTTACTGTATGCCAGGGGTTATTTAAACCTTCAGTGAGCTTTTATTACATATATACCTGGCCTCTAGATATAATTAAGGCATGTTTCTCTGTGATTAGTTAGCTGAAATGTGGGGCTCATGATGAACAGTTTCAGAGTAGTGTCAAACATGCAATGGGATCATTGTACGAGTACAGGATTTATTATTTGTAATGCTTCAGACCTAGGGGTTGTTAGTTAATGGACCAGATTCAATTCAGTGAGAAAAAGTTATCTCATGGTTTATCACATGAAACCTCATGGACGAGACGCAATTCAAGCAGAAAAAAACGTTTCTCCTAATAAACAGTGAGATATGGTTTTTGTAATTAAATTGAATCTTGCCCGTGAATTTTCACGTGATAAACCTTTTTCCTCACTGAATTGTATTTGGTCCAGTGAGTCTCTCCGTGTTTTGGAACTCCATATCTTAAATCTGCTAAAAACATTTAAACATTAAATAAATCAAATAGGACTGTCTTGCCACCAATATGGATTTATACAGTGTAGTTGGGTTTTAGTACAAGGCGCTATTTTATTATTACAGAGAAAAATAAATGTTTTTTTTTAAAAAATTATAATTATTTGTTTAAAATGATCTGTATGGGAGATGGACTTCCCATAATTAAGAGCTTTCTGGATAAAGAATCTCATACCTTTACTACAGTGACAATGCTTACAGGAAGGTGGGAAGAAATGTCATAGCTAGATTTTATGAAGTTGCGTATGAGTATTATTCTATACACTATGGGCTCCCTACATGCACGCACAAGCGATATTTGGTGCATGTATGGTGGGAGATGATATCGGTAAAAGACTTGGATTTTAGTCGTCTCATTGATCGGCCAAGATGGAAAATGTCACCTGAACATTGGAAAATTGATAGAGGTGGAATTCTATTGTTTCTACCTGTGTATCTGACAATTCAGCTCTTAACGATTGTAATACGAACGAAAGAACGGCCGATGGTCACAGGAAAGATTGTAAGTGTAACGTGTATGGCCACTTTAAAGGAGAACTAAACCCTTAAAATGAATATGGCTAAAAATGCCACGTTTATATACTGAATTAATTGCACCAACCTAAAGTTTCAGCTTCGCAATAACAGCAATGATCCAGGACTGCAAACTTGTCACAGGGGGTCACCATCTTGGAAAGTGTCTCTGAGCAGCTGTTGAGAAGCTAAGCTTAGGGATTGTTGCTAATTATCAAGCAGAAAATGAGGTTGGTCTGTAATATAAGATAATGCTACAAGGCTGATTATTAAATTCTGAGGCTAGTTGCACTGGTTTCTGTACTGCCATGTAGTAATTATGTGTATTAATTACTTACTATACATATAGTACTGTATATTTTGAGCGGGCAACTCCGTAAGTGACAGCAGCACAGAACATGTGCAATCAGCTACTTGGGCATCTTTGGAGACACAGATCTTTACTGCTAAAGGGTTGTGGTTGCCTTGGATTGGTACAGAAGCCCAAAACATAATGTACAACTTCTTGGTTAAGTTTTAGTTCTCCTTTAAGCCACAAACCCCAAATTACAAGTTGGACCCCATGACAATGAAATCAATGTTAATATTTAGGAAACACACTTGTTGTAGTTACTCCTAATGATATCACAGATACAGTGGCTCTGTTACACTACAATTTTTGTTCCTAAAATTGGCAAGCAACCATCCACATCAATACAAACCCCAATATAATGGTTTGATGATAATTTTAAAGGATATTTACTATTTTTTTTTTATTTTATTAAACTGTTCAGTAGGATATTGTATCTTGACTCATCCAAATATTAGACACCTGATACATTTCATAGACACAGCACCTGTGAATGCAGCTTCAGTATGGAGCTTTCTTTACTGTACCACATTCTTAAACAAGAATCCAGTAAGTTTTTCCATCTGAAAGGTTACGTCACACAACTGCCATTTGCAGTCTGAAAAGCCCAGCTTGTCATTTCATTTAAAAGGCACTGATCTCTCTTTCTAAAAACCAATCCGCCCTCATTATCTGTGTAAAGGAAAAATGTTTCTGTGTATGCAGAGCAATGCTTCAGAAAAATACCAAATGCTTCAACATGTGAAGGTTATATATCACAAAACAAGTTGAACATGACAGCTAAAATGTATTAAATAACTGTTATTCTTAGGAATAGAGGGACCATTATAGTGCAGGCATCAAAAGTACTTGAATGCAATTTAAGGCAGGATTCACTGGGGTCAAAATGTCTGTAATGATTTTTCAGGCTTCATATCTGTGTGTAATGCACTTTGAAAGTACTTCTCACACGTTGGAAGAGCTTCTCACACTGGCAAATACCAGCCGGACACTCAGGGCTCATGCAGGGCTCGGAGGCAAAAACAAAGACACTATGGGGCCAGGAAAATTCTTGTCGTTACTAAAACTAGACTAAAATCCCCCCAACCTTTAACTTTAGCTTGAAGTTATATATAATACACACACACACATATAGTATACTGTATATATATTTTAGAAGTGGTACAGACTTTTGTTTTAGAAAATGCAGCCTTTTAGAATACAAGCTCTGCAGCCCTCCGATCCTAATGTTTCATTCTGCTATGCTTCTCTGTAAATGTATTGAAAGTCCTGCATTTGTTATAATATTATTGTAAAGCTGTACTGTACATAACTTGCTGGCACTATACAAATAACTAATGGTGACTAAAGGTGTTACTAATAGTGCCTACTAGGCTCCTTGTCTGCCTACTCCAGCCCTCCTACTCCCAGTCTCCTGCCAGCGGCTCCAGTCGTCTCCAGGCCGCCTATGTCCTCCCTCCCAGCTCTCAAGTAGGAGAGCAGAGATATACAGGTGTGGGACCTATTATCCAGAATGCTTGGGACCTGGGGCTTTCCGGATAACGTGTCTTTCCGAAATTTGGATCTTCATACCTTAAGACTATTAGAAAATCTTGTAAACATTAAATAAACCCAATAGGCTGGTTTTGGTTCCAATAAGAATTAATTATATCTTAGTTGGGACAAGTACAAGCTACTGTTTTATTATTACAGAGAAAAAGGAAATAATTTGGGGCCCAAGAACATGCTCATTATGATAGTAGTCCAGGGGACTGGCTGCGCTTTGCACAGTTAAAAAAAAAAGTTTGATGTACGCAAAGTCAGAGGCTGCAAGGCTTTGTAGTACAGGTATGTTATCTGGAAACCCGTTATCCAGAAAGCTCCGAATTATGGCACCACCATCTCCTATAGACTAAATTTTTATCAAATAATTAAAATTTTTAAAAATGATTTCCCTTTTCTCTGTAATAATAAAACAGTACTTAATCCCAACTAAAATATAATCAATCCTTATTGGAGGCATAACAATCCTATTGGGTTTAATTCATGTTTAAATAGTTTTTTTGCTAGATTTAAGGTATGGACATCCAGATTATGGAAAACCCCATGTCAAGAGCATTGTTTTAGCAATACTTTTTTAGAGAGAGAGAGAGAGATTGCGAGTTTTACTTTGAAAGCAGCAAGTAAGTTGCAAGCAATAGAATTCTTAATGAATCGGATGAGTGTTGGACTGGCCAGACCAGGGATGACGTAGTTGGCTAGATTAAATATATTCCACACTTGGTATAATAAAGCTTCACCTTTGGCATAAATTCCATATGTAAAAGATCTAGTGTGTGACATGTGCGTAGTTGTGCTTTCTGCACTAGTGTTAGGTCCCCCCCTCAAAGGGGTAAGCACTGGGCAGGTAAGGGGGGTGGCATCATAAGACACCTGTTAGCATACCTCCCAACATTTTGGAAACAAAAAGAGGGCCAAGAAAATTAAATCAATGTATTGCAGCGATTTTATTGACCGCACCCATTTTGTGGCCACACCCCCTAATTACCATGTTCATTTAACAACATTTGGCAGGTTATGAAAGTTTGAACATATTTCTGTGGGTTTTTTTTTCCAGTTATTACAGGGGGTTACAAAGGGTTCCCTTTTGTCTTGGTTGTTCAACTGCAACTCCCAGCAGCCCAGCTCAGCCCTGAACTTGTTACTGGATACTGGCAACTATATGTTAACAGGAGCTGGAGAAGTGCACATTAGGCATTCTACCTAGAAATACAGCCGTTTAAAGGATTCTGGGAGCTGTAGTCCAACAACAACAGAAGGAGGGCTGAGGCAGGCTGGATGGGACTGTTTTTATAACTAGTGGTTCTAGGTAGTGTACATTAATCAGGAGATTGCTATCCCGTGTATAGGATTATGATTCTGGTTGGCTGTTCCTACCTCTTACAAGAATTACTTAGTACATACATATGATAGAGAAGAAGAACAGAAAGATTTCATCCTGTCTTGTGCAGTCTGTTCTTTAGAGGTTCTCTGTGTCCTGTGTGGGTTCCATTGCAGTGGGAGACACGGGGCTCGGCCATGGAGGAGGCTCCAGGCTCACTGCATGTTCTTTTTCTGTTCCCTTTGCTGTGATTGGATGGAGGGGCGGATTCAAATTTCTCCATTACCCAATCACTGCATGTTTTCAGCGAAACAGCAAGCAGCCAGCCAAAGAATTGTAAAAGGGAGTAGGGGCAACTTCTGGTAAGCAGAAACTGGGTTTAAAATTTCTTTTGGCTGTTTACTTCCTCCTTTGTATGCGGGCCCTATCGTTAGTTACGCCACTGAGTTGCACAGTGGCTGTTCTGGGCTCTGTGCAGAGAAAGTCAGGACTTTTTAGTACAAACGTGGGACTGCGGGTTGAGCTGTCAAATGTGTGTCTGTCCCTCTGAAAACGGGACAGTTGGGAGGTATACTATTAGTTATAAATTAATGTAAAGCACTATGTAGCTTGCTGCTATATAAATAAATTATGATCCCCTAAAATTGCCCCTGCATAAATAACCTCTTGTTTGCACACAGTACTCAGGAGTGGCTGCTCATAAGACCTGTAACGCTAATTTGGGCTATCCAGACCCAAAGGAGTTAATGTCCAGCTAGTTGTTAGAGCATGGGTTACATGTGACGCAAACACTGCAGGCTAGGGCCTTCGCTGGAAGATTTCAGGAATGGTGTAGTGCAACTACAACTCTCCGGCTACTGTGCAACAAAACAGGAAAAATTACTTTTATTTCTCCAAGACAACAGGTTTACTTACAGTAGTACAGAGGCATTGGCAGTATATAGGCATTCCCCACTCACACAGACAGAGGTAGATGCAGAATATACAGGCACACCTGCTCACACAGAGATCCAAGGTAGATGCCAGGGACTTTCCTCCAGAGACAGCACAGTGACCTGCATCCTCACACAGGGGATCAGGGAAATCACTAGACCTAATCCCTATTAGGCTGTGTCCATATACTACAGGCCAGTCTTGCCTGAGACGAGAGCTACCTCCTTGTTATCCCTCCTAGTTGGAGCCAAGCTGCTCTTTCTATCCGTACTCTCTATCTCACTCTCCTAGAGAGTCTATTACAGATATATACCTGCTACTTACTAGCCTCATTCACGAGGTCTCTGCTCCCCGACTTAGACACTAGAGGACTCGGTCCCTCTAGACACATGGCTTTCTGGGCCTTGCTGTACACAGGCTCCCCTGGGCACACCCAGCTAGATCAGCATCCAGCAGCCAAAGAGGAAGATCCACCCCTTCTCACTCACTATACCAGAGTGGTCACAGCGCCTCCAGGCCAATAATAGAACTATGCAAATATCTCTAGCTACATGGGAATCCGCCCAGCAACTAGGAGGATCAGGAAGTTTGGGAATTAAAACCATAGAGGCATTGTTTACTCTATGGGTCCCTACAGACCTACACATCATACTATACAGAATATGTGTGCACGTGAATAGTCCCACATATGTGGCTAAAACTATTATGTAGTAGTTGTACTACAACTATTTACGACACTACTCATAAGACCCACCCATCATACTATACAGAATATGTGTGCACATGATCAGTCCCACGTCTCTGGCTAAACCTATTATGTAGTAGTTGAACTATAGCTAAGCACATTATAAGAGGGTGTTAAAAGCGAACTGGTGCAAGAGTACAGCTAGGAGGAGACATTGGAGTCTAACAATCATATACAAAACTTATAACTGACTCTGAGAGTTTGTCAGATGTTACGGAAGGGATATTAGACCTATTATAAAGATGGGTTAGGCTGCAAGATAATAAGTGTGATAAACTAGCTGGTACTGGATGAATTGATTCTGCTATGTTATTTCAGGCAAAACAGCCAGACAAGCACAGTAAGTTCTGGTACATTTATTACAACGAGACCTGCTTCATGCTTCCTCTCAGCTTAGATAGGAAGAGGGTAACAGGAATGAATTATAAGTAGTGATGGGCGAATTTGTTGGGAAAATTCACGAAACGACGCCGGCGCCCGTTTTTATTCGCTGGCGGTGAATCGCACAAATTTGCCGCGAATTCGCACCTGGCGAATAAATTCGCCCATCACTAATTATAAGACAATGGCAAAACAGCAGGAATACTCTTAACCAAAGTGTCCACACAAGCAGGTTACTACAATAAGAATAGCCATATCACCTAAAACGATCATATCTATGTTTTGCATACTCTTCTTTCTCTAGAACTATTATCAGCACAGCATTATATTTCACAACCATTTGTAAGACCTTCCATTTAGGAACAGCAACAGCAGCAGCCCTTTTAGGAAATGTTTGTTCATTATTACAATGCAGCACAGGGGACATTAGTTACACTATTATATATTATGTCCAAGTGTTTTCTACATAATTCATTCTGTAAGTTACTTTGCACATAAGTGTGTCTGTTACATGAATGATGTACATTTGCGAGACAGATTGCATGTTCAAATGTACAGTATGGAGTTTATAATATGGCATCTTTTTGTGCACTAACCAGATTTTGTTCTCATTCTGTAATAGAAATAAGTATTCTGTATATTTTTTTTATCTGTGTATATGTTCACAAATGCTTATAACCATGAGAGACATTCATTCTGTGTATTAGGGATAGTTTTGTATACAGAATGTATGTGGGACAAACCGCACCCCATACTTCCCTGACTGTCAATGATGGTTTAAAAAGCAACAGAAGAAATAGTCATTCTTTACTGCTTTTTACACTGCTTTTATAAACATGGCTATAAAACGGCCTTGCCTAGCAGATGTAAAGCAATGCCATGGATTTTATACACACATCAGGGCTGCTTTCTACTCCACTTATTTCATTGTAATTCCACCCCTAGTCAGGTATGAAATCTAATACCCAGAATGCCTGAGTTTTACAAGATATCCATAGTTTGTGGCAGGGTCGGACTGGGCTTGCGGGACACCGGGAAAAAACCAGATGGGCCCCCGTCCACCTGAGTCCTAAGAAAAAGATGTGCGGTGCTCTGTGGGCCAGTGTTCGAGCATGCGCGTGGGGGGCCCTGAAAGTGTGGAATCCGGTGGGCCCCAAGTGCTCCAGTTTGGTTTGTGGCACTGAGTCTTAAGGCTACTAAATAACATTTAGATATTTAAAAAAATGAATGGGATTGGTTTTGCCATCAATATGGATTTATGGGGCTTAGTTACCATCAAGTACTGTTTAATATTGCAGAGCAAATATAAATCTTGCTAGTTTAAATATGGGAAATGGCAGTGCTGTATTTCTGACCTTTCTGGATAACTGGGTTCCAGATAACAGATGGCATAGCTACATTAGTGACAAAACCAACAGACTTCAGGGGTCCCCAATTTTTTTTTAAAATGTCCCTGGTGGTGCCAAATAAGTGCTGTGATTGGCTATTTGGTAGCCTCTAGGTGAACTGGCAGCCTACAGGAGACTCTGTTTGACAGTAAACCGGTATCTGTTATGCAGAAACCCTCTACCCAGAAAGCTACTAATTACAGGAAGGCAATTTCTCACAAAGTTTAATCAAATAATTCTAATTTTTAAAAATGATTTCCTTATTGTCTGTAGTAATAAGACAGTACCTTGTACCCAACTATCATTAACCCTTACTGAAGGCAAAACAATCCTACTGGGTTTATAATTAACGTTTATATGATTTTTTTAGTAGACTTAAGATATTGACATCCAAATAACTGAAAAATCCCTTATCTGGAAAACTCCAGGTCCGCATTCTAGAGAATAGATCCCATACCTGTATTATATAAAGTATCTTCCCAATGTTTAATGCAAGGAACGTGTAGCTCACATGACACAACTGTATCTGTAATAGCTAAATGCAATTTTGGTATGCAAATTGCCATGTTTTAACCCACAATGCTGAGTCTTTTTTTTTTCCAACCTAATTGCAGACACTCGTAGTGAGATGATCCTGGTGTAATTGCGTCCATTGCATTACAACAAGCACAACTGCATGTATGTGTGGACTAGTAAGGTTTTTGCAGACATTTTCATTAATACAGCCTGCACATTCCTTCTCTATTTAAAAAGTGTATAGTGTATAATGCACTTGCACATTCTTATATGTCTCACAATATTTCTATATTCCCTTTTTGTATTCCCAAAGGATCCCTATATTGTATAGGTATTTTTATGTGAAAAGTCAAAGAGAAAGAAGTGCAGCCTTAAGCAATCACACCAAAACTTTGTAATTGTACAAAGGCTCCTGCAGAGTACACAGTATTTGTATTTACTTCAATATTCCAATCTATTTTATGTTGTACCATTTTACCAGCAGGTACTGCAATAGTTGATTAATTGCATTGCACCTGGTTATTTTAGCCAGCTCAGTCTATGTTGATTAATTGCATTGCACCCGATTATTTTAACCAGCTCGAAGGATGGCACGGGTGCATGATTTTATCATGTTATAGCTCATGCTCCATAAAAATGGGTCAGATTTATACTACCTTAATAGCTGCTGGGCCATAATTTAATGTAGTTGATCTGGTTCTAAACCGATTCATTTTATCTTGGCAGCACTCTGCGCACTTGCTCTTCCTCCCTCCCTTGGAAAGAGTTGCCTGAGTCTTTGGCTTGGCCATACATCTCTGTCAAAATCTCTATGAATAAATTAACCTTTCTAAAGATTAGTGCACTCTAACACCTCAGGGTTTTTCTTTTTTTTTTTTAAACAGAACACATTCTAAAAATGTCGTGACAGACCTCAGTAGGTTTGTACGGTGTATCATCAACAAATTGTCAGATACATGAAGAATTTCAGAGCCGCACTACTGTGTAGATGATTAATGTAAGTTAATGTAGATTGCTACTAACTTCGCTGGTATTTTGGCTCTCCCCTATCAACCTCTTTTTTTTTTTTCGATTCCGCTGTGTCAGTTGTTTCTAAATCACTTGTTCAATGTTGTTTTTTCCAGATGGTTTTCATTTTAGATTTGTCTTTTGCTTTGCGAGTTGGTGACCCTCCCTTTCTGTATTCTTCCAGGGACATTATTATCCTGCATATGATGTTATTTAGCAGATTTCTTTTGCATTGACCTCCTTCCATCATAATGTCACACTATATATCAACCAAAATATATATTCATAAATGATGCCATAAGCACTATGGGTCTTGCCTATTGCTTCACTGATTCATTTATGCATTTTATAAAGAATGTTATCTTGGCATTGTATGATATGGCGGCACATGATTTAACAATTTAGCCCATTGTTCTGTGGTTGTTGGACTTTTCTGGTTCAATCCACCCTTTGAAGTCCAATCTTTGGCTAGAGACCCCCTTAACTCATAACAAGGTGATAGCCATAGAAAAACAGCGGTGTGACAATTGACTTGCTATAGTTCCTGGAGAATCCAGGGTAGCAGATTAATGTTCACCTACAAATTATACCCTAACTGACACTCAGGTGTGTAAAGTAGAGCAAATATGTGTCTCCCCACTTGCATTAAGGATGAATGCAATGATGAAAGAATAAATGATTGATCTATATATAGCTTAGAGCAGTGATCCGCAAAGAGTGGCTCATACACAACATGTTACTCACAAACCCCTTGGATGTTGCTCCCAGTGACCTCAAGGCAAATGCTTATTTTTGAATTCCAGGCTTGAAGGAAGGTTTTGGTTGCATAAACAACAGTTGTACTGCCAAATATTGACTCGTAAATGCTGCCAGTTCACATAGGGGCTACCAAATAGCCAATTACAGTCCTTATTTGGCATCCCCAGAGGGACTTTTTTTATGCTTGTGTTGCTCCCTGACTCTTTAACATTGTGTTGTGGCTCACGGGCAAATAAGGTTGGGGACCCTTGACTTAGAGTAATCGTGTAGGTATGCATAAGTAGTAGTTAGATTTGGGTGATATATGCATGAACCTATAATTAGGGCTGAGCAAATTTCTTCTCCTGATACAGCGACATTCAAGATTTACTTTTACTACTTTTACTTTACTATTAGTTACGCCACTGTCACTTTGTTTACTTATAATCTGTAATAACGGAAGTCAAAGGAAATAGTCACATACTATTATTGTAGAGGCTTGTTTATCATGCTTTGTAAAACAAGTTTTGCTGGACAAACAGTGTATCCGGTCTCCATTTTTTAAGCGCTTTGCCAAATCTGCCCATGACTCAGTACCTTAACCAAACACTGTATAAGGAAGCTATCAGGAAGAATTCCCTCTAATGTTGTTTAAAACTTAAACCCAAATGACTACTTTTGAGAAGTATTAAATTAAAGGACATTTCTTGATATAACTATAATAAGCTGTAATATAACAATCAGCTAGTTCTCTTTAGGAGTCCCTTTAATTTGCTTTGCTTGAGTGCACGTTTAAATTAGTACCGCATAATTTTATTGCGCTGAGAAGCCAGTCAAAATGTTTTCTGCTACATGCTTAATTCTTTTTATTTATGTGTTAAATTTGCTGCTGTGCAAAGCTTAATTCATCTTAATTATGTATTAAATTACTTTTCAGACTGCCATTTATTTCAGCGTTGAACGCCCATATGCATACTGTGTGTGTGGATATTAAAACAGTTTTTCATGAAATAAGTTAAACCTGTTCCATAAATTGGAATAAAAAGTGCAATGTATTTTGTTGTTTTACATGTGAAGAAAGAAACAGAATTACATTATTATACACCAATGTTAGGGCTAAACAAACAAAAGTAAATACTTAGGGGCAGCAAACATTTGCAACAAATTGGGAATTTTCAAGGTATATCAAACAAAACCTCAATAATTCCAATAATAATGCTGACTTCTAAAACCTGGCAAACTTCTCTTGCTGTCAATGGGAGGTATATTTTTAACATTCAAGCTTTTTTTTTAAATATTTATTTTAAAATGGCAAATTTTTATAATGAACAAATCAATCTGATGGAGTGTTGCATGCGCATTTCTACAAACACAATGGCGATTGCTGATGCTGCAGATTTGAGTGCAGCAAAGAAGAAGCAGAATTGATAGGACATAAAACTGAAGACTAGCTGAGGTTAAGGTGTGTGGAGTGAGTGCAGAATTGAATAGTAATAGAGGTCAAAAGGCAGGCCATGTTTTTGCAAATCTGGGAAACATACAGATTCAGAATAAAGAAAACTAACACAGTGTAGCAGAGAAATCACATGAACAAAGTTGTTAGGCCCCTACCCAACCACCGATAAGGATCTTGAAGTCCTTACATAGCTATAGCACCTTGCCACCAAAGGGTACACATACCACTTCACAGAGAAATGATGCTACTGGAACATAGAAGTTAATGGAGAAGTGCATAGAAATTATATACCAAATCCATCCAAAGTCCCAGTAATGGCACCCCATATTTTTAGTAGTCCAAAAATGCAGCACCAAAGCACTTCTGCTGGACCTAAATGCAAATTACCTGACAAGCGCTCATATTAAAGTGCAATTTTCAGATGCAAATTGGCAGGTTTTTTGCATTTTTCTTCCAAATTCCAGTGTAATAGCACTGAACATATTTGAACGATTTTAAGTGATCGATCAAAGGATTTTTATTTGATCAAAAAAAACGTAGAAAAGTGCTAGGGAAGGTCCCCATAGGCTAACATTGCACCTCGGTAGGTTTAAAGTGGTGAAGTATGAAGTTGAATTATTTTTTAAAGAGACAGTACTTGGATTATCGAATAGTCGAACGATTTTTACTTCGAATTGTTCGAATCATTCGATTCGATTGAATTTGACCAAATTGATGGTCGAAGTACCCAAAAAAGTACTTAGAATTTCGAATATTTTTCCAATTGAATTATTCACTCGAGTTTGGTAAATCTGCCCCTAAGTGTTATTTCTTTTGATTATAAATGGTAACTATCCTGAGAGATATACAGATGTAATATAGGTTACTTAATTTTTTTTTTTGGTTTTGTTTAAATGTGTGTCTAATATTTTGCTTAACTCAATGAGTATACCTGCAATAATATTTCTAGACCATTATATACCAATATAATGATTGTATTGTTGGAAACTATTAAAAAATGTCAGCTAAAAAAAAAAGTGAGATACGTTTTTATGAATTGAATAGCAACTCAACTCAAATTGAATCTTGTCCATGAGTTTTCCATTGATTAACCCTTTTCTCACTGAATTGAATCTGGCCCAATGTCGGCTACAAACCAAAAACTGCTTTAATGGAAGCTTATACAAATGGCTTTTCATGATTATAAACGGCAAGATCTTTACATATGCATTTCTAACTGCTGAGCCGTGAATTCCTTAAAGTTTATGTAACAGAAAAAACTTGAGGCCATCAGTCAAAATGCTGAGGCTGAATTGATTGCAGAACTGGCAAAGGGGCAGGGATAACAAAAACACTCCCACAAGTTTTCCTGAATCAAAGTCTGATTTAAATGATGTGTGTGTGTTGGGTGGTTACCTTGACTGAAGGCAGCTGCACATGCAACAAACCCATTATTCACTACCACTTTTAAACTAATATGACCAACACCATATTATTTGGGGGTTCTCAGCCATAGGGAAGTGAAGGCTCATTAGTAAAAATTATAGGTTAATGGAAAGGCCATCTTGAAGGCAGCTTAAACTTGAATGAAGATGTCCCTTACAGCATAGGAACAGCCCAGACTTTATAGCCATGGAGAAACTACTAAATTATTGTGAAGTTTGGAGAAACTATGAGGCATTTGTTTATTTTTGGAAGCAAGAGTTCGACTGCAAAACAGATAATTGGTGCTTTTGTCGCATTTGATCAGCATGATGGAATTTCTTGTTTCATCCTGCTTTCTGCCTCCTATTCTTAAAATTTGTTTAGCACCTAAATTAAAAGATATAAAAATATGCAAATTTAGATGAATTCACTCAACATTCACTCACTGGGTGATATATTAAATATGCTTTTTATGAAGAATATTTCTATGTAAAATGAACACATAGTTCAGACTTAGTCCTGGAGCATAAGCTCTGTGGTTTTGCTGCTGAAGAACAAACAGTAGCCTGCAGGTATTGAAAAAGACTGGAATTTTTTTTTAAGGAAACAGACTATTAACTAAAGCATTAGTAAAAAATCCTTTCAACCCAGCAGATGCTTTCGCAGATTAGTTTTAAGTGTCAGTCAACACATATTTTAATAATATGATAAACTTATCAAAACAACCCAACTATTTCAAAACTGCAAGACCTTAAAATAACTCACATGAGACCACCATTATCTGACTTATTCTAAATGCCTTATATGGTATGCGGCTGTCATCACTATGTTACAACCAGTTTCAGTTTTTTTAAAACGAATTTCCTATTGTGGGTCAAAGATAATTAAAGATCACATGGAAGCATTGAACTAGCCAAAAAGGGTGAGTTTTGGTTGTGCCATTTCCAACATGCTTTAGTAGGAAAATGTATATCAGCATTACTGATTTACACCTAGAACGTTGGTGTTGATCAATGAACCTAAACCCACTTCAAAATCTACAAAGGCATTAATGCAGACAGAAAGAGTGGTACAATATTCTGGAACGGGCGTCACAGTCCCCCCGACTTGAATATAATGGAAAATCTATGGGATGGTTTGAAGCAGGCTGTCCATGCTCAACAGCCATCAAATTTAACTGAACTGGAGAGATTTTGTATGGACGAATGGTCAAAGAATCCAGACACACATCAAAGGTTATAGGAGGCGTCTAGAGGCTGTTACATTTGCAAAAGGAGGCTCAACTAATTATTGATGTAATATCTCTGTTGGGATGCCCATATTTATGCACCTGTCTAATTTTGTTATGATGCATATTGCATATTTTCTGTTTATCCAATAAACTTTATGTCACTGCTGAAATACTACTGTTTCCATAAGGCATGTTATATATTAAAAGGAAGTTGCTGCTTTGAATGCTCAGCCAATGATAAACAAAACTCCAAAGAATTAAGAGGGGGTTTTCATATGACTGTATATATATATATATATATATATATATATATATATATATATATATATATATATATATATATATATATATATATATATATATACTGCCAACCCACTACCAGACATTTGTAGCTATATCTGGTGACAGAATTTAGGAGGGAGTACCCCTCTTTTCAGCTATTGGCGCATGTTAAGGACAGTCATTTTGGTCAGTCAGTATTTAGGTCTGGTGCCTAGATGCCTAGATGCATGGTGCCTAGATTCATGTTACCAAATCTTGTTAAATTAGTCCTAGGTTCAAATCTTGTGTTCACAGATAAACTGGCAGTCACTTAACTAATCTTGAATGCCAGACCATATGATGAACCATCAGTAGTTAGGAAGGGAGGGAGAGTAATGATTGTCTATATTCTTTTAGGAAAAGTATGGACACTTTGGAGACTAAACATTAGGTTGTGGTCCACGATCACTTTACTTCAGCTTGCTTTGAATGTGCAGCCGGTTATTCTTCAGTCATGCTGAACCAATTGCAACCAAAGTAAAAATGTAAATCTTGAAATTTGAATTTAAGTGAGATGATGGGCCCCTATAGTCAAAATAATATTTAATAACAAAGGTAATACATTTTAATTTATTATTTATTAAAATTAAAATGTTAATAAATAACAATATTTAATAATAAAGGTACTTGAATCGAAAGTCATTGCTTGCACTTGTGTATAGTTGAGCACGGCCCCACTGCCTTCGCCAGCCTCCTGTTATGAATGTTGTGCAAGTGAGTCCATTGATCCAGATGAACCCTAGAGCTCCCTCCACCTCCAAACATGGTGGACACTTCATGATACCCACTGTGTCCTGTATCAATTGACACAGCAAATTTTACAGTTTTGTAATTTTGATGCTGAACATTGGAAATAACCCCATCTGGACTTAGAATCTTGACACATCGGCTGCAGATGTCAGACGCATCTCCATCTCATGGATGCAAAGTCACTGGGATTGTGGAAAAAGGGCTGTACTGTGAAAAACATGCAGATTGTGTCTGAAATTTTACTCTGTACACTGCAGCTCAGTAAGTAATGACCCTCTAATGTTTGGAGTTCCGTTTTATTTTACCAGGTAATCTAAAAACTGAATTGCCTTGTGCCAATTTAATATTCTATTGATTACCATTCTCTAGGTAAAAAGCTAAAACATTTAGTAAGTCAGACTCCCTTTAGCGAGCCCCAGGTCTGACTACAATGCTGTTTTATACCTTGTTGTTCAGATGTTTGCTTTTTCTAGCTAGATTTGGGGCCCTCTCTTTTCTGACCCCTGTGATGCAAAAACAGTATAAGAGACTGTTATATCCTTACTTGATAATGTTTTCTGATTAATCAGAAAAGCAGAAATTGGGACCATTTAACAAAATAGGGAAACACTGTGCGACTTGAATGTTATCTAAGAAACGCAGGCATATAAACTTGCTCAGTCCATTGCAAACACTGGGTTATTATTTCACAGTTTCCCAGGGCTTCCTGTTATTTGTAGCTCTGCCTAAATGTCTAAAATGCTATGAAAACTGTGAATGGAAACAAACAAGTTATTCAGTTGACTTGTGTGTGTCTGTATTTGTGTTTGTACTGTCTATAGTATATGCTTCTGAAAGAGAAGATAGTATAGTATGTGGTTCTGCAAGAAAACACCTAGGGGCTTGCTCTATTTCTGTGTCCTATAAACCTGCATAACCTAACAGGTGGCAGCTGGTAACAGGCAAGCTGGCAAAATATTTAATTGATCAGCTAAAGGATACGGTGGAGCCAGGCAGCGTAAAAGTAAAAGTAACTTTATTGATCCATATTAAAATGGTGAATACAAGCGGGCAGGGAGACAAAGCTTGACACATTTCGTGACTACTGTGTCACTTCATCAGAAGAATACTGTACACAAAGACCTGCTCCATGCCTTTTGGATTGAGCCCCCTCAGAGCATGCACCACAGGGTATAATAAATGACCCCTATTGTGTATTGTCTGAAAATACCCTGTGGTATAATTTGTATAATCTTAATGCCCTGCAAATTAGGGACAAGGCCAGGAGGCAAATTTGCTAATTTTACAGATTGATTTCCCACTGGCTTTTAAAGAAATCAACAACCTTCAGTTTTGTAATTACATTTTTGAGATTTTTTCTTTTGATAAATCTCCAAAATTTTAGTTTGAAATAGGCATGCACCGAATCCAGGATTCGATTCGGTATTCTTCCTTTTTCAGTAAGATTCGGCCGAATTCTTGGGCTTGGCCAAACCACATCCAAATCCTTAAAATCATGTGACTTTTCATCACAAATCAAGGAAGTAAAGCGCACTGCTTTTTCCCTCACCCTCCCTGATTTGCACATTAAAAATTAGGGTTCAGATTCGGCTCGGTATTAGGCCAAATCTTTCACAAAGGAAGACCCAAAATAGTGGATTTGGTGCATCCCTAGTTTGAAAACTCAAATATACCTGAGAGTACGATTTTTTGCTGTGTTTTTCTTGACTCACGATAAAATCAAATCTCAAATATTAATAATCTCTTCCAAAACAAACATGAAATTAAATTTACTGGCTAAATCATTTTTGAGCGTAGCTTTAAGGACAGATTTTTTCAGGTTGTGATTTTGCTGTGATTCACACAAGATGAGGTAGTAAAACTTTTTTGCTATTATCAAATTTGTTAAAATTTTAAATATTGCAACCTAGAGCTTGCCAAGATTCCATAGAAGTCAACTGAAAGCGTAACCTTACCTTTTAAATAAATAATCAAGTGTTTTTCAGTGTAAGTGTTTTTTTCCATTCAAGATTACAAAAAAACAACTCACTTATGACTTACTCAAGCTCCAGCAGCTGTAGAATCGATGGCGTTGTTGCAAAATACCAACATGCCGGTGGCATATATTCTGTGTTACAGTATAAAACTATGGGCAGGCTGTAGACTTCCAGAAATGCTTGTTGCATAACGAATATGGAAATGGGATGGCACATTTCCAAGAGTTTAAATAAACAATGGAACATAAGTTGTTTTGTTTAAGGTTTTTAAAGTATGTTTGTTTTTTAAGCAATTTACCTCATTTATGTTGAATGGATAGAGCTGAGAAATAGAGACATAGATAACATATGGATAATGGTAAAAAACACAGCTGGTCATATATTGTATTTGCTTTTTACAGATGTATTCTCTGTTATTGTGTGAGTTGGTGTTGTTAAAGTAGGACCCGATTCTGGGCCCCCCTACAAAAAATGTTTTAGGCTACCCAGTATGAAATCACAAGTTATTCAAAACCCTCCTTCAATCGCAGGCCCCCTGTTGCCACAAACACCAACCTCTGCAGTTACCGGTTCTCACCTCTATATAGATAAGATTTGCATCAGTAGCGAATCACATGGATACTATTTGCCAAACCCATTCCTGACTGATACAGGGCAGGTGACACCTAAGGGCTCATGTACGTCCACAAGTGTAGTTGTGGTCCCCTTACTTTCTCAACAATCAGTTGCACGCAACACAACTTCCATTAGGTAAAAGTGCTATTCTTGTAGCTCCATAAAGTTGTGCTCAGCACCACTTAGTCCTTCTTGAATTCCATTCCAAACTGAATGCTGCTGCCTCTATTGATGCTACATCCCACAGTTCATCGTAGCGTTCATACGTCATTCGCACGCCGAACACCGGTAATGACACCAGGCAGACTTGGAAAATATTCAGTGCAACCGTGCCTGATTTGCTATGAACGGCACATGCAGTTGAGTTAATTTTGGTGCAGTTGCATTAAGAGCATCACCCCTTTGCAATTGAATTCTGGGAAATAATGCTGCATTGTGGAGAAAAAAATGCTGATTGTGCTCAACATTTACTCAATGCACACTTACATGTGCTCTCTTTTATGTAATATTTCTATATAATTCTTGATTAACTCACTGAGATCTGAAAAAGTATTGCTTAAAGTATCAAAATCTGTAGTTTGTGGAATAAAGAATAAAAAAGATAGCTTATTGTCCAGAAGAAGAAAATATGAAGGTGGGCTGTATTGGATTACCCTGAAGGTTAAAATTTGTGCACAACAGTTTCTCCTTATTTTCTCTTTTTCTGGTGGAGATTAAAGACAAGCCTGACATTTTTTTAAAGAAATTATTTATTACATGTGTTGGTAAAGAAATAAAGAATTTAAAAATACTATTTGTATGAAAATAATGTATGTAGGGATGTTGGGCATATTTATTGGACAATACTCATTCAGTGCCTTCATCCAATTGATAAAATAGCAAATATAATACAATGAAGCTTATTTCCAAGGTAGTCAATGCACCTTTCCATAATCATGACCCATTTACCTTTCTAATTATAGTAAGAAACTAAGATCACATTGACCAGTACTTGATGTACAGGGAAACAGGCCCAGCTAAAGAACATGTTATTTCCAATCAAATAAACAAGCCTGACATTTTCTTCAGCATAGGCCAGGCTGCTTGACGACATGCTGAATAGAGTCTGTAGTGTCAGACATTGAAGTTGGCTGACCGTCAAATGGCTAATGCTTTCATTTTCGGTATTTTGAGTTACTTCAAGCTACATATTTGTTTTTTTCTCTTCAGTTGCAAAAGTCGTAACTCCCCCTTACGTGGGTTTCCATGTTTGCTAGGCACTTTGGGAAACAAGGAATGATTTATTGCGATCATCTACATTCCTTTCCCTCATCACTTCATAGATCACGATGAAGTCCACTTGGGCCAATGGCACTCATTACCTTGCTGTGTGCCAACGAATTATGAATATGTATGCCTACACATCTGTAATAACATGGACGTTCCCTTTCTTTCACAATTGCCAACTAAAGCTGTTTTTCAAAGGCTTCTCCACAGGAGACATTAAAGTAAATGTTCATGCTTTTAACTATTAGTAGTGTGTAGTCTCATCTTTCTGTAAATGACTGGCTTCAGGCAACCTTGTCAGTTTCACTTGCCAAAGTGAAATTCTTGGATGTTTTCATTGGGAACATTTTGTAGTTCTATGGCTGGATTCCATTCCACATGTAAATACGGGAAAAGTTCCTGCTTAAAAGTCATAAACATTT
Organism: Xenopus laevis; assembly: GCF_017654675.1. Taxonomy (NCBI): domain Eukaryota; kingdom Metazoa; phylum Chordata; class Amphibia; order Anura; family Pipidae; genus Xenopus; species Xenopus laevis. The sequence goes on along the minus strand of NC_054383.1, from coordinate 107,283,143 downwards.
AGAACCAAATGAGGAACACCAACCATTTCAACTCTCCACCAAATTTTGCAATAAACACAAGAATATAAATACATTCAGAAGAATGGAAATTCATTTTCATTGTAGAAAACATTTGGAAGGAAATTTGAGGCTAGGTCTTTTTTTTTTGGAGATGTTTCCTTCAAAAGGATGTTCAGCTTGTATTGTAATAGATGGATCTATTCTTAGCAAGATTCAGCTTGTTTTTTGCACCACAATTCCCATTCTTTGTGCAATTGGAAAATGCTATCTGTTTGATGGGGGTCATTTTAATGTTATTTTTTATCTGTTCATTAATATTCAATTCTTTCTTCCAAAAATACTGCTTGGTTGATAGGAAAATTAAGCCCTAGCATAGTGACTGTCATCTTTTGAGCCGGACAGTAATTTCAGGTCAATATACTGAAACCCAGAAAAATATCCTCCCTCAATGTCCCACCCTCTATACCACTATCCATTACCAAAACATCCAACCCCTGACCTATTGCCCTGCCCCTGGCATCATACCCCTGCCCCTATATCTGGTTTCTGCCACCAGCAAAGGTTGCACCCCTAGCCTATCAACTATTCAGCAGTTAAAACGCCATGCCTAAAGGTGGCCATAGAGGTAACAATTATGATATTTCCTGGAAAATATCTTTCAAATAAAGATCGTTCGTTCGTCACACACACGCCTAGAGCTGAATTGTCAGATAAACAGGTAGAAACAATAACATTCTACCTGTATCTGATGATTCAGCACAGTGGCTGATCTTTTGGCGCCTTCAAAGGCACCCAATCAAACTTTTTCACCTGGCCCAATCAATGAGCCGACCAATGCCCACCTTTAGAGTTTAGAACAAAAAATGTAGATATCTAAGATATAACCAATAAAAAAATGAAGACTACTTTCAAATTATCTGAGAATACTGCTGTTCACATCATACTAAAAGTTAATATTAAGGTAAACATCTCATTTAAAGAGGGAGGCTATTTAATATTTAGGGGTTATTCATCAAAGGTCGCATTTTAGAGCTATATGAGCTTTTTTTTAAACCTCGAATGGTTTCTAATCTAAGAAAAAAAACACGATTGAAAAAACCTTGAATCAGCGAAAACTCAAATTAGGTTTTCGGCGGTAAAAAACTTGAATCGCTCGAATTTATTGAGTTTTCGTGTGTGAAACCCATCGAAAAAAAAACCATCATGAATGCTGCAAAGGCTTCAAATTGTTCAAGGGACCTCTGCCATTGACTTCTACATGACCTCAACAGATTTTGGATGGTGTATTTTAGGAGTCAAGCTATTTCTAGGGTCAGGGTATAATAAATCTCCAAAAATTTGAGGTACAATATTTAATATTTAATATAACAAGGGTTAAGCACTGCAGTATTAATGTTACACTATTGGGGGCATGTCCAAGGATTAATTGGAATTGACCATTTACAGGCACAACTATGGAAAAATATACATCTGGTTAGTATTTCAAACCTCCATAATTCACAAATAATAACATTCATAGAGAAAAAAAAACAGTTTTTGGGTACATTAGGACAAAATTATGGAAAACATGACTTAAAATCAGGGAAATGCACACATTGAAATGCATTATAAATTAGTGGGATCACAAATAAAAAATGTAAAATGTGGGGAAACTTAAAATCAGGGTACTTAAAATCGAGGTTTCACTGTATGTAGCTTTTCTACCTCTCCCAATTAATAGGATCTCAAATTGGGAGTTCCCCCACCCCCTTGGGGGTGCACTCAAAGCAGTGGATGTAGGGATCAGCCTGAAATAAGATTTTGATCTATGTCCTTGGAGGGTCAACTTTTAAGGATTCCTGATCCCATTTCAAGATTATAGCTATAGGAAAGGATAGGTGTACCAGTCATCCTGAAATATATCCTAGAATATCTTCGACAGCAAATATATTTTTGCCCCATAATGCCCCTAACTGACCTTCAAGTTCAGTTTTCAGGTGTATATGGAAGAGAAAATATGCATTCCTCTGAAATCTTACCCTAAATGGCCTTTATACTAAGCCCCTCTGCAATTGCTCATGGCTCACATTTTGGGAACCACAGATTTATACTGATAAATATATTTAGTCATTTTGCAACCGTGTGTATTGGAACAGTGGAGACCATATGTGTATTCTGGGACCCAGATGTATTTACAGAGAATGGGACTATTCAGTTATGTTTCAACAACTTGCCATAACAATGGGATTCAAATATATTAGCATTCCAGTACGGAAGGATGTTGGGGGAAAGCTGCAAATGATACTCCTGGAAATGGTAATGCTACTGACTCTTTTCATAGTCGGGTATGTGTAGAATGGCAAGTCAGAGACCCTCCGAAGTTTTAGTGAACCTGTCTAGGAATGATTTAATAGGGTTTTTAAAGGTAGATTAACAGACTGGGGCAGGAGAGTGTGAAGCTGTCTGGGAGAAGTGTGTCTAAAAAGAAAGTAAGTTGTTGGGGATTTAATTCCAGACTTTGAAGCCCATATTTGCAGCATATGAATGCACGTGTTTCTTATTATTACTACTGAAGAAGGCAAACCAGGAATACTTCACTATACAGGCCAATGTTACACACAATTTCCACCTACTGCTTCAGCTTTATAAGCTAATACGTTATTATTTCATATTGTACAACCAGATTATTTGCCTCTTTTTTTTTTTAAACTCTTTGCCAGCAGGTGGTGTTAGAAGCCCAATAAAACTCTGTGCCGCGCGTTTGTATGTACATGTGCTGTAGTTGTTTTCTGCACACACACACAAGCTGGCTACATCTGGAAATGTTTGATTTGATATAGTGTCGTTTTACATTGCAGAAATGAGCGTAAGTGGTTTTTTAACCCACCAAGTGAGAAATGTGATCCGGGTTTTACTACCGACCCTTTAAATGAAAACCAGACCGCTTATTAAACCATTATCTGTCAAGGATATGGAGGGAGCATGTCTCATAATCAAGGGGAGCCCTGAAATAGACACACTCTTGTCTACTCTCTGCAACTTAAAAAAAAAAAATCTGCCTGTGTTATAAGTACGGCTTTCTGCGGGATTTTTTTATTATGTTTCTGATTACTGGTAAATGCTAATGCTGAACCTAATTGAAACACATTAATTAAAGGTGAAATTCATTGCAACAAATCAATCACAATATGGAATATGATTAATTTGACGAAGTCGTTTGACACATGTTTAATTAGATTTTCAGAATATTATTCAAACAGTGCAGTCTGTTTCATTGGTGGTTCTGTTTTACTTTGTGTAAGAAAAAGTATAATATGAAGCCATATCAGAGTTCCACTGCCACAGGCTTTTTACTCAGGCGCTATTCAAAATTGGCACTACTACTGCACAAATTTTGGTAAATATCAGGCTCTTTGCCTGCTATCTACAAATGCTCCTTCTATCATCTATCATCTAATAGTGCACCAGTTAGGCGTGTGCATCTGGATCCCCGTAGGCTACCCACATTCTGCCCCTTACAAAGTGGGTGCAAACTGTATTTGCTTTTGTTCCATTCAACCTCTTTAATAGATCCACGTTACACGTCAGAGTGTTATGAATGTGTTTTGTATATTTATATATAACAATATTATTACTACATTTACATTGGATGACCAACCAACCATATAATCTATGTAACTGTGACTTCTCTTGACTTTTATCTAACCATGACCACTGGTTGGTGATTTTTGCCCTCCTTATTCGATTTGTCCTAGTTTTCTCAGGCAACGTAGGGATCCATATAGACTACAGTTTTATGCCACAGATGTTCAGTTGCCTTTATTAATGGACTAAGGAAATTTCTGTTTATTCTTGTTGAATCATTTGGATAAATTCCATTTGAAAGGGGAATTTTCACCCTAGATGAAGATTTAAGGATCCTGAGGCTGGCTTTAGAATATCTCTTTTATTGCTCAAGGGCATTGTTTTTTAGACAATTACATCAGCATCAACAGTGGTACATGTCCCTCTTATGCAGAAATGCAGTTTGCATGGAATACACCATACCCTATAAGAATAGATGTCCTGTACTATTGTTATACTGAGAACTGCTACCATCAAATCTAGTCAAATCTAGGGAAAAAGAATGGCGCTGGGTGAGATTAATACCAAGATACTATGACACTAAGAAGTAAGATTGTTATGAAAAACTAGTTAACAGATGCATATTGTATTATAATGTATTATTCCACAGTGCTTTAATGAGATTGTTTAGCATTCACATAATATCATATTAAAATTGTCATCCTATAAAATACTTAGGGGGTATTTACTTGAGTTTATCTCATTTTTTTTATATAACAAAGTCAACCTAACTCCCATCCACGAATTTAACTCATTTATCAATAATTCTTCTAGAAAAAGTTGGTGCAAAAAAAAAGTTAAACAAATGAATGCGTCAATTCAAATTGTACAATTGACGCATAGATCACGATATCAAGAAGCATCTTCAGGGACATCCGCCATTGACTTCTACATGACCTTGACAGATTTGAGATGGAGTATTTTCGGATTCTGACTTTTTTTTTAGCAGCTTTGGGGTATAATAAATCTTTAAAAATTCTAGGTTTTTTTCCCCTATAAAAATTCGAGTTTTCCCCCAGAGAAATTTGAGGTTTAATAAATGGGCTCCATAAAGTCACATAAAAGATAAAACTTGTGCTTATTTTACCATTGATATTAAACCCACAAGCTAAAAAAAGACTTACCTCAATATCACAAAGAGAGATATAATATCATAAGTACAGAATAAGAATTGCTGCTTCCTAGTTTAGAGAAGCTCCTGGCATGAATCAATGCAAATGTTTTGCCACAAGCAAAGGATACCGAAAAGAAGACATGAAAAAGTCAGCAGCCAGGCACATACATACACACACACACACATATATATATATATATATATATATATATATATATATATATATATATATATACATAGAGGATAACTGCCAGTGCTCCTGCTCTTGGACCCCTTTCAGGAATGCTAACATTGCCAACCTACATGGTAGAGAAAGGCAAGTAATTGGACCATGGGAAGCAGAAAGATGCTAACGAGGGTATTACTTTAGCCAGAGATAATGATCCAGAATGGACCTGGACTATGCGCTTAGTTTTGGGGATAGACAAAGCCAAATATTCTGCTTTATTCCTACCGGTTGTTGCTGTATTTGGGGTAGTTGCTGTTAAAAGTCTCATAGTGCTATATGTAAGGGATGCCTATATTGTATATCGGCAAAGCACAAAATTGGTTGCTATATTGTGCACACACCGGCAAATAACAAAGGTACATGCGTCCGTATATGCTCCTTATGACTTGTGTTTAGTTCCAAATGCCCCAGTTAAACCTGCTCTGACAAAGTGCAAAGTAGGGCACTTGGACGTATGGGGCCCTGGAATAAATTCTGGCTTTGACTTTCAGGGTCCCCTCATAATTTTGTATACACAAATGACTTGCAACTGGTTCATTAATGATATCAGAGCTGCCATGCACTGCAAACCATGCCATTTGTACACAAATTCAGTAAGAAACACTCTTCTTAATTTTAAATTTAAATTAAATTTAAATTTAAATGATATGTATCAACACTGGCAAATTGTTCTGAAGTTGCGTTGTGCGATATTAAATTGTTATTCTGGGGGAAAACTGTGCAGCATGGGCAAACAACATAGCCATTTCCACATTGCACCAGTTTAGTATAGAAGTCTCATGATATATCTAACACAGTAATATTTTTAGGCATGACAATGATAGCATGGTAGGGTATACCCTTTAAAAAGGGCTAATAATAACTATAACATTTCTCAAAGTCCCATTCTAAACCCCCGGACAGTAAAATGTTAAAGTGCGTCTCTCCTTTGTTCATAAAGACAAGAATCTCTGCTTTATGGTACAGTAAATTAGGAATGAAGATAGCAACTCGGACTGTATTGAGTTTCTCTTTTAATATCTCCCTCATGATAGATTTATTCAGTTTGTCTTAAAATGATGGTATCTTGTAAGAAATCAGTGCCCACAGTTGCTAGCATTTCTTTCACGAGCAGGTTTTCCCTTACATAACCTAGTGAATGCACCAAAGAAGCTATAACAGGACCCTATTACCCTTTTCATTAAAAGGTAGTTAAATCTGTATTATTAGCGGAATGCAAGTTTGGCAAATGATGCTGTGCTCATCAGTGAGATACAATGGAATGCAGAGTGTTAAGTTGCCAAATATATTAGATAACATCGCCAACATTTGAACATGGGGGTCAGTAACATATAACAAAGCTTTTGCTTTTTTTAATATAAAAGTCATATTTTTAGAATTTTAACATGGAAGCATTATGTTTCTAGCCTTCTGTGTGTGTATATATATATATATATATATATATATATATATATATATATATATATATATATATAGCGGTACATAGTAAAAAATTATAAAATACTATATTAGTATACCGGTATGGGACCAGTTATCCAGAACGCTCGGGACCTGGGTTTTCCGGATAATGGATCTTTTCCGTAATCTGGATGTTCATACATTAGGTCTAGTAGAAAATCATGTAAACATTAAATAAACCAAAAAGGCTGGTTTTGCCTCCAATAAGGATTAATTATACCTTAGTTTGAATCAAGTACAAGCTACTGTTTTATTATTACAGAGAAAAAGGAAATCATATCTAAAAATTTGGATTATCTGGATAAAATAGAGTCTATGGGGCAAATTCACTAATCTCTGAAAATTCGCCAGCGACAGCTTCGCTCACATTGCAACACTTCGTCAGGCGTAGATTCGCCAGGACAACGCTAATTCAGATAAATCCGAAGTTGTGTCCAGGGCACTGAACGCTGGCTAAGTTGCGCTAGCGTTACTGCGGCAAGCAAAGCGAAGTTATGCTAGCGTCGGCTAATTTGCATACGGCTGGAAGTTAAAGTTGAATGGACGTATATGTTGCAGCAAATACATTACATTACAGAAGCCCGGGAAACCTTAATAAAATAAAATGGAGTTGTTATATTGCCCTACACATGTGCCCAGTGTATAGTTTATGTGCCATATGTTAGGAAATGTAGGGGGGAAGCCCAGAAAAAAATTATGATCTTTTGCAGCCTATCACCCTGAAAAACTGAAAAGTCGCCAGCGTTTTTTGGGACATAGAAAAATTCTCAATGTTTTTTTTGAGGAACTCCTATCTACTCTATTGCACTTCGCTGGTCTGAGGTGGCGAAGGCAAGTCTGGCACAAGAGGTAACATTCAGTAAAATATGCATCTTAGTGAATTTGCGTAGTTACATCCATTCGCCAGAGTGAAAATTCACGTTACGCCTGTGCCCGTTAGTAAATCGGCGAAGTAACGAAATGACGTCACGCTGGCAAATTTTCACCAGCGTTAGTCACTTTGCCCTTTAGTAAATTTGCCCCTATGGGAGACAGCTTTTCTGTAATTCAGAGCTTTCTGAATAATGGATTTCTGGATAAAGGATCCTATACCTGCAATAGGGAGAGCGCCACTTCATCTAAACGCTCTTCCAGTTATGCAGTTTCTGCTCTGTTGGCCATCAGTATCTTCTATTGAATGATAAACTAACGCACAGTAAAATAATTCTTAATTAAAAAAATAAATAAACTAAAAACAATATTCTTGGCATGTCATGATTTTATAATATGATAATAAAATAACATTTAAAATGTCAGTTTATCTATTCTAAGTAGCATGTTTATTTTATAAGGCTGAAACACATAAGCAGTACAGAATGAAGACGACATTGCCTTGCTTTGTGGCTCAAAGGAAAAAATCTCTTCTCCTTTCTATAAGGGTCTTGATTGTCTTCTTAAACGGGACTATTCCTTGCAACAGGCAGCCTATAGACATGTCTGTATAAGAGTATCACACACAATAGAATGATGCTGTGTTTTCTGTTGGTTGCAGTGACAGGATCCTGATTGGCTGAAGTTTTTTGATTTATGGGCTTTCGCTAAACAGGACTTGAGTTTTACCAGAACATAATGATGTGGGACTAATACTCATTTAAAGTCAACATGGATGATCAATTTGAAAAGTCCGTTTCTGACCTTGTCAGGGTTTAAGTGGATAGGTAAAAATAGTGATTCATGAAGGCAGCGTTCATTTATCTCATTATGATTGTAACTGTTTGAAAGCTGAAACATTCACCTGCCTACACCTAATATATATGGCAAATTATCATTTTCTTTTTCATCTGAGCACTGAGCTCTCAAAAAATAAATATATAACAAAGGTTATACAATTATCAAGTAGAGGTCTACATAACTAACTTTTATAGTTAGTTTATAGTTTAGTTTTACAGGTATGGGATCCATTATCTGGAAACCTGTTATCCAGAAAGCCCTGAATTACGGGAAGGGCATCTCCCATAGACTCCATTTTAATGAAATAAACAAATATGATTCAAAAATATATTCTTTTTCCCTGTAATAATAAAACAATACCTTGTACTTATCCTACATATAATTGATCGGTATTAGAGGCAAAACAATCGTATTCGTTTTTTTTATTAGACTAAAAGTAGCTGTATATGCACAGATTGTACGAAAATTTTCTTACAATATTCCGTGTGTATATGGCAGGAGACAAGCCAACCAATATCGGCAGAAGGCCTGGATATCGATCAGCCCGCCGATCTCCCCAGACGGAAGATTTTGATTGGGTGCCTTTGAAGGTTGTGCGGTCAGTTGCATTGTTAGTGCTGAATTGTCAGATACAGGTAGAATTCTATTGTTTCTACCTGTATATCGGACGATTCAGCTCTACACGTGTGTATTGTAACGAAGATATTTCTTGAAAAGATCTTTTCCAGGAAAGATCGTAATTGTTCATCTATACCACCTGAAAGGCATGGAAATCCACATTATTGACACCTATTTGCTAAATACATAATGCGTAATATCATTGCAGTAGTAATACCATTGTTGTGATTCCTTATAATCAAGCATTCTTACTTTGACTTGCTTAAAAGCAGTTTATGGGAGAGGAACCTGGTGTATTCTAGCCAAAGTCTAATCATTTCTCTGCAGGCTTTTCTATAACAGTTATCACTTGTCTAATAGCTTCAAGGCAAAATAATAAACATTTCATGGGTACTTAAAGAAGAAAAAAAATAAAACAATAATTATTTTATTTATGGCTAAGGGCATTCTTCCTGTTTAATGAATAACTGCAATTCCCACTATTTGTGTTAACACTCACTGTTGTGCTACCAGCATTCCTGCATACTGATTTCTCATTGAGTTGAGATTAAAAATTATGAGGCTGTTACCAAAGCTAGGATTCTGGAAAGGCTACTGGGCCTGCATATGTCTTATATATTAGATAATGCTGAAACAAGTTGTCAAATTCATTTCAGGGTGGAAGCAAAACAGTAGTAACTCCCATACAGAAATATTGCTTTCCTTCCCTTATAACAAAATTGTCATCACAGGTATGATTATGTATACTTTAGTGATCATTTGCATACTTATAAGGGTGCTGTAAAAAATTGATTTTTTTTATATTTCATTTTGAAATGTGACATGGTGCTAGACGTGATGTTAGTTTTCCAGGTGCCCTAAGACATGTGACTTTTGCTCTGATAAACTCCAGTCTCTCTTTACTGTTGCATTGCAAATTGGATTGATATCACCTCCGTCCCTTTTCCCCCCAGCAGCCTATCAGCAGAACAATTGGAAGGTAAGATAACAGCTCCCTGGTAGATATAAGAATAGCACTCAACTGACTCCTTCAATTACATTGAGTCGGAGAAATAAGTAGTTCCATCATGAAGTGCTGGCTGTTTCTGAAAGTGCAAGAGATGGCTGCCTGAACACAAATATTACAGCTTGAAAAAATACACTTGTTTTTCAGGAATAATATTTTATATGGTATAGCAAGGGTCCCCAACCTTTTTTGCGAGGACCGGACCCCGGTAGAAAAAAGGTCGGGGTCGGCGGGGGTCAGGGCAGGGTCGGCTGAGTCAGTGGGGTCGGCATCAAATTTGGACTTGCTGGTGTCCAATTCTGGATGTGCTGGCGTCCAATTAAGCACATTTTTGTGCACTGGGCTCGGCGACCCAGTGCGGGAGTGTCGGGCCGCAGCCCGGCGGTTGGGGTATAGTGAATTATTTGCAATGTAAACAAGGTTTAGAAATAAAACTACAACATACAATTCATAGATAGATAGAATCCCTTTAAAACTACTGGACCCTTATGTATGATTGGGTTGACTAGGTAACTGTGCTGCAGTTGTCTTGCTGCTTGATAGACCAGGACTGGTATGACAGAATCTGAACATCAGTCAACACTGGCACAGCAAATACAAAAGAGGAATACATACTTCTGGTAGGCCAGCTAAAGTTTAAGTATGTGCTCCAGAAAAATATTTATATATTCCAAAAATGTTGATTATACACCCCATGAAATCATGATTAATATATTTACTGTAAAAAAAATGTGGTATAGATGTGAAAAAAACAAAGGTTATACTTTTTGCAGAAATTAATCAGCACAGAAGCAGCATAAGAAAGTCACATCCTATTACATTATAATCCAAATTTATCTAATATATTAAATAAAAAAAACCATGACCAAACTCCCATACCCGATTTTACCTTATTTATTATTATAAGTGCTTGATTTAATCGGTTTGGGTAAAAAGGCAATAAAATCTAGTTTTTTTCCTGAAAAGACCAAATTTTTCTGATTTTTGCTTGAAAAGCTCGAAATGGTCGGATTTTCAGACTAATTCCATCGCAGACCACAGAAATTCCAAAATAGAATGGGGAACTCTGCCATTGACTTATACACAACCTCGGCAGTCTTGAGATACCGTATGTTACTATTAGGGCTTTTTGCTGCATAGGGCTTTAATAAATCTTGAAAAATGTGAGTTTTTTTTAAAAAAAAAAAAAAAATTTGCCCCAAAAAGCCCAACCAGATTTTGGTAAATAACCCCAGAGTGCTCAAAAGGTCCTTTTTGCCAGCAGCACCAAACATCTTTACAAAAGTGCCTAGACTGCAAAGTACATCATACAGGAGGCACAGCATAGGAGGAACATTGTTCTCACATTTTAATCAGTTTCAGCACTTTCTTACTCGTTCACACCTGGAAGTTAAAGGATTTGATATGTATTCACACATTCCCAGTCAATAATCTGCGCTATGAAAAACCAGAAAAGGGGATTTTGTTTCATTACAAAGCAATATGTATTGTCTGTCTTCACTTTGGCAACTTCATAAACAGTTTGTTGTAGTCTGCTGATAGAATATATGATCTTTAGAATTCATTGCTGTGTATTCCTGAAAGCTAGTGGATTGTTTGCCAGGTTAGTGATTCTGGCTGGATTCCTTGTCTGTTTTCCTTGGAGATTCTATATTAAGTGCGATGAAATGTTTTCTGCTTGTTCTTGAATATCAATGATCCGCTATAAATAATTTAAGCAATATTAACAACTCAAGGCTAAAGAAAATAAATACAGCATACTAAGGGGGTTGTTTAAAAATGTTGCACATTGTTCACATGACATTATAGAAAAATAAACAACTTGTTTCTTATACATGACTTTTTTTTTTTTTCAGCGTATCTGCTAACATCACGTTTTGGCTTCCCTCTTTCCTTTCTGGTAGACAAATGTTCCAAGTTTGCCTTGTTAGCAGGAGAGAAAGCACAGACCAGTAGTGAGTAGTAGCCAGCAGGTCTGGGACTGATTACAGGTCAGAAAATTTAACTCCTGCTTGTGAAATGATCGTATCAGCATTCAACAATGAATCAGAGTTATTTACTATTCTTCATAGAACTTCTACAAGCTCCAGCTGGATGGCCATTTCATTATTGGCTTTTAATCTACGCCATCCTTAACTTCCCAGTTTCTATGACTATTGTACTAGGCAGGTTTAATTGGGATTACAGAGGACCAAAGAACACATTATCAGTAATTCTAGAAATAGAACGAATTAAGAAATATGCAATTTTTTGAAAGTAAAAATTCTATTTTGGGGAGAATAGTTACAATAACTTAACGTTTTGAAATTATTGTTTGGGATTATGAGTTACTTGAGGGTGTCATCACTCTTGCCCAGCAGTAAAGCAGACATTTTTTGTATGAGCAATAAACTATATAGGGGGTTATTTAGTAAACTCCGAATGCAAAAATCATGAAAATATTTCAAATTTATTAAACCCCAAGGATGGAAAAGTCTGAATCTGAATATCCGGCATCTCAGACCTGTCGAGGTTGCATATAAGTCAATGGGAGAGGTCCCAATGATTTTTTGATGTGGGCTAGGTTTCGTGCAATACCCCAAAGTTTACGGAGTTTTCAGGCAAAAAGCATAAGAAATCGGAGTTTTCGGGTGAAAAATCCTAATAAATCATGAAAATTAGAGGAAAAAATTGTGAAAACCTGATTTTTTTCCCACAAATTTTTTTTGGGGAAAATGTAATAATAAATAAGCGTAAAAAACCAGAGCGGATTTTATCGGAGTTTGTAGCAGAAAATATTGAGATAAATTCAGACTTTGATACATAACCCCCTAAGTGTAAACAGCCAATGTTCTGCACTACACAAATAATATTTATATAAAGAATAATATATATAAAGAATAATTATAGTTATATACTTCAAGCATAATAAAGGCACGGGACCTACTATCCCAAATGCTTAGGACCTCGGGCTTTCTGGATAATGGATCTCCATACCTTAAGCCTACAAAAAAATCATTTGAACCCAATAGGATTGTTTTGTCTCCAATAAATATTAATTAAATCTTAGTTATAATCAAGTACAAGGAACTGCTTTATTATTACAGAGAAAAAGTAAATCATTTAAAAAATTTTTTAATTCTTTCTGAATAACTGGTTTCTGGAAAACGGATCTCATACCTGTAATGATATCTTAGGGATTCACCCAATCCAAAATCCTGGATTCACTTCGGGATTCGGCCAAGATTCAGGGTTTTTCAGCAGGATTCTGATTTGGGTAAATCCAAGTGCCTGGCAGAACTGAAATTGAATCCAAAAAAATCACGTGACTTTTCATAAAAAAAAAAAAAAAGAAACTGCTTTCTTCTGCCTTCCCGCCGGGTACAAATCGCCAGCGGGATGGCACTCATGTCGTTTTGTTTTCCGAAGTTGCCTCAAAAGGAAACCTTGGAGAAAAAATTTTTTTTTGACCTTCTCCATCCTCATTTCCCTTATTTACATATACAAATTAGGGTTCAGATTCAGTTTGGTATTCAACCAAATTTTTCACAAAGATTACGGGATTCAGCCAAATCCGAAATTAGTGAAAACTTTTACCGCAGATAACTGACATCCTGTATTTGAGAAGTGAGTGTAGAGGATGAAACTTTTCATACTGTATTTGAGGTTTGGGCATCTAAAAAGTAGTTAATCTGACCTTAAGGGTAAGGTCACACGTGGAGATTCGGGGAGATTTAGTCGCCAGGCAACTAATTGCCTCTTCTTCTGGGCAACAATCTCCCCGAACTGCTTTCCCCTGCCTTCCCGCCTGCCATAATGAATAATCGCCAGCGGGATGTCACTCACATCGCTTCATTTTCCGAAGTCTCACGAGGAAACTTCGGGCGACTTTGGAAAACAAAACGCCATGAGTGCCATCCCGCTGGCGATTTGTAGCCGGCGGGAAGGCAGGGGAAAGCAGTTTGGGGAGATTGTCTAGTAAATAACTAAATCATGTTATTTTCCAACATGATTAGCGATGAGCGAAATTTCTCGCCAAATTTCGATGCGAAAATTATGCCCATAGACTCTAATGGGTGAAAAAAAGATTAGCGATGAGCGAAATTTCTCGCCATATTTCGATGCGAAAATTACGCCCATAGACTCTAATGGGTGAAAAAAATTCAATACAGTCATGTAAGTTTATGAAGTTTTGCGAATCTTTGGCAAAGCAAAACAGGTCAGATTTGTCCATCACAACCACATTTTTTTTACTCCGGCAACAGTTCAGACACCGGCAACAGTTCTGACAATTAAATGGACGCTTATGGCACCAATAATGCTGAAATTGAATGGGGCCCCCCTTGCTTCTTGTATTCGTCAGTACAGTTATGGGATCTATTTTTCAGAATGCTTCGAATCTGAGGTTTCTGTAATCTAGATCACCATACCTTAAGCCTGCTAAAAATCATTTAAACATTAAATAAACTGTTTTGCCTCAAATAAGGATTCATTGAAGTAAATACAAGCTACTGTTTTATTATTACAGAGGAAATAAACCATTTTTAAAAATCAGAATTATTTGTATTCAGTTTTGCAGATAAGGAATCCCATGCCTGTACAGTATTTGCATGTAATCTGTATGTTTGATGTATCCACCCATCTATTGTACAGGACTGTAATATATGTTGGTGCTATATATATATATATACACAGTATATACAGATTATTAGATTATAATTTATTAACGGACAAGTAAACTTTAAAATAAGTGAATGTAAAATTAATGAGGGTGCTAGTCTAAGCACTTTTGCAATGTACATTCATTATTTATTTTTTTTATTTCCAAGATATTAAGGGACACATGTACTGTTAACATCAATGAATTTTGTTACAACAGCGCCACAAGATGGTCATTTTCTGACCAGTCTGACCACCAAGTAGTCAAGGAATTTGTCAGGAGAAAGAAAGAGGTGAGTGACTCTATGGTGATAGCAAGATATTTGGTGTACTGCATGTGTCCAATTCAGGGATAATGGCAAATATAAGGACATTTTAAGTGTGTTTTTCAAGCTCTAAACATAAGCTAAGATATAAGATACAGGTATTTTTAAAAGCCTAGACCTTAAAATGTAAAAAATAAATGTTGCTTTAGACATTATAGAGTACCCTCTGTAGTACATCTTACCTCACCCTCAAAAATCTGTAAAGAAATGCTTCATGTAGTCTTAAAGGAGAACTAAAGCTTAACTAAAGAAGTAGCTAGAATATTTTTTGGGCATCTGTACCTGCCCAAGGCAACCACAGCCCTTTAGCAGTAAAGATCTGTGTCTCCAAAGATGCCCCAGTATTTTCCCATTTTCTTTTCCAAAGATGCCCCAGTATTTTCCCATTTTCTTTTCTGCTGATTCCCTGCACATGCTCTGTGCTGCTGTCACTTACTGAGCTTAGGGACCCACTCACAATATACAGTACACATAGAATAGAAATGTCACAATATACGGCTGATTAATAATTAATACCAATAATTACTACATGGCAGAACAGAAACTAGTGCAATTAGCATCAGACTTTAGTAATCAGCCCTGTAGCATCAGCTTATATTACAGGCTAACCTCATTTTCTGCTTGATAATTAGTGACGACCCCTAAGCTTAGCTTCTCAACAGCTGCTCAGAGCCCACTGAGCATGTGAGTGTCACAGACACTTTCCAAGATAGTGACCTCCTGAATGGTTTGAAGTCCTGGATCATTGCTGCTATTGACAAGCTGAAACTTTAGCCTGGTTCATTAAATTCAGTGTATAAAATATGGTATGTTTATTCCTATTTATTTTTAGACTTTAGTTCTCTTTTAAAATATATTTGAGGCCTGAACAACTGAGCTGTTAGACAGAAAAAAAGAAAAGGTTTAGGAAAGTTGCATTACATTCAAAGTTGTCAGTTCAGTGCTGAGATTGGGTTCGAGCCATTAAAGGAACACAATTACACATGATTTTATGTGAACATGACTAACTCAAATTCTCTTGGAAAACCTCCTTTTTTGGCAGCACACAGTTACTGCCCCTTCAAACATCGCAGAAGTTTGCCATTTGTAATGACAATGAATACAGCTGAAAAAAGAAGAAGTTTAGTTGCCATCCACAAGTATCAAAGTAGAGATTTAAGGGCTAATTTATAATACTTAAAGTTATGAGTGCTAATAGAAGCAAAACTGCACCCATTACACTGCAACACACTAGGCACATGCACCCAACACTTGCTTTCCTTTCAAGAGGGGTCGGCAGGGGGAGGCTCTTGCATTCTTTCTGACCCCTATGGTCTTCTATCTTTAGGCAGCACTAATGTAACTATAACTAGTGGGGTTCGGTTGCAGGATGTGTAGCTGGGGACCCTTCAAGCCGCTATCTTTGCTGTCTTTGACGTGTGCAAGACTCCAGTGGGTGCAAACGCACCCCGGGAGTTCCTCCACTGTTAGTCTGTCATTCTCCGTTCATATACAAATGAAACTTGAGTACTTTAACAGAGATAGAGTCTTGTTCTGCTCAAGAGCAGTTATCAAAATGTGCCATTGCTAAGCCTTAGCAAAAAGGATCTGATTCCCTCAGCTTGAAATGAGAAGTTACTTTGTTGATATAGTATCTGTTTTACTGTTAGTTTGTCTGCAAAATCTTATAGGGCTCATTTTATAACATAAGTGCAAGAGAGTCTGAGCTCCGATGGATCAGGCTTTGCACATACTGACGCTATTCATTAAGGTATTTGCACCCAACCACTCCTTACACTTCCTCATTGCTGTACAAGTGCACCTATTGATGTAAGGCAGGGGTCCCCAACTTTATTTACCCGTGAGCCACATTCAAATGTAACAAGAGTCGGGGAGCAACATAAACTGGGGGTGCCAAATAAGGGCTGTGATTGGATGTGATTTGGTAGCCCCTATTAGGACTGGTAGCCTCCTGGAGACTCTACTTGGTTTTTATGCAATTAGAACTTGCCTTCAAGCCAAGAATTCAAAATAAGCATCTATTTTGAGGCCACTGAGTGCAAAGGGTTGGTGAGTAACATGTTCCTCGCAAGCCACTGGTTGGGGATCACTGATATAGGTTAAGCTTCTTTAGCCCTGAACATGGCAGTTATTCCAAAGGTACCTCAGCAACTGCTTCAATCGGTGCAACAGACTTGCACCAAAGAACCAAACACTGATGCCGTTTTCAATGCCGATACCAGCAGCGACACCTTCCAGACTACAAACTTTTAGCTGCAATGTGTGCCTGATCAGCTAATGCTTGAGCAACTGCATAACTGACATATCGGATGCAATGGTGGCGAAAGCAGTGCTGTAATGATGTGGGAAAAACATTGCATGGGGGGGTTAAAAAATGTTGATTTGTGTCCTAAATTGCACTTTGCACCCTTAATATGCATATGTCTTAAATGACCCTTATTTTCTTGCCTCTTGCCTTATGGTCAAAGAAAGTATATGCCATTTTAAAATATTTCGATTCCATGTTTAGTGCAGTTAGGTAAAATACATGGCTATTCACATTTTCTCAGGGCATCATCAGCGCTATATTCAGAAAGAGTTGGAGGCAAGTAGACGACTGCCTTCCTACCCCCTTCCCATCCCTTAACTTGTGTGTGATTCAGAAGAAGCCTATGGAAGGCAGTAAGGACAGGGATAGCTTTCACCCTATGACACTGAGCCAATTGCACTTCATTTTTTATGTGGTGCAAGGTGCTCAGTGCAACCATTCACCCTGGCAGAAGTGAATAAATGTTCCTGCACCCTTTAGTGCTCTTGCACATCTGCCCTAAATGACCACTTGTAAATACACTTAACTTTTGGCACTTTTCGTGTATATCAGGGAACCTGTGGGGCAAAACATTCTCTCTATAAAAAGCCTGATACCAGTGTCAGTGGTATTAGATGATAACACTATATGAAAACAACAGAAACTCGCTCATAATAGTGAAACTATGTAATTTTCTTAATTTTTGTAAAGACATCAGATGTGTCCTCACATGCATGCCAAATAAAATGTAACCTAAAAGGGCTTTCTATTGCCAATTAGTTTGTTTTTATACCATTAAAGGGTTATTATTCCCATACTACAAAAACATCAGGAAATCAGAAATACACAACAAGTCACTCAGGCCATTTGCTTTAAGGTTGCTGTGCCTTTAACAGTTCAAACACTACTTTGGCTACATAGTAGATGTCTCCTGTGTGTGACTGTTCCTGGGAAAATCTATTACAGGAGTGTCATTAATCTGAGCCTGCCGCCTCTGGCACTTTCTGTCTCTTCTATTTTATGGG
This sequence comes from Xenopus laevis, assembly GCF_017654675.1. Classification (NCBI taxonomy): domain Eukaryota; kingdom Metazoa; phylum Chordata; class Amphibia; order Anura; family Pipidae; genus Xenopus; species Xenopus laevis. Next base: position 107,265,129 of record NC_054383.1, on the reverse strand, counting down.
CCTTTGCTTCCTGTGCTCTGGAGGCATGCTGTTTTCCTCTCTTGATCAGCTTTGTTTAATTATCAAAATATTTGATGCAGAAAATTGACATTAGTGTTCTGTAGGTTTGGCCTCCTGTTCTTTCTCTCTCTCTTGCTGCCTGGTGACATTGAGGTCCTATCTAGGTTAGACCTTCATTAAAAAAGTACTAAGGTTTCACAGTTCTGTGCTTTTCAGTCAGGGACTAAAGCTCACTAGTCCAGGTACGGATCAACTGTTTTAGCGAGTTATTTCCAGCTCCTGGAACACCACTTCAGCTACTGAAAATACTTGTTCAGCTTCACATATCGCTTACACTGAAACCTGTATTATTATGATGTAGAAAACACATGAAAGTAATTCTAAACAACAAGATATTCTTTAGCACAATGGGTATGTTTCACTCAGTATATTATAAACAGCTAAGAATAAGAATTACAAGGTTGTACTTGGGATACACAGGCTTTTATTAGATTTTAAATTTATTAGATAGAGCGTTCATTTACAGAGTGCGGCTGCAGCTGCATCCAAGCAAAGTTGGCCACAGTTGATGGGCAACAAAATGGCATTCATTAAAGTAACTTGTGTCTAAATCTGCTTCTTCTACTTCGCTATAGTTGAGCTTGTCAAACACTGGAGCAACCACTACCTTGAAGGTGGTAGTAGTACCAGGGTTTCTGTAGTAGCCTGTGTCAGTAGGCTCACACTAACACCATACATACTTGCACCTAAAGAATTGGAAATGAAGCCACCCCAATGATTTTCTGCACAATTGTGTCTGTGTTCCTTGTCTAAACTAGAGGTAACACTATTAAGAGCCCCATACATAGGCCAGTAAGCTGCTAAATTGGCACTTTTAAATGCCTGTGAATGGCCAGTTATAGAAAGCTATTAGCAGGCTTTCAGCTCAACACCTACCTTTAAATGAGGCCAATAATCAGATCATAGAGCAGGCCTATAGAGACCCGTCAGATGAGGACCACACCATTAATGTAAATTGCTAAAGTGCTTATAAAAGCACCCTGAGTCAGTTTACACTTCTTTTTGGGTTTAGACCCCCTTTAATAAAGACCTTGAGAGAAGTAATGAACACAATCTAAATTACTCAATTTACACCAACCCCACCTAGTGAAATGGTAACGGGCAAATAGCTACATGGAACGTGTTGATCGAAATTTTGTATCTGACTGGATATTGATATCAAACATGGGCATTCTAGGGACATTCAATTCCCTATACCACTGTTTATAATGATGTTATCACCCAAAGTTCATATATGTTATAAGTGACCTCTAGTCCTTAACAACATTTTGTAAAGAATATCCCTTACCCTGGTGGTCCAGTGACTAGCAGGGACCCACGCTGCGGGTCTGTCGTGGACGCCCGCCACATGCATCCTATCTCCTTCAGTGACGGTTCCCCTATGCCGGCGCGCTTCTGGGTTTATGCACCGGAGTGATGACATTACTTGCAATGGCGCGAAATTCAAAAAGTATAAAAGGGGATTTCAGTGTGTAAATGATTGCCCGTTGTTAGGTTCTATTTGGAAAGTTCCTAGATGCCTCGCCTTGTATATTCCTATCTGTTATTACTGGTTTTGACCCTTGCTTTGCCTGTGACTATTCTGATCCTCTCCAATCCTGACCTTTGCCTGCCTGATTACTCCGACCTCTCCAATCCTGATCTTTCCTGCTTGTGACTACTCTGAACTCTCCAATCTGACCTTTGCCTGTCCTCCTCGACTATTCTACGCTCTCCAATTCCGATTCCGGCCTGTCTGACGAATCTCTGCTTGTGCTGGCCCGACCTGCCTGTTCCTGGTGGTGTTCTTACACCCAGTATCCTGGTGAGACGATCTTGCCCCTTCATCTATCTATCTATCTATCTAAATATCTCTCTCTCTATCTATCATCTATCTATCTTTTTGTCTGTTCTGTCTGTTCTCTATATATATATTTAGATATAGATATAAATATATCTATCTACCTACACTTTGTAAAAGAGAAGAAAGGAAAAGCAGTTAAATCATTTCACTTTCAGCATACTACCCTACTGCAGTCACTTTCCTGGTCAAGAGTCACAGTAGAATGTTGAGCTATCAGGGACCCTGGCTTCATTCTGTGACACATACCATTATACAGCTCCAGGGACTCATTTTCTTTGCATGCCCACCCGCTGACCTAGCTTGGAAACTGAACCTACAGAGAAACGTAGCAGCAGAATAAAAACAAATGAGCAAATGAAAAATCTGGGGAGCCTTTCTCGGCACAAACTTTAAAATAACATCAGCTATTCCCAGTGACAGTCCAATCACAATATCAGCAGCATTTTCTAATTATTTGCTGGAGATGAATTTTTTATGTTGTTATTTTCTCCTGTCCTTCTCAAGGCATTCAATACATAATAGACTGCAGAGCCTCAACTAAATGGGACCCTACACAAGGCAATGTATATCAGGAGACAAATTTTATTCTGTCTTGCTCTGTTAAATATTTCTTTCTATATTCCAACTTAATTTTCTCAGTAATAAATAATAAAAAAAAATTGCTGCGATACCCATGGACTTTTATGCATTTGGACCAAATTGTCGCACGTATAAAAATTGTCACTCATGTCAAAATTGCTGCGAGTCAAAATAATTTTGACGCCCATTGACTGCAATGCGTTTCGAGAATTTTTCACTGTTTTGCGAATTTCGTTGTAAATTCGCAAATTTTTCAGCAAAGCGTAACTGCACAGATTCGCCAATCACTAGTCAGTATGGCAGCATTACCAAACTCTGCATGCGGTGGGGCTCATTTGTACACTGGGCAAATTTCCACCTGGGCAATAACCCATGGCAACAAAGTTTGCAGCCATTGTTCAACCTGCAGCAAGTCATTTTACTTACCTGAAAAAACGTATTTGGGAGGGAGGGGGATGACAATGGAAATATGTTGAGGTAAACAACTTGCGTATGGTGCTAGGGAGTTACTGAGGGGAAAAAGAAGTCATGTCAGCCCAGCTATTGAGAAGCAGTAGTGAAAGATTTAAGATTGCTATAAAAGATATTAAAGTTATTATTAGTAATAGTATCTTTTTCAGATTTCTATGCCACCACTATAATTCCCAATGTTTAGCCTAAAACCAGCATATTAAACAAATTTTAAACTGTCAAAAAGACCCCCGAGTCTTCTACAACAACAATAGAATAAACTTTGTGGCCCAGCTGTTTTGTGATACTGTAAGTGCAGTCATATAGAAAATAAGTCTTTTCATTATTCATTTTCTATTTGAAGGAGAATTCAACCCCTGACCAAAAAACCCCCAAAAAAACGTACCCCCCACCCCACGTAGACCCCCCTCACTCCAACCCCCCAGCCTAACTGCCCCCTCCCCTGGGGAAATGCCCCATACGTTTTACTTACCCCTCGGCTCAGATTCAGGAATCCCAGTTCACTGCAGCCATCTTCCCAGTCTTCGTGTCTTCTTCCAGCGCTTCGGCAAATTCCGTCCATTTCGGCGCATGCGCAGTTGACGTGAAATGATAAATTGCTCCAATTGCCGGTCTCAGTATACCGAAGACACAGAAGATGGCTTAGTGGAACTCTGATGCCTGAATCTGCGCAGAGGGGCAAGTAAAAAGTTAGGGGCATTTCACCGGGTTATGGGCATTTCCCCGCAGTTAGGCTGGGGGGAGGAGGTCTACGTGGGGTGGGGGGTACAGTTTTTTTTGGTAAAGGGTTGAATTCTCCTTTAAGCAGCAGTGGATGGCCAATCAATACAAGCAGTATATCATTTTGTTGTGTTCATTAATATTATCCATGATGTATTTTAGGAATGTAGACTGAGAACCTTACCTTGAACCTTTTAAAAGCCTTAAAAACAAGAATAAAGATAACTTAACTGCTGATCTTAAAATGTGCTTAATGAAGAGAACTATTATGTCGTGAACAATTGCTGCCAGAGTATGGGTTCATTTGAGTTCCTGAATCCTGCTTCTCCTTATCCCTAATATTTTGTTATCGGTGTGATTAAAATTTGGTTTGAAGAACAGACAAAACACACTCAGTATCCTTACTTTTTGAAAGATGCCGTTGTACTTTAAAAAAGCGGCTGTTGGCATCATTCTGTGTTCTTTATTGTAGACTTGCATTTATGTGTGTAAGAAAGCAAACTGTATTGGCTGAATGTAAGCATTTATAACATACCATCAAGGTTACCACACCACATATTCAGGAGATTGAGAAATTTATATGAGCTATTTTTGCCTTACTTGCTCTTTACAATCAACTTTAGCAGCTGAAATCGTGGATTATTATATAAGAATCTGTGCAGAGAAAGGTCATCTAGAGTTGGTCGTTCTAAGGGTTTGGAGTATTCTGAACATTAAATATACTATTTCCCATTAGTTGAGAGACAAACCATCTGATTCTTGTTTGAGTCTTTTCTACTAGGGTCATTCTTTTGTGCCAAGCACTGACAGATTTACTTTGGCTATCGTTGTGGTACAGAAAGTATATGAATGTGTGGCTTCTTTCCAACTTTAAGTGAACTGTGACTTTTTGGGAAAAATGAAGAGCTCAGTGTAGAAAATGTGAATGCATGTATAGATAATTTGAAAGGCAGTTATAAAATTAGGGGATCCGGGGGAAAATCAGGGGTAAAATGACTGGTAAAGATATGCTCATCACAGGGGGCATTGTCATATTCACTTAATCAAAATTTAGCCAATGGAATTTTACAATATCTTCTTTCCTTAAAAGATCACAGAATAAACATCTATGAAAATAAGATTTTCTTTTTATCGTTATAATAATATTGCAGAATTTGTGCCAGCTATATGTATAGTATAGGTAAGATCTATGAAATGTCAGGGACAGAAGTAAATACAATAATAGTCTTTTTTATTTTTGATATATCACCATCAATCCCTGACCAGTTGCATCACATTATTATGATGTATTAAGTATTTGTAAAGCCTTAACATATGCTGAACTTTAAATAAGTACAGGTACCAAACAAATAAACAGATGTTAAAGAGGACAATACAATCTTAAAAGAGGAGGATATAAGACACAAGAAATGTAACCTTGAGTTCTGTACTTAAGAGGGTGGCAGTGATTTACAGAATAGCATAAATGAGTGGAAAGAGAGAGAAATGATGAATGAGGCTACGTTTCTCTATAGAGACTTATTCTAAGAGATTATTTGATGGCTGCAAAAAAATGGAAAGGGAATTTCAGAGAGAACATGAAAATTTCATTTTTGTTTTTATCCTGAATGATGGCAGAATCCAAGTATTGGCAGTTGTATGGCAAAGGAGGATCAGTTAGTCAGGTGAATGAACCTGGCAGGGACATGGGGGTAAATTTATCAAAGAGTGAAGTTCCGCCACTAGAGTGAAATTCCGCAGCTCTCCATTCATTTCTATGGGATTTTGAAAGGCTAATTTATCAATGGGTGAAGTGAAAGTTCACCCTTTGATAAATACGCCTATAGAAATCCCATAGAAATGAATGGAGAGTGGCGGAATTTCACTCTAGTGGCAGAACTTCACTATTAACTTCACTCTTTGATAAATATACCCCATGGTCATAGTCTTGGGGGAGGCCAATAAAACGAGAGTAAGAGGCCACACTACATGACATGATGAGAGACTGAGTTTGAATTTTGCCATGTGGTGTATTAATTGGTTGTATTTTAGAAACATACCTTAGGCAGGGGCCAATCTCGGTATACTGCTGCCTGGATCAGCAGACCCAATGATGGCCCTCTCTTGTCAGTGTAAAGAACGTAGCTGAGCTTTTTTACATAAAATAAGAAACAATTCTAGCTACTTTGTGGAGTTTTTTTCATACCCCTGGTAAAGTACCTCCTAAAACGAAGTGTCACCAGCGAAAATAAGTCAGCGTGAGCATTTCAAATCAAACTTTCAAAAGTGTTACTTTCCACCTAGCAAAACTTCGTTAACACACTTAAGGTCCCCATAGACGCGACAATTCTTCTTTGGGGAACGACCGATTTCAGTGTAGTCTGACCACTCCGTCAAATTTTCGTGTGGTTTGTCGGATTCGTACATCTTATGATTTTTCGCCAGACATCTGTCAGAAAATTGATCAGCCAGGTTTAAAAATCTGTATTGGTCCCAGTGCAATCAATCTATGTTTGCAGGGCCAACCAGGCAGCTACTCTTCAGTTTTGCTGGCAATATCGCCTGAAATGGTCTTTTTAGTTGATGGACACATCTTACATTTAAACGATCATTTCGAGATAATTATGGTCTCACGATAACGACTGGATCTTTTAAAAATCTTTACATCTATGTCTAGCTTTACGCTTAGGTCAATTTGAATAGGGCAGGTACATATAGGTCAGATATATGTCTTAATTAGTGATGTTGGTGAAACATCAAGGAATGTCCAAGGAAGCAAAATAAAGACAAAATAAATCCTCTATTGTACTAGACATGAGCCCATCCTATGTGGCTTGACCCTCAAATGGTAGAAAAAGCCAGTGTTTTGTCTTTTTTATGACTTTTCAGGAAACAGGATATGATGTCACTGACATAAGATTGTGGAGGATGTAGCTTCTCATCAGTTCGCCAGATAGAACCTGGTGAAGCAGACCCAAAAGGGTAACGTAATTTGATAATTCACACTTTGATTAATTTGCGGAGTAACTATTGTTTGCCTGAATGAAAATTCTCCTGGTGAAAGGGCGCAACACTTCGTTAGCGCTGAAATCTTTCGTTATCGAATTTTCCTCTACGCCTGTTAGCCACATCCCTGCGAATTGTCTTTTTGGCGAATTTTCCCTAGCAACGGACCCTTCATCCTTTAGTAAATTTGTCCCGCTGTGTTAACAACAATATAACATAATTTGTAATTTATTGTACATTTGGAGTAAAAAAATAAAGATAAGCCAGAGCTAATAGGCCTGGGAAGAAGGGGTTATAGGTGCTAACTGCTAAATACAGTTCTGGGATGTTATAGGGTTGGAAAGGGGGAAGGACCATTCCTCTCTTGGACACATTTTATTTGAAATAATACTGGGACATTGAATTGGAAACAGCTGAAAAACCTGAGCTAAGACATCTATGTTGACCTCTCTGCACTAATTCACAAGTCACACAATATGTCTGACCTTCAACTGTTTAAACTGGTTTTAAATAGACTCTTTATGAAAAACTTCAGAACCCAACCACTGCCTTTTACCTGAATCAAGTGTGTATCCAATTGTAAGATATCAAGCTTAGGTTTGATTACAAAAAATCTGGGTTTTCTATTATGTTTATACGGTATGGTATGTTTGGGTAAAGATTTCATGTTAAATCTTGTATGTATTGTTATTATTTCATTATATTTTGTAATAAATGAGGTGAGCCAGGATCCTTGGCAATAAGCATACATCCATAATTGTCCTTAATTGAGAATGAGACAAGCACATCTGAAAACCCATCTGCTCCGTGAAACACCCACTGCAGTGCTGGCTATATAAATGTATTTTCTTCATTGTTTTGAGCTGCATTTCTTGTGCAGATGCTGTGATCATTTTGTTGTGGTACACTCTGACATATGACTCTGTCTTTCCCGCAGAAGGGGCACATTATCTCAATTAATGTTTCACAGCAAACATGACATTGATAGTATTCATGGGAGCACAGTCTATTTCCATTTGCATGATGACTAGTTCCAGAAATATGACTACATGCGTATGCTGCTGCAAAATGTTGCCCTAGGCTCTGTTTTTTGCTTGTGACAATGTTCTTTTTTTTTTGCTCCCTCCTTCTGTTTTGATTTCTACTTAAAGTTTTATGACTCTGTTCCCTCCAGGGTGCTATTATCTTGTATGCTAATAAGACTATGCATATTCTATTAACATTGTCAGTGTACAATAAGAGGCACATTCAGTAGGAAAACAATTGTGGTTTTAAACCCAGCATGGGGTCTCCTTGTTATCACATAATCAATTATTTTAACGTCCAAAAAAAAAAACCCTACTTGGCAGTTTTTTTAAATATTAATCTATAGGCTAGTTAATTAGATAAATAAGGGGCAATCAGGCACAACTGAATAAAAATAATTGTTGGGGTGAATTAGTAAAATGTATTTTATGCTTTTCATCATTTAAAAATTACATAATGATGTGGAGCAAAAATGAAAAGCAGAAAAAAGTACAAAGAAAGAATCTGAGTCGTTCTGTAAATATTTTTATGTTTCTTTCATTGTTTTGAAGAGACAGAATTTACATCCATCACCATCGTGCAAAAGTAAATTTAAGTGAATGTTTGTTGGTGGAATTTGGGTAATTGTTTAGGAACTAATATTAAATCTTTACCTTTGCCTTGTTACCTGTATCCAATTTTTTAGGGCTAAGCTCAAGTGCTGGACCATTATAGATGGAAAAAAACATGCACTAATCCCTTGCACCTAGAGAGGATCCATTGGTGTCAGGAGCAAAGGAGACATTGCAGGGCCTACTAGCAGCTTGTGTCCACCAGGGTCAGACTGGGACACCAGCAAAAATCCCAGTCAGCCCCAACCCTGTTGGGCCCTGCCTGCAAGCCAGCCACCCACAGACACTGCTGCTCCACGCTCGGTGTGTTCCAGTGTGTTCCAGTGTTCCGGTGTTGAATGCATGCCCATCGTTCATTTTTAACTGAGAAATAAGTAGCACAAGGAGTGGGAGGTGCTCTGGCTGGGGCGGAGCAGGGCATGGCAATGGCTGGGTGGACCCTTTGGTGGCTGGGTGGTGGAACCTTGAGTCAGCCCTTTTGGTTCTCTTTTTTTTTTTTACACTCAGTAAAACCAGTAAATATTATCTTACACATAAAGGGTAAATTGTGACCACTGTATAGTAAAGCTAAAAAACAAAAAGTACGAAAACATGTGTTGATAGAGATGCATTTCTATAACCATAAACATTAATTTTACAATGGTTCTGCAGCTGGTGGTAGGTAAAAACCTGTATCTGCATAGATTACTTTAGGAAAGGCATCTGTATCTGATGGAGGCTTATCCACTGAAAATGTTACTTTTTGTTTTCACACTAAGGGGCAGATTTATCAAGGGTCGAATTTCGAGGGTTAAAATCTGCTCCTATGTGTGAATGTATATTGCATGTTAAATGCAAGTTGTATGTCCGGCTTTTATTTTGACTTCCATTTTGGATCTGATACCATGACAGATGTCTGGGGGCTTCTGTACCACTATTAACTTTGTAATAGAAAACTTGAAAATCTTGAATGTGTGCTTATTTATTGGAAAACTTTTAAATACATTTTAACAAAATTTCAAAAACAAATAATAAAAAAAAACTCTAACACAATTAAATCATATTCTAACCATTATTTGCAATGTCTGCCATAATTAGAATTAATCTCAAAAACCCCGAAGTAAAAAATAGCTTGAATATAACTCCAGTTGAATATAACTCCAGTTGGCTTCTACATGAACATGCTACCTTTTAGATGCTGAAATGTTTAGATATTCAAGTTTTTGAGTTTTTTTGCTCTTAATTTCCTCTAAGTTCAAATTGCTATAAAACTCTTATGTTGATAAATGTGCCCCCAAATGTATGTATAAATACAAAAAGATAATTTAGAGAGAGAGAGATCTTATATGTAAATTTTGTGAATTCATTACTCTTTCAACATTCAAAATAAAAAACTTTAGATCTAAAATAGTGTTCATGGAAATACCTCCAGTGATAAAAAAAACAGCCCTCAGAAATCCATCTTCTGACAGACAAGTCTCTAAATGTTTGTCATTTCCCTTCCTCCGTCTGAAGTAATAGAAGCTAATGTAGCCTCTTGTAGAAGGCCTAAATTTATGTTGAATAATTACATAATTGTAGCCATGTGGATCACCTCAAAGTGATATGTGTAAATAAGACAATGTAGAGTATTGTCACTACAGGTTTACATTCTCTGTGAAATATCATTGTTATACATTGGTGTTGTTAAATCATTTATCTTTATCCTTGAAATGTAGATGGTAAAAACAAAACAGATGGCATCCGACACTCCAGCTGTGATGGCTTCCAACAGCCTTAGAAAGAACTGGTTTTTCATAATGATTCTGGCAATAATTTCTGCAATGTTGATGGCAAAGGTAACTTTAGAATTTAGCTGAAAGACATGCAAAGTGATGCAGTAAGAATCATATATATATCTCCAAGGTCTGACTAGAAAGTAGGTATGGGTTTTAATAAAATGCAAGTCGGTTGTTGGTAGTTGCTTGAGATGTTAGTCGTTACTATGGCTTTATTGATAACCTGATAGCACCAGTAAGACCAGATGAGGGCAGGGCAGCCATCAGGGGGGGACAGGGGGGAGAGTTGTAGGGGGCCCGAGGGTAAGGGGGGCCCTGCCACGCCACACTTACTTGATTAGCCGGGCCCCCCATCTTTCTGAGAGATGCTGACTTCGGGAAGGCATGGACGTTTAAGGGGCCCTCGCCACCAATTTTCTCATAATGTGGGGGGGGGCCTGGCCACCAATTTTGCTTTTCTCATGTGGGGTCCTAGCCACCAATATTTTTTAATGGGGGGGGGGGCCCTGGCCACAAATGTTTTTTTATGGGGGGCCCTGACCACCAATATCTTTTTATTTTTTATTAACATGTGGGAACCCTAGCCACCAATATTTTTTTTGTTTTTTTACTGTGTGGTGGGGGCGGACCTGTGGGGCTGGGGAAGGCGGACATGTAGGTGGGGCTTGTGGTGGGTGCAGCCCAGGGGGCCCAGGAAATGTTGTTGTATGGGGCCCTGCGATTTCTGATGGCGGTCCTGGATGAGGGCAGAAGAAGACTGATAGATCCAAAGCAGAGGTCCAGGAAAAATGAAATTAAATATGATACTGATAATTTCTTTAAAAGTGAATAGATATTAGGCTACATAGAAGCTACTAAAGTTTTAGACTGAGTTAGCAGTATGTATAGTATATACAGGTGAGCTACCTATCTAATGTTAGCATTGGATTCTGAATTTGCATATAATTAAACCTAGGCTGTGCATTTCATCTAGTTTAGCTCTGTTCTTCAAAGGTTTGGGATTGGTCCTCGAAACCATAGATTGTTTCTTTTTCTGTTAACTTCAGTCTATTAACAATAAGTCCTACATATAATCATGGAAATATTCCTGCAATCATATGCAGTTGTCTAAAACTTCAGACTAAGGGGCTTATTTATTATACCTCGATTTTTTTCTGGTCAAGTTTTTAAAGGGGAAAAACTCTTACTAATCAGAATACAGGTTTTGAAAAAAATTAAAACATTTCTAATAATTGAATTCAAGAATCTGAAGATCAGGGGTATTGGTGCTAGATTGTAGAGGTCCCTAAACTAACAGTTGAAAGTTATTTATATGCATATTTTATCTCATTATTTGAATTTTACCCAGTACATATGGAGTGTTTTATAACACTATTTCCATTAATATATTTTTGAACAGTATTTGATGGTAAGGGGCCCATTTACTTAGCTCGAGTGAAGGAATAGAAGAAAAAAATACTTTGAGTTTCGAATGGTCGAATATGGCTACTTCGACCATCAAATTGGCTACATCGACCTTCGACTACTACTACGACTTCGAATCAAACGATTCGAACAAAAAATCGTTCGACTATTCGACCATTCGATAGTCGAAGCACTGTCTCTTTAAAAAATTCTTCGACCCCCTAGTTCGCCACCTAAAACCTACCGAGGCTTCCTAACAATTTTCTGATCGAAGGAATATGCTTTGATCGATGGATTAAAATCCTTGGAATCATTCGATTCGAAGGATTTAATCATTCGATCGAACCAATATTCCTTTGATCGTTCCATCATAGGAATATCGCTAAATCCTTCGATTTCAATATTCGAAGTCGAAGGATTTCAATTCGGCAGTCGAATATTGAGGGTTAATTAACCCTCGATATTCGATCTTAGGTAAATCTGCCCTATATGTCATTTTACAACAGAAGTGATATATGTTGAATGTTTATTAACTAACTTTTCACTTATGAATTTACTCATATGGACTTACATTTTAATGACTATTATGTGAACATTTATAACTGCAGTTAGCTACCATTTATGTGTATTATTGTCTTATTTTCTCTTATTGGTTTTAGAGCTGAATAAAAAGTGAAAGAATGTTGTATCTTCAAAAAAAATTGTGTCAAAATTCATGACTGCACTGGGAATGTGGAGCAAATTACGTAAGTCAATGTTGTTTGACAGGTAGATGAACAATTTATGGGGTTGCTGCCAAGAACTCAAACTATGGTTGTGAAAATATTCCAAGATTGAATCTACACTCCTGTATTGTAGTCTTCACAAAAATTAAATGTGATAAGCTTTATGTAGTATTTGCATTCATTAAGATTAGTTAAAGCATATTATCATGGATCCACTTCTTAAACAACCAGAAGCTTGGCCTCAACTAATTAAATGTGTTTGTTTTTTAAGGTGGTTGGGTGGTTGGTAGACACTATTCAATTTTTTCTGCAAAGTAAATTGGGACAATTTTGCTCTTCACTACTCACTTTATTAACATACCGTAGGGAATAAATTGCACCAGTGTAGTTACCCAGAGCAAATGAAAATTTATTAGGTAGTAAACTATGGGGTTTTGCAAAAAACAAAAATCTTGTCAAGTGTTAGGTTGTGAGATTTTTATTATTTCTTTCTCAAACTCAATGTATTTGTCTCATTAATTAGCATTTTAATATGGTACAGGTATAGGATCCCTTATTCGGAAACCCGATATCCAGAAAGCTACGAATTACGGAATGCCTGTCTCCCATAGACTCCATTTTATCCAAATAATCCAGATTTTTAAAAATGATTTCCTTTTTCTCCGTAATAATAAAACAGTAGCTTGTACTTGATCCAAACTAAGATATAATTAATCCTTATTGGAAGCAAAACCAGCCTATTGGGTTTATTTAATGTTTAAATGATTTTCTAGTAGACTTAAGGCATGAAGACCCAAATTACGGAAAGATCCATTATCCAGAAGACCCCAGGTCCTGAGCATTCTGGATAACAGGTCCCATACCGGTACTTCTCAGACAGACTTGAGAACATCAGGGTCCACTCCTATAAAATAACAGGGGGGAGGGATAAAATTGCCATACTGTTATTAAATCTTTAACCAGATTCTATAATATTATGTTACATCATACATTGAACATATATTATTGCTAGCATAAATATAATAAAGTGTTTTGAAGTTTATTTTTTAATTCAAAAATTCCCTGTACTTTCCAGATACAAGTCAACCGCCCAGTGTTATTTCATCATGCAACTTTGTAGTTCTGATACATAAACATTTGGCAGAATAGAGTGATGGGGGCATCTCCAATTTCGCTGTACAGGGCAAATAGATGTTTCTTTGAAACTATGAAGTTCCATCATCTACAGAAACATAAATGGAAACGTATGGAAACAATTAATTCTTAAAATGTCTTCTGGGCAATTCCTATGTAACATCAGGACCTTTATTTATGAAGTTCATTTCAGTGGGTTCTAATGAAGCAATCAAGTGAAGGCCCCTGTACTTTGATCTAAATGTGGTAATTTTTGCAAAAACATTGCTTAGTGGTAGAAACTCATAACTCAGAGAGTGTAATGGCAGTTAATTTGTTTGGAATACAAATGTGCATTTAATTAAACAAGATCACAACCCATATGTTTAAATACAGCTGTCAAAGAAAATTAAGAGCTAGTGTTACTTAAACGGTACTGGTTTTTATCATAGAAACACAACAGGAGGTTATGGATAATTAGACAGACAACTTAAGACGGCACAAAAAAAGATGTAGAGCCTTTTTAAAGCTGGAAAAATGGATAAAGAAACAAAGACAAAAAAAAAATTAAATGTTTGCGTGGTTGCTAAACCATATGTGGCAGAGAGTGAACCTGTTAAATTTAAATGCTTTCCTGGAGTGTGGATTTGATTTGACTGCAGTGTTTTAAAGGGTAGCACATTGACACAGCTTTTAACACTTTTACTGCAGGAGGCTTACCAAGACTCCTCCAGAAATTGTATTGAATTTCATTTCCACTCAGAAAAGCCTGATAAAAAGGATGTATATAGTAAGTACTGCAGAAAAGCTTAGAAAATAAATAGCACACACAAGCACACACATACAATAATGGAAACCCCAATGATTTCAAACAAATTAATCTATTTTGCTGCATTATCATTTACCCTTAGTATAACCTGTGTTCTGCACAGACCAGACTAAAACTGATCCTGGACAGATAGTGGGAATGGAATATTAACCTTTCCAAAACTCATTGTTTTGTACATTCCAGTATGGTGATTTACAGATACATGTATTTATGTATGGATATTCTTATGTGAATTGTTGTCTTCATCTTCCTAAATCCATGCAAACTGACAGATGTAGGCCAACTGGTACTATAGGAAATCAACAGAGCCACAGATATAAAAGTAAAAGCAATATTTATTGAAAAAAATGAAGATAAAGACATCTCCATAGGCCTACAGGAAGTGGGAGTTTAAGAAGGGACACAGACAATAAGAGGACAAGTACAAAAAAGTCCCCTTAATTGCCTTTAAGAGACAATACCTATAAAGTCAAATCTATACAGAAATAAAAACATAATCAGCTGGAATTCAGAATGCACAAAGATACAAAATTCACTTTAAATACCTGTCTATGACAGTCTCAATTGTAATATGGAAATGACCTGTTATGTGGAGATAGAATTTTAGGTAATATATCTGTTTTATTTTTTTATATTCACAGTTAATACATTGATACAGATGAGAACACTTACGGATACCGTCAGAATATTTCTTAATATGATATCACATGACTGTCATAGACAGGTATGCACATTTTGGATCAAGGTTTGCACTTAGTAATTACTAGTAAGTGGAGGGTGGTAACGAACTCAGGTTTTATCTATTTATACCTGTTTCATGTTCACTTTTGTAAGAGCACTTGATCCCCTGAAATGTTGTGCAGAGATCCAAATAAATCACAAAATATATGCACATTTTGCTATGTGTGTGCCATCCTAATCTTCTTGGTTACTGCTGTAAACATGGAACTGTTGAGCAGCAAAGTTCCCAGATAGAGCACCACTGAAACGTGACCCATGGAGTTTGGATTTTATTAAAATACATAAAACTCATCTGGAGTATGCAGTGCAGTTTTGGACTCCAGTGCTTAAGGGGGATATAATTAGCTGGAGAGAGAGCAGAGAAGTGCAACTAAACTGGTTAGAGGGATGGAAGATTTAAACTATGAAGGTAGATTGTCATGGTTGGGGTTGTGAGGGGACATGATTACTCTTTATAAGTACATTAGAGGGCATTATAGACTGCTAGAGGGAGATCTATTTTTCCATAAAGAGGATCACCGTACCAGAGGCCACCCCTTTAGACTAGAAGAAAAGAACTTTCATTTGAAGCAACATAGGGGGTTCTTCACAGTCAGGACAGTGAGGTTGTGGAATGCACTGCCGGGTGATGTTGTGATGGCTGATTCAGTTAATGCCTTTAAAAGAGACTTGGATGATTTCTTGGACAAGCATAATATCCAAGGCTATAGTGATACTAAAATCTATTCTTAATATAGATATTGGTATATATAGTTTCAGTGGGTGTGTGTATATATGTGCGCTGGGATTCCTTTGGAGAGGTTGAAGAACATACAGTTAATAGGTGCATTCAGGGTCTGTGACCTGGGTACCAAGTGAAACATGTAAAGCAAAAGGTAAAACCGCCACGGTTTGTATATTATGCAAAAAAAGGAGAGTTTATTTGACATTTTGGTCCTAAACCAGGGCCTTTGTGCCAGTCTTTACCTTTTTGCTATATATATATATATATATATATATATATATATATATATATATATATATATATATATATATATATATATATATATATATATATATATATAGATATATATATATATATAGATATATAGATATATAGATAGCTATATAGATAGATAGATAGATATATACTGTACATCGCAGATGTTTTCACAATGGACATCAACTTAGACACTGATAGAATCATCAGTGACATCAATTGTGGATAATGCCATCCAACCATCAACCACACAGAAACCTCTACATGCAAAGAAGAATTCCTGGCACATTCTATGTAAACAGCTTAACATTCCGTGTGGTCCCCTTTCATTTTTCATGTGCCATGCCTGTCATCAGAATTAAAAGTTTAATTCTCAGGCCAGCTGGCTCATTTCTTATGTTGTCAGAAATTAGACTAATAGAGCTCTGGACAGACTCAAAAGGAACAGTTACCAAAATTATGTAATGAGGGGAACATCACAGATCACAAGACTAAGACACGTTCATGCCTCATTTTCATTGAAAAAAAAAATATTACTATTGTCATTTCAATTTTTTAGTAAAACAAAGTAATTCACTCTTCATTCTTTTATTCTGGTATCTTGGATACAAGCGGGGAAGGTTTTAGAAGCAGATGTTTAATATTTGTATTTTAACGTACATTCATTTATACTATAGGCTAATGAAATAAAAACTCTGAACTAGTAACCTATAGCAAATGATCAGAGGTGTACAGTATTCTTTCAAACAGGTAACAAGTAAATGCTTCACACTATACATGTAAAAATGTAGCAAATTAAATTACGCCATATAAGTTCCCTATGATGGCTACAGATGATTAGTGATGGGCAAATAAATTCGGCAGGCACGATTTCACTGTGAATTTCCACATTTTGCCACCAGCGAATAAATTTACAAAACTGCGACAAAAATCCACTGCAACAAAAAAAAATTTTTGCCCGTCAGAATAGTCGCTTGCATAAAATTGTTGCGCGTCAAAATTATTCATACGTCCATTGACTTTAATGCATTTGAAAAAAATAGTCAAGCGTATATAAACTGTCGCTTGTGTCAAAATTGTCACACGCTACAATTATTTTGACGCCCATTGACTTTCATGCGTTTCGCTAATTTTTCGGTAAAGTCACAAATTTTTCGGTGAAGCGAAATGGCACCGATTCGCCTATCACTACAGATGATGCCTCCAGTGTTGTGCTCAGTGGTAAAACTTTATCAGAATGTACAGCATTTGCTATGTAACGGTTTTCTACTTCTGAACGTTATAAATTATTGCTAAGAAGAATGCAAAGAACTGTGAAGGGTTCTTTTGAAAGTAACATTGTTTTATTCAATTAAAGCCTAAAATCTTATTCCTTAACTCTTTTTATATGAGCTACAGAAGGAGCAAACATTATTTTCCTCAAGTAACTCTTATGGCACAGGGTTTTGTAATAAGAAAGACATTAGGAAAAAGGTGAGGCAGTAAAGTGTGCTTTATTATTGAGTATTATATCTCATTCATTACACAATTTCATACCATAAATATTTATGTCTTTTATAAATAGTGGGGTTGTTTCAGTAAAAGCATCAAAGAGATTTCATTAGTCCTATATGCCATTTTGCATTTCTATATTCCCTCATTACTTTCTTTTTTACATACTCAAATGTAATATTAACGCAGGTACAAATGCGAGGACCAGTTATTTGGTTTGGGGCTTAGCAGTGTTGGGATGGGGAAAGATGTCTGCAATGAAGGAGCTGAAATTCCTTTAAATATACCCCTTCTGTATATCAGTCAGCACCAGTCAGGCATTAATAGAAATATTTGTAGGTGATATAGAGTTGTTTACTTATTACACCTGTGCTATTATCATACTCTTATTAGCGAGAATAAAGGAAAGAGCATCATAACAATAAACAAAATTCGATGTCGATTACTTCCCCAAGACAAACTCAGGGGCCCATTCACTAAGCTCGAGTGAAGGAATAGAGGAAAATAGAGGAAAAATAGTTCGAATTTCGAATGTTTTTTTTGGCTACTTCGACCATCGAATTGGCTACTTCGACCACGAATCAAACGATTCGAACTAAAAATCGTTCGAATATTCGACCATTCGATAATCGAAGTACTGTCTCTTTAAAAAAAACTTCGACCCCTTAGTTCACCACCTAAAACCTACTGAGGCCAATGTTAGCCTAGGTTTTTCTGATCGAAGGATAATCCTTCGATCGATGGATTAAAATCCTTTGAATCGTTCAATTCGAAGGATATAATTTTTCGATCGAACGATTATTCCTTAGATCGTTAGATCGAACGAATTGCGCTAAATCCTTCGACTCGAAGGTGAAGGATTTCAATTCGGCATTCGAATATCGAGGGTTAATTAACCCTCGTTATTCGACCCTAGGTAAATGTGCCCCTCAGTGTTGTGTGGGATTGATGGGTTCTTTAAGGTGCTCTGGGGATCCTTGTATACATTCAACTCAGTCTTTAAAGTTGTGGCCTGTTAGAGTATACTCCTTACATAGGCCATGCACACCAGTGAGACAATTCTGTGCCTGATGAATGTTTCTTCTTATGGGATTATAAAACTATAGAAGGGTTGTAGGTCATGAGGTTAAGGAGGCAATAACATAAATGCTCCAAGACAATGCCAGCTTAGGCAAAGCTAAACCTGAATCGGTAATACAGGGGAAAAACAAGTAAATCATTCAACATTTTATTCTGTATAATTCTATTAGTCAAATGCAAAGAGAAATTGCAAGGCCCTTAAGGTGAATAATGACTCTATTGTTCAGATAAATGAATTTATATAATTAGGAAATGGTTCCTCTGGTCAGCTCATGTTGAGCAATTTATGTGCACTTGGCTTGAATGTTTATATAGAGCTAATAAAGTCATTTGCAACAGTTTAACATAATGATTTGCTGATTTGGTAATGTGCTGACTTACATGTGTTTATTATAATAGTCAGTGCAGTAAATATTTTCTTGTATTGAATGCCAAAAACCCAAAAAATCAAGTTTTTTTTTACCATAAAATCCAAATTTTTAGTGAAAAAAACAAGATTTATTATCCCCCGAGGATGAAAAAGTCTGAATCTGAAAATCCGGCATCTCAGACCTATTGAGGTTATATAGTCAATTGGAGAGGTGCCTATCCTATTTTCGATAAATAAGGCCCCTCGTGTTTACTTTTTTTTGTAGTTTTTTAACTAATTGCTTTTACTCCGCACATTTATTAAAGGGCCAGAAATGCACACAAAAAACATCTATGTATACGGTTACTCTTTTCAAGTGTGAACCACCATGGTCACAAACCCTTTCACAGCCCTACAATCAACCTATAGGCTGAGTTTCAGAAAGTAGAAGGAGCATGGTACATGGGAGGAATACTTTGCTGGTTTTAGCTAGCTGAGAAGCTCCCAAGCCCTGAATATATAGGGGGAAATTTACTAACCTGCAAAAATTCGCCAGCGACGGCTTTGCACCCATCGCTACACTAATGCTGGAAACATTTTCTAGTTGGTCAAGTGTAAATTTCGCTAATTTACTAAAGTGTGAAGTTGCGTCTAGGGAGCCGAACGCTGGTGAATTTTCCTAGCTTTATGTCGGCAATCAAAACGAAGATGAGCTAGCATTCAATTCTGCCTAGCGTAACTTCATTAGAGGTCTTCGCTCAGGCTAATTTGTATAAGGCAGGAAATTATAACGTTAATTGGACGTATATGTTGCAGCAAATACATTACATTACACAAGTCCAGGGAACTTAATAAAGAAAATATAGTTGTTATATTGCCCTACACATGAGCCCCCTGTATAGTTTATGTTCCATATGTTAGAAAATGTATGGGTTCCCCAAAAAACATTTTTATAGACTTTTGCAGGCTACCACCAGTGTTTTTTGGGACTATACACTCCATTGCACTTCGCCTGGTCTGAGCTGATGAAGGCAAGTCTAGCGAAAGAGGTAACGTTCAGTAAAATTCGCATCTTAGGGAATTTGCGGAGTTACATCCATTCGCCAGAGCGAAAATTCGCCTGTCGTTAGAGTGAGAAGCAATGATAGCGTCTATCTCCTTCACTAGTGAAGTGACGCCTGCGCCCGTTAGTAAATCGGGGAAGTAACAAAATAACGTCACGCTGGGGAATCATCGATATCGTTAGTCACTTTGCCCTTTAGTAAATGTGCCCCATAACTGTTATTATTGAATTGGAAAATTGGTTTTCTGGACAAAAGCTGCATGTCACCGCTGGAGTCAGGCAGCTTCATCACAACTAATATCAGGCTCTCACCCAGATTTATATGCTTCTTTGTAGTATATGAGATTCCCATGTAATGATGAATGGCACACTTTGTAGAACAAATAAGCTGTTTAAAATACAAGAGAAACGAAAAAGCTGTCAACGTCACCAATGAAGCAGATCTTTTACCTACTGTATGTGCTGGCCTATATCATGCTTTTGGGCCAAACGATTGGATAATAACGAAGGCCAATGCAGGTTTTGAGATTTTTAAACCTTCCTGACAGATATCCGGCTGACTATGGGCCAAATATCTGTCATGGAGAAAGATGTGGAGGTTGCATACATGGGCATTTAAGCTGCCAACAGTATTAAAGCGCTGGTTCACCTTTAAAGGAGAAGGAAAGCCAAAAAAATACTTAACCTCTAAGTGTTGCCAATGAATAGTATATATATTTACCAGCAATCATTCCCTCATTAGTTTTGCCCTTAATCTTTTTGCTGCAATTGATTTTTGAAAAAGTTTAAACATGTATTGAAAAGCATACCCTTGTTTCTGTCCATAAAACTGTCTGGATAGGGCACACGCATGCGCAATAGTTTCCAGCCATGCCGTGCTCATGCGCACAAGAATCTTTTGTAGCGATGACTATGCTCCCCCCTGCATCATAAATTACAAGCTGACCCTCTGCCCCGCCTCATTAATTACAAGCACCAATAGCCCATGCAGTTTCTCCGTTGCTAAGAAACTATCTTTGAAGCTCCTGCGCTCGCTCTGCTTTTAATTTACAGTCTCTCAGCGAGCGAGCGCAGGAGTTGAGGAGGGGAGCTTAAAAGAAGGCAGCCAGCTATCATGTCTGTCTGTGAGGTCTGTAGTCACTTGTGGGTCATGTAGGAGGTGCATGTGCAGTAAAGGGCAGAAGTGATGCGCATTTTGAAAATGGCGGCGCCAAAATGTTCACAGTGCCGAAAGTTCAGAACGCAGGTGCACAAAAACCACAGGGATAAAGGAGTTCCTAATATAGCGTTTCAGAAGGGGGCATGATGGCAAACCTAATAATGTAGGTGTCATTTTTTTTGTTTCCTTCTCCTTTAAGGTAACTTTTATTATGTTGTAGAACGGGCAATTCTAAACAACTTTTTAATTAGTTTTCATTATTTATTGTTTATAGTTTTATAGTTATTTGCCTTTATCTTTTGACTCCTTGCAGCTTTGAAATGGGCATCACTGACTCCCTTCTAAAGGATAAATGCTCTGTAAGGCTAAAAAATGTATTGTTATTGTTACTTTTTATTACTGATCCTTCTATTTAGTCCCTCTCCTATTCATATTCCAGTCTCTTATTCAAAACAATGCATGGTTGCTAGGGTAATTTGGACCCTAGTTACCAACTTGGTTAAGATGCAAACTGGAGAGCTGCTGAATAAAAAGTTAAATAACTCAAAAACCTTTAATAATAAAAAATCAAAACAAATTGCAAATTGTCCTAGAATATCTCTCTATACATCATACTAAAGGGCTGATTCACTAAGGGTGGAATATCGAGGGTTAATTCGACAGTACTTCGACTATCGAATGGTCGAATAGTCGAACGATTTTTACTACGAATCCTTCGATTCGAAGTTGTAGTCGAAGGAGCCCATTCGATGGTCGAAGTAGCCCAAAAAAACCTTCGAAATTTGAAGTTTTTTTACTTCGAATCCTTCACTCGAAGTTAGTGAATCGGGCCCTAAAAGTTATCAAGTGAACAAGATTTAAAATTAAAATCTTCTATTTAGGATTACCCAATGGCACTGAAATACTGAAACAGTATATATTTTTTTAAAAAAATGTTTAATTTAGGTGAAGCAGAACTGTTTTATGCATTATGTTTTATGCATTATGTTAAGAGAGGTTAGAATCATCCTACAGATACAAAAATGGGACTGTAGCTGAGAAGCATTATTTCATTTGCAAATGCATGTTAAACAGACATACGTAAGCAGATCTAAACGGAATGGATATATTTGTTAGATGTTATTGTGTCTTTACAGGAAAAGTAAACCTCTTATTAAAAAAACCCTACCCTACATAGACCCCCTCCCTCCTCCCCCCCAGCCTAGCTAACCCCAGGCAAATGCCTCTAACTTTTTACTTACCCCTTGGTGCTAATTCACGGCATCAGAGTTCACGGCATCCATCTTCTTCTATTCGGTCTTCATTGGGAAGTAAGTTCCGCATCGGCACAGTTGGAGCATTCTTTGGGTTTTTGTTAACTGTGCATGCGCCGAAAGTCACAAAAGTTGCAGAAGCACCAGAAGAAGACCTGAAGAAGATGGCGCCCATGCAAGGCATTTGCCCGGGCTAGCAGCTAGGCTGGGGGGAGGAGGGAGGTGGTCTATGTAGGGTAGGGGGGTAGGGTTTTTTTTAATAAGGGGTTTACTTCTCCTTTAAATGTTTAAAGTGGACCTGTCAACCAGACACAAAAATCTGTATAATAAAAATCATTTTCAAATTAAACATGAAGTCTAAATTCTTTTTTTATTAAAGCATTCATAGATGTTATAAACTCATTTAAAAATCTCAGGTGTCAATCAAATATTGTCTGCCCCTCGTCTTAGGCATAGAGGCGGGGCAAACAATTACTTTCACTTTCCATTCAACACTTCCTAGATGTCACTGCTCTCCCCACATTCCCCCTCTCTCTTTACCATTTAATTGTGTAGCCAGGGCATGGGGATGGACATCGGGTCCCCCATTCTGGTGCACAAACATATTTTTGAGTTGATACAAGTCTTGTCTTAATAACAGTGTCCACAAAATGGCTCCTGCCTGCTTGCTATAATTATGAATTCCCAGATTGAAGGAAACAAGATTCAAATAATTTATATAGTGTAATTAAAATTCATTTTGCTTGACTAATGTGATAAAATAGGATTTTGAATAATTTTTTTGGATGACGGGTCCCCTTTAACTGATTTTATCCTTTGGAATCCACAGACTAAATCTTAAGACAATGATAAACTGCTAAAGCCCTGTACTTAGATTCGCTCAGTCACTTGTCCTGTACGTACAGATGATGTTGCAGATAATCTTTAGTGACAGTTCAGACAGCATGTCATTACAATGATCTCAAAGTCCTGTCTCGCAGGACAGGCGAGCATCATTCTGTTGTTTTATTATGGCATCTTCTGTTTACAGACCATTAAATCTGACACACAAAGCATTTATTCTGTCCATCACTGCAGTCTTTCTTGCTGATCTTTCACACAAGCAGGTTCACAGTGTTTTCTCCATTCCTTATTTCACAAAAAATGAAGAAAATTAAGAACAACATTTTCATTCTTTAATAAAATGTTTTCATCTCCATTTTTTATTTGACGGTATTAATCTGTGCAATACTGTACATGGATTAGATCAGTTGAATGGCATGATTCGTTTATTATCTGAGTTTAAAAAGAAAATGCAATACAGTTGAATTATACAAGTATGGGACTTGTTTTCCAGAATGCCCAGGACCTGGGGTTTTCTAGATAAGGGGTGCTTTACATAATTTGGATCACCTGACCTTAAGAACAGATTTATCAAGGGTCGAATTTCAAGGTGAGTTTTTTTAATTCTTTTAAAATTCGAATAAAAAAAGACCAATCTGAGTTTTTAATTTCGGATGAATAGGCTGTATTCGAACCGTTCGAATTGAAGGTTTACCGCATTAGATCGAATTTGAATCGTAGGATTTGCCCCAAAAAACTTTGATTTTTCAAAGTCCACCAAATGACTCCAAATAGGTTTTAGGAGGTCCCCCATAGGCTAAAACAGCAATTTGGCAGGTTTTAGATGGCAAATGGTCGAAGCTGAAGTTTTAAAGAGACAGTACATGATAAATTTTGATATTTGAATAGTCGAATTTGTTTCAAATTCGAATCGACTTTTGGACTATTCTATAGTCGAAGTACATTAAAAATAGCTCGAAAATCTGCCCCTAAATCAACTAAAAATCATTTAAAAACATTAAATGAACCCAATAGGATTGTTTTGCCTCTAATATGGATTTATGCAGCTTAGTCCCCATCAAGTACAAGGTACTGTCTTATTATTACAGAGAAAAATTAATCAATTCAAAATTAGAGTTATTTCTCTAGAATGGGCTCTATGGCAGAGGGCCTTCCCATAATCCTGAGCTTTCTGGATAACAGGTTTTGAACTAATGGATCCCACATCTGTATTTACAGTGCAACTGTCCAAAGTAGTTAATGTATTCTGTTCATGTATTCTGCTTCAGTCATGATTCTGCTTATTTTAAAATAAAGTTATTGGGTATAACTATACTGCTTTGCTTTTGCATATATTTACTGGTTTATACAATGGAAAGAAATGACACACTTCTGCAGAATGTTGGCACTTTAGAAATGTGTGTTAATAATAATATTTATAAAATATTTCCATTAACCATGTCTGACCGCTTTTATTTTTATTAAATTTTATTAAATTCTCTTGTGCCCATAACTGGCAATGCTTTCTTTAATAACAGTTCTAAGGGCCTAATAAAATATAGAGTTGTGCAAGTCAGCCCACAAAACAGACACGCTTGCATGCTGAAGGATGGAGGAAGTTGTGCTCTATTAATAGTAGTACACAGATAATAGTCATAATAGCATCATATGGTCAATGGAAGTCTCCTCTACAGTTAAGTGGAACCCCCCTCCCCATTTGCTTTCTCACCTTTAGCCAAGGAAGGGGGATGCAGGCTGCTCTGGCACTGGGTGGGAAGGGAGAAGGAAGTGGGCGGGCATGAGGCAGGTGTGGGCGTGCACAGGGCGGGGAGTGTGTGGGGCGGTGCAGACGGGCGAGTGGCTTGGGAAGTGAAGTGTGCTGAGCCCTCTGAAGATTTTTTTGCAGGACGAAGAATTTCATGCTACAGTTGGGATAATAAAAAGCCATGTTATTGGTTATTTTAATTAAGCGTACTTTGACCTGAAAGTACAGGTATGGGACCCCTTATCCAAAAACACATCATACAGAAAGCTCCCAAATACAGAAGACCATATCCCATAGGGCCCATTTTAAGCAAATAACTTAAAAAAAGGATTCTCTGTAATAATAAAATAGTACCTTGTGCTTGATGGTAAATGTCATTGGTCTGACTATTCTGTCTAAATGGTTTTTTTTTAATATCAAGAAATTTGAACTTTACATGGCCTGAGCCATTATTAACAGGGGCAGATTTACCTAATATTGAAATGGGGAAGCCAGATGGATTTCCAGAAGTTTGGTGTTTCCCTGCAGTTATTTACATTTTTCTTGACTTTCAGGAAAGTGTTGATAAATTAACAAAGCCTAAGTGGCTTGTTTTTAAATGTGCCAATTGATCAGAATATATTCAACTGCTTTGTGTGACAGCACTGAGATCACAAAGAATCATAAACCCCTAGGAAATTAATGAACATTGTTATTTATCAATGTCCGATTTTATTTCAACATTTTCTGCTGCAAATCCGATCAAATCTGCTCTGGTTTTTTTACCCTTATTTGTTATTAAATTTTCCCGAAAATTTGCTTTGTGGGAAAAAATTTAATTTTCACAATTTTTTTCCGATTTTTCACTCGAAAACTCAATTTTTTTCAGTTTTTTCACCCGAAAACTTCAAATTCTTATGTTTTTTTTGCTAGAATTAAAAACTGAAGAAAACAGACCTGCAGAAATGTAAATAAGAAACTGCCAGAAAATAAAGGCCAGGTTCAGGCACAAGGTCTAGGCCGGTGGCAAGCAAACAGAGTTCGGGAACAAACATAGAGTCAGGGAAGGCAGCAAATAATCAAAGCCCATGTAACAGGAAAGGTCAAATCAGGGAGCCAGAATATAGCGGACAAGACAGGCAGGAATAGACCTACAGGATTCAGGAGCCAGGACTTCAGGATACATGAGCAGAGATTAAGGATCTCAGGAATAAGGAACACAGAAACTAGAGACTTAGCTGAATCATAGCAGGTTCCAGAGAACAGAGACAAGGGGGGGGAGTAATTGATTTTATCAACCAGGCCCAAACTACACTGCCTTCTGTGGTTCAACTTAGAGGAGCAGCAGTATGACCAGTGATGGAGATAACAGGGTTGAAGCATAATTTTAAATAACAATTATAAATAAACTCCATAAATCAATGATGGGATATAATATAGATAATGAGATGCTCCATTAGCTACAGTATCTCTATACAGCCGTTGTATCACAATGATGTATGAAAAATTGGTGTACTTCCAAAGTTGTGTCTTAAAATATCCTTGATGACATGGTTATTATTTTTCAATTTTGGTGAAAGTTTGTCAGATATTAACTTCCCCATGATGTGGAGTTGTTTAAGTGTTTTTACCACTAGTGTTTTAAAGCATGCCTATTTATTTCTATATATATGTCACTGCTGCTTCAACAACATTTCCATTACCAGTAGTGTGGTATGCTGTAAAATACTGTAGGTTGTAATTTTCAAAAGCGATCACATTTTATAACAGTCTTGCTTATGTGGGCAATAAGAATGACTTTATTACTGAAGTCAGCAAGGTGATTATATAAGCAGGCAGCTTAAGTGAAATAGATATGCTATTTACCATAAAATGCTGGGATTAATTTTTGAATACTAGGATTTTGACGACTGCTTAAGTTTGGGATATTTATTTTATTTTTTACAATATGCTGGATTCTGTACTTAGCAATTCTATAAATTAGACAGGATTTCATATATAATACATGTGTCTATTATTCAGTTTATGTCATACCTTTTCATACATAATAAAATATGTACTTTTTTTTTGCCAACAAGGTGTGCCGCTAATACAGAGTTTATTTTGAAAGCAGACAGCACTGATCAGTTCAGGTAACTGGCAGTTTGGTGCAAATTCTGCCAAGTCAGTGATGGTGGCAGACACTGATCAGAGTGGCTGTGACAGGTAGACAGTGGCCACAGTTAAGTCAGATAGTATTCACAATGACCAGGGCCATAGCTAAGAGCTTCATGCTTACCACACTCTTCTCTCCAACCTGCAGTAACAGGTACTGAGCAGTGTGTGGGTCACGTGACTATTTCCAATCCAAGAAATATAAAAAAACAAGACTATATCGAGTCAACCATCAAACCTGCAAAATACCGATTTATGATTTAGCACTGCCACCTGCATGAAAGAAGACTACGGTTGTATGATATGATTGAATAAGGGAACCAAAGATACAATTGTTGGTCGTTTTGGTGATACTTAATATCTCTACCTAATCATGACTTGTGAAGTCACAACTCTACTACCTCACTTGACTTTTATTTTGTTATACTTGTGTTTTTTTTTTTTTTCCTTTTGTTTGTTTTGTTGTTATTTACATTATTGTACCTGCAATATGCCATTTAACATGTAACGCATATAAATAAATAAAAACATTATTGAAAAAAAAAAAAAAAAAAAAAACAAGACTATATACACTGAGTAACATCAATACAACAAAAAATGTATTCATACAAAGCTTCGTTACATAATATAAAATGAGAAGAAATTCAAAACTTCTTACAACGTAGAAAGCTGCCCATCACTGGCCATAATGCTTTTTTTTTTTTTTTTTTAAAGTTTAATATAAAAAACTCAAATAAAAACATGAAAAAAAACATTGAACACAGCAAATGTATTTCTACTCATCATTTCCATGGGTTTGTCAAATAAAATGGTAAAATGTGAAATTGAAAATGTAAATAATGTGCTTACATTTTGGCTAGGGAAATTCCAATTGAATTCTATATGAGATTGGCAGACTTTATATGGCAAATGTTTATGCTTATAGATGGCTTAAATTTAGGGGGCAGATGTATGAAGGGTCGAATATCGAGGGTTAATTAACCCTCGATATTCGACTAGGAACTAAAATCGTTCGACTTCGAATATCGAAGTCGAACGATTTAGCGCAAATCCTGCGATCGAACGATCGAAGGATTATTCGTTCGATCGAACGATTAAATCCTTCGAATCGAACGATTCGAAGGATTTTAATACAACGATCGAAGGAATATCCTTCGATCAAAAAATCTCAGGCAAGCCTATGGGGACCTTCCCCATAGGCTAACATTGACTTCGGTAGCTTTTAGCTGCCGAAGTAGGGGGTCGAAGTTTTTCTTAAAGAGACAGTACTTCGACTATCGAATGGTCGAATAGTCGAACGATTTTTAGTTCGAATCGTTCGATTCGAAGTCGAAGTAGTAGTCGAAGGTCGAAGTAGCCCGTTCGATGGTCGAAGTAGCCCAAAAAAACTTCGAAATTCGAAGTTTTTTTAATTCGAATCCTTCACTCGAGCTTTGTAAATGTGCCCCTAGGTGTTTGAAACTCTAATTTGAATTTGAGAGTTTAAGTGCAAAAAAAATGAAATTGCAGTAAAAATGAGAATTTGCACATTAATAAATTAGCATTTTAGAATGCATGGGGCAGATTTACTAAGCTCGAGTGAATAGTTCGAATTCGAAGTAATTTTTTGGGTACTTCGACCATCGAATTGGTCAAATTCGATCGAATTCGATCAAATCGAATGATTCAAACGATTCAAAGTAAAAATCGTACGACCATTCGACCATTGGTTAATCGAACTACTGTCTCTTTAAAAAATCCATTGACTCAATACTTCACCAAATAAAAGCTACCGAATTGAATGTTAGCCTATGGGGACATTGTAGATAGGTTTTGGGCACTTTATATGATCGAATAAAAATCATCGCTTAAAATCGTTTGAAAAAAAACAGATTTAATCGTTTGATCAAACAATTTTTATTCGATCGAACCTTTTGCGCTAAAATCCTTCGAATTCGATATTCGAATTCTAAGGATTTTACTTCGAGGGTCCCCATGCCCCCATTTTTTTTTAATTTTGTTTAGAGGTCCAAACTATAGCAGAGCTAACTCAGATATAAACCCAAAAAGATTTCTTGAATATATTTTTTTGACCTTATTAGAATCTGTGTCATATCTAGGGATGTACAAAATCCACAATATTTGGATTTGTCTTAACACCAAATGCTCCACTAAAATTTGGCCAGATTACAAACAAAATTATGAACCCCAATTTACATACAGTATAAAATATGTGAAAATCTAAAAAACAAAAAAACTTGTTTAGCTGTCCAAATTGTTAAGGTCAAATGATTTTAATGAATTTGGTTGGACTATATTTGGAGCATCTTCAACAATTTTATCATTTAACTTGTAAAGACGTTTTACAAATTGTGGAAAATTGTGTTTTACATGTGGATCATGGAGTAACTTTACACTTTACAAACAGGCAAATCATTTTTTGTAAAAATTTGGCAAAGCAGAATTCAGGTTCATTTTAAAAGTTTATAAATAGCCCAGTGTGCCCTAAGTATGCATTTTTCACATACATTGAAGATAGAAACAAAAACAAACCTTGTGTGATGTGTATTCTATAGAAAACTATATTTCTTCTTTAAGACATGTACATAATTATTAACTGTAAATGCTGCAAAGTAACATATATTAAAACTATTCTAAAGTATTCATTAGTAAAAGGGTTATAATGGAGGGCATAATGCATTATTTCACTTGTAGGGGCAGATTTACATAGGGTTGAATATCGAGGGTTAATTAACCCTCAATATTCGACTGCCGAATTGAAATCCTTCGACTTCGAATATCGAAGTCGAAGGATTTAGCGATATTCCTGCGATCGAACGAACGATTTGAATCGAAGGATTTTCCTTCGATCAGAAAATTGTTAGGAAGCCTATGGGGACTTTCCCCATAGGTTAACATTGGCCTCGGTAGGTTTTAGGTGGCAAACTAGGGGGTCGAAGTTTTTTTTAAAGAGACAGTACTTCGACTATTGAATGGTCGAATAGTTGAACGATTTTTAATTCGAATCATTCGATTCGAAGTTGAAGTTGTAGTCGAAGCTTGAAGTTGCCTATTCGATGGTCGAAGTAGCAAATTCGACCATTCGAAATTCAAAGTATTTTTTCTTTTAATCCTTCACTCGAGCTAAGTAAATGGGCCCCGTAGTGTCAGCATTCATTTTATTAACAGCGTTTAACACAAGACTCGTAATTCTTTTTCTAAAGGTAAAGCACTAGACCTCTAAAATAGTTATTAACTGCACCATGTGTCTATTGGATAATGAAAATCTGACGTGCTTTAGATAACTAAAAAATTGTATATATGACTACTGAATTCTATTGAGTAAGAAAAAACATGGGGGTATACATTTTTAACAATTTTAATTTGGTACTGGGGGGATACAGATGTAATTTTGAGTTAAAATCATGCTAAACAGTTTTAGAGTATATAACTAGGGTCAGACTTCAGGACTGTCTTCTGGTCACAACACTTACTATGCTATGTCTTCTACTGCCATCTTGTTAGGAAGTTATCACACTGAAGGAGGGATATAGGAAATAATAAGGAAGTATGTGAATGTTTTGTTAAAATAAAAAAACTTCAAAAATAATCCTAAAGTGCTCATACATGGGCTAATAAAAGATGGTGATTCTGTCATTCAGTCCACAGCTTAATGGCCAATGTATTTGAACCTTGAAGAGCCAAACGATCAGATCAGCCCAATATCACCCACTTCAAGGTGGACTCATAGGGGAAAGGTTCCATCATTTTTCGACCTTGTATATTGAGAGAAACAATGGAACAAAAATCAATATAAATTTACATATTTCTAATCAGTATTGCTTGTGTATTTCCTTTTTTCAGAGAGAGGCAGATAAATTTGAAAATTAAGGGGCCCATTTACTAAGCTCGAGTGAAGGAATAGAAGAAAAAAAACTTTGAATTTCGAATGTTTTTTTTGGCTACTTCGACCATCTAATTGGCTACTTCGACCTTCGACTATGACTTCGACTTTGAATCGAACGATTCAAACTAAAAATCGTTCGGCTATTCGACCATTCCATTCGGTAAGGTCCCTATAGGCTTTCTAACAATTTTTAGGTCGAAGAAAAATCGTTCGATCGATGGATTAAAATCCTTCGAATTGAACGATTCGAAGGATTTAATCGTTCGATTGAACTATTTGCGGTAAATCCTTCGACTTCAATATTCGAAGTCGAAGGATTTACATTCGGCAGTCGAATATCGAGGGTTAATTAACTCTCGATATTCGACCCTATGTAAATCTGCCCCTAAGTATTTTAGAAATTCGTATAATCCTTACAAAAAAAAATTACGTTTATGTCACGATTTTCATAATTTTTTTTCTCAGTGGCTAGCATAGTTTCCAAACAACCACATTGCTCCATTCATTTTAACATATTTGACTGTTTAAAAAAAAAAAACTATACACAAAAATGTATAGAATGAAATGTTGAAAACACAGCTCCCATTGACCTCTATAGAAACTTGCAAGATTTTAGCCGGAAAAAAACAATTCCCTGTGATTTTCTCTTATTGCAAAATTTTCTCTTGAGATCTCACATTTTAATATATAGGCTCCTTATTTTAATTTTAAAACAAATAAATATACTTTAGATATAGGAATTTTCTAATAACAACTTGATTACCTGGGGGCAGCTAACCGTTGCATGTATTTCTATACAATTTGGAGAATTTGTGTCAAAAACTATAATTCATTCAAGCAGTATATTATGTAAAAAAAGCTTTAACAACTGCCTGACACACTGCTTTTCTGTCAACCAGTTTGCAAGATTCAGCAGAAGCAAAATGGCACATGACAAAATGTCAAAGAAAGTCAGTCTGAAATTTTTAATGGCAAATCATGAATCTTTTAAATTATAAATCAATAAATACTTAATTCTGTAATAGAATTCATCTAAATTTTTAATCAGGTGGACTCAGTAGGGCTCTTTTCTTTTGATATTGATGGAAGTGCAGTGCATGGGTCTAAACTAAATTTCAGTTAATTCATTCTATTAAAAAAACGGGAGCACAGAGGCTCTCAGTACTTCAGGTCTTGTCACGTACAATGGTAAAAAATAAACCATGTCCTATAGTGCACGATAATGCACATACCCCTTTCCTCCTATTTCCCTTCTATTCCATTTCTATGTATCTCCTACTTTATACATTCACCTACAAACCCTGTTTTGCATAATCGATTCACTCACAACTCAATTTTTTTTAATTTTTATTATAGATTTATTATACCCGATGCTAGAAAAAGGCAGAATCCAAAAATCTGGCATCTCAGACCAGACGAGGTCATGTATAAGTCAATAGCAGATGTCCCTATCCCAATTCAAAGATATCGTGGTCTGCACTGGGTTTAGCCTGATAATCCAAGAAAATCTGGGTTTTTGGGCTATAACGTGAAAAAATTTTGTGAGTTGGGAGAAAAGTCAGAAAAAATCTTACAATTCAATTTTACACTCGATTGTATCGAGTTTTTATGTGATCCGATTTTTTTGAGTTATTTTAATGATAAATAAACCAAAATAATGGATTGGAGTTTAGTTGAGCTTTGTTTAATAACATGAGACTAATTTGGATTTTAGTAAATAATGTCTTGACATTATCTTTTGAATAACATGTCAATGCCCTTTTTGTGAGTTTCATGAAAGTTGCAGCTTTCAGAATGGGGATGGCATTGCTATTGTTATGCCAATACAAGTGATGTTAATAACATATTACGTGAACCCACTAGTCAACCCACTAGCAGGTCCCATGTCAACAATTCCAGGGTTGCACAGGGTGCACTTGCATACTATTCATCAGCCTTGGTGGTCCCATCAAAAGCATTTATGGGAACAAGTACCTTTTATGAATGGAGTTGATAAATGCATGTCGATTTTAGCATGCTGCACTTGTGAGGTCATAAATGAGCCCTGTTGATGCAAAAAACAATTAATCACCCCTAATATCTTTTCTTTATAGTCAATTGGAACTACTGCATGCATGAAACAGGTTCAATCTTCCATTTTTAAGTGCTAATCTTATCAATGTAACACGTCCCATTGATATTTATTGTCAGAAATTAGTAATCCCTGTGTTGTATTACAATAAAAAACAAAGGTATAAATATAATGTACTTGAATTAGGGGTCTGTCTCTTATATATATTGCATGTGAAGGGAACCTCATGTTGATTCTGCAGGCATTGTCCATTTAGTGCATATAATCACAATTAAGAATAGAAGTGTGTATGAAGGTATACTATTGCTATCACAATGCAAAGGCTGTTTTGGCCAAAAGAAGTTAAAAAACCCAGCTAAAATGAATATATCTTTTAGGAAAGTGTTACCCTTTCCTGGAACAACCGAAAACATGGATGTTGATGTACTGCAGTGAGACAGTTATAGCCTGGCCCAATAAGCAGGAAGGATTTACTCCTGACCCTTTGACCTCTCTGGAAGTATCAGGAGCGATCCATTGTTCAGTGCTTTAATTTCTTTCCAAGATGGTGGAGACCATGGATGCAAAGTCAAGTCGCCGTTCCACATAGTAACGTGCTGCTATTGCAAAATAAATAAATGCCAGAGACCATGGTTCAATGCCTAATTATAGGTGTAAAGTGCCTGGGTGCTTCTAAATTATTATTTTGACTTGATCTCATGGTTCGTAAATTTCCTGCTTCAGTTCTGATTACATTGATCACTGCCTGCACTAACTTTTTCCAGGAATTTGAGCTTGAATTTCTTTAACCCTTCGGATTGGACTATTTCTGGCTGCTTGAGCTACAGCTTCCTCCATGGTCCTAATATCCACCTCCGGAAGGGTGCTGGGCCCTGACAGGAAGGAGGTTTTTGTTCGGGTTTCACATGGCTAAACCCGAACAGACAGTTTAAACCTAAGAAAAACGACACTACAAACCTGCCTAAGATTCCTCCCTCTCTCTTCTGAGTGTTCTTGCTGATTTGTACAATCAAGGATTTCACCTGTAGAACATTTACTTATATATCTATAACACCATAGTCAGAGCACAAGGAGTTAGTTAATACTTCTCATTCAGTGAATGGGACTAGTGCATCAGGCTTGAGCTATTGCTAGAAGTGATGAGCGAAAAACTTGAGAAACGTATTAAAGTCAATGGGTGGGACAATTTTCTACGCACGCACTAATTTTTCTTGCTCCAAATGCATTAAAGTCAATGGGAGCTTTTTCTTGTGGCAACTTTTTTTTTGTCTCTGAAACGTATTTGTCCAAATGCATTAAAGTCAATGGGCGTTTTTCTTATGGCGACTTTTTTGTCCAAATGCATTAAAGTCAATGGCCATTTTTTTCTTATTTTTTTTCTTTTTGTCTCTGTGATATTTTTGTCTCTGCAAATTTTTATGCTGCAAATGTTTGCCGCAGTTTTGCAAAAAAATGCCTCAGGCGGCAAAAGCCCCTGAAATGTGCCTGACTCCATTTGTAGACACACAGTTGTCCATGTTGAAGCATATGACTGTTTGGAATGCATGTTGCAGGTAGGGAAGTGTGAAAAAGTCTGCAAAATACCATAAAAAATATACTTGTACATCCTAGAATAATAGTATATTTATGAATGCGGATGTCAGAAATAAATAGATACACCACACAGTGCCGCCAGTTTATGGTTCATAACCAAGTAAAATACTACTATATCCTTTGTGGGAAAACAGATTTGTGTTGAACAAATAGCTATCATTTCCCAGCTGAATTATTTTCTGTGTTACAACTTTAAAGGGCAAAATGCATTTCTGAGGAAAACATTTGATCCTGCTGCAGCTTCAGTCGATACCAGTATGAGCGGTTTATTAACTGAAACAGAATCTATTGCACTTTCTGTAAGACAAAGGGAAGTGATTTGCTCTAAATGGTTCAGTGTTTATACACTAAGCCTTTTCTAAAATATCCATTATCATCCATTTTTGTCCTCAGCTAATAAGGAGTATCTGAATAATTGTGCAACTGGAGATGATAAATATCGCAGAGGCGAAGGTGGATTAATATCCCTTTAATACACTGTAATACTCATGACACATAAGGTGACAGTTCAATTTTCTAATAACAGATGACTGCTATCAAGGCCCATTGTTATAGTATTTCTAGTGCTCAGTAAAGATAATACAGTGGTTGGAGGGCCTAGAAGCTTGGCTATCTCATGAAATGACCATTAAATGAGTTTCTATTCGCACAGACATTTCTTATCCTTACAGTCAATTGTGGGGTAACAAAATAGTGCAGAGAATAATGACTGTGACACAAAGAAGCCTTGAGATATATAAAGAACACCTAGAGAGGACTTATATATAAAATATATATGCAGGAATGTGATTAAAGACAAAAAAAATGGCAAAACTTTAAATTACCTTTTAGTATGATGTAGAGAGTGATATTCTGAGACAATTTTCAATTAGTTTTAAATTATTTGGGCTTTTTTAGTTATTTAGCTTTTTATTCAGCAGCTCTCCAGTTTGCAATTTCAGCAATCTGGTTGCTAGGGTCCAAAATACCCTAACAACCATGCACTGATTTGAATAAGGGACTGAAATATGAATAGGAGAGGGTCTGACTAGAAAGAGCAAAAAGTAGCAATAACAATACATTTGTAGCCTTACAGAGCATTGTTTTTAGATGGGGTCAGTGACCCTCTTTACTTAAATACTTAAATACTTTAAACTATAAAAAATAAATAATGAAGACCAATTGAAATGTTTCTTAGAATTGGTCATTCCATAACATATTAAAAGTTTGAACCATTACCTTTAAATATTCTTTTTTGCAATGTAATATTTTCCATTAAACAGTCCTTTTCTCATTTTTTTTATTGCAACTAGAACATTTCAAGACCTGTTTTAAGGTGATATGTTCTCTTATCACAAAACTCTGCAGTCCAAGATGGTTTTTTAAAGGCCATAGCTTTACTAACCTTCCCTTCCCCATAGGCTAACATTGTACCTCGGTAGGTTTTAGGTGGCGAAGTAGGGGGTCAAAGTTTTTTTTAAAGAGACAGTACTTTGATTATCGAATGGTCGAATATTCGAATGATTTTTAATTCGAATCATTCGATTCGAAGTCGTAGTCGAAGGTCGAAGTAGCCAATTCGATGGTCGAAGTAGCCAAAAAAAACATTTGAAATTCAAAGTTTTTTTTATTCTATTCCTTCACTCGAGCTAAGTAAATGTGCCCCTTTGTGTCTTCATTCTCAGTATTATACTTAAAGAATATAATTAATATAAAGAATCCAAAATATGTAAATATGAACTAATTTTACACTTAAGTAAACTTTCTTTACTGATTATCAGGCAAGCATTCTATTTACAGACACCAAGAGCAAATATTTCCTTTTTCCTTTTGCCTAGTTAAATAATAATAGAAAATGCAAACATCTTGTATGATGGTAGATTACCGGGACCGACCTTGGACATCTCTGCTTTGAAGGTAAACGTGACAACTTTAAATAAATGCATTACTGATTACTTGCTTAAATATGGTGATGAAAAGCTTTACGATTTCTACAGACAAAAGTCCTTCTTGTGATCATAATAGCTAACCCCTTGTAAACACTGTGAAATGTTGAGCTGACAACACAGACAAAGTGTTGTCTATCTGGTTTTCATCTCACCTTCCTTGTCCTTTTCTATAATTTCAATGTTTGATCTTTTTCAAAATGTAATTTCTCAAAAGCACAATGGGAGGAATGTCAATGCACATCTGTGCGTAGTGTACACTATTAGGCTATATCAGCAGCTTCTCATTCTAATGCTAATGATTTTAGACATATTATGCCCTATAAATTAAATTGTTTAGGTGTAACCTTTATGAAGAGGCAATGGAGATTAGCCTAGTCATATAGGGATGGCATGTCCGCCTTCAATTAACATTTCAACTATTGTTGTATTACAATGGTTCTGGTGTTTTGCTGATGTGACCCTGATTTACTACTGCAAAGACAAGTAAAACTCTGAACCCACCCATATCAATGTATGCAGAACATTAATGGGTTTATTTATCAAAAATCTAATTTGTGAGTTTTTAGATTTTTTTTCTACTTTGAATAAACCTTGAATTTACCTTGAATTTGTGAGTTTACAAAAGTTTTACAAACTTTTTCAAAAAAAAAAAAAACTTAGAATTTTTCATAGGATAAAAGGCAATAGAGACTTTCTAAGTAATTACCATGTGATAAGGATATCATCCCTTCCCCCTCCCTACTGCTTTATCACTCACGTTCAATTCTTTCTCTTTTTCTTACTGTATACTTTCTTGTTGCAAATTTAAAAATAATTTTTCATAGGACAACTCCCATTACATGTTCTTGCAAGTTTTTAGATGCTAAAGTTGTACATTCAAATTTTGTGCTTAACAAATACCAAACATTCTAGTTTTTGAAAAGATGATTACATTTTTACAAAAAAATTCAAATTGTGGCAAAAAATCAAATTCTAACCTTGATAAATCACCTTTAAAGATATTTTGTGCATAAAGCTGCTAAAATGATTTCCCCTTTAAGCAAGACAGGGATTGTTTGTCCATATATTGCATTACATTCAAGTTGACCAACTACGTCAAAGTCATCCTTGGTCTGGCCAGTCCTAGGGGCCCACATACTTAGCTAGAGTGAAGGAATAGAGGAAAACTTTGAATTTTTTTTGGCTACTTCGACCATCGAATGGGCTACTTCGACCTTCTACTACGACTTTGAATCAAACGATTCAAACTAAAAATCAAACCATTCGATAGTCGAAGTACTGTCAAAGTACTGTCTCTTTAAGAAAATACTTCGACCCTCTAGTTCACAACCTAAAAGCTATTGAAGTCAATTTTAGCCTGTGGGGAAGGTCCCCATAGGCTTTCTAATGTTTTTTTTGTCGAACAAAAATCGAACGATTTTTCGGTAAACTATTTGCGGTAAATCCTTAAACTTCGATATTCGAAGTTGAAGGATTTAACTTCGACAGTCGAATATCGAGGGTATTTGACCCTATGTAAATCTGCCCCCTAGAATCACTTTTACCAAAGAATTCTACTGCTTTATTATATATTTTACACAAGGACTGAGTTTTAACTGCAACTTGCATTCCAAAGTTAAAACTATCAAATAGTAGCCCTTTTTATTGGCCATTACTAATTAGGTGCTGTGTAAAGGGGGTAGGTTAATTCTCCCCCATGCTTGCATGGGTATAGCATGTCAATTTGACACATTTGTAGGCTATTATGGTAGCGTAACTTGAGAGGAAGCAAACCACACGGTCTGGGTTCCATTCTGTCCCCTGGACTCCCCATCAATGGCGGGGTCTGCTTCCTCTATAGTCATGCCACTGTCCTTGCTACTCTAAAAGGTTGATTTAACAGGAAAACTTCCTTTGTGTTTTTGAATTGTGGGACCAAAGCATAACTTGAGGTTGGCTTCCTTTATAGCTAGAATAAAATCCCCCTCTCCCCAGTTGCTCTTGAGTAGGCTGTAACAGGATTGGAGCTTATGTGGATTGCAGGCTCCTACAAAGATTTTCTTTTGTGGGGGGTTCTCTTATTAAGCCACTGATAAAGGATATCAAATTTAAAGCTGATATTTATTATATAAAATTGAGTAGATTCTTGATTATTTCCCAGGTTTCGTCTCAGGCTTAGACTGACTGGTTCCTGGGGGTATTAGTTATAAAATGAACATCATACCCATCTCCTTTGTATATCAGTGCATATACAGTACCTAGGTACATAGTTAATTTAAAGTCAATCAAGTACAACAAAAAAAAATCCTAGGCATAGTTCATGACTTGAAAACATGGTGCTAGACTAGCAATATAATCCTGACGAAGGCTCTGCAACTGAAACATAGTTTTTTTACCTTTTAGAATAAACTTTTAGAATAAATTATGATTAATGTTTTAAGACCAGAGTTGTGTCTAGGCAATTTTTTTGCTTATGGTATTTATTTTATGGTACCCAGGCAGCTTTGTTTGGATCAGCAGGAGTGCACAGCTTGGACTTTATACACAATTTATTCAAATCATTCTGAGAAATACGGTACTTATTGTTCTTTTCTCTCAAAAAAGGTATACATTGTTTTCCGTTACAATTAGACTTTTCCTGTGAATATGAAAATAATAAGCACTTTGGAAAAATATTTTTTTCTTCAGAATACAGTATTTACAACATTGTAGTGCTACACAACTTTTAGCACTAATGTACTTTATTTCTATTTTTACTTTGACAAAAATTTGTCATTTTTTAAAATAAGTATGAATTATGCTAGGTTTGATTGTTAAAGTGAATTAAAAATGTAATTTCCGTTACTGTATACTGCAAAAGCATTCTCTATTCAAGTCAATGGACCAAATTTAGCATTAATTTTCATGAGAAAATATTGGTAAATAAAAGAAAATGTAACTTTTTAGCTAAATTGCATTTCATTTTTATTATTTTATCTTTTTTATATAGGTAATAGAAATTAGGACATTTTAGGCTTTAGCTGTGTAGAGAAAGGTGCATATTGCTATGTAATCTTTATGGGATATAGGGAGTTTTTAGCTGTTGTAATTTATAGTTGGTTGATGGTTTACTTATTCTATACTTCTATATAAATATAATTCTGACTAGGCAAAAATAAAAATAATTGACTGTGATTTTTGAAAATACAAAATAGACCAGTTTTAAAAGGAAAGTGATTTGGACCAAAATAGCCTCTGAATCATATTTATCAGAAAGGTTAAAACTATGAATAGGAATACTTTATTCCTATATGAACAGGAATACTTTTAGGAGCTTTGGGAAGAAATATCAAACATGACAGACTGAAGCTAGATGAAGCGTGTGAAGAACAGAACAGATTGGTTGCTGGATACAAGAATACATTTAGAAAAGAAAGAGGTACAGGCTAAGAATAGTCTAGAACAGGGATCCCCAACCTTTTAAACCCGTGAGCAACATTCAGAAGTAAAAGGAGTTGGGGAGCAACACTAACGTGAAAAATGTTCTTGGGGTGCCATATAAGGGCTGTGATTGGCCATTTGGTAGCCCCTATGTGGATTGTCAACCTACATCGAGGCTCTGTTTGGCAGTACACCTGGTTTTTATCCAACCAAAACTTCCTCCAAGCCTCGAATTCAAAATAATCACCTGCTTTGAGGCCACTGGGAGCAACATCCAAGGAGTTGGAGAACAACATGTTGCTCACGAGCTACTGGTTGGGGATCACTGGTCTAGAATTATCAAGGTAAGGCAAGAGCTCTCAGGCAAGGCGGAAGTATTAAAAGTTATAGTAGAACTATGGAAAGCCACAGTATTCAGACTATACAGGAGTGGCAAGAGCAAGGAATTCAGCCTCAATGCTTTGTCTAGGATGTGAAGAAAGGGTAGGATTTATATAGGGAGGAATCCACTTTGGCCTCCAAAATTAGATACACCTACTTAGCCAGTGAGGATGCTGGAATTTGAACAGCAGATGATGTGCCTAAATTCACTGGGGATCTGTCTACCACCCTTCCGGTCATGTGGTTTGGAAAGGCAGCCAGTAATGTAGAGGTTCTCAGTTTAAATCCTATCATAGCATCACATCAGGCAATGTACATATAAGTAAGAACTTTAATGAAAATGCTTAGATTTTGCAGTCTTTAGTTATGTGTTAGATGTTCTGGTTGGTTGCTTGAAACCTGTGAGCTCATGACCACATTTGGCATAAACAAAGGAAGCAAAATGGACTTACCCATATGTTGGTATTATTTAGGGAAACTGTCAGTAGTGCAGTCATTTCAGCCTGACAGCCACTAATACACGAATAAAATGGGCTGAAATGCCCTTCTTTGTGTTAATCCGTTACATGATAAATCCATGTTAAAGGATCCTATGACTCTATTCTTTTTAAATGTTTTTTGTAGTCTTAAATTATAATACCCCACATTTTGGTAAGACCTCTTATCAAGAAAACTACCGGCACCAAGCACTAGCATTTTGAATAATTTCCTACAGTGCAGCAACACTCTATAGAATCAGTGGGTACAGTGATACTCAATAAATAATCAAGTGTAATTACCCTGCAAACACAATAACCAAAACAAAATAATCAATGCAAACAAACCAGAAACACTGCAGTGGTAATAGTTTATTTGTGTCTGGGGCCTAACAGTATTTATTATCTTAATACTGAAATGAACCTTTCATGTAATCCTTCTTTAGGTTTCCACTCAAGTGATTTTTATTATTTCATTGATTAAACTGGAAACCTTTAGATGATTTTCCATTTGTACAGTGTATGGGTGCTCATTAAACCATGTTGCTGCCTTTAAAACCATTTTTTTTACAGAGTATACAGATTCATTTAGAAATGTAATGCAGTTAATGATATAAAGTATCAGATGACATTGGCATTGGTGATTTACTGGTAAACACAGTCTGGGCAGAGTTACTGATCAGAGACCCATAACTCTTAATTTCCAAATTATTGTCAAGTTTAATGGTCAATAAGTAGCTTTAATTAGGTTGTTTGGGTTTTATGAGACTGGAATGTAAAGTGTAGAAGTCGAAACAATGAGGAGTTGAACCTGGCTACCGTATGCAAGGCTTTTCAGATGTGAAGCAAAATCCCAGTGTAAACAGTTATGCAAGATGATGTATTGCAGCAGGCTTTGGGATTAAAAGGTTTACTACAATTTAAATAAATACATGTGCACAGCAATACAGAGAACATGTGCGTCCTTCTATTCATGCGTAATTTCAGCACACAGCTTGCTTATGGTTTCACATTAATTGTTTCAGAGGAGAACTAAGATACATAATGTCTTAATATCTAAATAAGTTATTTGAAATGCATTACTGATTGTTTCCATATTGACCCACAACTGCTTGGAGATTCCACACTATGCAGAAGATCAAGGTTCTTCCAACAAAGTTGTGATAAAGACATTGTAAGACCATGGTAACTGCTAACATATCTAGGTTAGAAATAAGGGATTGCAAGATAGAGCTCTAGAGGTCTATTAAAGAAAGTGAAATTATATTATTGTATTTTGTATGTTGACTTCTTCAATTTTTTGCTCCTTGTTTTTATAGAGGTCGCCACAAATATTTACAGAACTACAGGGGAAGCAGACCCTGTAGCTGAAGGGGGCCCAGATGGTATAAGAACGAATAAAGAACAATTTCAACATATTTTTGTAAAACAGGACAAATTCTGTGGGCCCTAAAATTAACTTGCTGTGGGGTCCAGTAACATCTAGTTACACCACTGGTCATGTGGGCTTACAATGTTGCAGGCACATGGTAGAGGGCTCCAGAACCCCTTCTATACAGAATAGGTTACTTTATTTTGAATGGAGGCAAATCCTCCTGATTGGACGCCCCAATTGATGGCTTTATATGTCATGCATGAGTCACTCCCCTTTCCATAAATGATAGCAAATATGACAAATTCTAGACTCATGGAGTAGTTCCACTAGGAATGATTTGATTTCCATTTCATGACACTTTTAATAAAAGTACATTATTTCCCACAATATGGGGTGACATTTTAGACATGACACAATAAAAAAACGATGCTGTTTACCAACAGAAATCAGATTTGGTTTTTTTACAAAAAAAAATAGTTGTGATTAAACAAAAATCAGTAACAATCCTTTAGGTAATCAGTGCATTAAAGTAGCAATATATCAAGCATCTGGATTTGGCAATGTTTTTTTTTTTATTTAAATACAAAAGCCAGATGCGGAATCCTGGAATTAGTGCACTCCTCTTAAATACTGTAAATAAAAGGTTTTTTTCTTTTTAGCCCTGATGGCAATTTGTAGGTATGCATGACAATCAGATTATATTTTTGTGTATGTTGACGGTATCGCATTTATAAATTATTGTGTTTGTAAAAATATCTAATTCTCTTTTAGATCTGAATAAATTGTAAGCATTTCTATTCTCCGGATATTTGTTATAATTTGCCTTGGCAGGGTGTAGAAGAAATTTTTACGTGCAATGACCTTGTCTTTTCAGTAAAAGAGAATATGCTAGGAAAGGACACAAAGACAACACCCTTAATAGCACCCACATCTCACACATGAAAGCCAGAATAATTAAATTAAAGTGTCATGTAAGAAAATATCAAACGAGCAATTAAATTAGCTTGAATCAAACAGAGTTCCCAAAATTGAATGCATTGACACCAACAGCTTTTTTTGTTTTAACATCCTGTAATCTTTAATACTAGTTTTTAAATAATTCCAAATGTACACACATCCTGTATATTTGTACCAAGCAGTTTCTATGTCCAGTAATCTGTTACTTGGCAGTCTTTTATATCAGGTAGAATGTCTTGTTGAAATAGCACTAGAAGAGTAAATT
The DNA here is from genome assembly GCF_017654675.1 of Xenopus laevis. NCBI lineage: Eukaryota > Metazoa > Chordata > Amphibia > Anura > Pipidae > Xenopus > Xenopus laevis. The sequence goes on along the minus strand of NC_054383.1, from coordinate 107,221,840 downwards.
ATGAGCACAGCTAGCATGATTCTGCCTTCTTCCTGTTGTTGGTTACATATGCACACGTGGGGGCACATTTACTAAGCTCGAGTGAAGGATTCAATATAAAAAAACGTTTCATTTCGAAGTTTTTTTGGGTACTTCGACCATCGAATAGGCTACTTAGACCATCGACTACTACTTTGACTATGATTCGAACGGTTTGAAGTAAAAATTGTTCGACTATTCGACCATTCGATAGTTGAAGTACTGTCTCTTTAAAAAAAACTTTGACTACATACTTCGCCACTTTAAACCTACCGAGCTACAATGTTAGCCCATGGGGACCTTCCCCGTAAGTTTTCTAAGCTATTTCCGATCGATGGATTAAAATCCTTCGAAACGTTCGATTTTTACTTCGATCGATCGATCAAAGTATTTGCGGTAAATCCTTCGACTTCGATATTCGAAGTCGAAGGATTTTACTTCGAGGGTCGAATATCGAGGGTTAATTAACCCTCGATATTCGACCCTTAGTAAATGTGCCCCATAGACTAAGAAAAGAACATAAGCACAGAAAAAAACAGCAACATTTTTTTGCAACTTTTTGTGAGACTTTTCCTCAAATCTTTGCTTATTTATTAAAAGAAAAATTTTAACTGAATTCTTTTCAATTAACCTAAAATTTTTAAATGAACTGGGAAAATAAACAAATAAATATCCCCATTGACTTCTATACAACCTTACCAGTTTTTTCTGCCAACTTTTTGCAGGTTTTTAAAAATAAATTACAACTATGTAAGTTTCACGTTTGTGTTTTTTCAATGTGCTTTTTCTTAAAGGGATTCTGTCATCAGAAAACATGTTTTTTTCAAAACGCATCAGTTAATATTTTTTTTTTTACATTTTTTTCAAAATGAATCAGTTAATAGTGCTACTCCAGCAGAATTATGCACTGAAATCCATTTCTCAAAAGAGCAAACAGATTTTTTTATATTCAATTTTGAAATCTGACATGGGACTAGACATTTTGTCAATTTCCCAGCTGCCCCCAGTCATGTGACTTGTGCCTGCACTTTAGGAGAGAAATGCTTTCTGGCAGGCTGCTGTTTTTCCTTCTCTTTTCCTTTCGCTTTGCCAAAAATTTCCAGAAGCGTTGATAAAACTTTGCGAAACAGTGAAAAATTTGCATTGAAATCAATGGGTGTCAAAATTATTTTATTTTATTATTTTTACAAGAGTTACAATTTTTATACGCGCGTCTCTTTTTTCAAAATGCATTATGACCAAAGGTTGCATCTGAATAATTTTGACGTTTGACAATTTTTATGCACACAACAATTTTGATGCACGACGAATCCATACCTGGCGAATAAATTCTCCCATCACTATATACATCAAAACAAGTATATAATACACTTTCACTTATGAGCAGATGGCACTTCCTATATTCCAAAGGTGCATTAAAAGGACTGACATGGCATGTAGCTGATCAATGCAGCCACATATCATGGGATCTGCCCATGTGCTCAAATGGACTTTTTCAGGGTGATGGCCTGATTTGATAGATCTAAAAATTAGTGAAGCAAAGCTATGGATCCTCTGACTGTCACACCTTATGGTGCCCTATCCATGACCAGAGTCAACACTACAACTACAACACAGAACAGTCTGTTGAAACTCCCCCAATGCCAAGGTGTCATACATGTCCCTATAGTCAAGTGGTATCTTTTCCGATAGAAACCGACTATGAGCAGGCTTCAGTTCAGTGAGAAAATAGTATCCCCTGGTTTATGATGGGAAAAGTCATGGAGGAGATTCAATTAGGGGAGAAAGAACATTTCTCCAAATTCAGTTCTAGTTTTTTTCCCATTGACTTCAATAAGTTTTTCTGAAATTAACTGCATCTCAAATTGATTTTCGTCAATGACTTTTCACATGATACATTTCTAACTGAATTGAATCTGGCCCTATGTGTGGCATCCTTAATTTTAGTATAATAATGATTTTAAAATGGTAATTTGTAGTCATAGTACCTTTCAGAGTGGGAGAAAAAGCACACACTAGTTGCTGTCTCTTCTCTTTTGTCTGATGCAAAACATCTTGTCACTGCATGAAATTCCTTTGTTTTTGTATACCTGAATCTGATCATGGCACAGAACTACATAGCAACTATGTTCTATACCAACTTTTAAATGACATAATAACCATCAAGTATCTAGGGTTGTATACGAATTACAGTGATTTTGATAATCCATGCTTATAGTCAGGATAACGTAAGTTGTTGCTCTCATGCAGGACCATGACACACACATACATATAGAGAGAGAGAGAGAGAGAGAGAGAGAGAGAGAGAGAAGGCTAGTACTCTAGCCTTTCTCAAACTTTTCAGAAAGGCTAGAGCACTAGCCTAAACTTTAGTTGTTTTTTTGATTCAATAAACACTTGAAATTTTTTTATAAGACCTGTGAGTGCAAGCTTCATCCTTTTGGGCTTGTGGCACCCAGGCAAATACAACCGCTTTACGTTGTGCTTCCAGAACACACACTCTCTCTCTCTCTCTCTCTCTCTCTCTCTCTCTCTCTCTCTCTCTCTCTCTCTCTCTCTCTCTCTCTCTCTATGTATATATATATATATATATATATATACATACTGTAGGCTTTCCATCTTATGTGTGTCAAATGAAACAACAGAACTGACAGATTGCACCAAATTCTCCTCTTATTTCCTTTATCTAAATCTCAATGTAATCAGTACTAGCTAAGACTTATCCCAGCTTCCCTGTCCATTTCCCATAAAAAGGTAGAAAAATATGTTATTTAATCCTTTTGTTCTGCTTCTAATATTCAGACACTGCTATTTGTATTTCATGACCAACCATTTATTCTAACCCTGCGCTTTTCTTCTCAAGACATAATTGTCCTCCTTTGCTTAAGAAAAGGAAACAACAACAACAAAAAAAGAAACTTCACTTAAGCATTGTTCTGGCTTCAAAAAAAATCACATACTACTAGATTGGTGGCAGGCACAATAACAGGAATGTATATTTTAATTTTTATAAGTGTGTTACTTAGGTTTATGAGCAGGCTTTTTGCAATATAATTTCAGTCTTCACGCTTTCCACTTTATTCCCTTAAATAGAATTATCCAAGTATCAAGAGAAATGACAGCTGTATACTGGAATGTAATGATATATATATTTTTTAAAATAATTTTAAACTGATAGTTTTGTGTCTAATAGTTACTATATATACATAGATAAAAGTTTGAAACATATTAGGAATGCCCTAACTGTAAACTAAAGTTTTCCCATTGCACTTTAGCTATAATGTACAGTATATGCTCTACTGTAGGTTCATAATGTAATTCATATAATAAAATAATAATAATGCATGAGATAAGTTTTTCTTTTCCAACAGTATTGTTCTGCATGTAACAATTATTGGATTTGATTTTTGCTAAATTCTACTGAAAATATTTAAAATCTCAGTTGATTATAATTTATGTAACAAAGCGATATAGTTATGTTTAAGATCACAAGGATCTGGAAGGTTATTGGGTAGTAGGTTAATGAGCAAAATAAATTGAACCGCATTCTTTTTAAATCATGACTGAGTGATAGAAAAAGATGTAGCCAACAAGTACTGTAAATGATGTGCCTGAAGAAGAATGCAGAATTTATATTTGAATGAGCACATTTTTATGCTACATACAATTATTGTATAATATTAAAGCCTTTGCTAGGATACTGAATTGAATGATTTTACTTTATTCTTTCATAAGAGGCAAAAGCAATAAACATTCTTCCTATTTCTAACCATGGTCTTCTTCATGGTACATGGCAACAAGCTCTCATTTTCTATTCATTGCATGGGTTGGCCACATTCCATGCATTTCTGACATTTGTCATATATACTATAAATGATATACTCATTTGACTTTCAAAATTATTATGATTATCAAATTCACAGAAAATAAGCTTGTGTCATGTGTAATACTTTATAAATAAAAAATGATATTTGCGTGGCTACTACATCTTTCCAATTCCTTCCCCTTTCTCGTTAATATTCAGGACATGTTTATATATATATGTAAATGCCTTCCACTGCTAAACTACACCCATGTAATGTATGTTTGTTCTCTCAAATTTGGATTGTCTTAAATTGCATTGATCAATCACTGGATTTTTCCTCCTCTAGCACCGATGATTGGTGGAAATGGAATACTTCTCATGGATAAAAATGAGGGTGGAGATTCAGAAGTTGGATGGTATATTATAAATATAATTGTTTTAGGTTGTTTGTAAGTGCTGGGGTAATTAGAAGATTTGTAATGTTGTGTTGCCTGCTTGATCCTTAAACGTTTTTGTGGATGGTGGAAAGAATATTTTAAACTTTATAAAACACAGAGGGAATGCAGAGATTAATAAAAGACACAAAAATGTGCTACGACTTTAGCAAAGAGACATGCCAAAGCCAAATTTGAAGTTTCAAGTTTTTGAGTAAATCCAGTGATTCCAAAAGGTAGAATTGCTGTTATGTTTGACTTATTCTCCTGGAGAATTTCACTCCTAGAAGAAGAATTTTGAAGCAGGCCCGGACTGGCAATCTGAGGGGCTGCTGTAAATTGCCATAAACAGTGACTATATATTGGGCTGGTGAGGGCTGTTTGGGGCGGCTGTGTGGCCTGTTTGGGGCTCTGTATACCTAAAATTCCAGGGCCTATTTTGAATCTCAGCTCAGACCTGTTTTGAAGTGACACCAACTGCAAATAAATATCCACATTACAAATGTCATATATTCATAAGCATAATGAACATCTTGTTTCCTTTGCTTTAATCTTGAATTCACATGGGCTTAAATAGTTATGGTTAGTTTGTTACATTAAAGATCAACACAAGCATTATGTACTGGTTTGAGACCTTTATCTGGAATGGTTGGGACCTTGGTTTTTCCGGATATAGTACTTTTCTGTAATTTGAATCATTATTAATTTGGGTCATTACGTCTGCAGTTTAGTCCAGAAAACATTTAAGCATATACAGGTATGGGACCTGTTATCCTGAATGCTCAGGATCTGGGGCTTTCTGGAAAATGGATCTTTCCATAACTTGGATCTTCATACCTTAAGTCTAGTAGAAAATCATGTAAACATTAAATAAACCCAATAGGCTGGTTTTGCCTCCAATAAGGATGATGTGTAGCTTAGTTTGTATCAAGTACAAGGCACTGTTTTATTATTAAAGAGAAAAAGGAAGTCACTCTTAAAAATTTGGATTATTCGGATAAAATGGAGTCTATGGGAGACAACCATTCCGTAATTTGGAGCTTTCTGGATAACAGGTTTCCGAATAACTGATCCGATAACTATTAGGGATTCCATACTTTACCAGTGTACTAGTATGTAAAGTATGCTGTACATACTTTACCATAAATACATATGCCATATATATATGTATCAGAATTACAAATTGACAATAAATTCCATTACTGTTCGATTTATACTGCACAAATAAAAGTATCTATTTGGAAATAGACTGAGATATGCCTCTAAAGCATACTTGCATAAACAGATTATAAATAAATAGTATATGCAATATGTGTAATATTTATTATATTCTTATTATTGTCCAACATTTACATAGTGCCAACACGTACTCTTTACAGATATTAGCCTGTGTTTCTGTTGTGTGCTGTCACTTATGAATAATTTAAATGAAATTGTGTGTACTTTAACTGTAAAATCTGTACTAATTTATTGCTTTGTCTGAAAAAAATCATGCTTTCAAAGCCACAAAGCCAACACTGAAGAATCTGTTTAATGACTCTAGAGGGAGCAAAAGGGCTGTTTTTCCATACAACAATGAGCATTTCATATCATATTCCTTGTATATGATAATTTATTTATACTCAACATTCCCTCATGAACATCTGAATGCATATTTATAGATATATGTATATAAACATATACATGGATTATCTTCCATTATACTATATAATATACTGTATATTATACCCCAATAAGTGGCACAAAAATATAATGCATTTCATATGTAATGATATACTTTACCTGATTATTGTTTTTACGTTATCCACACGGGGAGGCACATTTATCAAGGGTCGCATTTCGAATTCATGGGAATTTTTTTTAAACTCCCTAAAATTTTAATGAATTCAAAATTCAACTGGGGAAATTTATTAATAAAATGTAATTTTCCAAACTTGGATGAATTTTAACGACTGAAAATGAATCAATCAAACTTGATTCAAGTTTTTTCTCTGAAAAAAACTTGAATGTCAGGAAGGCTGCAAACATCTCCAAATTGATCCTTGGACCTCTTGAATTCAAATTTTCAATTTGACCCTTGATAAAACATCCAAATTAAAATTTAAAAAAAGTTTCAAATTTAAAAAAAACTGAAAATCTTAAATGTGCACTTAAAAGGGAAGTTTACCTTTAAGTTAACTTTTAGTATGTTATTAATTACCCAATTTTAAGCAACTATTGCTACGTGTATGTACAATTTAATTTTTATTGTTACTTTTTATTACTTATCTTTCTATTTAGTTCCTCTCCTATTCATATTCCAGCTCTCATGTAAACTACTGCCTGGATTCTAATTTAATATAGACCCAAGCAACCAAATAGATGGTGAAATTCCAAACTGGAAAACTTTATTGCTTAAAAACTACAAACATCAGCAGTGAAATGACATTCTACCCTTCATTTTCAATGAGCCTTCCCAATTTCAAATTGTTCTCAAAAACTCAAATTTAACAATAGCTTCAAGTTTGAAAATACAACTTCCAGTGATTTCGGCATAAACTCGTTTTCTTTTAAATGTCAAGTCTTTTTTTTGAATTGAAGTTTTTTGTGTTTAATGAATGCTGTAAGTTTTTGGAAATAAAATTGAAATTAACAATTTCTGCAGCAAAAAAAACATTGAATCGTGAATTGAATGTAAATTTGAATGTTAATGAATCTGCCCCTAAGACAGAGATATGTAAATCCATCATCATCATGTTTAATGAATGCTGTAAATTCAAGTTTTTGGAAATCAAATTATGCAAATCCATCATGAATACAGTACATACTGCCTTCTGTAATTTTCTTTGATTGCAATTGTCATATTAGGATTATTTACAGGTACAGGATATTATCCAGAATTCTTGGGATTCTTTCGTAATTTGGATCTCTATATCTTAAGCCTGCGAAAAAACCCTTTAAACATGAAATAAACTTATAAATTGTTTTGCCACCAATATGGGTTCATGCAGCTTAGTTATCATCAAGTACAAGGCACTGTTTTATTATTACAGAGAAAATGGAAATCATTTGTAAAAATTTGAATTATGTACTCTATGGGGCATGGCCTTTCTGTAATTCAGAGCTTTCTGTATAACTGGTTTCCAGATAATCTCATACCCGTATATGGATCATTCCAGAATGTTGGATGCCAATCAACAATCACCCATGAAATGTTGAGCATGTAAGCCTATAAGTATATATTCATTTAAAGGACTAATGAAAACATTTATTTGAGCAAAGAGAAAAAATTGTGCCCCTTTTGTTGTAGTTTAAGGGGCCGATTCACAAAGGGTCGAATATCGAGGGTTAATTAACCCTCGATATTCGACTGAGAATTAAAATCCTTCGACTTCGAATATCGAAGTCGAAGGATTTTAGCGCAAATAGTGCGATCGAACGATCGAAGGATTATTCCTTCGATCGAACGATAAAATCCTTCGAATTCGAAGGATTTAAATCCAAAGATCGAAGGAATATCCTTCGATCAAAAAAACTTAGGAAAGCCTATGGGGACCTTCCCCATAGGCTAACATTGAGTTCAGTAGCTTTTAGATGGCGAACTAGGGGGTCGAAGTTTTTTCTTAAAGAGACAGTACTTCGACTATCGAATGGTCGAATAGTCAAATGATTTTTAGTTCGAATCCTTCGATTCGAAGTCGTAGTCGAAGGTCGTAGTAGCCCATTCGATGGTTAAAGTAGCCCAAAAAACACTTCGAAATTCAAAGTTTTTTTACTTCGAATCCTTCACTCGAAGTTAATGAATCGCCCCCTAAATGTACATTTAAATGTGTTGCCTGAAACTTGCTTAATACAAGGCTTCAGTCTTGTACCTGTTGAAATGTTTTTGGTCTGCTTTGGAGCTCTGATCATTGTTTGGAAGGGAATGCAAAACATGAGGCAATTGGTATGACAAATGCAAAGCACATTAGTGTAATGTATTGAACATATTTATTTCCCATTTACCTTAAAAATTGTGTAGATGCTGGAGTTTGAACAAGCGAGAATGCACTAAGCAACTTTGACAGCTGAGCAGTAACTGCAGCTTAACTTTTATTTCGGACTATCAAGCTTCCGTTTCATTTCACTTCTTTTTCCTAAGCTTGCCATGTCAACAAGTACAAATGCATGCACGCTGAAAGCGGCTATGCAAATATAAAAAGACTAGAAACATAGTCGATTTTAATCTTTAAAGAGAGCCTAATGGAAATAAAATGTAGGCAAAATGCAAAAATCCACCCAAATGTTTTTTTTTATTAAAGATTCACTGTAAATAATGAATAAAGCGCTCATGTTTTACAGCATTGGTTTTTGTAGTTGAATATTTAACATGTAAAAATGGGGAATACGCACCTGGAAATGGGCAACATTTTCTTTGTTTTTAAATGGAGTGTGTTGTATCAAATCAAGGCTGACAAACAGATAGGAAATGTTACTTTGAGTGGAAGGGTTTCCTTATATTAACATGTTTGTAGTCAAGCTGACCTGACAAGTTAACATGCCCCTGATCATTTAAAATTCATTTCATTTTACAGTAGTATTTTTTTTTTTTTTTAAAAAAAAACCTTTGTAAGGCTAAAATAGCAATTGCATTATTTATTCAGTATCTGGCAACCACAAAATGAGGTAGTACTATATATTAAAATGTATTGAAATATAGTTGGGGAATTTAATTATCCCTATTTGTCATCTGTGGGTTTTATTTTCATTCCCTTTGGAGATATATAATTATTTATTCAAGCCTAAAAACTCTCTACACTGGCTTCATATCATATATATATAAAGAATTAGATCACCAGGTTAAAACTAACAGCAGAGGCCAGATACCAGTAGAACGGAACCTAATTATAATACTTAAATTATCATTAGTCCTAAGGGAGCTCATAAATACAAATACAGTGTTAAGGAAACTACCAGGTACTTGTGTTAAAAGGACGTTATTTTTTTTTATATTTCTGTGTTTTGGAAGTATTTAAATTTATCACATTGGTGCAAAGCATTCAATGTGCTTTATATATATACATTATACTGAGGAGACTCTCTCAGACAGTGACGATAAGTATCACACAAGTATAATATAAAGCAGGTACTAATAAACGACAATAATGAGAATTCAGAACAACCGTTATCAAGCAATGGGTGCCATGACAGTAGAAGGTAACTAGTAAAGGATAGAAATATGATAGAAATATGGAACTCTGCAGTCACAAATCATTTACTAAAATTAATTATGGGAGGCAAAAATGAATGGGTGGGAAATAAAAGAAAGCAGAATGCAAGAAGGTTGTTTTATATGGGAAGAAGCAATACTTATATAAAAGGGAACATTTTGCATTATGACTTGGTTTTAAGAGTATTGTAGACATGAAGTGATATGTTTAATGTACGGGGGTCCTAAATATTTCCTGGAAACGGTTAAAGATGTATGCATAGGTGTTGTTTATTCTTCCATGCTTTGGTTTCCCCACATGTCATAAACATACAGACTGACTCTTGATAAAATTGCCCAATATATGTGTGTGTGTAGTAGACTGTCCACTCCACTAGAGCAAGAAATGCTATGAACAATAAAGAATCTCTATAAAATGATGAAGTTATTTAAATAAAGATTCTTCATAATCAAACTATAGTATGTAATATATAGTGTAGTAAATCATGGTTTTGTTTGTATGCCTTCTTTAAACATGGAAAAGTTAAGAAATAATAATAATTAAAAATTAGTGATGGGCGAATTTGGGGCATATTGCTTTGCCGATAAATTTGCGAATTTCCCACGAAATTCGTGAAATGGCGGAACATTTTCGAAATTCCGTAAAACGGATGCCGGCATCCATTTTTTTTACGCTGTCGAATTTAAGCGCCGGCTTTGTGAATTCACCGCGAATTCATGTCTGGCGAATAACTGAAAATTGGTTCATGTGCCTACAATATATGATACATAAGAGATAACAATGGCTCATTGTTATCATGTTTTCCTCCTGGTATAAAGCTGGCCACAGGCGCAAAGATCCGATCGTAGGAATCAATGTACGATCGGACTTTCCCATCTCCCGACCTGCCACTGCCACTAACCATTCAGATCAAAGTCTTACCATTCCGACTGTGAGGCAAAATGGGAAGAAAACAGGGGAGCACTCACAGACCCGCTGATGTATATTTGCTGTGTTGCGATGTGAAAAACGCTCCCGATGCGTACAACCTCCAATAAAATCTTGCAGACACGGGGCACCAGCAAATTTAAAACATCCATTTATTTGAAATCCATTAAAATGTAAAGACAGAGCATCGTAATCTCAGTAGCTTTGACACATTTCGTGGATAAACCACTTCCTCAAAAAGCCATTCCGACCAAATAAAGTAGTTAAAGAACAAATCAGCCGATGTTCTGCCCCTGATTAGGGATGTAGCGAACGTCGGAAAAAAAGTTCGCGAACATATTCGCGAACTTGCGCAAAAACGCGAGCGGTTCGCGAACGGTTCGCGAACCCCATAGACTTCAATGGGAAGGCGAACTTTAACATCTAGAAAAGACATTTCTGGCCAGAAAAATGATTTTAAAGTTGTTTAAAGGGTGCAACGACCTGGACAGTGGCATGCCAGAGGGGGATCAAGGGCAAAAATGTATCTGAAAAATCTGCCTGTGTGTGCTTGGAAGAGATAGTGTAGGGGGAGAGCTGTTAGTGATTTCAGGGACAGATGATAGTAAGTTTGCTGGCTAGTAATCTGCTTGATACTGCTCTGTATTGGAGGGACAGAAGTCTGCAGGGATTTGAGGGACATTTTAGCTTAGGTAGCTTTGCTGGCTAGTAATCTACTGTTCTCTTTAAACAACTGCCATACGTTGACCTTGTAGGCATTGTTTGCCCAGTTTTTTTGGACGCAGCCACTGAAGCACAGTTGCCAGAAAAAATATGCCATATAAATGCTGAAAATAGTCATTTTTCGCCATACGTTGACCTTGTAGACATTGTTTGCCCAGTTTTTTTGGACGCAGCCACTGAAGCACAGTTGCCAGAAAAATTATGCCATATAAATGCTGAAAATATAAATTTTTTTGGTTGCAGCCACTGAAGCACAGAGGCCAGAAAAATTATGCCATATAAATGCAGAAAATATGCATTTTTTTGGTCGCAGCCACTGAAGCACAGTTGACAGAAAAATTATGCCATATAAATGCTGAAAATATAAACTTTTTTGGTTGCAGCCACTGAAGCACAGAGGCCAGAAAAATTATGCCATATAAATGCAGAAAACATGCATTTTTTTGGTCGCAGCCACTGAAGCACAGTTGACAGAAAAATTATGCCATATAAATGCTGAAAATATAAATTTTTTTGGTTGCAGCCACTGAAGCACAGAGGCCAGAAAAATTATGCCATATAAATGCAGAAAATATGCATTTTTTTGGTCGCAGCCACTGAAGCACAGTTGCCAGAAAAAATATGCCATATAAATGCTGAAAATAGTCATTTTTTGCCATATACGTTGAGTCAACGTATGGCAAAAAATGACTATTTTCAGCATTTATATGGCATATTTTTTCTGGCCTCTGTGCTTCAGTGGCTGCGGCCAAAAAAACTGGGCAAACAATGCCTACAAGGTCAACGTCGTTGACCTTGTAGGCATTGTTTGCCCAGTTTTTTTGGCCGCAGCCACTGAAGCACAGAGGCCAGAAAAAATATGCCATATAAATGCTGAAAATAGTCATTTTTTTGGTCGCAGCCACTGAAGCACAGTTGCCAGAAAAATTATGCCATATAAATGCTGAAAATATAAATTTTTTTGGTTGCAGCCACTGAAGCACAGAGGCCAGAAAAATTATGCCATATAAATGCAGAAAATATGCATTTTTTTGGTTGCAGCCACTGAAGCACAGAGGCCAGAAAAATTATGCCATATAAATGCAGAAAATATGCATTTTTTTGGATGCAGCCACTGAAGCACAGTTGCCAGAAAAAATATGCCATATAAATGCTGAAAATAGTCATTTTTTGCCATACGTTGACCTTGTAGACATTGTTTGCCCAGTTTTTTTGGTTGCAGCCACTGAAGCACAGAGGCCAGAAAAAATTAAACCAGTAGGGTTTGCACCCTAGTTTGTAACGGTGGCGGAGGGAGGAGGAGGACGCTAAAGGACAGCTGTGTGTGGAGTCATGAGGCTTGAAGAGAAGGACAGCTGCATAGAAGTCAGAACAAGTCTTCCGGCGTGCAGTAACCCTCCGAGATCCACCCCTCATTCATTTTAATAAAGGTCAGGTAATCGACACTTTTGTGACCTAGGCGAGTTCTCTTCTCAGTTACAATCCCTCCTGCTGCACTGAAGGTCCTTTCTGAGAGCACACTTGAGGCTGGGCAAGACAAGAGGTTCATGGCAAATTGTGACAGCTCTGGCCACAGATCAAGCCTGCGCACCCAGTAGTCCAGGGGTTCATCGCTCCTCAGAGTGTCGATATCTGCAGTTAATGCCAGGTAGTCCGCTACCTGCCGGTCGAGGCGTTCTTTGAGGGTGGATCCAGAAGGGTTGTGGCGCTGCCTTGGACAGAAAAACATTTGCATGTCTGACGTTACAGACTGGCCAAAGGGCTTTGTCCTTGCAGGTGTGCTCGTGGCAGGATTACTGGCACCTCTGCCCCTGGAATGTTGATGAGTTCCTGAAGTGACATCACCCTTAAAAGCATTGTACAACATGTTTTGCAGGCTGGTTTGTAAATGCCGCATCTTTTCGGACTTGTGGTATGTTGGTAACATTTCTGACACTTTATGCTTGTACCGAGGGTCTAGTAGCGTTGCGACCCAGTACAGGTCCTTCTCCTTAAGCCTCTTGATACGGGGGTCCTTCAACAGGCATGACAGCATGAAAGACCCCATTCTCACAAGGTTGGATGCAGAGCTATCCATCTCCGCTTCCTCATTATCAAGGACTGCATCATCCACGGTCTCCTCCCCCCAGCCACGTACAAGACCAGGGGTCCCCAAAAGGTCACCACTAGCCCCCTGGGAAGCCTGCTCCTGTTGGTCCTCCTCCTCCTCCTCCACAAAGCCACCTTCCTCCTCTGACTCCACTTCTGGCACCTCTCCCTGCGTTGCAGCAGGTGCCTGGGTTCGTTCTGGTGATTCCGACCAGAAATCGTGCGCTTCCAGCTCCTCGTCACGCTGGTCTACAGCCTCATCTGTCACTCGTCGCACGGCACGCTCCAGGAAGAAAGCGAAGGGTATTAGGTCGCTGATGGTGCCTTCGGTGCGACTGACCATATTTGTCACCTCTTCAAAAGGTCGCATGAGCCTGCAGGCATCGCGCATAAGCACCCAGTAACGGGGGAAAAAAATCCCCAGCTGTGCAGATCCAGTCCTACCACCCAGTTCAAAAAGGTACTCGTTGACGGCCCTTTGTTGTTGCAGCAGACGTTCCAACATAAGGAGCGTTGAATTCCAGCGAGTCTGGCTGTCAGAAATCAAATGCCTGACTGGCATGTTGTAGCGCTGCTGAATGTCAGCAAGGCGTGCCATGGCTGTGTAGGAACGCCTGAAATGGGCCGACACCTTTCTGGACTGGGTGAGAACGTCCTGGAATCCTGGGTACTTGGAGACAAAACGTTGGACTATTAAATTTAACACATGTGCCATGCAGGGCACATGTGTTAAATTGCCTAGTCTCAACGCTGCCAACAGATTGCTTCCATTGTCACACACCACTTTTCCGATCTGCAGTTGGTGTGGGGTCAGCCACCGATCGGCCTGTGACTGCAGAGATGACAGGAGTACAGATCCGGTATGGTTTTTGCTTTCCAGGCACGTCATCCCCAAGACAGCGTGACAACGGCGTACCTGGCACGTCGAATAGCCTAGGGGGAGCTGGGGGTGCACAGGTGTGGAGGAGGAGAAGGAGGACCCAGCAGCAGAGTAAGAAGAAGAAGAAGACGAGGTAGAGAGCGATGGAGGAGTAGAGGTGGTGGCAGAACCGCGTGCAATCCGTGGCGGTGACACCAACTCCACTGTTGTTGTTGAGCTACCCATTCCCTGCTTCCCAGCCATTACCAAGTTCACCCAGTGGGCAGTGTAGGTGACATACCTGCCCTGACCATGCTTGGAGGACCATGCGTCAGTAGTCATATGGACCTTTGGCCCAACACTAAGTGACAGAGATGCGGTAACTTGGCTCTGCACATGTTGGTACAGGTGTGGTATTCCCTTTTTAGAAAAAAAATTGCGGCTGGGTACCTTCCACTGCGGTGTCCCAATTGCTACAAATTTGCGGAAGGCCTCAGAGTCCACCAGCTGGTATGGTAAAAGCTGGCGGGCTAAGAGTGCAGACAAGCCAGCTGTCAGACGCCGGGCAAGGGGGTGACAGTCAGACATTGGCTTCTTACGCTCAAACATGGCCTTCACAGAACATAAAAGCAATATAAGGAATTACAATCCAGAAAAAGAAAAATTAAAAAATGAAGATGCAGCCAAATTCATAACTGAACAATCAGTGGCTAAACATTTTTATCATGCAAAACACACTGCTGCTCAGGTGAGGTGGACCATATTGGAGCAGATCAAGATGCCCAGAGGGGGTATTATTAATCAGCAGTTACTCAGGAGGGAGACTGTTTGGATTAACAAAATAGATTCGCTTTCCCCTAGGGGGCTTAATGAATGTTTTGGATTGAGATGTTTTCTATAGATTTTATATATTGTATATACTATTTTGTTACATTGCATATACTATTTTGTTACATTGTTTTTAACAAGATATTTATTGTCACATTTTTCAGATAAAGAGGACTATGATATTTGATTCGTGTAATATACACACAGATTGACTACAATCACTTGGGATACATGCGTTATTGTAAGGTCTGGAAGGGTTAACAAGTCACATGCAGGGTTTGATTTCCTGTGTGCACTGGGGGGTGGAATGTTTAAATTGCACTGTGTTCATTGTTTCTGTATTGCACCTGAGGAAGGGGTTCTGACCCCGAAAGCTTGTGCACTCAATAAATCTGCATATGAATTAAGGCATTGCCTGGACATTTTGGTGTGCTCCTTCCCACTTCACATGTCTTCACAGAAACTTGGCTGGTGGCAGATGACTGGGAATGGGAACAGGTGGTCAAGGTGGAAGGCGGAGTGGAGGGTGGTTCAGACGGGTCAAGGAGAGCAGAGGTAGAGCAGTAAGATGCTGGACCAGAAGGAGTGTGGCTTTTAGTTTGCCTGTTGCCTTTGAGGTGTTGCTCCCAAAGTGCTTTGTGCTTGCCGCTCATGTGCCTTTGCATAGAAGTTGTACCTATGTGGCTGTTGGGCTTACCAAGGCTCAGTTTCTGACTGCACTCATTGCAAATTACAATGCTTTTGTCAGAGGCACACACATTAAAAAAATCCCACACTGCTGACTTTTTGGAAGTGTGCGATCTGGCGGTAACAGTAGAAGTTGGCGGAGTTGGCGGTATTGGCGGCAATGGCGGGTGCGTTGGCCGGCTGAACACAGGTGCCGATACATGTTGTTGCCCTGCTGATCCCTGCGGGCTGTCCTCCCTGCTTCTTCTAAGTCTTATTCTCCTACTGCCTCTCTGACTCTCCGTCTCTCCATCTGAACTACCCTCCTCTTGCTCTCTTCTACTAGGCACCCACAAAACATCAATCTCCTCATCATCATTCTCCTCAGATGCATCAATTTCTTCTGACACATCACAGAAGGAAGCAGCAGCGGGGACCTCCTCCTCATCACTCATTATGTCCATCTCTATCGTGTTCTCTGCCAGAATTAAATCTGGTGTAAGGTCCTCATCTCCTTCATCTTCTTCTGGCAATAATGGTTGCGCATTACTCAGTTCAAGAAACTCATTGGAAAATAACTCCTCTGACCCCAGTGAAGAAGGGGCACCGGTGGTGGAGGAAGTGTTACGTGGGGTGGCCATAGCAGTGGAGGATGAGGAGGATGTTGTGGTAAAGTTAGAAACGGTAGAGGATGGGGTGTGCTGTGTAAGCCAGTCAACTACCTCTTCAGCATTTTGGGAGTTCAGGGTCATTGGCTTTTTAAAACTGGGCAATTTGCTAGGGCCACAGGATTGCATAGCAGCACGGCCCCTAGCACGGCCTCTGCGTGGCGGCCTGCCTTTGCCTGGCATTATTTTTAAAAAAACAACAACAACAACAAAAACTCAGTTGGTTTTTCTGGAAACGATAATACACACAGCTAGATGGCGGGTTGAAGAAAACACTGTGCAAATAATGCCTACAAAGTCAACGTATACACTACTACAGCGGTGGATACGGATTACGTAAAATATATGAATGCTGCTTGAAAAAAAGTAACTCAAGTGGTTTTTCTAGAGACGATAATATTATCAATATTTAGACAAAATGTGAACAAGGTCACACAGCTCGATGGCGGGTTGAAGAAAACAGTGTGCAAATAATGCCTACAAGGTCAACGTATACACTACTACAGCGGTGGATACGGATTACGTAAAATATATGAATGCTGCTTGAAAAAAAGTAACTCAAGTGGTTTTTCTAGAGACGATAATATTATCAATATTTAGACAAAATGTGAACAAGGTCACACAGCTCGATGGCGGGTTGAAGAAAACAGTGTGCAAATAATGCCTACAAGGTCAACGTATACACTACTACAGCGGTGGATACGGATTACGTAAAATATATGAATGCTGCTTGAAAAAAAGTAACTCAAGTGGTTTTTCTAGAGACGATAATATTATCAATATTTAGACAAAATGTGAACAAGCTCACACAGCTCGATGGCGGGTTGAAGAAAACACTGTGCAAATAATGCCTACAAGGCCAACGTATACACTACTACAGCGGTGGATACGGATTACGTAAAATATATGAATGCTGCTTGAAAAAAGTGACTCCGGTGTTTTTTCTGGAGACGGTAATATTATGGATATTTAGACAGAATGGGAACAAGGTCACACAGCTCGATGGCGGGTTGAAGAAAACAGTGTGCAAATAATGCCTACAAGGCCAACGTATACACTACTACAGCGGTGGATACGGATTACGTAAAATATATGAATGCTGCTTGAAAAAAGTGACTCCGGTGTTTTTTCTGGAGACGGTAATATTATGGATATTTAGACAGAATGGGAACAAGGTCACACAGCTCGATGGCGGGTTGAAGAAAACAGTGTGCAAATAATGCCTACAAGGCCAACGTATACACTACTACAGCGGTGGATACGGATTACGTAAAATATATGAATGCTGCTTGAAAAAAGTGACTCCGGTGTTTTTTCTGGAGACGGTAATATTATGGATATTTAGACAGAATGGGAACAAGGTCACACAGCTCGATGGCGGGTTGAAGAAAACAGTGTGCAAATAATGCCTACAGGGCAAATAATGCCTAAAAGGTCAACTTATACACTACTACAGCGGTAGTAAAATAAAAAAAAGTAAAATAAAAAAAAATGAATATTAAAAAAAAAAATTAAAGTTGGTGCTGCTGAACTACTAGGAGCAGCAGATTAGCACACCAGTCCCACTCCCCAACACTGCTAGACTAATAGCACTGGGCTCTTATAGTAGTAGTAGTAGTAGTAGTAGTAAAACAACAAAAAAATAAATAAAAGCAGTCCTTACAAGGACTACTGTTATTGCAGCAGTCAGCAGATGAGATCAGAAGCAGGACAGCTGCCCACTGCAGCTACATACAGAGCACTGCAGTAGAAGGTAGATTACTAGCCAGCAAAGCTACCTAAGCTTAAATGTCCCTCAAACCCCTGCAGACTTCTGTCCCTCCAATAACAGAGCAGTATCAAAACGATTACTAGCCAGCAAACTTTCAACTGTCCCTGAAATCACTAACAGGCAGCAGCTCTCTCCCTACACTATCTCTTCAGCACACACAGGCAGAGTGAAAAAACGCTGCAGGGCTTCGGTTTTTATAGGGAAGGGGAGTGGTCCAGGGGAGAGCTTCCTGATTGGCTGCCATGTACCTGCTGGTCTGGGGTGAGAGGGCAAAAAAAAGCGCCAACAATGGCGAACCCAAAATGGCGAACGTCGCGCGACGTTCGCGAACTTCCGGCGAGCGCGAACACCCGATGTTCGCGCGAACAAGTTCGCCGGCGAACAGTTCGCGACATCTCTACCCCTGATACCAATCGTACGTTAGACAAAGCTAGTGACAGTCTCCCACTGAAAATCGTACGATCAGCAATATACGCAGAGATATTACCCGTAGCCGACAGAAATTTTCTAACCTGTCCGATCGACCAAACAATGTCGGCACTCTCCACACACGTTCCGAAAAATGTACGAATCCTCGATTCGTACGATGAGATTGATAGCTAGTGAGAAGGCTCTATATTTAAATACCCCTCCAACAAAGTTATAGTATATTGGAATAATGCTTTGGTAGCATTATAAAGAGTTTTTTTAAAATCCCAAGCATGAATAAAAATGAAAAGTAACACACAAAAACAGATGAACAATACTAATTGCTAAAGGTGATTCCTCCATCCTTTGTTTTAAAAGTATAAGTATGAAATACGATAATGCAAAATGTAATAGGGTCTGCAGCACCTCCCACCAACCAAGAAACCAAAAATGGTGTGCAGGGTCAAGTGAGATATAACAAACGTTTTATTGAGAAAAGAGAAAAAAGAATGACCCAAAATATTGCACCATCCCATTTAGTATTCCATAGATCCCAAGAACAAATTGCTTTAAAATTTAACCTTTATTGGTATATATTAAAAATAGAAAATGAACCAAGGGTGAAAAATGTGTATTAAAATTACAATCAGGTGGAGCACATTTGTTTGCTCTATTGTGCAATGTATCCCGGATGCTTATAGACTAATCATGCTCCAAAATAGATGAGATTATATGGGAAGCATCATAATGGTGATCAATTGCATCTAGTGATGTCAGTGGAGACAAGAGGCCCTGTGCAGTAACATACAATTGCCCAAACTGTTTGTTCACTTTAAGATACAAGATAGATACACAAGTTACAATCACTTGTGTGATAGAGTTATAATATGGGCATAATTCCGTTACGCCTCTGTGCACTCTAAACTATCAGCGAGGTAAGTTTTCCTCGTCCACGAAGCGTGTAGTGCACAGCCCTATTGGTAAGAGATAGGAGATCGGCGTTCTTTTCTAACAGCGTTAGTCGCTGATTGCTAAGGTGCCAGTCCCCCACCGATCAGTGACACTCCCCCAGCCAAGATCGTATTACACAAAGTAGCGTCTATTGCTGTAAGGAGTCATTAGAATTTGAGCAAGTAGTTTCCCTGCCTGATTGAGCTAAAAGAAAACCGGCGCCTGACGCGCGTTTCGCTCGCTCAGCGAGCTTTGTCAAAGGGATTGCCTTTGACAAAGCTCGCTGAGCGAGCGAAACGCGCGGCATAATTCCGTTACGCCTCTGTGCACTTTTGAGCAAGTAGTTTCCCTGCCTGATTGAGCTAAAAGAAAACCGGCGCCTGACGCGCGTTTCGCTCGCTCAGCGAGCTTTGTCAAAGGGATTGCCTTTGACAAAGCTCGCTGAGCGAGCGAAACGCGCGTCAGGCGCCGGTTTTCTTTTAGCTCAATCAGGCAGGGAAACTACTTGCTCAAATTCTAGTGACTCCTTACAGCAATAGACGCTACTTTGTGTAATACGATCTTGGCTGGGGGAGTGTCACTGATCGGTGGGGGACTGGCACCTTAGCAATCAGCGACTAACGCTGTTAGAAAAGAACGCCGATCTCCTATTTCTTACCAATAGGGCTGTGCACTACACGCTTCGTGGACGAGGAAAACTTACCTCGCTGATAGTTTAGAGTGCACAGAGGCGTAACGGAATTATGCCCATATTATAACTCTATCACACAAGTGATTGTAACTTGTGTATCTATCTTGTATCTTAAAGTGAACAAACAGTTTGGGCAATTGTATGTTACTGCACAGGGCCTCTTGTCTCCACTGACATCACTAGATGTCAGTGGACTAGATTGATCACCATTATGATGCTTCCCATATAATCTCATCTATTTTGGAGCATGATTAGTCTATAAGCATCCGGGATACATTGAACAATAGAGCAAACAAATGTGCTCCACCTGATTGTAATTTTAATACACATTTTTCACCCTTGGTTCATTTTCTATTTTTAATATATACCAATAAAGGTTAAATTTTAAAGCAATTTGTTCTTGGGATCTATGGAATACTAAATGGGATGGTGCAATATTTTGGGTCATTCTTTTTTCTCTTTTCTCAATAAAACGTAAGTATGAAATACATTTCTTTATTAAATCTTCAGTTACTTTTTTACTGGCAAGATAAACTTAAATGTGTTGGTAGGCTACATAGGAAATAGAAAATGTAATTTAAATCCAAGATCAGGCTGTCATGTTTTGTAAAATGAATGATGTTGTGCAATCCAGTAATTGAAAATGAAAATATAAAGCATGTATCTAAAGCATGTATCTATTGCTGCCACCTGTACTTCTGTAGGTGAAATTAACATGGGGAGGCCCATTTACTACAGGTTGAGTTTTAGTGGTATGTTTGAAACCACAATTAAACTCTATTTCTCCAAAATCACAAATACCATAAAAGTTATCAAAAGATCTAAATAAAAAAAAGTACGAAAGAAAAAAACCTCAAATATAGATAATTTTCGAGGTTTTTACACTTAGTAAATCTCGAGAAATAAAACCCCCCACAAATTTTTAGAGAAAAATAGGATTTGTAACTTGTTGCCTGTATACATTATCTACATATGCAAATTGACCCTCTGTTTTATCCTATAGCTATAACTTTATGTAACGTTATTTGCCAAATTGGATGTAAGGGTAAATGACAGCAAGGGAAGTATTTCATTGAAATCTAAAACTATATAAAAATCGCTTAATTCGTACAAATTATGGGACTGTGTCTTAAAACACAAAAAGCCTCCTTTAGTTTTTTAAGATTAACTGTGACGCATCTTTAAATTGCTGGGAATGTATCCACTCTATTGGCAATTTTCCAGATTACTTAGAGGTCATTTTGACCAGTAATATGCAAAGTCCAGTTTCCAGATAGGGCTTAATTTGTAGTCATCCCACTGGTATGCCCTTGGAATGGTTGCTTAACTGACATCAGGAACATAACCCTTCAATTTGCTTCTTTCAGTAGGGATCAGCATGGTTGAGCAAAAGTAATAACTTGACCTCCTCCCACATGAAAAACCACAGCCAATTCACTTCTGCTAGATTTAAGTTTTAAATTATTTGGGTTCTAATGCTACGATCTCTGTAAAAAATGATAAAATTTTTATGAATGCCATGAACTGTCCATAGAACAATTAGCAAACATTGAAGACAAAACACACACTTTTAATTGCCATAATGACATGTATTAGAACAAAGAACTGACACAAAAATTAGGTAACAAAACTACACACTACTGTAAAACACACATCTATCGCAGGATAATATCTTTAGTATCAGTAGGATTGTTGTGGACACCTACAGCAGCCCTGTGATAAGAATGTCTCAGAAAAAGAAAAGCTGCTCCAGAATGTCAATATAAATATAATTAGCTCACCAAGTATATCCAGTGGTCCATGTGCACCAGCCCCAGACCCTCAGCTTCCAGGAGCGGCAAACCAATATGTACAGACAAAACCAGGGCTATCCAACACTCATAGGAATCCATAGGGCCAACAAAATAATAAAAAAACGATATTTATGAATAGAAGTTAAAAATTACACATCTCCATGTGCCCTAAACGTTTCGTACCCTAAGGGCACTTAGCCATGACTAAGTGCTCTAAGGGTATGAAAAGCATAGGGCACATGGAGATGTGTAATTTTTAACTTCTATTAATAAATATTTTTTTTTCTGTATTTTTGCCCTGTGAATTCCTTTGTGTACCGGAGCTCTGGTTTTGTCTGTACAGGAGAAATGTCTCAGCCAGTGTGCATTGTTTTACATTTAAGAGTCAGGTAGAGTAAACCAAATAGACTAAATGAAGACACTTACCACTTACAACCACTTTCTCTTCTACTTCGACTCCAGTAGGCATGAACAGTTGCAGCAATAATGCAAACAACCTCCACGATAGTTTTAATAAAATGCTAGTGACTTGTGCTTTTTCTTTGTTTAATATATATATATATATATATATATATGAAACAGAAGTTTTAAAAATGCTGTTTACAAAAAAAATCTTTACATAAATGTGTGAGCAATAAAATAATAAACCTACAGTGTATAATTGACATGTTATGTTCTGTACAAGGATGGGGGCCTATGATGCAGATGCTTAAGAAACTGTAATATAAGCACCCTGCCCAATGTTTCCATTCTGAAATATACTTCACATGAATTGAAATGGTGGCAACACCACCAACAAAACAAAATAAATAGAAGCAGACATTCAGTAATTAACCTAACTGTGATTTATTATGGTGTCACTGTTTCTAACCTCGGGTTTTAATCAGCACTAAGCCCCAAGTGACACCAAAACATATTTTGTGAAACTGACAAAAAACTGCATTAACACTTTCATGGTGAGAATTCAAAAGATCCACCATGCAAGAGCTTTGCACAGACCATGGAAATGACAACACGGTCAAAGATTAAAACTTGAAAAAGATTTCATTGTTACATATGTGTTAAAACGGATGTTCTGGGCCCTGTTTGCAGGGCATATTTAATATCGAATGTTTGTGGAAAAATTGATCCTGAAATAATTATATTAATCAGCAGACATTATGACCAAAATCATTGATCCACGGCAAATCTATTTTGTTAGGAAGTGACAACTATGAGTTTGTGAACAAATACAGATATGAAACCTGTTATCAAGAAAGCTCAGGACCTGGGGTTTTCCAGATAAGGGGTCTTTCTGTTATTTGGATCTCCATAGCTTAAGTCTACTAAAATAAATCACTTACACATTCAATAAACCCAATAGGATTGTTCTGCCTCTAATAAGAATTTATTATAGCCTAGTTGGGATCAAGTACAAGGTCCTGTTTTATTATTAAAAAGGAAATAATTAAAACGTGATTTATTTGCATAAAATGGAGTCTATAGAAGATTATTTTTACATAAGTCAGAGCTTCCTGGATAACGGGTTTCCAGATAATGCATCCCATACCTGTACATTATTTCAAGGAGTATGGATAACTTCAAAGCAAAAATGTACTTGTTACCAACTTGGGTCAACACACCACTAAACTTAAGCAAGCAAAGAACCCATGACATTTATATTTCAGCTATTGGAAATATTGCTCATCTTAAATCACATTTCCCCTTGACAGTTTTGTAAGAATAAGAATAATTTGAAAATCCAAAATGTTGACATATGCTTCTCATTTGAACCATTCTGTTAATGGCTTTCCTCTGGAATATCTAATGGTAAACAAGATTCTTGAGAGTTTATAGTACAGTTCCTTAAAAATATATTTTGGCATATTGATCCTATCTACCTTATGTTCCACTATTTATAATGATCATTGTCTCCTCAGTTTTAATAGATCTTAACTTCTCCAGTCAAATAAACACTGTGACTGGTGCTGTGGTCTGGTGTTAAGTGGCAAAATGAAGGTTGTTCCATCTGTAACATTGTGACCATACTCTACCTCTCAAGGGAAGGACAGCCTTCCTCTACTCCTGGCAGAAAACACTGCTCATTGAAATGGTGTTATTATTGCCTAAAACAATATTTTTCATCCCTAATGAGATAAGATTTCCATTGAGATATAGTCTGAGACGATGAATATCTCCTTGCCGGGTTCACATACATTTTAAAAAATGAAATCATAATCCCATTGAAATTAATATTTTCATTTAATTAAGGGAGTAGTCTGATTATGAAAGGGTTTTAGGGCTGGAAATATCCCCACCTTGTGCATGTCATATGTTGATTTTTTAACATATAATGGTCATGATTTATCTCTTAGCTTGTCTTATCTTTAATATGTCTGTATTGTATATTTTTATTGTAACCTTTACTATCATACCTTATGTACCTTATGCTAGCCTTCTTCACATCCATGAACTTTATGAACTGGATCAGAACTGATCAGCATTGCGTTTTCTCTAAACTTTTGTCTCTGTAGTACACTTAACACCCTTCATGATGTTAAAGGGGTTGTTCACCTTTAAATTAACTTTTAGGGGCACATTTACTATTGGTCGAATATCGAGGGTTAATTAACCCTCGATATTTGAACCTCGAAGTAAAAAAAATCCTTCGACTTCGAATATTGAAGTCACACGATTTACCGCATTTCATTTAAATCCTTCGAATCGAACGATTCGAAGGATTTTAATCCATCGATCGAACGATTTTCCTTCGATCAAAAAAAGCTTAGAAAGCCTATGGGGACCTAACATTGGTGCTCGGTAGGTTTTAGGTGGCGAAGTAGGGGGTCGAAGTTTTTTTAAAGAGACAGTACTTCGACTATCGAATGGTCGAATAGTCGAACGATTTTTAGTTTGAATCAAAGTCGTAGTCGAAGGTCGAAGTAGCCAATTTGATGGTCAAAGTAGCCAAAAAAAACTTTCAAAGTATTTTTTATTCTAATTCTTCACTCGAGCTAAGTAAATGTGCCCCTAAGTATGATGTAGAGAGTGATATTCTGAGACAATTTGCAATTGGTTTTCATTTTATAATATTTGTGGTTTTTGAGTTATTTAGCTTTTTATTCAAAGTTTCTTAGAATTGACCCGTTCTATAACATACTAAAATTTAAGTTGAGTTCAGTTAGTCTTGCTATATCATTAAATATCTGTACCAACTACTATAATTACTCTCTCACAGTGCCATGCAATTCCAATGGTTCTGTCACATGTAATTCTGCTCTCCCTTAATATTTGTGTTGCTCTTTTTATAGTTAGCAGTAAGGCAAACCTAGACAGTTGCAGGCAGCACTCTCCTGCAACTCCCACGAGGAGGTATTTGATTTTGTTGTCAGTAGCAACTCTTTAGAATAATTTGATATGAGTAATGTAGAAGTTTTTTGTATGGGAGCTAAATTAGATCAAGATCATTATTTATTTTCTTACACACTAGAATAATAGATAATTGTATTGCCACCGTAATATAAAGCTACCCTTTACATGGACAGATATAAGCTGCCGACAGATTCATTTAGCAGCTTATTGGGCAGTGTATGGAGGCCCTTCAACAGGCTTCCCTGATCGATTTCTGGCTGAAAGTTGGCCATCTCGCGGGTTTAGAAATCCCGTTGGATGGAGGACAGCATTGGTTTGTTTATGCAGTCCTCCATCCAACTGCCCGTATTCTTCTTGTTGTGATCTGATTATGATAAAATGAATCACCCTCCTAATACAAGGTTGGGATTAGTGATGGGCGAATCTATTCAAAAACGGACTCCGGTGTCAAAAACGAGACGCCGGTGCTGTCTCGCGAATTTTTCGGCGCAGCGAAACGCCCCAAACTCGCCCATCTCTAGTTGGGATCTGTTATCCAGAAAGGTCAGAAATTTTGGGAAGGCCATCTCTCTATTTTAATCAAATAATTCTAATGTTTTAATATTATTTACTTTTTCTCTGTAATAATAAAATAGTACTTTATATCAACTGAGATATGATTAATCCTTAGTGGAGGCAAAACAATCCTATTGTGTTTAATTAATGTTTAAATGATTTTTTAGTAAACTTAAGTTATAGAGATGCAAATTACAGAAAGGCCCCTTATTCAGAAAGCCCCTGGACTCAAGCATTCTGGATTACAGGTCCCTTACCTGTATAGGCAACATGTGTGGTGTATCGGATTTTATAGTGTGTGAAATAGGTTGAATGTTCAAGGACACGCTGACCCATATAGTATCTTTCACTGCAACAGACTTACTTTTTAATTTCTGTTTTCCTTACCTATATCCTTAAAACATTTAGGGGGTTATTTATCAAACTCTGAATTTATCTCAATATTTTCTGAAAAAAACTCAGACCAAATCTGCACGGCTTTTCGTCTTATTTGTTAATACACTTTACCGAAAATTTTGTTTTGCTGGAAAAAATCCAAATAAAAAAAATTGCATTTTTCAGAATTTCCACCCAAAATCTTAGATTTTTCGTATTTTTGCCTGAAAATTTCGGATTATTGCACAAAACCCAGTGCAGATCAAAAAAAATTTTGGGACGTCTCTCATTAACTTGTATGCAACCTCGGCAGGTCTGAGATGCCGAATTTTCAGATTCTGACTTTTTCCATCCTCAGGGTAAAATAAATTTGGGATTTTTTTTCCACTAAAAATTTGGATTTTATACTAAAAATAAACACAAATTTCCCATTATATTTATATTCATGCATATTCTTTTATTTTAGCTGCCATTAAACTACAAATGTATTTACATGTCATTGATGATGTTAAAACATCAAAATGGAAGAATATGACTCATGAATGACTTGATATCATTATTTGTATTATATTGTGATGTCAACATACCTCCTGCTATTGAAATTATTCCTAAACAACCTATAAAATTAAACATTTTACTTAATAAACCAACACTTTATGTACTCACCACTTGTCAAAAATAACTTCTCCGTATTCTGTGTGGTCTCTTTGTACGCCAGAAGGAATTTTTTGAATCATGTGTGAAGTACACACTCTGTAATGCAATAGCATTCTTTATTTTTCAGCACTATGAACAGGAATGCTCTCCTAAAATTAAGGGTCCAATAAAGTTTTATAAGCGAGATTTTACAAGAAATGTTGAATTTAAGCTACAGTGTTCGATCATGAATCAGGTCTAATAAATTGGATTGGGATCTTGAGTTAGTTACAGCTGCCTTGGCCAAATTCCATGGCACCATGTAAACTCAACCAAGCAATGTAGGACTGAAAGTAGATCAAATGTAATGATTTCAGAAACCAATATCATGAGAGGCCGTCATACTTAGAATTAATCCACCAGTCCATTTTTTTGGAATAATTTTGTTTTTTTTTAGAACGGAATGGAACAGGAAGGGTGTGGTTTATATTCTTACAATATACAAGATTTGATTTATTAGATGTGTAACAATAGGATTATAGTTTATTTTACGTCTCATGCCACTGGAGGCATTAATCCATCGATCGAACGATTTTTGTTCGACCAAAAAAAGCTAGCAAAGCCTATGGGGACCTTCCCCATAGGCTAACATTGACTTCGGTAGCTTTTAGGTGGCGAACTAGGGGGTCGAAGTTTTTTCTTAAAGAGACAGTACTTTGACTATCGAATGGTCGAAGAGTCGAACGATTTTTAGTTTGAATCGTTCGATTCGAAGTCGTAGTCGAAGGTCGAAGTAGCCCATTCGATGGTCGAAGTAGCCAAAAAAAAAAATTCGAAATTCAAAGTTTTTTTTCTTCTATTCCTTCACTCGAGCTAAGTAAATGGACCCCTTAAAGTTCTTCTAAAGTAATAGTTATTTGAAGCAGTAGTAAAGCTTGTTACTTTTAGATTTTATTTCCTGCTATTTATATGGTGCAAACACATTTCTTTAATGCTTTGACATTATTCACATCAGTCCCTAACGGACAAATCAAGGTCCTTATTACATTTTTTTTTGGTAGTGTAGGATGATACCCACCCTGACACAAGGAGAACATAAAAGCTCCTTATATATAGTGCCCTGGCTGGAATTAAACTCAGGACCCAAGTGCTGCAATGCAGCAGTGCTATCCAGTAAGCCACCATGCTGTCTATGCAAGGTCATATGCACAGACAAGTTATTATAACATACAGGTTGTCCATACTATTGATAAACAGTTACAGTTTAGCGACAGCTTTGTTGAGGTCAGTGGTGTAATTACAGAGGAAGTAGACCCTGCAGGGGGGCAGGAGATATAAGGGGCCCCATGAAGCCCAAATTAATGAGCAATTTCAACTTAAATTGGTAAAACAGGACAACCTCTGGATATGTTGGGGTCGCTTAAATGTGGGGCCCAGTACCATCTAGTTATTCCACAGGTTGACGTCTTAACCACAGTTAATCCCTTTATTCCATGTAAGTCATCACCCAAAGGTTTCAAACTTCTGGAAAGAAACAAATGTTATCTTGTCAAAGCAATTATTCTCTCATTATTTTTAGGTCTCGGAAGATTGACATAACCACATTTTTTAGTTTTGGTCTTTTTCTCCAACTTTTTACAAACGTGGAACACAGAAAACTTCCTCTTCTGCCAAACAATTTGGAAGCAATGACTGTGCTGAAAATATTAATATTACTTCACTCATTTCTTAAATTCTTATGAAATAATTATTTCACCTGGTTTACAGACAGATTTTTTTTTCTATAGAATCATTTATGCTAATGAAAAAAATGCTGATGTATGGCAGAGAACATAATCTTTGGAATTAACATGTCCACTTTAATATTCCTCAAAGGTACCACACATGACTTACCATTAAAACTCCATTAATATTTTATATAAATTGCAATGTAGAAATTTGAGATTCTGAAAATACAGCATCACTCACTATGGGGTTGGTGTTATTCTTGGTTCTAGAAAAATGCGGGAACAAAAAACCCAAAAAAAAAGTGTGTTTTCTTAAACCTCAAATTTAATAATGAAAAAAGTTGCCAGAATAAAGTTTTATTGAAGTCGGTGGGAATATTCTTCTACAACTTTATTTCCCCAGTTTACCAAAACATTCAAGTTTTTCAACCACATTGAAAATGAGTGGAACAATGCGATTCTAACTGGTGTACATCGTTCTTTCTGTGAATAAAAGTTTGCAACCGTAACTGGTTCAAGCCCTCTCTTTTAAAAGCTAATGCTCAAGACAAAAAAAAGCAAAAAGTTGCTTGTATTTTGTAATTTTTTTTCTCAAACTCAAACATTTAAGACCTAACTGGAAAGTGATCTGCAGGCCATGCTGCACTTATAACCACTCATTAATAGAGCCTATCTGGTGGCATTATGTGGGCGGAACATTTACTTTTTTCACCATATTAATTTGAGAAATTTAACAAAACCATAACTTTCAATCCTAGATAGTTTTGTCAAAAACAACAACTTTAGGGTTATTAGATTTTGAATAAAATACAGATTTAGGGGTTATTTACTAAAACTCACACTGATCTAATTTTTTTCATTGAAACAATATCAACCTAACTCCAAATTGAACTCATTTATTAAGAATTCTTCACAAAAAAGTCAGAGCGGAAAAACAGTGTGACAAATTCGGGCGTTGATTCAAATCATACTATTGGCACTCCAAAAACTTGACTTTATCGAATTGTCGCAGCAAAGACTCGATTTTATCGAATTATCGGATGAAAACCCCAAATTATCTAGCGCAGATCTTGATGTCAACAAACAACTTCAGGGACATCTGCCATTGACTGGCGGATTCAGATTTTTAGCAGCTTTGGGGTATAATAATTCTCTACAATTCAAGGTTTTTTTCCTTTCTAAAATTTCAAGTTTTCCCCTTTAGAAACTCAACCAGAAAAATTTGAGGTTTAATAAATGGGGTTTAATTGAACTCTCGTGGTGGGTTATTTTTACCTTATTACACCTACAATTAGTGCATAAAAAAACGCACACTGGCGATCTCTATCTGTAGAACTTCCTGTTCAGCTCAATGGCAGATAGCAGTATTCTGGTAGGGGCAAAATGTGTCAACCACAACACTGTGTGTGCCAGAGGCCTCAAAATGAAAGAACAAAGAAAGATACATAGGAAGAAAGGGGCTGGAACATAATGCATGTTTTAGTATAATAGTATATAGCACCAGTATATAGCACCAAAAGGATAGTGCATAAATAAAATAAAAAACATTCAAATGTGGTTTATTTTAGCATACCTGTATTTTCCTCTCCTTCTCACTTGTTTTACGTTTCCTGTATTTATAATTTGATTTCAAAAGTACATTTTAGTAGCAGGCCAGGCACCCTACGAGCCAATCAAAATCCTGTATAGGTTATCCCAGAAGCAAGAGCTTCTGTCTTTTTTTTTCTTTTATCAGGATGTAAAAAGCTGTTTATTTTTGTTTTATGAACCCATAAAACCTCCAGTAAACATGCATTACATTATTGTTTTACATGGATACTACCATGAAAATTCAAGGAAAAGAAGCAATAGTCCTTGATTCAGATGCTTTCAGTGTCTTCCTTTGTTCTTTTAACACTTCATCTTTTGGTTGCAGCGCTCATAAGGCCTGCAGATGTCTTTTTGTTGGAATTGGGATATGAAGCACCTATAAAATGAAAACATTCTTGGGGCCATAAATGAGGAAAGTCTGGGAGATCTAATTTGTACTTATTGCCACCTGGCTTCCAGAAATCGTGCTGTTCAGTCATATTTTTATCTCATTATATTATTGTATCATATATTATATGCTAGCTACAGTATATATATATATATATATATATATATATATATATTTAAATATATATAGAATTAAAATGCACAAGAGCCATGGATAAAAATTATATCTTTAAAATTGTATTCTGTGTTTACTGTCACATTAAAAGAAATAATTTATTCTTTATGTTAAAAATTAGGAAGAAGTTAATACAAAATCTCTGCTGAGGCCTCTATGTTTGTATGACCACGAAACTCCTCAGCGACATCTAGGGGCACATTTACTTAGCTCGAGTGAAGGATTCGAATGCAAAAAACTTTGAATTCCTAAGTGTTTTTTTGGCTACTTCGACCTTTGACTACAACTTCGAATCAAACGATTCGAACTAAAAATCGTTCGACTATTCAACCATTCGATAGTCGAGGTACTGTCTCTTTAAAGGGATACTGTCATGGGAATAAAAAAATTTTTCAAAATTAATCAGTTAATAGTGCTGCTCCAGCAGAATTCTGCACTGAAATCCATTTCTCAAAAGAGCAAACAGATTTTTTAATATTCAGTTTTGAAATCTGACATGGGGCTAGACATATTGTCAATTTCCCAGCTGCCCCAAGTCATGTGACTTGTGCTCTTATAAACTTCAATCACTCTTTACTTCTGTACTGCAAGTTGGAGTGATATCACCCCCCTCCCTCCCCCCCCCAGCAGCCAAACAAAAGAACAATGGGAAGGTAACCAGATAACAGCTCCCTAACACAAGATAACAGCTGCCTGGTAGATCTAAAGCTGGCCATAGATGTTGAGATTTTTAAAAGATCAGATCCACGATCTTTTCAGAACGATCGTACGAATTAACTATCAACTAAAAAGACCAATTTGTCAGGAAAAGAAAGGGGAGCTGCCTGCTTGGCCCTGCAGACATAGATAGATTGCACTGGGACCGACAAAGATTTTTTGACCTGGCCGATCAATTTCCTGACAGATGTAAAATCGTAAGATGTATGATCGTTCGAATCCCACTAACCGCACGATAATTTAGAAGGATCGGTCGGGCTTCCCTAAAATCGGTCGTTCGGCAAGAAGAATCGTCACATCTATGGGGAGCTTAAGAACAACACTCAATATTAAAAACCCATGTCCCACTGAGACGCATTCAGTTACATTGAGAAGGAAAAACAGCAGCCTGCCAGAAAGCATTTCTCTCCTAAAGTGTAGGCACAAGTCACATGACCAGGGGCAGCTGTGAAATTGACAAAATGTCTAGCCCCATGTCAGATTTGAAAATTGAATATAAAAAAATCTGTTTGCTCTTTTGAGAAATGGATTTCAGTGCAGAAGTCTGCTGGAGTAGCACTATTATCTGATGCGTTTTGAAAAAAACATGTTTTCTCATGAAAGGATCCCTTTAAAAAAAACTTCGACCCTCTACTTCGCCACCTAAAACCTACCGAACCTCAATGTTAGGTTCGGTATATTAGATCCATTTCTAAACTTTTTTTGGTCGAAGAAAAATCATCCGATCGATGAATTAAAATCCTTTCGAATCGTTCGATTTTTCCGAACGAATTGCGGTAAATCCTTCGACTTCGATATTCAAAGTCGAAGAATTTAACTTTGACAGTCGAATATCGAGGGTTAATTAACCCTCGATATTCGACCCTATGTAAATCTGCCCCCTAATATATATCCTCCCATTTTCCAATAAGGGTTACATTTATGCCGATAGAAACATTGTTAGTGATGTCATCAGTAATGTTAGGCGCTTAGTTATGTCCCTTTTATTACAAGGCTCATTGAATTTTTTAGTATTGTAGAAAAACAAAGTAATTTCAGGTTTTCATGGGGTATTGTGCTTTATCTCCTTTTTGGTATACACTACCCTTATAATTTATAGTAGTATACTTTTATATTACTCAGTGAGGGTTATAGCAGTTTTTAGTCTATAATTCATCCAAAAAGAAAAATCAGTTTTGTTCCTTTGTGTTAAACTTGTCATTTAGATTCAATTGAAGGTTAGACCTGATTAGTTTGTTCATTGGCACATAATAACAAGTACCGTCAATTTCATTAGTTTTTCAACCACTTTTTAAAAGCCATTATTCCATTAAAGCTTCTATTTGGTTGCAATGGGCAATACAATGTTTTGCCAGCAAGTTGCATGAACTTATAGCTACTTAAATCCTAGGCACAACATTCTCTTTACTTGGTTCATTTCCCATAGACTCCCTAGAGTAACTGCTGTAAGTATAGATGCACAGAAAAAACTACAAACATTGCTTTATTTCTTTTATCTGAGCTGGAGGAACTGGAACTCTGTCACTTAATACTCTAAAGGCCACTGATACCAGTGTTCAATGGTGAGATTGTCTGCAGCGGCTTTTCTCTTAGCAGTGACTCTGTGGTTTCTTTAATTTCCTTGGTATATGGGCACATTTTGGACCTCTACCTTTTACTTCTTTTTTGATCTTTTCTTCAGTTTTACATTCTTCAAATTAACTGAATTATAAGCAAAGAGGACAAATTTTCTGCCCTGGTAGATGTGAAACTGAGATCTCAGATGCATGTCAATATAATAAAAGGCACAGGTCTAATATCTTACAGCAGCCAATGAGATGTGTGTTTTTAAACAGCTGATTAGTAAATGCCACCTGCTGATTGGTTACTATGAGTTAACAGACTCACACATTTTGCACATTTGTTTACATTGCCCTTTAGTTGTTAATATTAAGATAGACTACATTTTTTGTGCATTTGTAGTACAGGTATAGGATCCCTTATCCGGAAACCCGATATCCAGAAAGCTCCGAATTACTGAATGGCTGTCTCCCATAGACTCCAATTTATCCAAATAATCCAAATTTATAAAAATGATTTCCTTTTTCTCTGTAATAATAAAAAAGTCGCTTGTAATTGATCCCAACTAAGATATAATTAATCCTTATTGGAAGCAAACCCAGCCTATTGGGTTTATTTAATATTTAAATGAATTTCTAGTAGACTTAAGGCATGAAGACCCAAATTATGGAAAGATCCATTATCCGGGAAAACCCCAGGTCCCGAGCATTCTGGATAACAGGTCCCATACCTGTACAGATCTTACAGTTTAATGCATGCCTTTACAGGGATGGCCTTGTGCTTTGACAATACAGGCCATGGTCATTTACGTGTTCTATCAAATATTTTCTAAGTGTAAATATAAATATCATCACTATACAAATGATGTGATAAATAGCAAATAAAGTCAATTTAAATTTAAAGATGTCCTGTGCTCTGGACCTGGGGTTTTCCAGATAATAGATATTTCTATAATCTGGATCCTCGTACCTACCATAAATAATTTTAAACATGAATTAAACCTAATAGGATTGTTTTGCATCCAATAATGATTAATTATATCTCAGTTTGGATCAAGTACAATGTCATGTTTTATTATTACAGAGAAAAAGGAAATAATTTTTTAAAATTTTTAATAATTTAATTAAAATGGAGTCTATAGGAAATGGCCTTCTCATAATTAGGAGTTTTCTGGATAACGGGTTTCCGGATGATAGATCCCATACTTGTATATTAAATAAGGAAGATAGCCATAAACCAAACTTATTAAACATTATAAACTGCTGAAACAGACATTTCTAGTAAGTGTAAGCATCAAACTATTTGTAGCTGGGGTAGAATTTTATAATATTTTGTGATCTCTGGTTGCCTAAAGGCTCCTTTCAGTTTTGTGGTTGGGGGTCATCATTAAGATCTATGAGTTTAGTTAACATGGCGATACAACACAATGTACAAACAAGAAACATTTTTGTACATTTTAACTGCTGTTCACCCATCATAACCTCCTTATTATGGTAATCTTACTGACATCTTGTGTCTTTATTCAATAGGCTCCTGTTACTTTCTTACCACCTGTAGCTCCTGTAGGGCTACTTTGAACTGCCTAAAGAATTAAGATGTAGATACCCATGCCTTTTACTCTGGGGCCACTTGATGTTTTTGCAGCAGATAAATTGCCCCTGCTGGTACTTATGGTAACAGTGTGGAGTTTTTAATATTGTGGTCCCTATGAAATGATCTCATGGTGCAAAAGTACAAAAAAAAACTCAATTGAACCTGAGTTGTCACCATAAATACAGTGTGGCCCGTGTTCAACAGTGCTGTATACATGAGGGCATGGCCATCATTAATTGAAATCACAGGGCCCTGTACAACAAAACTTTTGGGTCCCCCTGGGCCTGCCCATCCTGGACCCAAGCCCCACCCCAGATCCTGCCCACTCCACATCACAGTTAAAAGACCACACAGACATCAGCGTTAAAAAGATAACCACCCCACACACAAGTTATAAAAAGCTATTGGGGACCAGGGCCCCCCTATAAGTTAAAAAAAAACCCATTGGCGCCAGGGCCCCCCATAAGTTTTTTTTAAAAAAAGCATTGGTGCCAGGGCCCACTTAAAATACATATTAGTGTTCAGAGGAATTGAACTCGTGGCTTCAGGACTTCAACTTCGTCTCCTTTCGTGACTTTGGGTCTTTTCGCCGCTTCAGAACTTTTCGGAAGGAGGTGGCACTTCTTCGGCGCTGTCAAGGGGGGCCTGGCTCTTTCGAAAAGTTCAGCACTGCCAGGCCCCCCTTCAGGCCCGGGCCCGATACACTTGTACCCCTTGTGCCCCCCTGCATGAGGGGCAAGAACGAGAAGGCATATGGGAATCTCCCCTCCTGCATCATTCAAACAAGCAAGTTAGGAAGCTCCTGTAAATGCAGGCCACCCTATGGAAACTAGCATTGTATTTTCAGTTCACTGTTAGGTGCAGATCATAGCCAGAACCCCAATGCAAGTGCCTTATGAATGAGCAATAAGTGGTTTCCTTTTGCACCCCTTCATGCTCTATTACTTGCATCCATGGTCTTCGAAAATGACCTCAAGGCAAAATCAGAAACTTCATATTCTCTGTCAGAGATAACAGCAATAGAATTCTTTGGCACTTTAGTGGTTAAAAAGAAGCGCAATGTAACATTAAAGGGATACCTTCATGGGAAAATGTTTTTTCAAAATGAATCAGTTAATAGTGCTGCTCCAGCAGAATTCTGCACTGAAATCCGTTTCTCAATCGAGCAAACAGATTTTTTTATATTTAATTTTGGAATCTGACATGGGGCTAGACATATTGTCCGTCTCCCAGCTGCTCCAAATCATGTGACTTGATAAACTCTCAGTCACTCTTTACTGCTGTACTGCAAGTTGGAGTGATATCACCCCCCCCCAGAAGCCTAACAACAGAACAATGGGAAGGTAACGATAACACAAGATAACAGCTGCCTGGTAGATCTAAGAACAGCACTCAATAGTAAAATCCAGGTCCCACTGTGACACATTCTGGGACATTGAGTAGGAGAAACAACAGCCTGTTAGAAAGCAGTTCCATCCTAAAGTGCTGGCTCTTTCTGAAAGCACATGACCAGGTGATGGCTGCCTACACATCAATTTTACAAAATGAAAAATACACTTGCTGTTTTAGGAATTACATTTTATATCGTAGAG
This sequence comes from Xenopus laevis, assembly GCF_017654675.1. Classification (NCBI taxonomy): domain Eukaryota; kingdom Metazoa; phylum Chordata; class Amphibia; order Anura; family Pipidae; genus Xenopus; species Xenopus laevis. The sequence continues at coordinate 107,185,763 of NC_054383.1, read as the reverse complement.
TGAATTATTTGCAGAGTAAACAGTGTAATTTAGAAATAAAAAATACATAATAAAAATCATGACAGAATCCCTTTAACGTTTAAAACAACTCAGATCAGTAAAATCATGAACAAGCACACATTACAATGTAGATTTGTTAGGGGGCTTCTAAGCATGTCTTATTATTGCCAGGTACCTGTATTTTGTTAGCTGAAATAAGCTTACACATCTTGAAGGTTTTAGAATTGAACAAAGTGAATACACTACCATAAAGTGTTTCCTATGCACCATTTCAGTAAGTAAATGGAAAACTCATTCTTATTAAATATGACCCTTGTGTAAAGAGATATGGTTTAATTTCAAGCAGAAGTGCATCGGCTACACTCATCTCAGCCTGAAATGCACCATACAGTCAAATAAACTCCATAAGGAAAGTCTGGATACCATGCGCCCTGGCATAACTCTGTCATTGCAGATGGACAGATATTATTTCACAGCAAGCTCACTGCATTTATTAGAAAACTATAACGATGTGAACATTTTATCTTAAATAGTTGCAAATAACACTTTTTCCTTAATAAAGGTATTTTATTTTCCCAAGGGCTTGGAATGTGCAGGAATATTGAAATTAAAAGTACAAATCTTGACACATTTGTAATCAGACAATATCCAAGGCTATGTTCTTTTGTCATCAGCTATGGCCACACCTTGTTTAAGGTTCTGGAAGGCCAGTTCCTTTCCATTTGTGAAAATGTTGGTACAGAATCACATCTACTTAAATCATACTTTCATCTAGGACTTGTTCAGTGCTCCAAGAGAAGCCACTAGCTCTGGCTTCTATCACCTACCTAACTCCCTGGACAATACCGTCTCATAACAGAATTAGCATCCTATATAATAAAGTTGAAGTGTCTCTGCGTCCAGTCCCTGTGTCCGTGGGATTGCGCTACTGCGCATGTGCCCCACGGACCGTCTCTGGCGCTACTGCGTATGTGCCCCACGGACCTGCCGGCGCTACAGAGGGACATCCTGCTCCTTCTAACCGTGTTCCCTTCTTTCTCTCCCCCGTTCCCTTTGTCTCTCATTATGTCACTCTGACGTCACTCGCACCGTCCCATTCTCCCTGTACGTTCCCTGCTTCCATGTCCTGCTAAAACTTCTTAAGGAAGAAGAGGAAAAGAGCCGTCCGCCTTGCTACGAGCAACTGTCACCTCGGCACTGCCACCTGAATGGATGGGCATGGGGAAAAGAGCCGGACTCTCTTACCCCGGGGCTGAGTGGCTGCCCCCGCCTCTCGCAGCCCCTCACCTCCTCCTACTGCTGCTGCTTCTGGCTATTTGGGGGGACACAGGTAAGCGCTCTCATACTGCCCTTCGGCCTGTCTAATAATTCACATTAACAGTGTCGGGGTTTGCAGTTCAGCAACAACTGGGGAGACATAGTAGGTTAAACCAACTGAATCAATACCCAGCACTGGACTCCTATCCTATCCTATATAATCCTATCCTATATCCTATCCTATATAATAAAGTTCAAGTGTCTCTGCGTCCAGTCCCTGTGTCCGTGGGATTGCGCTACTGCTCATGTGCCCCACGGACCGTCTCTGGCGAATTTTCTACATATGTTCTAGCGCCCGTTAATTTAACGGGCTTAATGTCTAGTGCAATAAATAACACTCCATCGCCTTGGATGGTGGTGAGACATTTGTGAGATATTTGAAATATGGAGCTACAATCTGCCACTCAAATTAAATGATTCCAAAAAAAAATGTTACCCAATTTATACAGTAATTAGAAGTTTAGGGATAGTTTCATTGCAAAGGTCTATTTGTTTTCTATTTAGTAGTATGGGTCATATATCTATTTAGTAGTATGGGTCATATATCTATGCAAGCTATTTTTTTTGTTTATCACAGACCGAATCAAAATCTGGAAGACACAATAGGGGTTTTTCAAGTAATCCCTTGCTAGAACACTAGGGGGTGCAACATTGCATTGGGTTCGTTGGTGTTTTTTTGACCCACAAAATGCAAATGAGTGATTTTCTTGGGTCAAATGGCTTTTTTTCAAATGTAAACATCATGCCTGGGTTTGAACCAGTGACCTGCAGGTTGCGATGTAGTTTCCTATACTGCTTTGCTATACAGACAGCTGACTCACTGTTGGTATTCTTGTATTCCCTGGTAGGCATGGTGAACACAGCTGTTGCTAATCTGGCCACAGTGCCCAGTATCAGTCATTAGTCATAATACCTCCTGCTCTGCACGGACTCACTTCTATTATCAATAATGCATGCTTGGTCCTAGGTGCTCTGTTCCTGGTGCTTGTTGTGCCTTTGACCCTGGCTTATACCTGACCTTGAGTAAGCCTCATGATTCTGCTCCTGTTATCTAGTTTTGACCCGGCCTGGTTGACTACGTCCAGCTCCTTCCTTACTGGCTCCTTCCCAGAGTATACATTTGGGGCCCTTGGGAGTTACTAGATTCTCATTTAGTACATCCTGGCAGCGCCCAAGTAGCTGAGAACCAGGCCCAAAACCAAAGGTGGCTGTTATAGGCAGAAGAGCACACCTAGACAGTAATCCAGTCACTCCCATGGGGTTTCGGTTTGCCATACTTGACACTATGGGGGAAATTCACAAAAATGGAGATAGCCCATTTTTGGTAAAAGTGATGGTAAACTGGTGTAAATTACTTTCTCCATAACGACATAAGAATGACGCAAAAACGACATTTTAAACGACATTGTCTCCCGACATTTTAAAAATGGAGTAAAGTTCAATATAACTCTTCCCCGTGTGTCTGATTAATTCTAAACTAATCTGCTCTGCTTTGGTTCAGACAACCTTCATTTCACAACTATTGTAGGTGCCCCATTGGGGAAGAATTAGCATTTTAATAGGATTAGCATTTTATACTCAGGGCACAAGTTTCTGTCTAAACCTATAGGTGTAAAAGCCTCATTAACAAAACAAGTAAAACACTGATTAAAAAAAAAAAGGGTATTTTTTATCATTTTAATTTACAGTTGCGTTATTTTACTAGTTTTAGCTTAATGAATGAGGCATTATTAGCAACTTGAGTGAATATATTATAAAAATCTAAAAGAAAGGTAAAGCCTCCCAGTCATTTTTTTAGTTTTAGCAGCACTTGGAAACTTGACCTAAAATAATATAACATACTTTTTAAACAAATCCCTATATTATGTAAAATAGTATTTTTCTGTATTTAGACCCTTATATCTTGTTACTGAAGTGGAATTACACAAACATCCCGAAAAAAATGATGTATAATTTTCCTAGGTAAAATAACCCCCCTCCCCCGGAAATTCCAATTTAATGGCTGACTGACAGGTTTAGTAAGAGCTAAAGACAAATTCAGAAAAAATGTTGTTACAATGTTGTGAGAAAGACAAAATATGAAAAGTGTCTGTTTAAAAACACATTCACAAAAGTGGAGATAGAGGTTTGTGAATTTGGTTGGAAATCCGACATTTTTATCTCCATTTTTATTTTGTCTCAATATGACCACTTTTGTGAATTCTCAAGTTTGAGGACAGGTAGGGAGCAGGACAATGGACACCCCCCCCCAAAGTGGTAAGATTCTGGTCCTTGTACTCACATGTGGGGGCTTACAGAAGGGTGCAAAGTGCTAATAAACTAGTGGTTTGCACCTTTGTTTGCACATTGCATCCTGCCCCACCATTGTAAATGACCTATAACATTTTTCCCTTTTTTCATAGCAAATTTACGAAGCAAATGTTCGTTTTGCTGTTGCAATATTCCTTTGGAATTTTTCCATGTCATTTTTCATCAGAGATTAGTGATGGGCAAATTTATCCGCCAGGCGCGAATTTGCGGCGAATTTGCGTGATTCGCCGCCAGTGAATAAATTCGCGAAACGCCCGTGAAAATTCGCCCATTTTCGGCGAAGCAAAACGGCGCAAATTCGCCCATCACTATCAGAGGTATGATGAATGTTCCACCTTACGAATAAACACAAATTTACAGCTAAATCCACGTTCCACATGACGTATGCCGATGTTTTACTGACAATGTCTAGTAAAGTGAATGTAAATTCTGCTTTTAATTAGGAGATATTTTCTCTCTCTTGTACAATACTAGCCAATGACCACTCATGGGATCATTATGTACAGATGCTAACAATTAGACTACTGCAATATGTTAGTCACCAGTCAAAGCTAAACTAGGTGGTTAGCATAAGATGGTACAGCCAGTCACATAAAATGATGGGGCTCAGTTACTAAAGCTTTGTAAATCTCCACTAATACAGTAAGGCATAGCAACCAAAAAGCCATTCCAGTAGCTATGATGAGAGTACATACCTCTGGTTGCTATAAATTACTGTACGACTGCAACTTTGCCTAATGTTAGTAACTGAGCCACCATAGTGGCAGCCAAATCCAAAAAGTTGCAGTAATTTAATATTAACAAGATACATTTACTAAAGAAAATCCACCCTTGTCTCCACTTAACTAAGTCATGTGCTAAAATAACTTTATTTTGCTATTTTTAATCAATTCACATCTTATTAAAATGCTGCAGATACATTCCTACAGCCATTATTCAGAGTTGCTTCCCAGAGGAACAATGCTGAGTGAAATAGTGACTAATACACTGCAGTTACATTTTATTTGATATTGTTAATATGCATATTCTGGTAATATCAGTCATCACCGAGGATAAGTGATACATTCACAGTCTGGTAACTCTTTTCTGGAAAGAGAATATTAAGTACATACAATGTAGGACACAGTAAACTAAGTAAACCCCACTGACATAAATATACACCCGTATATAAATCCATTGACATAAGATTTAAAAATAATTTATGTAAAGGGGAAATAATCTAGATTTGCACATTCCATCAATTTCTAAAAGTATGTTTATGTCAAAACTTCCTGGATTTTTATTTCACTTAACTAATTTTTCATATTAAAAAGCATCTTGTACAGTAAGTATACCGTGTCAAATTTACTTTAATAAAAGCAATAGTTTAGAATTGCATCTCATGGGATGGTTGTTTTTGTTTTTCTACAGATGGCAGTTGTACAGCTCCAGTGATCAGTCCTTCCATTCTACTCACTTTTAGTTTTTGCACCAGCTGCATTCCGCCCCATTACTTTTTCAGTCTCCCAAAACTGATGTTCCTTCTGTGTCCCTACATCTCACTCCACAGCCCTCACAATGTAAAACCATGAAGGTATTTGAGGAAATGGTCATTTTGTCCTAGGGTAAATCTCCAGGACAATCTTTCTGGTTATGGTTCACAGGTTATTGTTGCCACGACTAGACTCCCACTGAATTTTGCACTATGGTTGTGACCTTCATCCAAGTATCAATGGGGGTTGGGGACAACTACACCAAGTAAACATTAGTACTCAAAAACTTAGCTTTGAAACCTATGAGATTGTTTTGAGATCTTGATATTCTTCTTTTAAAGACAATAATTTATCATTTGGATTGGTTGAATTTAATTGGGGCGGCCCCTAATTTTTTATTTACATCATGATTCGTCTTTTACTATTAAGGGGGTTATTTGGGTTGGGGGCTGTTTTTTTTTTTTTATAAATTAATAAGCTTATAAGATTTTATAATTAAGGTGTAATCTTTGGTTAATATATCCAACCATTGATGTGCGTTATTACGACATGTTTTAAGAATATTTAAGAAGTGTCTAAATGTTTTAAGAAGTGTCTTTGTTGCATACATATTTTATAAGGTATCCTGATTTTGGGAACCAGTTCATATATTTTGCCAGTGCAGAACCGAATAGCAGCGGACACCAGCACCACTCATCAATGGGAAGGTGAATTACTGTATATTGCTGTTAAGGCCTTTTGAGCTCTGCAATAGCATATACATTGCCATACCTTGTTAGAGATGTTACAACTGTTCTTCATAGCTTCCATGTTACCAATTTCTTCCAAACCTACACCCAGACAGCTCCTTTAAGAGTCATGGGAATGTCTTCAATCCCATTGGTTGATGTGGAAGTTAAGTGGGCCATAATAATGACGTCTGGCTAAACGGAACCCATGGTGATATTCTAGTGTGGGTTTGTGAAATTTTTAGCTTAGGACTAAACCACCCCAAACATGTCCTCACCTCTATTTGTAATATGTCAGTAGTGAATAACCACTGGAATTTTATGCTGCTGGTCTTAAAGAGAAATGCATATCAAATAACTGTTTTCTGTCTCCAACCTAAAATCCTTTATAAAATTGAAACTCTCTGTTTGTTTAGGATAGGAGTTGCAGTATTAACATGGTGTGACATCACTTCCTGCCTGAGTCTCTCCCTGCTCTGGGCTCAGATTACAGAAGAGAAGGGAGGGGGGGAGGAACAAACTGAGCATGCTCTTACCCAGGGCAATGAAGTTTAAGATGAAGGCAGGAAGTCTGATACAGAAGCCCATATGTACACAATAGATGGAAAGAAATGCTGTGTTTCTTTTGACAGGGGACTCAGAGCAGCACTACTTTGGGGGTTTACTGGTATATTTAGATGGACCTTTCTGAAAAGGCTTACTTAGTTGTAACCTTTCCTTCTCCTTTAAAATATATGCCAGATGCTGTATATGAAAACTGCCTTTGTGAGACAATTCCAACCTACTTCATACTGCTCATACAAGTGATGTTGTTGTTGGTTAGGATGTGACCAAATTTAATTGAGTTTGTCAATAAACTTCACCATTTCTGTGATACAAAAACTGCACTCTTATCAGAAATAACGGGAAATGCAGCATACGTAAGAAAGCAAACACAAATTGAAATATGAAAACATTGTCTTTTAATTCTATTCTTAAAATGAATGACAAGCTTTTTTGAACCACAAATTTTTCCTCTTATTTTTTTTAGGGACCAAATAGCTGATGATTCAAGTCTAGTAATAACTTTATTTCATAGTTTGTATATATTAATTTTCTTTGTAGAAAAATGTTTAAATACACATGTGTGTTCTTGTATGTTTATATAATTTTTGGTTTGCAGCTTGTTGACCTCCTGCAGCAGAGTTTAGTTGAAAAATGTGGCATTTATCTTTTTATATGTGGAAATTTCCAGGTTGGAATCAAAGCATAAGCTAAAGATTGAATTTAATGTAAGAAAAAAATGACACTCACAACACATCTGCATTTCCTCAGGTTTGGCTTTTTTAGTGCCGAAACAGCCTCAGGCTTGTGGTCGCACATGTCATCAAATTTCAGGAAACCAAATCTACAGACTAAGTATCAGATGAGTTGCTAATGTTTGAAAAAAAGCGAAAAACATGTTTCAGACCTCTGTTTTACTGCTGCTATTGAAGTAAGAATTTGTGATTGCAACTTGATCTCACTCCCCCAAGATGTTTTTAGTATTGTCAGGGTAATTGAAAGTGCAGGCCCAACTAGTGAAGATAGGATAAGAAATTATTACACGCTACAGAAAGAAGTTGGGCTTATGGGTGACTAACTACAAAGAAGAACAAATATTTCTGGTTTAGAAGTAAATCATGGAGCATCAGAGATCAATCAGTGATTGTAGGCAGATTTTTTTAATGCAATCAAGATGGATTGGCACAAACTATTTGTTTATAATGCATTCTAAGCACAATGTTTGTTAAGTCTAAGGGGGATTGCAAGAACATGCAAATAACATGGCAGCTTGGTTGCTCAGTACTTAAGGTGGCCATACACGGCCGATAAAAGCTGCCAACAGACCAAGTCGGCAGCTTATTGGCCCGTGTATGGGGCCCCCCGACGGGCTTCCCCGATCGAGATCTGGCCAAAAGTCGGGCAGATCTCGATCGGATGGGACAAAAAATCCCGTCGGATCGCGGCCACATCTGTTCGTTGATGCGGTCCCGATATCCGACCGCCCGTTCCAGTTTGTTAGGATCCGATCGTTGGGCCCTAGGGCCCATGATCGGATCAGCCCGATATTGCCCACCTCAAGGTGGGCATATCGGAGAGAGATCCGCTTGTTTGGCGACATCGCCAAACGAGCGGATCTCTCCGTGTATGGCCACTTTTAGCTGTACTGCCCACCAGAGTAGGGACCTTGAGTTCAGTTCCTACCAGACCATTATATCTTTTAAGTTTGCTTGTCCACCCTGGGTAGAGACTCATGTGAATAATAACCTCTGTAAAAAAGTACATTATACATCAGAATACCTTTAATGATAATAATTATTAGTCTTCTTCAGTAACTTTGCATAGCAACAACGGTGGAATCTGAATCTTGAGATAAATGCTGTGGTTTGGAAAATATTGCAACAAAGAAAAGGGAATAATTTGTAAAGCCTTTTTCTCCTGATAGACTCAAAGTGCTTTTACAGCATTGAAGGCAACCATTATAGACTCACCAAGAGGCCTATTTATTAAAGGTCAATTTTTAGTGGTTTTAAAGGTTTTTGAAACCATGGCTGAACTCACTTTCCCTAAAACCGCAAATGTTGTGACATTTATTAAAAGAGCAGAATAAAAAAAGTACAAACGGAAAATTTCACTGAAGAATCCTAAAAAAATATGAATACCTCTAAAACCTAAAAAAAAAATTGAGTTTTTCTAATAATTCCTAGCAAAATAATCCAAGAACCTCTAAAAGTCCAAATTGATTTAAAATGGTCCAAAAGGATCAGCACAGCTCCCATTGACTTCTTTAGGACCTCAACAAATTTTACTTGGCAAAGTTTTGTATTAGAGGTTTTTGTGGTTTTTACACTTAATAAATTTCAAATTTGTAAAGCTTTTAAAAACAAATAGGAAAACCAATTTTTTTTTGAGATTCGTCCCAGTATGCTGGGACACCATGAAATTAAGTGACTTGCCCAGGGTCAAAAGCAGTTGTTGGCCTGTAAAGGGGTTCTGAAACCCAAGACATTTCAGAACCCTTGTTCTATAGGTAAGTCATTATGTAAAGTATTCATAATGTTGCAGTTCTTTTTTAATGCCTGTGAACTCATAGGGAAATAGGGAAAAACTATTGCTTGATCATATATTCATAGAATTACCCAGGTTTATGTTTATAATCATTCAGAACTTGACAGTATTTCCTTAGACATTTTTTTAAAAGCAAAGGTAAAAGTAAGGGTTGTCTTTCCTGAGTTTGAAAAATAAACTTCTAGGAAGAAACTGTGACTGTGGAGATGCCACCAGTTACTGAATATGTTTACTGTTCCAATGCTTTGGTCAGGAGGTACTTTTCTCAAGGAGGTGCCAACCTATGAATAATATGACCAGAGGTAAATATATAGTGCCACGATATGAGGTTTACCTTTAGGGCATGGGCACACAAAGCTACTGGAGTAGATTAGTCACCCAGTGACTAATTGCTTCTTCTTCGGGTGACTAATCTCCACAAACTGCCTCCCTGCTGGCTAGAGTGCTTTGTTTTCCGAAGTCGCCCGAAGTTTCCTTGTAAGGCAACTTCGGGCGAAATAAGAGGCAATTTATCGCAAGGCGACTAAATTTCCCTGAATCTTAGCGTGTGCCCTTTTCCTTAACGTGTGTATGGTGATTTGGAAAACACTTGGAAATCTAAAGTAAAGTGAACTTTGTCTTTTAATTGGAAAAGCAGACTTGCAGGGATACTAGCTATATATATATTTGCAGTACAGCATCAATTCAGTGGTCAGAAATCCCATTTGAAACCTATTGTTTATAACACAGAAGCCTTAACTTTTATGTCTTGAGGAAATACTTTCTAAGATTTGAATGCTAATCAGAATAACCAAATAATATTATCTCTATAGAATAAATTACTATTTTAGATGACCATATGATTTTTTGAGCAAATGAGAAAGGTTTTTTGAGCAAATGAGAAAATTAAAGAGACAGTACACACACCTTTTCAACATGAGCTCAATGAATAGGTAATTTGCTGACCACAATTAATGCCTATTGTTTTAATTAAGAAATATGTATGGTTTTTGATATTTCTGCCACTAAACAAGACAATTAAACAAATTTTTGGCGCTTCCTGTCATTTCACTTTAAGGTCCTGCAATGCACAGGGAGAGCTGATAAAACTTATTACCTGTCCACTGAGAATCTCCTGATAATGAGCTGCCCAAAGGCAGCTGCTTAGAGAAGGGAGGGGTTTGATTGTTCAAAGGTAAATGGGGAGCTCTGAACAAATCTCTCAGGACGTTTTGTATGGCGGAGGCAGGATGTAAAGTAAAACCCCAACTTTTTAAAATGTTTTTTACAATTATATTGTAGTGTGAGCGAGTGCTACACTAAGGGGCAGATCTACTAAGCTTGAGTGAATAGTTCGAATAAAAAAATATTCGAATTTCGAAGCAATTTTTTGGGTACTTGACCATCGAATTGGTCAAATTCGATCGAATTCGATCGAATCTAATTATTCGAACGATCCGAAGTAAAAATTGTTCTTTAAAAAAAACTTTGACCTCATACTTCGCCAAATTAAAGCTACCGAAGTCCAATGTTAGCCTATGGAGACCTTCCCCAGCTCTTTTCTACATTTTTTTGGGTCGAATAAAAATCCTTCGATCGATCGCTTAAAATCATTCGAATTGTTTTAAACGAACAAATAAACGATTTTTATTTGATCGTTTGATCAAAGCTTTTGCGCTAAAATCCTTAGATTTCAATATTCGAATTCGAAGGATTTTACTTTGAGGGTTTTTTAACCCTGGAAATTCGACCCTTGATAAATCTGCCCCTAAATATTCCAAACCCAACTTTCTAGACATTTTCTACTCTTGAGGAATATATGAATAATTTACATTGTTAGTTGTGCTTTAAGGTGTCTAGGAAATGTTCTTCCAGGTTCATGCTCTTCCCCTTCCTGTAAATTATTGTTTGTTTATGGTACTAAATAAACCTGTACATATAAAACTCCACTCACACATAATACAGTATATTCCCATTTACCCTTGCAGACTTGACTCTGTGTATAGATTTATTTTCCCCAGGGATTTCATAGTATTTTTTTCATTCTAAATTACCTTTTTATACATTTCATCTCTTTCCCCCGTGGAAGATTCATTGTTATGAGTATTCTTGTTATAAATGGAGACCTTAAATGTTTCCCTTTTGCATTCAATGTATCATTTTATGCAGTCTTTCAACACCATTCTGAGTCTGAAGATAAAAAGAAAATGCTGTGGATTTAAAAAGGGAAACCCTTATTTGCCCAAGGGGACAGAAAAAAATGGGAAAAGTGATACAGTTTATTTTTTATATAACTTTAATGATAGGTTACTCTTCTAAGTAGAAGTCAATAGGTGAGATTTATAAAAGTGGGGATGAAGTAATTTTTGTCCAAAGAAGAGTTTATAAAAATAAACCAATCCATTGCCTGTTTCTTTCAAATATAAAGGAACAAAGAACTGTCTATCTATACAACCAAATCATGTTCCTGAGTAAAGATGAGCAAACCCATTTGCTATTCATTAAGAAACATTTGTTCAGTGTTGGGCTTTGGTGAAAATGTTTTAAACGCAGTTTCTGCCATTATTTCTATAAGTGACCTTGTTACATTCTTGGATCATTGATGTTTTACAAGGGAGATTTTCACAATAGTTCGGGACAAGTATTGCTTGACTCACAGGTAGAGAAATGTACAGCTTTAGGTTGACATTGGACACTGTCCAAGAATGTTTGGAGAATATAAAATGTTCCTTGGTAATAATACAAGACAGATTGGTTCTCTGTCCCTTCCCCAAACGTGGATTTCTCTATCCCTATTAATCATTTTGACCCAGGAATCACCCCCATTTTTAATGAATATGGGCAAATAGTACATAAGGAAGGAGTAGTGAATACAATCTAAAAAGATGAATTCCAAAATGAGATTTTTTCACTGCATGTTAAGAAGCATTTCTGAAAACATTGGTGACAAATTCCGTTCCAATGACAAAATCTATCAAATGTTGAAACGTATTGAACAGTTCCACTTATCTCTATTCCTGTATATTTTGGTTTAATGTGTATGAACATTGTCCTCTTTAGAGATATAGATAGGCAATGTTTATAGCTGCTGGTCTTTCAGAATTGATACTCTGGGGCACAATGCAACACATGATATCCAATAACCTTCTCAAGCGAGCTTTTATTGAATTATAATGAATAATTTTTTTGGTGCCTCACCTGTGGAGCTGCAAATCTTGCTGTCCATATAGACTTGTTATCTTTTGTCTACTAAACCTTTGCTGCTTGACATAACCTGATTTTCAGCCATAGGTAGGGTTGCCACCCAGATGGTAATTTAACGGTATGCTAGTAAATCCCCAGCTAGGGCCGGTGCCGGTATTATGAATTAACCAGCAATGTAATTGCCAGTAAATTCTTTATTCCCCTCTTGCTTAAAGATTTCTCCCTGTGCTTCTCACTTTTTAGCGCTCACATTGGCTCTTCCTAAGCAGTGATTCTCTTCCTTCCCCAATCTGTCCATACCTGCCCTTGATCCACCCACAATCTGCCCATACTCCCCACCTGTGACATCACCACTCTCCTCCCTGGACTGCAGGCTGATAAAACGGAGGGAAAAAGGTTCCAACCCTAGCTATAGGGGTCATTGACATATACCCCAGATGCATGTTTTAGGGGCATCCCTCTCAAAGCATCGTCTACAAAATTAAAACACTAAAAGTTATGGAACATATTATCTACAATGCTTGGGAGTTGGGGTTTTGTACAGCAGCTCAGGGATCATTATGCAATTTTGAGCACCAAAGCAACAGTATTAGTTTACCATCAGGATGAATTTGTGCAACAAAAAAACATGCAAAATCACAGACAATGTAAAATATTCATTTTAATAGAACATTGTGGGAAATACCATTGCTGTGTTTAAGAGCTTTCTGGATAATGACCTAAATAGTAGATTTTTTTTTTGACACTTGCTTTACAAAATTAATTTTGGGGGGTTTACTGAACCACTTGAGCAAAAAGGTCACTGACCTATTGTGTGTTGTTTGGCTGGAAAAATAGTCCTTACATTGGGGAAAAAAATGCTCAATTTCTTTTGCCCCTGCTTAATGGACAAATGTGAAGCTATAACTTAAATGGATAGATAACAAAGAGTGGCGGTAAATGGAACATTTTTTAATTGGTCCAGTGTTGTTAGTGGAGTACCGTGTGGGTCTGTACTTGGTCCTTTGCTTTTCAACTTGTTTATTAATGACCTGGAGGTGGGCATTGAACGTACGGTTTCTATTTTTACAGATGATTCTAAATTGTGCAGAACTATAGGTTCCATGCAGGATGCTGCCACTTTGCAGAGTGATTTCGTTAAATTGGAAAACTGGGCAGCAAACTGGAAAATGAGTTCACTGTTGATAAAGCTTTTAGGAGCAGCTTGGATGATTTCTTTGATAAGCATAATATCATAGGCTAGAGTGATACTAAAATCTAAAATTAGTATAGATATTGGTACTGTATATATAGGGGCACATTTACTAACCTCGAGTGAAGGATTCGAATGAAAAAAACTTTGAATTTCGAAGGTTTTTTTGGGGTACTTCGACCATCGAATCGTTCGACTATTCGATAGTCAAGTACTGTCTCTTTAAAAAAAACTTTGACTACATACTTCGGCAGTTTAAACCGAGGTACAATGTTAGCCTATGGGGACCTTCACCATCACTTTTCTAAGCTTTTTTTGATCGAAGAAAAATCCTTCAATCGATCAATTAAAATCCTTCGAATCGTTTGATTTTTACTTTGATCGTTCGATCGTAGCATTTGCGCTAAATCAAATACGAAGGATTTTACTTTTATTAACCCTCGATATTCGACCCTTAGTAAATGTGAGTTTATGGAGGGGTCTGAGTGAGTGTGTCTACATAATGGATGCTGGTATTATTTGGAGGGTTTGAACTTGATGGACTTTGGTCTCTTTTCAACCCAACTTAACTATGTAACTATAAATACGATTTTATCGGTGCCACAGGATCTTATCATGCAGCAGCACAAAATTTTGTTTAATGCTACAAAATCTGATCCTCCGTCCTGTAAAATTCAGATGGTTTGTTGTTGATCCTCGTCTACATCTATCAGGAAAGATATGTGTATTTCAATAAGAAATAAATATCAGACTTTATCTTGTCGGATGAAAATGTAGTGTAATGCAAAAGTGCCTTTCAACAGTCGTGTTGATGCCTGTAGTTTACACATCAGATCAGTTTAGAAGTCTGCAACTCCATCTGATTTCCATGATGTTGATTTGTGTATTTCTGTCCTAAAAATGAAAAAGGTTCCATGCAATTAACATACTGTCCCCTATATCATTAGGGACTCAAGCCAAGTTCTTAGCGGCAAGATATTTATATTTTTCTGTACTGAGCCCTTTCCTCTTATTTATATTCTATCCTTGCTTTGCACACTTTTAATACTAATGTGCGAGGCTGAACGACTGCAGCAGCTTCTGTTTTAGGAGGACTGCTTTTCAATGAGATTTAATGGATTAGCTAAAATGATGTGAAAAATTGGGGTATCTGATTTATTACCTGCAATTTCTTATTTGCCTGCTGCAGCATTTCTCATCAAACACCAAGATTTCAATCCCATCTAAAGTCTTGTTAGAATAAGTGCAGTGTTGTGCTTCTAGTTATGCCCTAAAGGCTCAGCCATGAGCCCTTCATTGCTACTATATTCAGGTCCTTTAAACAGGAAGTTTCATTTTATACTATTAAAAAAAGAGAAAACGGCACTTAATTATCTGGCTGTGAAACAGCAGTGCTCTTTCTTAATTTTAGTAGCTAATAAAATTCTGTTCCTGCAGTTAACTTCTCTTACTTCGAAGGCAGTCCAGCCTCAGCTATTTGAATAGAATATTTTATGAACTGTTATATATTGCACTATGGTTTTCAAGCACCACTATGACATATTTTACTCTGGATTTATTAGTGTTTTTTATTTAAAACAATATATTAAAAAGAGAAGCAAACGTAATCCTAGACACATTTCAAATATTAAAGATAAAAATACAACATATAGTGAAACTACTAATTTTGCATTTTTCCACTCCCAGTTTTCCTATAAAGAATTAGAGTTTTTTTTCTTCAACAACTCCTCACACCTGGATCATTAATTTAGCATGTCTTCTGCCAAGACTCAAATTATGGTATCAGATTTAGGGCCGTATTCTTTTTAATAGCTGTGTGAAAATGAACCAATGGCTATTCCCATTTACCAGGCAGGAAGAGTTTTGTTGTTAAAAAAAAAAAGAAAAAGCAGTGATTCATTTGCTGGAGGTCGAAAAACATTCAGTATCATGAGTCAGAATTTTTTATTATGAAAGAAAATCTCAATTTATCTGCTGGATCAGTACTATCCAATTTATTATATGTTGTGGGCTGATATTTCTCATTTAGCATGTTAGATGGCTTGATATAATTAAAATGATGATGGCATACAGTGAAGTCTATGGAGTCTTTGAGTAGACGAGGGGCCATAATTCTCCTTTGGAGGGCCACATCCTGCTGCCGGACTCCAGTTGTACAATTCATTGATTTTCTGTGTTCTCTCATTTGACAAAAAATATTAAAACAATGTGTCTAAATAGAATCTATAATCAGTTTATACCCACAAGTGATTGTAATGGCAGGTTATGAGTAAATCATATGCGTTTATTCAACAGTAATAACAAGTAGTCAACTAAATAATTCCATTATAAAAACAAATATGTATTGCTAAAATACTCAAAATTGCCAGTATCTAAAACTTATGCTGCTCAACAGATAAATCCTTGAAAAAAATATGTGTATAATATAAATAAATAATAATAATAAAAAAAATTATATATATATTATATACATATATATAGCCAGGGAGAGAAAGCTTATCTAACCCCATGTTGGCTTTTCCGGCTGAGAAACAGGCAGAGCAACGGTTACATTTAGTTGAAGGAATGGTGTTGTGTAACTACACCTCACTTGTGCTGTGTGACTAAATAACAGAATTGGACACCAGAAGGTTCTTGTACAAAACAAATAGCAACAGGCTTTATTCTTTTAAAGGGTAAATTTGGGTTTTGATCCTCACAATCCTCTGAGGTATTCATATTATGTGCCAAGTAACAACATGGCATTTCAGAGCAGCACATATGGAGATAGAGTACCACATGGCTAGATGCACCCTCTGGATCTCTGTTCCGTGACCTGGATCCCCACACGTTGGATTAGGGAAATAAAAAAAATGAAATCCCTATTGGGCTGTGATCCGAACACTACAGGCCATTCTTGTCTTAGGGGAGAGCTACCCCCTTGCTATCCTTCCTAGTTGGAGCCAGGTTGCTCTTACTCACTAATTTTATCTGCTTCACTTTCCTAGAAAGTGCTTTACAGAGAACTACCCTGTCCCGACTACTCCTCATTCACAGGATCCCTGTATCCCCGACTTCACCAAAGTCTTCCCTTTACTAGGGCCTAAGCTCCAGACTTCCAGTGCATCCACTCTCTCCTGGAGTGGCAGGGGAAAGAGGAAGTCCCACCCTCTGCCTAGCACTATACTGAAGTGTGACAGGAACTTGTGATCAGCCTCTGGGCCAAACACTGTACACATTATGCTAATAAGCTAAAGTAGATACATGGGCTTTTGCCCAGCAACCAAAGAACAATAAAGTAGGCATTTGAAGTCATAGGCGAGTGTTAACCCTTTGGGTCCCTACACTTACTATAAAAAGAAAAAAACGGAGGAACAGTCCTGAAGCAGATTCCCAAGCAATTGTCTCAGAGGGGGATGGAAGAAAAAGAGGGGGGGAGAGGATGGGAAGGAGTTACTAAATCTGTAGTTAACTCTGGTGGACCAGTAAAAGCACCCACAAGGTGGGAGAGTGACACTTATGTGGGTTATCGATTATAGTGCCAGTGGGCCAGCAGTGTCAGGACTTTCCCTTTAATGCGCTCTCTATATCTTATACCTTGAATCAGCATAAGTAAAAGTTCCCCACCATTTTACTCTCACCACCATAAACGGTCCTTCTCCACCCGTTCTCTATAGGTATCCACTCATCCAATCCACCACAATGATACATTTAGACTCTCCAATCCAAGATTGCAGCCATCAGGGTTTCAGCTTGTGTTCCACAGTGGAATGCAAACCAATAAATGCAGATATCAAGGAGCAGCAGTAAAAATATTTACTGCAGCAAACAATCCTTGATAAAAAATTAGGATTACTGCTGTATAAAAAATCCTTTTCAAATTAAACATGAAATCCAATTTCTTTTTTTTTTATTAAAGCATTCATAGCTGTTGTAAGCTCATTTAAAAATCTCAGCTGTCAATCAAATATTGTTTGCCCTGTTTGCCCCTCCTCTATGCCTTAGGCATAGAGGCGGGGCAGACAATTACTTTCACTTTCCATTCAGCACTTTCTAGATGTAACTTAAATGGAAAAAGGTTTTTTTAAGGTTTCCAGACGTTCGTCTCTGCAGCCGTTTCTGTGCCGTTCTCCAACTGGTAAAAAACTTTAAATAAAATAATCTGTGAAACAGCGCTTCACACGGAAGCCATGGGGAAGACAAAACAAGAAAAAATGGTAGAAATACAGTGTAGTATATTTTGGTAGTCAGCCACCTCTTTGTGCAAAACACAGATTACTTGTGGGACCCACTCCAACATCCACCAGAAATAGCCTTATTTTTTAAGTCACCATTAGGGGAGGGTGGGTACTGACAGATATATAAACTGATTATGCGCCTATCTGTGGGTTTATTCAATACTCCTATTCCAAGTGCTGATCCGAGTTTTCTAAAGGAAGAGTGCTTCATATAGTGTAAAAACGTTTCTTTAATAAATAGTGCATAAGTTAAAATCACACTCACATAAAAACAAGTAGAATGGCATATAGCAGTCTTTTCCAGGTCCGCACTATTCTTGCCCGATCCGCTGCGCTTGGAGTTCAGTTTGTTACAAGCCGGCAGAATCCTCTCCTCACATCGTGTTTCTTTCCCGGGCGCACCCTGGCTGATGTCGCTAAGCCTCGCCTGACGCGTTTCGTCACTATGGACTTCCTCAAAGGCTTCTGTCATACTCACAGCACTCTTCCTATTTACGCACAGTCGTTGTCATGGTTACGCGTTCTTCATGACACTGCTCTCTTTCCACGATCACTGCGTCCAGGCTCTTTGTGCTTATTCCTCACTTTTTTACATTAAAACAAAACTTTAAAAATAATTTCTCTTCCAGATTTGCCCACTATTCATGTGGTTTGTTTGGGCACCGGTTTTAAATGGCACAGCATTGGTTATAATAATTTCTGCATTGCATTATTAAAATCAGATGGTCACTTTTTCTTAAACAGAGGATATCCCTACCTTTATATATATATATATATATATGCTATAGCAAGGGGGGATACATGTTAGTTGTCTTGGCAACCTTATAGTCATACCCTTTGTTTTAATGGACAAGGGATATGTCCAATTATATGTGGGATTTCATGATACAAAGGGGTCTGCATAACGGTTGCCATGGTAACTCCATGGTTTTTCATACATGTAGGTTCCTACCCCCATTTAAAATATATTAGCCAAAAAGTCTTTCCACAGATCTATGTTTCTTTTGTCTTCTGTGTTTTTCTATAAAAAGGCTCGTAGATTCACATCAATATTTAAACCCTTTGGATTTATGGTTTCCATGGCATGCATCCACCTACTTTCACATTGTAGAGTTTCCCTTATTTGGTCACCCCCTCGCCACTTTCTATTGATTTGTTCTATCCCCCAATAGATTAAACCTTTAGGGCTTTTTTCATGAAAATCTTTAAAATGTTTTGAAACGCTATGGATCTCCTTCCCCTTTGTGATATTCCCAATATGCTCTCTTATCCGATCCCTAAGCATTCTATTTGTTTTTCCAACGTATTGTTGTCCGCACGGACACTGTAAACAATACACCACATTTTTTGTTGTGCACTTAATGCTTTGTTTGATTTTAAACTCAGTTCCATTGGTGGTGGATTTAAATAATTTTTTATTTGAACCATATTTGCAGGCCTTGCATAAAGAGCAAGGATAGAAACCTGCCCACATGGTTTCTTTTTGTGTGGTTTTAGTTTTATCTGTGGAGAGGTAACTCCTTGTTAGTATTTCGTTTGAGCACAATCTTCGGTTCATTAGGGATTAACTTTCTCAAAGTTTCATCACACTGTAGTATTCCCCAATGTTTTTTAATTATCTTTCCTATATCTTTAGCCAGGGGGTTGTAGGTGGTGGAAAATATAGTTTCTTGATTTTTTTCTTTTTCTCTATCTTTCTTTTTTATAAGGTCTTGTCTGTCAATTTTCGCTACTTTTTCTTGTGATTTATTTTTTGATTCATTCTTTTTTCTAACCTCTATCCCTGAATCTTTCACTTATAAATTCAATTTGTTTGGAACTTTCTTCTGAGTCTGTGCAGTTTTTCTTTACCCTACACATTTGGCTGAGGGGGATGCTCTGAATCCAATGTGGATGGTGATTACTATCTGGAGCCACATAGTTATTTGCATCCACTTCTTTAAAGTATGTTTTAAAGTGGATTTTGTAGTTTTTTTATGTATATTTCCAAGTCTAAAAAGTTTATTTTTTGTTCACTGTGCATAAACTAAATTCAATTTAAAGTCATTTTGGTTCAACTTATTGACATATGCTTCCAGACTCTCAGCTGTTCCTCGCCATATTATTATAATATTGTCTATATAGTGGTGCCACAGGTACAGGTCCGCGTTTAGCATTCATTTTGGGGTAATTTGTAATTCTTCCCAAAATCCCATATGCAAATTGGCATAGCTGGGCGCGAACCTAGTACCCATGGTAGTCCCGCAGGTCTGGAGAAAAAAGTGGTCCTGGAACCAGAAAAAATTGTGGTTCAATATAAATTATATGCCTTTCAAAATAAATTGGGAGGAAGGAATGCTAATGGCAACCTTGGATGTAAAATCTTCATATGCTTCAATAAGAAAATGATGAAACAATTTTACCACCTCAAAAGCAATTTATTGGGGTGACCAAATAAGGGAAACTCTACAAGTGTTTTGCACAAAGAGGTGGTTGACTACCAAAATATTCTACACTATATTTCTACCATTTTTTCTTGTTTTGTCTTCCCCTGGGCTTCCTTGTGAAACGCTGTTTCACAGATTATTTTATTTAAACTTTCACTGCACTCCCCACATTCCCTCATTCTCTTCACCATTTAATTGTGTAGCCAGGGCATGGGGATGGACATTGGGTCCCCCATTTTGGTGTAAAAACAAGATCACGACAAAACAAATATTTTGGACTTTTTATGTTCAAGTGCTTTAGTAGCCTTAAAGGAGAAACAAACCCCTGATTAAAAAAAACCCTACCACACATAGACCCCCTCCCTCCTCCCCCCCAGCCTAGCTCCTACCCTGGGCAACTGCCCCTAACTTTTAACTTACCCCTCGGTGCAGATTCAGGGATCGGAATTCACAGCAGCCATCTTCCGGGTCTTCATGTCTTTTTCCGGTGCTTCTGCATTTTTCGTCAATTTCGCCTCATGCAAACCGGGAAATTGCTCCAACTGCACATGCGGCACTTCGTTGGTGTCATTCTCAGAATACCAAAGACCCAAAAGATGGCTGCCTTGAACTCCGATCTCTGAATCTGCACCGAGGGGTAAGTAAAAAGTTATGGCCATTTGCCCAGGGTAGCAGCTAGGCTGGGGGGAGGAGGGAGGGAGGTCTATGTGGCATGGGCATCCGCAGAAAATTTTCCAGGGGGGGGGCAAGTAATTTAGTTTAGGGTAGCATCCCCCAACAGACAAATATATATATATATATATATATATATATATATATATATATATATATATATAGAATGACCACTAGTCTTGTTTGCTAGCGTTTTGTCCTCTACGACTGTTAGTGAATTGGCAATGTCCCTGTGGATGAGATTTCTGGCGAATTGTCGCTAGCCACAACCACTTCACCCTTTAGTGATTCTGCCCCACTGTGCAGGCCCCCTTTAGCTATCCGTGCTGCTGTAAAAATAGAGCTGAGTAAGCTGTTGCAGGAGGATATGTGCTTCCTCTATAGTTATCAAGGCACCAACGGGCAGTGGTGTAGTACCAGTAAAAATTATATTTGATGCCAATGTTAGTAATAGGGAAGACAAACAACATATACAGTAATATTTTCTAGAAAAGACAGCAACCCTAGGGACAGACTGGCATGGACTTTGGGTATGATAGTCCCCCTCCCCAACCCTTTCTGCAGCTTTAACTTTGTTGCTCACCTCCAACAAGCAAAGTGTAGGGCGGTCAAGCGGGTGGTTGAGGAAGGACTGCCTGAGGGTACCATTGCGGGGGCCTGAGCCCATTCATGTTATGCCACTGCCCATGCTAGAAATACAATCTGACACAACAAAACACCCTAGGATCATCTCTAGATGCATAAAAGTACTTTCTGTGACTCCCTCCAATAACAACGAAGCTCAAGTGTATTTAGACAAGGATTGGCTTTCCCTTTTCATCTATAATACATCAGCTTGAAAATCTGAATATCTGTCAGTGAAGGCAGAGCAGCAGAGCTGGAGAGAAACTCCTGGGCACAGTGGGCTGGAGAGAAAAGGGCAGGTCCTCACCCAGTGTCGGACTGGGGTGCCTGGGGCCCACCAGGAAACTTAATCTCAAGGGCCCGCAGCCACCCCCGGTACAAATATCTTAAAGCAGGGCAGGACTGCTGCTTCCAATGGGGATCAGATAGTGTGGTGTTTATACAAACAAAACATAACAGATAGGATCTGTGCAGCCACTGGGACAGAATGCTCTGTTATACAGATACAGCTAGAATCTCAGCTGCCATAAAGCAGGACTGAACTGCAGTTTACAATGGGGATCAGATAGGATCTGTGCAGCCACTGGGACAGAATGTTCTGTTATACAGATAGCTAGAATCTCAGCTGCCATAAAGCAGGACTGGACTGCAGCTTACAATGGGGATCAGATAGGATCTGTGCAGCCACTGGGACAGAATGCTCTGCTTAAACATTAGATATATAGATCGAACAGAAGTGCTGTAAGTCAATAAAATATGTCTACCATATACTTGTCTTGATCTGTCCCAGAGGCAGATTACACTAAAGATAACATGGAAATAAACCTTAGGAAATGTCCCAAGGGGTCAATTAAAATAAGCAGGCACAGAGGATGGTGAAAAGTTCTGTTAAGCTCATTACAAAGTAAAGTTCCAATCCCTGCTGCTGACCCAGTCCAGATCACTAATTTGAAACAGGGTCAGGCACCAAGTCAGTGATAAGACTTTCTCCTAAACTATATATATCTTGCTAGGGCTTGATCAAGGATTAAGGAAGTTTGTTAATCACAGACTTGCCTGGCTTGGAAGGGTCGATCGTCCGTCCTGTAGAGCCCTGGGGGCTGGGCTGCTAGTGAGAAATGACGGATTGTGCAGGGAGAGTTCAGTGTAGTCATAAATTTCACGTGTTTTCCCACCCCTCCAACTTTTACTATCTTGGATGATGATGATTGCGTCCAGATCCCAGCGTAGAATTTTCATGCAGGCATTCAGCAGGCCAATTGCTAGTAGCACATGATCTATTGATGACGTCACGTCAGCAGGGTCCCCCGCAGCTCAGCTACAACCTCCAACCGGGTTATGGGATGCCGAGGTGAGGTACTGGCAGGCAGTGTGGGTGGATGCAGAGTGAGGGATGTGAGCAGCAGGCACAGTGGGCCCACTGAGCGCTTCTGATTTCAGTAGGGCCCACCCCCCGCATACATCCGCATTATCTGATGGCAGGCCAGTCCGTCCCTGTCCTCACCTATTTCTTTTTCAGTGCTCAGTCAGCTCAGCTCGCGCGCACTCGTCCTCCCAAAGCACCCTGGCGAGTGGCAACGTCGCGTTGCGTCGGCAACATCGCAGCGGCATTCGTGACGTCAATCAGAGTCAGCCCGGCCCGGAGACTGGGGGAGGCAGTTGGGAAGAATTTGGGCCTGGCTGTGGGTAAAATTAAGCGCTGCGTGCAGAGAGATTTGTGTGGACAGTCCCAGGGGGGGGCACTGCCTCCTCTTGCCCCCCTCTGTGGACGCCCATGCTATGTGGGGTAGAGTTTTTTAAATAAGGGGTTTGTTTCTCCTTTAAAGCATAGTAGTCTGCATTCTGGATACTGGATCCCACACCTGTAACTGAACACTGGAAAGGACAGAAAAAGGTACAGACCAGCCAGTGAGGGAGAGAAGACCCCCTGTGACCTATAAGAGTGTTTTCCTCGATGTGACATTAGAGAGTGACAAATATAAAGCTATTTATTTTACAATATGAGCAAAAAATAATATAATAAAATTATATTTCCTAAATGTAATATAATTAAACTGTGCTTAAATGTAATATTTAAGAATTGTGAAGAGAATGGCATGCTGGAGCTGTCATTAACTCGAAATTTAAGACTATTAGCTATGCTTTTTAA
This sequence comes from Xenopus laevis, assembly GCF_017654675.1. NCBI lineage: Eukaryota > Metazoa > Chordata > Amphibia > Anura > Pipidae > Xenopus > Xenopus laevis. Next base: position 107,162,383 of record NC_054383.1, on the reverse strand, counting down.
GATTAAAAGCAACCGCAGCAGCATATGGTTCTTTTATATCTTTACATAAAAGAGCTTAAATATATTATTTCCATGAATAGATGATTCATCATGGTATAGGAGAAATGTACATTTATGCACATTTGGTTCCATTCCCAGCCATACTGGGAAATGCACACAGCTCCTATATTTTATATTCATTTTAGAAGTTGTTCACAAAGCCCAGCGGAGGTCATCAGAAACACCAGCTTTTAAGAGCATTTTAGAAATGAACGTATAGGCTGGATTTCATGTGGTCAGAACTTTCGAAAAAGTTGCTGATTTATCTGTCTATTCTAAATATATTAAGGGACAGATTTATCAAAAATGTAATACATCTTTTTTTACAGAGATTTGCACTAAAACTCATGAATTCTGTGGATTTTAAAATTTTGAAACAAAGTTGAAAAACTCGATTATAAAAATTCCGCATCCAACTTCATGTAGAAAATCAATGAGATTTGTCCTAGACAAAATGTAAGCAATTTTTTCGGTTCAAAGTTTTTGTTTTTCAAAATTTTGGAATTTGTTTGCTGACCATTTAAAATGATGAGTACAATACAAATTTGCTGCATTACATTTTTTTCACATTTTTATTTGATTGAGTATTTTTATATTTGTTTTTTTTTTATAAATAATCATGCATTTGAGTTAGGTAAGTTTTTCGAGTATAATTTTTTTTAAAAAAAATCACAAATTCGAATTCAGGATAAATAGGCCTTCCCTTACTCTGGGAAAACACATAGACAGAGATGAGAAAATAAATTCCAACAATGCAAGAATCATGCAACTTACTTTTCCCTAACTCAACAGAAAATATTTTCTTTTCAGAATGTTTGAGGGTCAAGGATTAGGAGATGACAATTCATTTCTGTAGCTCTCGCTAATTAATCAGCCCATGTTGGGAGCCTGATGCTACTATTTTGGAATCTCTGGAATATCTGATGGAAGTGCAGGAACTTGAGATAAGCGAACCACTGAATGCAATCATTTAAACAGATGTTCAATAAATAAGGCTTTGGTCTAGTATACTTTTCCTGGATATTCACGATTTGCTATTGAACCAATTTCTTCAACCAGGTACTTGCTGATTCCTTCCATAATGAGATGTCTGTTTTATTAAATATACTAGTGTTGCCGATAAAGAGACAGTACCTGGTTGTACCTCTTTATCTCTACAGATACAGTAGGTTCAGTAGCAATTCACTAATTCTGCTGAGAATTTAATGCAGGTACTATGATGGACATGATGGAGAGTGTACATTCCATAACTCATTATGGTATTTGCGGGATAAAACATGCTCCTGTACGTTCACATGGTGGACATTCTGCATCTTCTGATGACTGGTGCACAACTCCATGCACTGACGCTGAGGGACCCTGGACCACCACTTTGGACCCGGCAGTAGCTCAAGGGTTCCCACATCAGATCGAGTCAATAGGCAAATTCTGTTTTGAACGCAAACTTCAGACATGATGCAGCCTCCAGTCTAAAAATGCTAGTCCACAACCGGCACCTGATTTGCATCAAAATGCACATGCAATTGCATCAGCTTTGATACATGCAATGTGACCTAGTTTACTCTGGAATTATTGAGAACACCATTATGGGTAAAGATTATTTGAAATTTGTATCATAAATTGCACTTTGTAGACTGCACTTGATTTCTTAAATAACCCCTTTAACCTCAGTTCCCTTTTATACTAGCACCCATTATTTAAATGAAACCTATGTCCTGCATCTCACATTAATGTAATTATAATTAATATAATATACGATAATATAAATACACAGGTATGGGACCTGTTATCCAGAATGCTCGGGACCTGGGCGTTTTCTGCAATGCTGCAGTAATTTGGATCTTCATACCTTAAGTCTACTAGAAAATCATGGAAACATTAAATAAACCCAATAGACTGGTTTTGATTCCAATAAGGATTAATAATATTTTAGTTTGGATCAAGTACATGTACAGGTATGGGATCCAGAATGGTTGGGACCTGGGGTTTTCTGGATAATGGATCATTCTGTATTTTAGATCTTCATACCTTAAGTCTACTAGAAAACCATGAAAACATGGGGGGGGGTTATTTATCAAAGGTCGAATTTTAGCGTTTTTTTTTAATTCCTTGAATGAACTTTCATGAACTCACAGCTCGAATGGTATCTAAATTAAGAGAAAACTTGAATGGAAAAAACTCGATTCTGTGAGTTTGAGTTGTGAAACCTGAAAGCTTGAATTAATTGAGTTTTCTGCAGGAAAGAACTCAAATAGTTCAAATTATTTGAGTTTTTGGGTAGTGATGGGTGAATAAATTCGGCAGACGTGAATTTACTGCAAATTTCTGTGTTTCTGCAAGCAAATTAATACGATAAATTGCGGCAACAATTTGTTGCGAAAAATCCACCCTGTCATAAAATCCACAGCGTCAAAATAGACGCGAGCATAAAAATTGTCACGCGTCAAAATTATTCGGACGCCCATTGAATTTAATGCATTCGGACTAAATAGTCACACGTATAAAAACTGTCGCTTGTGTCAAAATTATTTTGACGCCCATTTACTTTACAATGCATTTCGTGAATTAAACGGCACAGTTTTTGGGCAAACGCCTCCGAAAAAAACTCGGACATCATAAAAGCTATTAACATCTTCAAATGGTTCAAGGGACCTCTGATATTGACTCCTACATGACCTCGACAGGTTTTAGATGGTGTATTGTCAAATTCAAGCTATTTCCAAGGTCTGCATGTAATAAAACTCGAAAAACTAGAATTTTCGTGGAAAACACAACTCAAACCTTAGTAAATAACCCCTTAATTAAACCCAATAAGCTGATTAAAATGGAGTCTATGGGAAATGGGCTTTCTGAATTCTGAGCTTTCTGGATAACAGGTTTCCAGATAACGGATCCCATACCTGGTTTTTGCAGGACATATTTATATTTTGAGTGCATAGGGCTCTCAAGAGTGGTATGTGTCCATATAACTCCATATAACTCCCTTTATAGGGCTAATGACGTACAAGTATGTACTCTAATTAATACCAAACATCAAGCAAAAGTAAGTAAGTGTATTATTTATATGTCATTTTTTTTGAACATTATAAATAGCAGGCACAATTTGAAATTGTACCACTGAGCATCAAATCACAGTAACTTGATTGCCCCATTCTGTACTGCTTGTAACATATGTTCTTTCCCCATAAATATAGGATCAAGATACTATTATATTTTAAAACGCGTATGGATTTTCAGACACCTCATACTCCATTTCATCTGCAATAAAGCCAATACTTTATCAGCGTATTCCTGTTTGTTTTACAGTTGTGAGAGGCCTCTGGGCATCTGCCTGATAATAGTGGTTACTTAGTAATGAAGATAGTGAGATTTACAATTGCTCTATCAGTAGCTGATATACCAGACAGGAGCCAGTTACATAGGAAAGAACCATCACCTATTTCACCAATCAGTGGTTTAGAAAAGGCACCATTCACATCTGTGCTTCCACTGTGTACAGCAGAATTATCAGATAATTGATGCTCATCAAGACACTTAGGAACGTTTCAATCTCCTAAGCCTTATGATACGAAATGGAAGAAGAATAATGGCAAGTGTAAACCTAATGCAACAGCTAACATTAAGCAATCAGTATGTGGGCTGACTTATCAGAGAATTGAAATGAAGCGGCACAACCATTAACTGAAGTACATTTTTCAGCAGCGAGATATTGGCAGATCCTGAAAATTCATTACCAAGATGAACCATCCCACCAACACAATAGTATTTCTATGAATAAATTCACTAATAGAATTTATTTTAATACATGTATGCTTGTAAGATAAATTGTTACAGGTATGTACTGAACTTCAGAAACAATTATTCAAACACAAGCAGTGCAGTATTTACAGAAGTGTGAATTCAGCATCCTACGTATACAGGTATAGGATCCGTTATGCAGAAACCCATTATCCCAGAAAGTTCTGAATTACAGGAAGGCCATCTTCTATAGACTCAAATCTAAGAACTATTTTACAGTACCTTGTACAGGATCCCAACTGAGATATAATTAATTCTTATTGGAGGCAAAACAACCCTATTGAGTTTATTTAAATTGTAATAGGTTTAAGATATGAAGATCCAAATTAAAGAAAGACCCCTTGTCCAGAAAACTCTGGGTCCCACACCTGTAGTACAAGTGATTTTAAGGTCATTCTGGGTGAGAACCACTGGTCAAAACTCTTTACAATACAGTTGCAAAACACATAGACTTCAAAATCTGTACCTTGTTCAACCCATTCCAAGTTATTTTGCAGACATGCTGCTATAGGACATAAAAGAAAACCATTAAACATTAACTGAAGAAAAATCTTTTGATGGGAGATGAAAAATCCAAACTTCACTGAAATAATTGTTCCAAGAAAAATCCAAACTTTACTGAAATAATTATCTAGACCCCTGGTCTCCAACTTTTTTTGGCCTGGGGACCGGTGTAGAGCCAAATTTTTTTGCAAGGACCGCGGGGGTGGTGGGGGGGGTCGTTTGTTCGGGAGAGGTTGGGAGGGGTCGACGTCCAATTCTGGTGCGCCGGGTCCCATATGATGCTCTGTTAATTGGTCGCTAGGCTTCACAGCCCAGTTCAAGACAGTCCGCAGCCTGGTTCTGGGCCGCGGCCCGGCAGTTGGGGACCCCTGATCTAGACATTTATATAGTTCCATGCCTTGTTGAACCATGGAACGACATAGGATTAAATGAGTTACATAAATATTTTCTGATTATTATGACCTGGGATGGAGTTTACAAAGTCACCGGATAAGATGCCAGAAAATTTCTTTCCTGAGACACTTCATGGACGTTCATCACAAGGTACTGTTTTATTATTACAGAGAAAAAAGAAATCATTTTTAAAAATCTGAATTGTCTCATTTAAATGGAGTCTATGGGAGATGGCTGTCCGGTAATTCGGAGCTTTCTGGGTAATAGGTTTCCAGATAACGGATCTCATACCTGTGTAGACTAAACTGTTCTTGCCCATAGGTTTAGAATCTCTACAATATTAATGATCAATTCTTTTTAAATTTAAGAGCAGCTCCCTTTTTTCTGATCATTTTTTTAAGTGTAAGTGACCCTGCTCTGTATGCCCAGGGCTGCTGATAAGAATGAATCGGTTTCAATGATCTATTTTAAATCAGAATCTGATAAAATTACAAATCAGCTGTGTATTTTGAATTTTATATTGCATATCTACTTTATATTGTAAGCTGATCCTTAAGTATGAGCAGTAGTTACATAGTTAGTAGTTACATAGTTAAATTGGGTTGAAAAAAGACAAAGTCCATCAAGTTCAACCCCTCCAAATGAAAACCCAGCATCCATACACACACCCCTCCCTACTTTTAATTAAAATTCTATATACCCATACCTATATTAACTATAGAGTTTAGTATCACAATAGCCTTTAATATTATGTCTGTCCAAAAAATCATCCAAGCCATTCTTAAAGGCATTAACTGAATCAGCATCACAACAGCACCCGGCAGTGCATTCCACAACCTCACTGTCCTGACTGTGAAGAACCCTCTACGTTGCTTCAAATGAAAGTTGATGTAAAGAAGATGGAGAGCTACTGGGGCATCTTTCAAAGCAAAGATCTTCTTTGCTAAAGGACTTGGACTGGTGGCCTTGGGCTGATTCTGTAGCCCAAAAACTAACCTAAGTCTTTGTTGAGTTTTAGTTTCCTTTAACCATATTATTTGAATTCATAACGAGCAATGTGAAAATAATGGTCTGATGAATATTTTATGCAAATATAAATTGATTCAAATATTTTAAATTAGTATTATTGTAAGTTCAACAGCTTATTGTGTTCTTACTTAAATACAGTCCTAACTGAATTTTTTTTTCTTTCTTTCTTCTCGGCTTCAAGCAGTGGTCTACTCTCTTTGCTTTTGAATAATCATGTCGATGCACTTCCATTGATGTCATCTACTTTTTTTTCCCTACCTCCTGTAGCCCTAAATTATAATTAGCAAACACTAAACCTGATTAATATGAATGCAGCAGGTGGCATTAGTTATACTCCTTAATCAGAAACCTTTCAGATTTCCTAGAATTCCCTGGATGCTGCATCAGCTTTTCTTTTGTTCGCCTTATGTAAGAAACAGTAACCTGTTCACACTGGGATTTTTAAATAGTTTTTGTATTCCAAGTGATGAGATATTTATTGATATTTTAAGAAAGCTATTGCAAACATTTCTCTAAAGCTGGACTATGTGACAACTACTATAATCTATGCGGCTGCAGGCCAGAGTATACTCTATCTAGTATAGACTTGTATAGCAATGGATAAGAAGAATCAGAATTAACCACTAAATCATCAACACAATCTGACAAATATTAATTCACTGCTCTATGTGTTACTATTTGGTGATAGTGAAGCACATTGATTAGAAGTGTAGTATATAGAAGTACAGACAGATACACGCAATGCTGCATTTCTTATTCAGAAGAGTTTATGATTTACAGAGTCATGTAAACTAATGACAGAAATTTCTTGTTGTTTTGGGGAGGATGTGTACCAATGCCTTACTAAGGGACAATGAAAGCTTTCAATTAACCATGCTTTAGAGTACCTGTAATAGTGCTAATGATCCCTACAAAAAAACCTGGATTCCCTCCGTTTTTCTCAAGAGTGTTTCGACCTATAGATATAGATTAACGTCACCTTTCTGTGAAGGGTTTGAGATCTTTGGATGGATTGGATCCTAATATGGCCATTATATATGTGCCTGAGGCCATGGGTGCCTGAGGAAGGATAAAGTAAAAAAAATAGACTCCCCCATGACAGGCTCTGATGTAAATTATCAACATTTACCCCATATCCGAGGATTCACATTGCAGCACAATGGCTGCTACATTATCATTATCTAAAGTAATGGATAAATTTGAACACATACAGACAAATGAACCGTCAAGTATAAATTGGACAATCAAATGGAACGTACACCAACATAAGGGACACTTGGATACTCAACAAAAAACGGCCTCTCCAACGCATGACATGCAATGGGTAAGACTCACTAGCAATCTTGCCAGTAACCATAAGATAACTGTAAGAAAATTATAATGTACTCTGAATAGCCCCATTTTCTTCCATCATAACATGACCTAGAGGCACATTGGGCCAGATTCAATTCAGTGATTGATCATGGTTTATCACGTGAAAGCACATCGATGAGATTCAATTCGAGGAGAAAAAAACGTTCTCCAAATACAGTTTTTTCCCATAGACGTTTCTAGAGTTTTCACATGATAAACAGTGAGATAAGCTTTTCTGAATTGAATTGAATTGCATTGCATCTCAAGTTTTCACCTGATAAAATTTTTTCTCACTGAATTGAATCTGGTCCAATGAGCCATATGACATTATTAAAAAAAAGTTTAACACGGGAAAACTCATGGACGTGATTCAATTCGAGGAGAAAAAACTTTTCTCCAAATACAGTTCAATTTTTTCCCATAGACTTCTATAGAGTGTTTACATGATAAACAGTGAGATAAGTTTTTCTGAATTGAATTGCATCTCAAATTGAATCTCGTCCATGAGTTTTCATGTGATAATCCATGAGATAACTTTATCTCGCTGAATTGAATCTGGCCCATTATTGTTTATCCTTCCTCTAACTACTCCTTCACCTCTTCCCTGTATCTCACTTCCCCTCCTTTCTTCTTTTCACTATACAACTACATTACAGTTAATTTTTTTAATGCTATTGTTATATGATCAAAATCAATAAAAACTGAAGTTGAAAAATACCCCCTATCTTCTAAATATGAAACCCTTGACTATCCTCCGGACTATAAAATCTTCTGCAGAGCTGCATCCATGGGTCTCTATGGGGATGACACTAAGGGGCCGATTCACTAACTTCGAGTGAAGGATTCGAAGGTAAAAAACTTTGAATTTCGAAGTTTTTTTTGGGCTACTTCGACCATCGAATGGGCTACTTCGACCTTCGATTACGACTTCGAATCGTAGTAAAAATCGTTCGACTATTCGACCGTTCGATAGTCGAAGTACTGTCTCTTTAAAAAAAACTTCGACCTCCTAGTTCGCCATCTAAAAGCTACCGAAGTCAATGTTAGCCTATGGGGAAGGTCCCCATAGGCTTGGCTAACTTTTTTTTGATCGAAGGATACTCCTTCGATCGTTGGATTAAAATCCTTCGAATCGTTCGATTCGAAGGATTTTATCGTTCGATCTAAGGAATTATCCTTCGATCGTTCGATCGCACTATCTGCGCTAAATCCTTCGACTTCGATATTCGAAGTCGAAGGATTTTAATTCCTAGTCGAATATCGAGGGTTAATTAACCCTCGATATTCTACCCTTAGTGAATCGGCCCCTATGTAATAAAAGTTTATAGCATAAATAATTCTATGAAAACATTATGCCAATATTTTTGCTGCCCATTTGTAGAACAATGTAGTTATGTTATTATGTAAACCCCAGTTCTGCACAACTTTCCACCTGAAGAAGGGGATTGTCCCTTAAATTTCTTCTTAATAACAAATTATGGCAGACGGTAGCCCACAGAAATCTTTGTTTGTTTAATCTAAACCCTCTAATGTTTCTAAATCATGTACCTTATCCTTTTAAGCGGCAAAAGTAAATACTTTTGCTTCCATTGAACCTCAACAATAGCAAGCTGATAAGTTAAAGCTGAGTAATGGGATATTGATAGTGAAGTGGGAAGTAGAGTTTATATGTACAGTAAGGGAAATGGGATCAATTGATAGATGTTCAACCAAAGTGGTCCTTTTAAATCATTGAAGACTATCTCAGAAAAAGCTTGGCTGCATTCATAACACCTAAAAGAGGCTTAATTGTGTCACGCTAGCCTTGGTGCATGCTTTGCAGACTGGAATAAAACTGTTTGCTCTAAAAATTGGCTCAATAGCTTCCTTGGTCCTATTCTCCCTACATGTTCTCTTCCTTGCATTACTCTTTTAGAAAACGGTTTGTCATCATAGTGCAAGATGCAAGCGTATGATACTCAATTTGCTGTCCAATTAAGCACGTCTAATTTGCTTGCCTTTAAACATTTAAACATCACTATTCTGAAGTGCCTGTCACCATAATACTATTATTTGTTTTCTTTAAAAGGAGTAGACCTTTAATGTGTTGTTTTAATTGATAACAAGCTTGGCCATCGAGGACTTAGGTCTGTTATTTGTCGCAATTTGATGCTAATAGCTTTCAATCTGTGCTAATATTTTTGATCATGTGTGTGTGTTTAATCTGCATGGCTGCATTAAGTACCTTCAGTTAAATAGGTTTCTTTTATGACACAAAGCTTTTAAAGCTCTAATAGTGACAAAAGTGACGCAATGTATATGTAAATGAAAATACTGAATAATAAGTTATTTTATTGCATGGGATCTGAATCCCTAGTACAGGTTTAGGCACCGGTTTTTAAAATTATTTTCCTTTTCTCTGTCATAATAAAACAGTACCTTGCACTTGATACAAACTAAGATGTACTGTATCCTTATTGGAAACAAACCCAGCAATTGGGTTTATTTCATTTTTTAAGGATTTTTTTTTAGTAAACTTAAGGTACGAAAATCCAATTTACAGAAAGATCCTTTATCCAGAAACCCCTAGGTCCCAAGCATTCTGGATAACAGTTCCCATACCAGTACTAGGACCTGTTTGATTATTATAGGGAAAATATTCTAAAATGTGAAATATTTACTTAAAATGGACTCTATGGGAGATGGCCTTCCTTTAATTCAGCGTTCTGGCTAACAAGCTTCCGGATAAGGGATCCCATACCTATACATATATTGTGGGGTATATTGTGGGGTTTATAGAATATACCCTACCTACCCTATACCCTAATTAAAAAAACATAATTATGTATTTTGATATTTTTATTTAGATATTTTCACTTTAATGTGAGCACCTAATCATTTTTGTCAATTTTATTTGGGCTTGATAAAACTGTGCCTATCAGAGTATTCGAATTTCTACAATAATTTTTGTTTCTTCCTTTATTTCTCTTATTATAAAATTCTGGAATTTAATATACTCTCATTGCTATAAATATTTAAACTGAATAAAGAATGGGTTTTTAATGCATAAAATTTTAAATTCGAGTTTCCGATTATTCAGAGTATTCATCAAAAAAATCTGGAAATCTCAAAGACAAAATTTGGCATATAAAAGTTGGCGAGTCCATGTAGAAGTCAATGGGACCTTTCAAATGAGTTTTCAAAATGAATTCAAAATTTGGCAGACTCGTTAAAAATAAAAGGGAGAAATTGATTTCACTGCGTTTGAGTTTTTTTTCACAGTTTTGAGTTTCAAGTTTTTTCTTAAATAATCACTCATTAAATATTTTTGCATCATTTTAAATTTAAAAAAAAACTTAAACATTCAAAAATTTTAATTTTCATAAATCTGTCTCTTAAGATTCAGTTGCATCTGCATCTTAACCAAATCCTGAATGAACAGATATTGCAGATGTGTCAATCAAATTGAAAGTACAAAGAATTTCGCTCGCACTCAGGTGAAATCCAAGCAGGGACAAGCCTTGCTTCATGATTGACAAAGGTGTTTTACCCCGAAACATTGTACCTTTGCTAATAAACGTAGCAAGGTCTTGTCCCTGCTTGGATTTGACCTGGGTGCCAGTGAAATTCTCTGTACTTACAAATTTGGCGGTTACCGAAGCATTCTTCACCAGGGAGCCAGGGTGTGCAAGTGTGGTGATATTTCATTATTAAGATAATACTATCTCAATAGTAATGGGAAAACAAGGAAAAGAGCCAGATTTGGGTGAAAAGACCATGGGGTCTGTTTTAGCCAGGTTTAACAACGAGTCAGATGTTTGCTTTTAAAATTCAAATTGCATTAAACAATTAGCATAGTCCCCTAAATACCAAATGAATATATATGAATGAATAGAAGTCAATCGTTTGCAACTAACAGAGGGATTACACAGCGAATATTGGTTTAAGGAACAAAGAGACACCAGGTAAGATTATTATGATTAATAGTATTTTTTTAAACCACCAGCACATTCCGCAGTGTTATACAAATAAATGGGTGTGTACATTAAACACAACATCAAAGCCCACCAATAACCAATACAAGAGGTAAAAATGAGTTCAAAATGAGTGACAGTCAGTTCTAGTTGCTGTTGAGCTGTTGGCATAAAACCTATGGTGTCTGTAAACAATGACTGGAGAAAGAGGTTGAAGAGCAGTAGAGGTTTTATTTCTGTAGCTCTTCTGCTGTGGTTCATGAACTTCTATTGCTGGTATCTAGGGTTGCCTCATTTTCTGGAAAAGAATACTGACCTTCATGTATTTTTCATCTTTCATCCCTATTAATAATATTGCCATCAAGCATAATTTGTACCCGCTAGGAGGCAACCCTTATAGGTAGCTTCACTGTGGTATCCAATAAAATACTGGGCCAGTTGATGCACTGCTTAAAAAATATGCTATAATGTTTTATAAGAAAAAGGTGTGAGCAACTCTGCTATTAAGCCTGCCCAGAATGTTGCTTTTGGCATGTAGCAAAGCAGGCAATGCTTCTATAGTATTAGCCGTAACAGTTAACTACATGTGAATGAATTCTGAAATGAAATTAACTGTATGTATGTCCAGTTGAGTTAGTTTTGTCCCATTTGAATGCTATTGCAGCATGCTCAACTCTCTTCCAGGCCACAATTATGCTGGAATTATAAGTAAGAAGGTGCCACGTCCGGCTCCCTAAATTCAGAACAAGTACTAGGCTTCCTGGTCAGCACTCAATCTTCTGTCTGTAGCAGCTGCCTTTGGCCTCGGGAGGAACCCTCAGCCAGGTCCGGACTGAGAATTAAAATAGGCCCTGGCATTTCAGGTACACAGAGGCCCAATCAGCCCCCACCAGCCCACTAAATACTGACTTTCTATGGCAACTTATAGCAGCCCTTCTGGCATTTGCCAGAACCCACAGATTGCCAGTTCGGGCCTGCCCTCAGCTACTCAGATGCTGCCAGGTCTTAACTTGAGAGGAGCAAAGCAAGTGTTCTGAATGAGCAAAGGGTCACGTTCGTTTCCAAGGTTTAGGATGGAAGGCAACACCAGGTTCTCACGGATTAAAAGATAAAGCATAATCAGGCAGGCCGGGGTCAGACAGGCAGCGTTCAAGAATAGTCAGGCAGGCCGGGGTCGGTACAGGCAGATTTTAAGGATAGTCAGACAGGCCAGGTCAGTACAGGCAGCATTCACAGAATGGTCAGGCAGACAAAGTTCAGGATTGCCAGAATACAGAAGAGTCAGACAGGCAGAGATCAAACGTGGGAATATATACAGACCAAATCACACCCAGATACTAACAAGTTAGACAATGGTCTAAACAATGGTCAAAGACCCTGAAGCCCCTTTAAATAGTTTGAATTTCGTGCCAAATTGCGATGATGTCATTACGCATGACGCCTAAAATGCACCCCCGCTGGCCCACTAGACCACCAAGGCGAGTTATTACAGAAGGTCTGCATTATCAGTAAAAATCATGTTTTGTGCCCAAAATTGCACACTGCACGTAGTTTAGTTTTTATATCAGTTCAGATTCACCTTTTGCATAATGAAAGAAAATGTATGGTAAGTGCAAGCAACTTAACACTATACGTGAATTGAAACCGTTTGATGGTTTTAGAGTTGCTTGCAATAAAAATTCATTTGTCTCTTTCCATTCTCTACACTGCTGGTACTGACTCATGAAATGATATACTGTAGAAGATGTCATGTGGGAAATGGACTCTTGGCTGGAGGATGAGATGGCTTAAAGACTCTAGTTTCTAGTCTTAACTAGTAAACAAGCAAACAATGTTTTCAATTGCATTTACAAATAATTTTAAATTGAAAATGTGCCATTAATGTATATTAAAAAGTTGCCTAGAATGATACTTTATTTATATTTATTTATTTTGCAAAAACATTTTTTGAGTGGAGTTCCCCTTTAAGCTTTAACAATCTAAATCTGTGCTATATTTTTATCTTTTTTTTTTCTACAACAAGTTGCTCTTATCGTCAAGTTTTAATGGCACCTTTCAAAGCAGCATATTGTTATTGTTATTATTTCCATGCAAGCGCTGACATATTCCACAACCCTTCCCAAAGATAGATCAATCACTCATTGCCCCAGTGGAATTCACAGTCTCATTTCCCTGTCACAGCCACAAACAGTATTATTATTATTATCAACACATATTTATAAAGCACCAGCATATTCTGCAGTGCTGTACAATATATGGGTGCATACATTGAACATACAGATTACATACAAGAATACAAATGATAACTAAAGAGGTAAAGAGGCCCCTGCCAAAAGGAGCTTACAATCTACAAGACAGTTAACCTACCAGAATGTGGACAGTAAGAGGAAACCCATCCTAGGACAAGAATTTTGCCATACAGAGACTGTCCTGCTACCTTGTATCCATGGATCTCTGTTCTATTAAACAGAGCATATTTTAATACTCCATATGTGTAAATTTTAAGTTAAATTATGTGCTGATAATAATGGCATTTAGTACCAAACCCCTTCCGACAGCAAGCACAGGGCAGCTAGCAATAGCCGTACATCATTGGCTTGGACATTGTTTTTCCTCTAAATTGAAATAGGGATAAAAAAAACATATTAAACTTATTTTAATTGGGAAAAATGTATTAGTGCAGGTAGATATAAGAAAACAATTCTTGTATATAGCAGCAGCATATTTGTTAGCTATCCTTTAATACATGCCATTGCTTTGGAACTGTTTGGGCTTTGTCGTTTCGGCTACAAATGTCTCTATAATCACTAAAAATCAACTTGTCAAAGTGCTTTTTCCATTAAAATCTTGGATTTCTGCATATTTTATAGCCCTCATGTCCCATATAACCCGTGATATGCCTGTTGTTAATTCTATAAGTACAGTGTTGTTGGCTTCTCAGTTTCTCTGCGCCATTCGACACACCTGGTTTCTAGTTGTCGGCTGGTATGAAAGAAATGCAATGTACTCGTGCATTAACCTAAACAATGAGGTTTCAGACCCCCCAAAGAAAGCTCAATAATTCTATGCCAAATGGGTGACTTTCTCTTGCTTGGTCATACATGGGATTCATTAGTATTGGAATTACGTTGTTTTTATTTTACACTGGAAGAGTCAACGAAAACTTCTAACTATATATATATATATGTGTGTGTGTGTTTTGGGGGGACCATATGCATATGCAAAAAATGTAAGTGCTCACAAATGAATCCATTTTTTTAAACAAATCAATATACATATTTAAATTTTTCATGTACAACAATCCTTGAGCACCTAATAAATGTTAATAAGTAACAGGCTCAGTAATACACTGATAAAATATTTTTCTTTATTCTAGTAAACTCTACTCTAATGGAGCATATATTAGTCTCCAGCATTTAGCAGCCTTCTCTCCGTGTCACTACAGCCCCTGTTTGTTAGTCCAGGGATGGGCAGCCAAGTGTCAACCATAAATGTAGTTTTATTTGCACCATCACAATTGAATTTTGTTGCATAAACAGGTGAGTAAGATCACATATGGAGCCCAGGAATGGTTTGTACACTTGATTCAGCCAGGCTCTCCATGGAAACCTGTTAAAGGAACAGAACCTCCTGTAACCTTCTAGTCCACATAGGGACTACCAAATAGCCAAACACAGCTCTTGGCATCCATCAGGAACTTGGTGCACTTTTTACATTTCAATGTGGCTCACTTTTAAAAATGTTGGGGACACCCACTCTAGATGAACACCTAAGTAGTCCCTCTGTAGTCAATTCCCAGAGCTTGTTCTGATCTCTGGTAATAGTCAGTTTCTACCAACTCTTCAGACATGTACTGTGCAGTAAACCTGAACACACTCTTTGAAGAGGAAGAGTTAGAATTACAGGTTAGTGAAACCCAGGACAGTGCATGCTGGCAAAGGGTGCATGACAGGGGCGGGACAAAGCTGCCTGGCAGGGGATTAGCAATGGGTTTAGTGACGTAGTTGGGGGGTGGAGTTGTAAAGGCATGTGTAGCGCTAACTGCTAAGGAGGGCATCCATTTTGGAAGAAGAAAAGGAGTCCCACCCTCCCTCCCTTGTATTACCCTTTGTGCTAGTTGTCACAATTGTGGCCTGGGTAGTGGGGCACAGGATAAGTTGATATGGAATGGTGAGTATTGGGCTGACTAACCAAGAGGTGATGAGAGGGAATATCCCGTTGTCACAGCCGGGCGGCGGGTCCCTGGAGTTTTACCAAGTACCAAGTTGGTTAATGGAACTTGGTTGGTGGTGTTCCTCTCTAAGAGCGGTGGTCTCTGGGAGGGTATGTTGTATTGGGGGTAGCATGCAGTCCTGCGTACCCATCATGCTAGAAGGCACAAGCGGCTGGTGGCTTAACGATTGCATGGACCTAATTGGGTCCATTGCCAGGGGCCTTGCAGAGGATTAAAATGTTAATGGTATATCACTGTTCATATTTGTATGTTTATAATGTTGTTAATATAACTGTTATTGATATATGTGTTATCTATTGTTAAATAATCTGTTGTGCAATAAAGCTGTGGACAAAAGACTCCAACAAATAAAATGTATGGTGAGCGAGTTGGTTATTCCTAGGCCAGTTTGGGGGAAAAGGCAGGTATTTGTCCCTGCCCATGTCATGACTCTGCCACTGTTGAAAGCTAACAGAGATAGGTTGCGTTTGAGATTCTTGATTTTTAAAGAGGGGCTTCAATATGGTAACAGAGGTTGTTTGTAGAAAAAAAGTGCAACTTCACAATTGTTGCCTTGGCAAAACACATTTGATGGCTTGAAGTCTTTTGGCTGAATGAATGTTATACCATCATGTTATAATGTACGTTGGTGATGGTACTGCTCTTAAAACTGGTTATTGAAATCACTGCAATGGCAATATGTCTATAAAGATTCTCATTCATCCAGGTGATTATATACAGTATCTAGTAGAATTACGTCAAAAGGCAACTGGACTGTTACAATTTTTTCAAGAATAGTCTAAAAGTCCAGTTGCCTTTTGATTTAATTCTACTAGATACTGTAATGGCAAACATAACTATAATATAACCCTCACTACATAACATAAATATAACCCTCACTACAGTAGACACTCAGCATTTTATTTACATAGACAGGCTCCATTTAACCTTCGTTTTTGTCTCATCCGTGTCCTCAGTGTGCACATGCATGCTTTTCAGGGGTTTCCTCTGGTGACTTTCTGCTATGATCTTATTACTATTACTAGGCTTAGCTTTGTACGTACTCAAACTATTTATTGAAATCTAATTACTTATTGGTTTCAACTGTGTTTTCCCTTGTTCTTCACCTATATAAACCCTTGAGTAGCTTTCAGTGGCGTAACTACCAGGAAAGCAGGAGGTCCACCTGGGCCCGCTCACTCCCATAGGGTCCTCTCCCCCACCCCCGTAGGGCACAGCCCCTTCCATAGACTGTAGCTTCATTGCAGCTACAGGAAGTCCTGAATGTTTGATTGTGGTTCCATACTTATGCTCCTGCAGTCTTTGTCTGGGCAAAATGTTCTGTTTCTGTCTTTCACTGTTAAAATGTGCTTTCTATTTCTTTTATGTTGACTTGCTTTCTGCTTTGTCTCCCTAGTTTCAAGGCCATGAGCTCTATTGCAGCAAATGTCCAAGTCCCCTAGTGAAGACCAGAAGGGTTATTAGATCTCTGCCACAGGACCAGTTACTTACGAATCTGAGGGTCTACTTTCTTCATGTATCCTGACAAAGCTCAGTGCACCACCCATTTCCAGTCTTTTTACTGTATTTAGGCCAATTAACAACTTCAATTAAAACCCAGAAACCAACTCTATTTTTATCCCATTTGTATTGTCTTTAGCTGATATCTAGGTCAAAAAATTTCTAGAAACCTAAAATCTGATGCAAAACAAGGAAAGAGATGAGAGATGATCTGTTTTGGTTGTGCACACCATGAAATGGCTCACAGTTTATATTACAACTGGGTTGTTGAGCTCACCATACAAATACAGTTCAATAAAAATGGTCGAGGGAGGGCGTTCTGTGAGCTAAAACTGAAAGCAAAAGTTTGATTGGCTGCTATTTGTTACTGCATTCGTAGAAAATTGCTCAGAGTAATTAAATGAGCCCCATTGGTTATAAGGTGCATAAAACCCTGGAAGTAGTTGAGTGATTCTTCCAGAAGAACCTGCATTGTATGTGACAAACCAATCCATTTTAAACCGTCCTATTACTGGAAGGGTTAATGTATCACTCCACAAGATGTCATCTGGAAAATTAGCCTTATCTTCGAGTCCCTTATACTTACGCTTATTAAAATCAATATAACCCATTAGCTAAGATTGTTTCCATTTTTAATAATCTATTGATATATTGCCCTGGCTTTTATGAGACTAAACAAATTTCCTCTTTATGTGCCCTGTAATAGCCGGAGGTCAGGCTGGTTGAGAAGTTGCTGTATATAAATGTTTATTTACTGCCTGACTACTGATTGAGAACATATCTGGTCCACAAGCTTCAGATTGCTTTTAAACTAAAGATTTATAGCCCACTTCCTGCTTTTCAGACAAAGAACACCATTTTCAGGCTAAGAACTGAATATGTGGCATTGTGAACAGAAAAAATCAGTAGTCTATACGTAATAAGCATGAAGATTGGGCTGGGGCAATCACATGTTGATAGAGATGGTGGAGAGGTTGTTTATTTGCTTAGGTTTGTGTCATTATAATTATCCTGTGGTCCCCAGCATATTAATATAACTTTAATGTCTCACTTTGCATTTCCTAGATCATTTGTTGCACAATGTTAAATTGTAAAAGCTCAGTCTTACTCCTTCTAAGCTTATATAATAATGTTGGTTGTTTTTGCAGGTAGAGAAGTTATTCTAATTACAGTTACATAATTAAAAGGCCCCATTGGGGAGATGGTAGATACAAAACTTTGCATGTTCACAGCAACCCAATGAGACCAATAATCAGTTCACTAGTTTATGTTGATCAGTGAAGACAACCCTCTGAAGCCAGGGAAAGATATTTTGCTACAAGATATAATCATTCTCCCATATCTATCTATCTATCTATCTATCTATCTATCTATCTATCTATCTATCTATCTATCTATCTATCTATCTATCTATCTATCCATCTATCTGTTTATTCATCTATTTATCTATTTGTTGATCTATATATCAATCTATCATTTATTGATCTATTGTCTATCTATCTATCTATCTATCTATCTATCTATCTATCTATCTATCTATCTATCATCTATCTATCTATCTATCTATCTATCTATCTATCTATCTATCTATCTACTTATCTATCTATCTATCAATCATCTATCTATCTATCGATCTATCTATTGTAGGGATGTGAAAATCTTAGACACCCTTACACTTTACAGACAGGCACATCCCTAGTAATATGGACACCTCAGTGGGTCCTTATGGGGACCTTGTGCTTATGTAACCCCTGTAATTCACACAGTGTACACCAGATGGCACTGTGCCAGAGTATAAAAGGTTTAGGAACCATGTGCTCTGGGTCCATTGCTTTAGCCCAACCAAGCAGGCTGGAAGGGAATGGGTAGTGTTGACCCTAGGTGCCTTGGCCCTAGTAATTAGACAGCTATACTCGTTTATAGATCGCTCTAGGAGTGATAGAGAGGTTATTTATTTGAGCAGCTCAAGGCTCCGCCGAGGAGATTAGAGGGATTAAGATCCCAGGGTATTACTGACCCAGAGTAAGGAACCAAGTGTTGAGATAGGGATGTCAGGAGTTCCCCTAGTCTGCCACTGGAAGATATCCTGAAAACTGGGCAATACCCATCACATGCTGCCAACTTACTCTCTGCTGTTTATTCCCTAGCCTGTGGGGATTCAGCCTATACGTGCTGTGAGTATATGCTTCCTTTATGCTGCTGTGTATGTTCTATACTCCATTGTGGATCAATGTGCTAAATGATCTATGTGCTATTGTTCAATAAACACAGTTCTTTGTTCAAACGTTAAAGAACTACTGGCGCCCATCATTGTGCTATCGCACCTAGTTACAGTTACACTAAACCCTTGCCTCCACCGCGTTGCGAGGGCTTACCCCATAGAAAGAGAGCTCACCTGTGGTCTCTGCCCACAAAGGAAAGTAGCTAAAACTGCCCTAGCACAAGTCAGTTTACTATAGCACTACACTATCTATCTATCATCTATCAATCATATATTAAATATCTATCTATCTATCTATCTACCTATCTACCTATCTACCTGTAACTATCTATCCATACCCATCACTACAAAACCTTTTGCTGAGCCAAAATATGAGAAGTAGTTGTGCCATGTTAAAGGGAAGTGAAATAACTACTAATGACTAATAACGACTAATATAAAGGTGACACGCAACATGTCTGATAAAATGCAATCACATGATTTACTGTGGGATTATAGATAAATTACAGATGAGCTGCTTGCACCTTCTTATTTGAGGTACAACAGTCCAGATCAGTGTTTAACAACAAACAAACACATTTTTAAAAGTAAAAATCTTAATTTATTATGCCACTGCATACTGTACAGGTATAAAATTTACTGTATATGGCACACAATGTTCTTATACATATTTTCACACCCTCCGAACTTACACAATGCTATTCACTATCCTAGAGGTAAATGAGGTAAATTGCCTAGCCAATAATGTTGTTCTTCAATCCAGGCCTTGACTGGGCCACATGTAATGCTGTAATAAAGGGTCTGACCTTTTCCCATGCTCACACTGGGCCTCAGGTCATGAACATGAACCCTTGTGGCTAGACCTCAGTTTCAGGAAAGATTGGGATTTGATTTTATTATCCAGCCAAAGGGCACAGGAATACATCCTGGGAAAGATAGGGAATTAAAAGGGGATAGTTTATTGGATATATAAATGCTTATTCTACAAGGTTTAACCGTAGAATTTGTTTTACACGTGTTCTTAGAAACAAAGCTAATGTTTGCATTATGTTGGCTATGGGCATCAATAATCTGTTGGTGATGCTCACACTGTAGCTGCCATGTTTTTTTCCCAAGGCCTCAATTGATACCCAGGCCTCATGCAGTAAAAATAATATAACATTTTATGCTAGCCCACTACAAAAAGTTGTAACTATAGCAACTCTTTTTAATTCCTAGACTTTATGAAGAGGTAGCAGAAGTGTGTGCCATGTGTAGTTATCCTGGAGCCCATTGAGGCCTATTATAGATATATAGGACTGGAGTGGATTGAGTTCCATCCAAGAAATTATGGAAAAGACCATAACTTTATACATGGCAAACGTATGTAATTAAAATATGTGCTTGAAAAAGGTTATAAGGAAAAGCAACATTATTGCTCTGTTAAAAGTTCTACAAACCAACAATACATGATACTCCTAGGATATTCCAATCCTGTTTTTAGAAAAGGTAATCCTCCAGAAGGTTTTTGTATTTTTCTAAATTTATCTTCCTCTAAGGGAAGGAGAAAGGGAATGAAAAAAGCTAATGCAAGGCAAGTGTCCCTTGCACCATCTTTGTAACAGATATGCAAGAACAATGCAGTTTACAATACCTGTGCAGATTTGCCCTTGGGCAATCAATCAACCAATCAAATTGTTGCATTCATTGTTCTACCTGCAGCTGGCTGAAAAAAAAAACAATCACTGATTGGTTGCTATGGGTTCTGCCCACTCTGATAACATCTTTTATTGGATATTTTGAAGCAGTCAAATAGGAAGTGCCATTGATATAAAGTGGATAATTCAAATATATATATATATATATATATATATATATATATATATATATATATATATATATATATATATATATATATATATATATATATATATATAATTCAATGGTAATGGTACCATGGGATTTTTTTGTAATTCCTCATTCTTTCCTTGTCAAATTGATGTACACCAATCTGTGAGTCTGTAACTACGCCTTGAAACCTCAATTTGAAAGAACATAATCCTGCTTGATCTGCCAAAAGAAAAAATATTTGGTTTTAACTTTAAGCCAATTATGCTACCTATAAAAAATATAATTTTTAAATGCAGTTTATAAGATGTGATTGCTGTGGAACATAACTTGCCTGTTATCTTTCCATCTATACATTAGATATATAAATCTATACAATAGATGACGATGTTTGGGACCCCCTTCACCCCTTAAAAGGTGTTTACTGGCAAAGAGAAAGCTTTTTCAACTGGTACAGTTGGAAAAATCTGTGGTTTCACCAAAGGCAGCCTATTTCCACAAATCCACATATTTCCACAAATTTTGCCATCATATCATCAATATCCACAATTTTTGCTAAATGCTTTTTACGTTTTTGTTAACATGAATCGAGTTTGTTTAATGCTAGTGATAATTTTGACTTGCTGAAAACCTTTTCCCTATTTTCTCTCTTATAAAGCATTAATAGATCATTGTTGTTTTTTTATACTCATTACTTCTGCTCTCTCTCTCTCTTCCTGTAATTTCCTGTATACCGCCCCTTTAGATAAACAGTAAAAGATCATGATCATGGGCTAAAATACATATAGAATATTTATACCTGAATTTTTGCAGACATGTACAGGAGTTACATTTGTACTTTAATTCCATTCCAACATTCTGATCCATAAATGCAAATATGCCGAGACATTTAGGGGTTATTTATTAAAGTTTGTATTTTTCTGGTCAGGCTTTTAAAGTGGAAAACTAATTTTTCAAGGAAAAAATGAACTTGAATTTTTCAAGATTAATTATGCCCTAAAGCTGCAAAAAGTCCAAATCTGAAAATGCTCAAACCTGTCGAGGTCCTGTAGAAGTCAATGGCAGATGTCCCTTTTCCAATTTGAAGATATTGTGGTCTGCACTGGCTTTTGTATGATAATCTGAACAATTTGGGGTTTTCAGGTTATAACTAGAAAAAAATGGAGCAATTCAGGAGTCAAATTTGAATTTTTTTTAGAATTTCCATTTCCATTACAATACAAAGGTTTCAAAGAGAAAGCATAATAGAATCTTGTAGACAGTGATCTGTTTTTGCTGGAGTATAAGATAACTGCCTGTTTCCAAATATAACAGTCAATTATGTGTATATTTTGGCACAGCGTGTGGAAGGATTCCATCTGTCTGCAATCTAGTTTGCCGTAATCCACGTTGTTTGAAACACAAATCCTTTGTTTTGATAATGATTTGAATTATCTTGTCATTGAGGTAATGAATAACTTTTATGGCATCATTAAAAAGAATAAATGAACGCCTTCTGCTGTGGGAACTGCTTATTATAACTGCATATTTATTTTTTCAACTTGCCTAATTGTGTGTGGATGCTGTACTTTTGCATTTCATCTCTATGAATAGTCTGTGGCAGCAACAGGGATAGAATTGCTGAGTTCCCTTTCCATTCTAGGCAAGGGGGAATGGCTGCCAATATGGTTCATTGATATCGTTTTCACCAGAAAATGTATATTTCCTTTGAACAGAATGGGGAGTGACCTGTAAAACATTCCAAGCATTTTGAGAGCATTACATTCACTCCAAATTATGGGTTGACAAATTGGCCAATGCTGGCTTTCCATATCATGGTAAAACTGACCCTATTGTGTATGAATGTGATAGCGACCTTAGATTGTAAGCTCCACTGGGGCAGGGACTGATGTGAATATAATTTTTGTAAAAGTGAGGCTTCAATATGCCAGTGTCATAAAAATAGTACATGATAAATATAAATATATATTATCCATTTTTTTCTCCTGCAACCCTAATTTGCAATCAGAGTTGTTTGATAGTTTTAGGTTTTTGCTCTGCGCCTCCCTAGTTTGGAACTGAAATGACTACCTGGTTGCTAGTGTCTGTGTTCCTTAGAAACCAAACAGTAGCCGAGAAGTCAGAATGGATCATGAATAGGAGAGGGCCTCAAATGAATGCTAAGCAGGTAACTTTACAGTAGCTATTTACTGCTCAATGCAAAAGTGTGTTGAATGAGAAATATAAAAAGAGATATAGGAGTAATGTAGAAGGGGAAGGAAAAGGGAGAATGGGACCAAATGAAGAACCATTACAAATTTTTAGGATGTGCAAACATATGTTATATCCCACATGGCATGTCCAGTGCCAAATCATTCCCAGCATGTAATCCTAGACAGCTTAGATCATTATTTTACCTTATATAACAGCAAATTAAGATGGCAACCGATGAAATGGTGTGTGTGCCTGAACAGTGCGCAGTGTTGTCCATATCTGTATGTATCTCTCAACTGGTTCATCGGTAGTGAGTTCTACCCTATCCATAACCAGTGTTAACAAGCTTTTAAACAGTTGTTTTAATATGTTTACAACATGGGATATTAAGAATACAGTGGCAAGAAGAGCATGTAAAGTGGCCCATTGATCCAAGATGAAGGTGTATCATTATGCAAATCTTGGAAGACTTCTGCAAGGTTTGACAACTGTTTGGGATTAAATAAACCAGAAATGGAAGTCCAATATCACCGCCTTGAGCCTTCAGCATGAGTAAAATATTTATTGTAAATAGGCTAATGACTAAGTGTGTGTAACACGAAACGCGTATGGATCTGCTGTTTTGACATATTAAATATTTTACTTATTTTACAGCCTGGTGGAAGATTGCCTTTTTGAGTGCCTGCTCTACATTTTGTTTTTTTGAAAATGGGATTACCAAAGAAGAGTGTGAATCCCATAAATATCAGAATCAGAAAAATCTGTATTTTAAAAGGGTATAATATGGAATATTTAATTTATAGGTCTCTCAAATGCTTTTTGATGCCTAAATAAGAAGTGCACAGATTGTATACTGGCACACAAGGTTTTTTTTTTGTAAAGAATGGAATTCCAGTTTCATATCATGGTCATAAAAGATGAGTAGGCTTATTCAAAATCAGCATGGGAGGGGCTAGAACACTTTATACTCATTGAGTTGTTATTCAAAGATCTGTTTTGCCAATCAGAAATGTTAGTTCAGCCATTCTAAAGGTTATTTTGCTGAAAACGTGAACGTTACACAAATAACCCCGTAAATGGACACAATGTGTAAGACGCGCCGGGAGATTGTCCCTGTCCCGATCCTCCCGGCATGTCTCGCCTCACTTTCAGGTGCACAGGCGCGCACTTCCAGGTTCAGGGGCCAAGTGATGCTTTCTTTAAAAGCCCAGTCCTCCATTTTGTCTGTGCCCAAGCTGGCTTCAGTTTACTGATACTGCCTAAGCATCTATTCTGCCTTTGAATTCCTGGTTTTTGACTTCTGCCTGACTTTTTGACTACGATTCCTGCCGTCTGCCTTGAACATTTTGCCTGAAAAAAAAACTATTGCTCAGGACTGGATTAAACCACAACTATCCATCTCTCTCTTCACATCAAACTGCCCCATCTGTTTAACATAGATTGGATTGAAGCCTCTATACCAGAGGTCCCCAACCTTTTTTACCCATGAGCCACATTTAATTGTAAAAAGAGTTGGGGAGCAACACAAGCATGAAAAATATTCCTGGGGGTGCCAAATAAGGGATGGGATTGGCTATTTGGTAGGCCCTATGTGGACAGGCAGTCTAAAGGAGGCTCAGTTTAGTAGTGCATCTGGTTTTATGCAACCACAACTTACCTCCAAGCCAGGAATTAAAAAATAAGCCCCTGCTTTGAGGCCACTGGGAGCAACATCCAAAGGTTTGGTGAGCAACATGTTGCTCAGGAGCCACTGGTTGGGGATCACTGCTCTATACAGAAAGAAATGTGGGCAAAAAAAATGTTGAAGAGCTACCCCAGTGCTTCCAGGGGACTTCTTGGTACACAAAAAGAATAATCCTCCAGGATCCACCAATTGTATTGTAACAACTATTAACATACACTGGCCTGAATTAGGAATTCGGCCTAACCCTGACTCTTTCAGGTTGGATTTGACGGAACTCTGAACCGTATCTGAACCTTAATTTGCATAAGGGAGAAAAGAATGTTCTTCATGCATCAGTGCATGGAAAAATTGTTGATCCCCTTAATCAAGTAACCTACAGTCGCATGATTTTAAGGGTTTGGATCTGGTTTGGCCAAGATCTTGGATTTGGCTAAATCTGAATTGAGTTTTAAAATGCCTGGATTTGGCATTTGGGTTCAGTGCATCCCTAATTACAATCGGATCTTACGTTTTCTAATATCTCTTTATTAAGCAACCTTAATTTCAGTGGAGTAAATAGTGTGTGCTGGGCTTCCCCACCCCCAAAAGAAATCTTTGGAAAGGCCTGGAGCACAGCAATCCCTAACTGCCCCTTGCCCACCTACTTTCTCCCCCCTCCCGGCGCCCTGCTGGCCCATGCACACGCTCCAATAGCCCATTCTCTTGCCTCCCTGCATCCTCCCATAGAACTATAGAGGAAGTGGACCCCACAGTCTGGGCTCCACTGATCCCTGGGCCACAGGGTCTGCTTCCTCTATAGTTATGCCACTACTTACGTTGTATAGTACCATCAATCAATGACCCTCTTCTTCTCATTATACATTAGAAAGATGTCATTAAATAAAATTTTCCTTTTGTCAGATAAATTTACTTTTTTGAAGCAAAATTAAAAAAAAAAATTTTTTTTTAAACATTTTCATTTTGTACAGGCCTCTAGCTATGCAAAAATGTGTATTTTATTTACCCCTGTGCTGGAATGTGCTATTTAGTGCAAGACTAATTTCAAAGTAGTAAGCAGGTAAATGGCCCAATGAATGAGTCCCCTGTTCAGTAAAGCTTACAGTCTAATTGCACATTAGAAAGACAAACCAAAACAGTGGATTTTCATTCTCTTCCCGAGCTCTTGTTTATGATACTGAAGTGAAATATTTACGTTTGCGTGTGTATTCCCGAGTTTGACTAATACACGTTATTAACACGAGTAATTGTGCATCAGAAGTTACTGTAAGACAAAATCACAGTTAATCACAAATGGTTGTGTAACAAATGTATTCTGTTTTGCGCAGCTTGCCAGAATGAGCAAAGTCATGTGTAATGGATAAATACTAAACTATTAAGCAGCTGTTTTCTGTTATTGAACCAGGAAAAAAATCGAGCAAGTAATAAAATATTCTTTCGATTGCCAGCAGGATGAAAAAAAGTGAGACATCTCTGTATGTAACACATGTACAAATGTTCATATTTGAGAAACTGCAGGGCCGTACAGAATTAAGCTCACAAAATGTACAATTTCCAAAGGTGCTTGTCATATTTCCGTAAGGTCGATGTCCAAGAGCGAGACAGGAAAAACACAATTTTAATCCAACTTAAAATCATAAATATTGTTTGGAAGGAAAAAGACATTCATCTTTGGCAGGGAGGATCGCTTTGCTCTTCTTTAAAGGATAAGACCACACAAAAGGCAATCTATTTTTTATTAATAATGTTTTGTGCTGCAAACATGTTTTATTATATATATAGTCATATATACCTAGTCATAAAATGAATGCACTTTTTTTTTGCACATGACAGTGCTCTATTCTTGTCAATAACACTCTATAAAAGATCCTTATATATATTTAATGGATGCATCCAAGCAGAATATATATCATCTTACTCTTATTATGTGATTATGACATTTACTTATTTACTCATTGTATCACAATATGAATCTTATTCTGTTCTTGGGGCTGTACATCTGTGTGTGAGTGTTGTGTAATGATGACCTTTACAATCCACTGTATACGTACTGATCAATTTATCATTGCAGCATTGCTGGCGACAAAGACAGAAAATGATCATCTACAAAGAGAAAGGTCATTTTTACAGCTTTTATGTAGGAAAAAATAATTTCTAAACAGCAAGAGTGCTACCAGAATTTTTAAAGCAAAAAAATATATTTTCTTTCATGTATTAGATACAAGTGACAACTAGTTGACATGACACTAGATGGCACTAAAGAGATGGCATGGAGTTGGAAGACAACGGCATGCCATAGCCTTTTCCAGGCTTTATTAGTATGCCAGTTATTAAACATATAGAGACAGGGTTGGCTACATGAAAACTCGGGAATCTACCCGGTATATGCAAAAGTTACAATAATGATATTTTTTTAAATGTATTATTATATAATATAATGATATATTGTTAAATATGATCTAATTGAAAGGGATGTTAACCCAAAAATATGTTTCCTAAACAAAGAAAGTTAAAACACATTTAAAAAGTATAAACGTTTACAAATAGTGATGGGCGAATTTCTGCCGTTTCGCGAAACACGAATTTTGATGCCGGCTACAATTCCGACACTGTCGATAATTCCAACACTGGCGGCAATTCTGATCCCATTAAATTGAATGGGCGCCTAGAATTGTCGCCGGCACCAGAATTGTCTTCGGCGTCAAATATATTTTGACGCCGGCGAGTTTTTGTGGCAATTTAGTGAATTTATTCGCCGGCAGCGAAACGTGGAAATTCGCCGCAAATTCACACCTGGCGAATAAATTCGACCATCATTATTCACAAATTACAATTAATTGCTACTCTGAATGGGTTTTTCAACAGGCATTATTTGGGGCACACCAAGAATACAATTCCTTGGCTCTGAAATACACGTACATTCCCCTGAAATATACCATTTTAAAGTTTTGGTCCTTTAATGACAATTTTCCTTCTTGTTTGAAACTGACTTTAGTCACTATACTGTATATACATTGCCAGCAGAATCTAAAGTAAGTTAGGATCAGGAGGACTGTCATATTTGCCTTTAGATCAGTAGGGGATCAAAATTACAAATGGAAAATATTTCACAAAATGTTAAATAAAATATAATCACATTTCACAATGTCAATTCTGATTGTTCATAGTATTTGTATTGAAGAGTTGTTTTACTGTGACTTATTGGATTTGCCGAAACGATCAACTTTTGAGCAAAATGTTTGTATTAGACGCAATGTGGGCTGGAGCAAACTATAAAATGCACAATTTTTTTCTGTTGGCAGATACATCCATAAACAGCTTTGCAGGTTGCAAAACTTGTGTTAAATAATATTGTTGCATTGATTCTATACTGTAGGAGAACTTGCAAGTGTCTAAGAAATTATGAGAACCACCAGAAAATACTGTATTACTGGTAGTTGACTCCAGACAAATGAAACAAAATGTACTCTTCAGTAAACTATAAACATTGGAGGGGATGTGATACCAAGGGCACCTATATAAATATCTGATGGAATGGTCCAGTCATTACACACATTATTTTTTTTAAACTAATTTCTACTCTAGCAGCCACAGATATCCCACCAACTCCAGAACTTGCTCTTCTCCATTTAAAAATCAACAACCTTCCTAACCATAATGTCAAAGGAATTTCAACTCAAGACTGGTGATTGCCCATCTCTGTAGCAACTTTTCTCACCTCGGTTACCAAAATAAAAAGTATGGTCTGACGTCAGTTTACGCCAGACAACAAATGCATACACAACTACAACCGAAACCTGGAAACCCTGGGAAGACAGGTATCATATATAGAATCTTTAACCTGGATTACCAGAAAGCAACATTATCCTCACCTATCTCTGCCACCATTCATCTCAACATTTGTCTCAAATAATGGATAACAAATGTTGAAAAACTGATGGACTCTCCAGATTCTGATCTACGTTTCAAACTCCCAATTGGCCCCAAGAGTTATAGACTGAAGTTGTATAACTGATACCCTGTCTGAATCAGTTTGTTTCTTTTACTTTTTTGTTCTTTTTTATTGTTCCAGTTTCTTTTTGTCTCTCTTCTTCCAAATTCTCCACCACTTTTCTTTTGAGATAATAATCCCAGTATTACTGGCTATTGCCTATAAAATGCAATATAAATCAAACTCCCATATGTTATAAAAGGATACTAAGTTTGCCCAGGAGCAGTAAGGTTGCTATGGGTTACTGCTCCTGGTCAAACTGATTGCTTTTTATTACATTTCCACAGAAATCTTTTAGATTTTAAAATGTAAACTCTTTTGGGCAGGGCCTTCTTCGCCTTTGCTATGTAGTTAATTCTGTATGTTCTATGTATGAATCCATATATTGTAAAGCACTATGGAATATACTGGCACTCTATAAATATAAGTTATTATTTAAATTATTAATACCGATAATAATAATAATTAAATAACATGTTGAAATAACCATTCTGATATAACATTTCGAGTCCTCTCCTTCTCCGGCCCCAACTGGGTTATGTTTGTTTGGGTGAATCCAGGTTGTCCAATCAGCTGTGTTGTTTATTGCAGTAGGAAACAATTTATGTTACAACGTCATTCATTGTAATACTCAGTGCCACAAGCATGCATTCTGTTTTGTTCTTTAATTAAATGAAAATGCTTATTTTGAAAATATGGTTGAAAATGCAAATATTTGTTAACACCTCAAATCAGTAAATATAAATGTTTCTTTGTAGCTAAGATTTGCACATAAGATTACCCTCACTCATTGTATCCTTAATACACTAAGGGGTCTACTAAAAATGACAGTCCACTAGCAAGTAACAGCTTCTCATCTGACACCAGTAGGGAATTAAATATATTTTATTATTTGGAAACTCCATATAGGGAAAGCCAGACTTGAATTTGTCACTGATCCAAGAACCACACCTCCCTTGGGAGTTAATTATTTTCTTAAAATGCAACTTGTTCTGTTAGTTTAAAACATTCCAACTGTGTTCACACTCTTTAAATCTTCAGTAAACCTTAGAGTTTAAATCACTTGCAGATAAGAATAATTCTATTAAGAAAAAAAAAAGTTGTAAGTAGCAGTGAGAGAAGGCGACTAAATAAAAGAGCATTCAAGGAAGAGACTTTTAGCTGTCTACCAACATATCACCTTTAGAACTTGGCAAATGGTTATATTTCAGGGTCATTTTATAGTCCCTGGCATGAAGTGGAGTAGAGCAAATACCACATTTTATGTGCTCTAAGAGGATTGCCCTACTATTTTAGGACTGAATTGGTAAACATTCAATGTAGGTCCAAAAAAAAAAACGAGTCCCCGGCTATAGGAAAGGACAGAGGTCAGCCAAGCGACATTCGCTTAACTGCATTACAAGGGAACACAAAAGAAAGTTCTATGGACGCAGACACTCAAAAGCAAGTCATTTGCAAACAGCGTGGTTTACCATGTACAGTAGTGCAGCAAGTTGTAAACCTTTTTATTTTTTAGGAAAGGCTAAAATGACCTATAGATGCTCCAGCTTGGTTTCGACATTATTAATACTCTAAAGGTGTTGAATTACAAAGTCACCCACCAATGGAAGACCACGAGCTTGATATCCCTCGTATATTGTCTCCAAATCAAAGGAGAGGAGGTACACTATGATTAGGTGTGCTTACACCCAAGTTCAGGACAGGCTGGGCTGTGATACCCCTCCCTGGGAACTTTCCTGATCTGCAATCATATACACAGAGGAAAGGTTGATGGATTTACCTTTAACTAACCATGAAACATACAGCCTACCAGCCAGGAGCAACTTCATAGTATAATGCACATTGTTTTATTTCTGAGCTGCTGAGGGTAATCCCCACTTTTGTGGCAGTTTCTTCAAAGTCCTAAGAAGGACACCCTTTGGCCCCTACTTTGCTCTTGCTTTTAAAGGGGTTGTTCACCTTTGAGTTAACATTAAGTATGATGTAGAGAGTGAGACAATTTGCAATTGATTTGAATTTTTTTATCATATTTTGTATATCTGCCACTGGGGTTTCCCACTCTCATTTCACACACAGTAGCATCTTGGACCTTGCAGCACCTTGCTTTAACTCTGCTGCTTCTCTCTATCCCAGCACTTCCTTTCTGTCAGCTGACTCCTCCCCTTCCTTCCACAGAACAACACAGAGGAGAGACAAGTATACATAGGTCCTCTACATTATTTTCATTTTTTCCCTACGGGGCCACATAACTGATAACTTGCTCCACAGTAAACAATGAAACCTTTTATAACTGTCCCAATATGGATTAGTTCTATCAGTGGCATAATGGCATAAGGATCCAGTAGGGCAGGGTGGCTCCTCCCATGAGGCATAGGTATGTGGTACAGGTATGTGATCCGTTATCCAGAAACCCAGTATCCAAAAAGCTCCAAATTACAGGAAGGCTGTGTCACATAGACTCTATTTTAATAAAATTATTCAAAATTGTAAAACTAATTCCCTTATTCCTGTAATAAGAATGCAGTACCATGTGTTTGATCCAAACTAAGATATCATTTATCCTTATTGAAGAAAAAAACCCAATCCTATTGAGAAAGATAAGGAGATCCGAATTACAGAAAGATTCCTTATACAGAAAGCCCCAGGTCTCAAGCATTCTGGATAACAGGTCCCATACCTGTAATTTCAATCAATCCATTAATGAATTACTGTCTCTTCCCATGCTGGACCCTGTACAGAACCTTTAAGGGCAGAGACACACGCTCAGATTAGGAGAGATTTAGTCGCCCGGCAATAAATCGCCTCTTCCTCGAGACGACTAATCTCCCCGAAATGCCTCCCGCTGGCTAGAATCTAAATCGCTGGCGGGATGGCACTTGGAACGCTTCGTGTTCCGAAGCTATCCGAAGTTTCCTCGTGAGGCAGCTTTGGGCGACTTTGGAAAACAAATCGCACCGATTGCCATCCTGCCATCAATTTACATTCTAGCCAGAGGCTCGCAGTTCTGGGAAATTAGTCCCCCCATAGAAGATGAGATTTGTCGATGAATCTCCCTGAATCTGAGCATGTGTCTCTGCTCTAACAAAGAGGATGGAAGGAAATCATCAGCTACATTCCAAATCATAAATAAGGACTTCCCATGTTGTTTTGCTTTTAAATTGTTTGAGGCATTTTTTTTTTAAAAACTTTTTGTGCAATGGGTATGGTCTCCCAAACCAACAGTGACTTTTAACATGGATTCTTATTTGCTTTTATGTATTCTAAAAATCCCAATAGTGCTCTAAAGTCAATAGTGCTCAAATATATTGCAAACCAAGGTGAGTAGACCTATTCTTTCCTTTAAATAGTTAATAAAGTTTTCCTATTTGACATGAAATGTTTGTCTGTGCACTTTATATGGCTAAAGATTTTGTGATAAACATTTTTCACCAGGTGCAGTAAAAATAGCTCTGACAACCTTAATGAGGAATGGCTTTAAATAATCAATCATTTGATACAAAAACTCTGCACGTGGAATGAGGGGGAAAAAAAGAATTATATTTTTCTACAAGCATCTGTGATTTTCTACTCTTCTGTGAGGCACCAGGGGAGGTAATATAATGAATTCAACCTAGCTCCAGAAAACAGTACAACAATATGTTTTGAATCCTGTGGACATAGCAAATCCACATTACACTTAATACAATTATACATTTTCCCCTGTAGTTTTCTTGGACTTTTCTTCTGCTCTGTACTTATGTTTGACTTTAGCTTTCACAAACTCATATTGAAATCGAGCATGAAAAGGAAGTAAGTGTTCAATATATTTCTTTTAAATATTAGTTGCCACATATAGGTTTCAATGGGTTTTTCTTTTAGATCAGTCTTTTTTTTCTGTATTTTTTAGGCATCTGTCTGCAATATACAAAATACACCCAAAAAATAAGTTGCGTTTGATGAAGTTTATATACTAAAAGACAAACTACAGTAGAATGAGGGTAAATATCATTTCTCGGGGTAATATTGCAGATTTATACACATCTTGTTTATTCGTTTCAGCCATTTGAAATACTGAGCCAAGACTGTAATCCTTTCTTTCTGTCGTTCCACTTGAATCTTCCCCTTAGAATTTCAATGATCTACCCCAGCTGGCTACCATGCAAAAGGACAGAAAACAGGGGGAACACATCCACCCTGATGTATACCCATGTCAATAACCCATACAATAAAGGAACTGGAGTAACCACAGTTTAGCTGTTTATTGAAGAGGTATGGGATACATTATCCGAAAACCTGTTATCCAGAAAGCTCCAAATTAAAGGAAGGCCATCTCTCATAGACTCCATTTTATACAAATAAATCAAATTTTTGAAAATGATTTCCTTTTTCTCTGTAATAACAGAACAGTACCTTGTACTTGATACAGATTACGATACAATTAATACCTATTAGAGGTAAAACTATACTTTTGGGTTTAATTAATGTTGAAATGGTTTTTTTAAGATATGAAGATCCAAATTAAGGAAAGACCCATTATCTGGAAAACCCCAGGTCCCAAGCATTCTGGATAATAGGTCCCATACCTGTACTGAGCCAAGACTATAATCCTTTCTTTCTGTCCTCCCACTTGAGTCTTCCCCTTAGCATTTCAATGATCTACCCCAGCTGGCTACCACTCAAAAGTACAGAAAAAAATGGGAACACACCCACCCTGATCTATACTCATGTCAATAACCCATACAATAAAACTGGAGTTACCTCAGTTAAGATGTTTATTGTACAGGTATGGGATTATCTGGAAACCCATTATCCAGAAAGCTCCAAATTATGGCCATCTCCCTTAGACTCCATTTTCAACAAATAATTCCCATTTTTAAATATGATTTCCTTTTTCTCTGTAATAATAAAACTGTACCTTGTACTTCATTGAAACTAAAATGTAATGTCTAAGATGTAGATGTCCCGAGCATTCTGGATAACAGGTCCCATACCTGTAGTTTGTTAGCCAGCAAAAAAGTCCTTTCATCTGTATTGCATATGCATTTTTAGAAACAGTAGCTAGCATTAGAGAAGGATGAAAAGCTAGCATTTATTCAATCTGACCAGCAAATGTCTTTGACAGACTGTCCAATCATTTTACAAGGTCTTTAAATGACGTTCTGTTTAAACGTAGTTGCCCTTTAGTTTCATTACATCAAAGATATGTCAAGATGATTCTAAGGGGATTGTTTCATCAAAGCATAAATTTTAATGGTCCTCTGCCACATTTATTATGGAGTAGAGAAACACGTCATAGCTGAAATTGGAGTATTTAAAAAAAAAAAAAAAAAAAAAAAATATATATATATATATATATATATATATATATATATATATATATATATATATTACAAACCCAAATGGGCAGGCACACTCGTAAAATATATGATAATGTTGCCTGGGTGCAGTCCATAGTAGGTATCCAGCAAAGCAGAGGCCATAGATGTTGAGATTTTTAAAAGATCAGATCCTGATCGTGAGACCAAGATCTTCTCAGAACGATCGTACGAATTTACCATCAACTAAAATTTGCCAGGAAAACAAAGGAGAGCTGCCTGCTTGGCCCTGCAAACATAGATAGATTGCACTGGGACCGACAAAGATTTTTTGACCTGGCCGATCAATTTCCTGACAGATGTCGGCCGAAAAATCGTAAGATGTACGATCGTTCGAATCCCACTAACCACAATAATAATTTCTAAGGATTGGTCGGGCTTCCCTAAAATCGGTCGTTCGGCAAGAAGAATCGTCGCGTCTATGGGGAGCTTTAGTGTGAAACATCTTCAATTTTCTATTGTTCTGGAGACTGACGTTTCGGCCTCTTGCATATGTTGCTATTATAATTATTATTATTATATTGTTGGCACTGTAAATCAGGGCCAGATCTAGTGGTAGGCAGAAAAGGTACCTGCCCAGCACCCCACCCCCTATCGTTGCACCCTAGGCAGGTGCCTCTTCTGCCTATTTCCGGTGTTGATGCACAGTGCCATCATTAATGATGCCAACAAATGCTAGAATAATGTCAAATGATATAAGGGAGCTAGAAATGATAGTGGCAGAAGAAGATATGATGCGAGTCACAGAGACATAAGAACTCATTCATGGCTGCACGCTGCCAAATTATGTCCAGGCGGTCAGTTGCGTGTAAAACTCCATTCATATATTTGCGTCAAAATGCACTTCTTGCACAATCAGTTATTGCTTTCCTGTTCTGAATCAAGTGCTGCTGTGCCTCTAGGGACAGAGGAAACCTTGGAGCTACCACAATCTTTGTACCAGGTGGTAGCTCCAGTGTTCTCCAACACCTAGCATCAATGAGCCAGTGCACTTGCATCCAAATAATAGGATATATGTGTCACTTGCATGCTGAAAACTGGAAATTATAGCAACCAGACTTCAAAATGTGCTAATTTTGATGCATCAACTGCATTTGCTTTGGGCACAACTCCTCATTGTAACCACAACAATACTGGAATTCTGGAGAGAGAACACTCAATTACGGGGAAAAAAACATGGCAATTGCACTTAACATTGCACCTTGCTCACTGCACTTGTGAACAAAAATAAGTCCTATAATTATTGTATGGGTTTCATGACTGTACTGTAAAGCTAAGGGCTCTGACATTTTCTGGAAGAAAGAACCATTGGGGAAAGGGTTTGGGTCTATCATCTTTTCAGTCAATCTAATGGAATCTCTAGGGGTAAAAAATGTAAAGAGCACCAAACAATTACAGATAGGGTTGCATTCAAAGCCATAAAGCTTTTTCTAATACAATTTAAGTGGGCTACAAAACAAGGGAATGTTTTTAATTAGGGGGTTTTCAACTACCCAAATATAAAATGAGAAGCTGAAACAAGCCCTTCAGCAATGGGAAGCACATTTATGGGTCTTAAATTGCATCTTCTTGAATGGATTGAAATAGTAACGACTCTCTGTTGGACTTGTCAACTAGAACCAACGTAATGTCAAAGTCCAGGAACATTTAGACAATAGTAATCACAACCCTATATTTTTTGATTCAGGTTTCGACAAGACCTGTTGTAAAGAAATTAGGAAAATTATGTTTTTTATGTCTTTTAGAAGGGCTAATTAGTTCAGAGATTTCTCTCAATAAAAAGCTCAGGAGCAAAGGGGGGAATGGATATTTAAAAGTGTTTTATGTTTATTTCATTCAGTAACAAATGCACAAGCTTAATTGAAACCAATGCTACTGTACAGGTACATCTTGATGTATAAAATCAGAATATTAAAGTAAAGAAACACAGGAAGATGTAAAATAAACTAAATAAAATTGTGAATTATAACACCTTCCCTATAGAATACACCTACAAATGCACATGAATGAAATTAACAGCATCAGATAACCGGTGGAAAGTAAAAAGCCATTGTGGTATCAATGTTTTCAAAAAGGAGTAAGTTGAAACCTGAGAAATTATAGACCAGTGTAATATACTTTACTATATGATGCTATAAAAGAACAAATTATAGGCAAGTGATGTCACCTACACAATCATGATTAGGGTAGTGATGCACAGGTCAGAAATTATACACCCCTCCTCTTCTCAACCCAGGCTCAGTCCATCCTGATGCCGAGAACAAACTAGAGGATCAATGCCTAACCCATCCACGCTGATAACATCTGGGATACATACTGAATCCAATGTGGATGCCCAGCTTTACAATCATTAACAAAATTCAATCCGATAAGCCAGTTGGCGATACAAATTTTACAGACAACTGAAGTTCCCTCCCAAGTCCGCTGGTCAGCTATTCTAATGAAGAACATTACAATAATGCATAGACAGTCTCAGTGTGATAATGTCTGGTCCATCTCTTTGTCCTTAAGAAGTCACTGAAGAACAATAAGAACTATATACATCCGAAGAAATATGTTGCTCCCGTTGGCGTGAAAAAGCACATTCCAACATAGAGAATTTGGTGTCACTTGTAAACTTAAAATCCCAGGAAAATATGAAATCAGCAAACACAATTAGTAAACGTAAAAGGCCTGGAAAAGGCATAAAGCTACTTTTGCAATGTCTTTTATACTGCCAATTAGTTTAAAGATGGTGGTTAAAATAAATTCCACAAAGGTATCAGAGGCAATCTTGAACTGTTGTCTGGTTTATCAGTAATCTGTGAGTTACTAGTGGCTTACTTGTGTATAAAACAAGAGAAGATCGGCACACAAGCATTCAAATTGCAGGGTATACCTGCTCGTTTATTTGTGCGGAATGCAACGTTTCGGGGTCACGCCCCTTTGTCAAGCATGCTTGTGTGCCGATCTTCTCTTGTTCTATAGCAGATGTGAGGTTGCCGGAGCCTCTAAGACTGTGCACCAGGCTGAGCTGAATAAGGGTGTGCGCTGGTTCTATCTATTCTGATTTACTTGTGTATAAGCCACTTGACATGAAACGGGTCAGTGGCACCTGATTTGGGAAGCACTTTATGAAAGAGGTGGTCTGAGTCACAACCTCTCAGTAGCTACTGTATTTTATATATGTTGTCTTTAAGATGTGGCTATTGTCAAGCACCATCCATCATAAACACCATGCAGTTTGCACAGTTGCAGTAGGGTAGACATGGTGGTTATTATTACAACAAGGTGCAGAAGGGGGTCACTAAGACTGATGAAGAGAAGAAACTGCTGTCAAACAGAAATAAATTGTGATATAAATTCTTGGGAGTGGAAAAAAAAGAAAGAAACCAGAGACAAGAGCATTTGCTAGAGCCAAACATCATGCTAATGACCATTTTTACAGGATTAACTAGAACAACAAAGAAGGGTATTACAAGAGATGAAAACGAAAAGAGGAGGTAAAAGGAACAAAGAAGGTATTAAAAAAGACCTTATTATTAAGAAAATAGCCAATATTAGTTGGACCGAGGTAACACAGAATCAATATAAGAAAATGTCCTTCTTTTATCCATAATCCAAAACACACAGGTTAGCAGGTTTTATTGGGCTTAAACAAGGTTGTGAGGAAACTTTCATTAAAAAGGTTGTTTCATTTAAAATAATAGTAAAAGTAGAAATAAAGGGTGACATTTTACAGACCGGTTCAAAAAGGAAAATATTGTGTGTTGAACAACATGATACAGGAATTGAACAATTAAGGGGCAATGATATTATTTAAAAGGGAGACATAAAAGGGAGGAGCAGAGCTCATAAAGAAGAGATTGCATTAAATGTATATTCCTTAATTGTTTAGAACGGTTGCCACCTGGGTGGTATTTGATCAACCCGGTAAATCACCAGCTAGGGCCAGCCAACACCAGTATTAGAAATATAATTATTAGCAATGTAATTCTGTAACACTCCATAAATTCCTTCCTTCTCTTACCCCTTCTGCTGCCAGTCTTGTCTTCTAACATCAGGTTCAACTCTGCCTCACCCATTTTCCTGCCCAGTCTGCCTATTTCCCGGCCAAGTTTCCAGTCTCATCCAGCCTTTCCTGCCCGACACACTCATTTCCTCGTCTGTATAGGTAATAACCTGCCCTCAAGTAACATCACGAACCTCCCCACCCCAAGGCCAGGCATTAGGGGGGAAAAAGGTGGCAACCCTACTGTTAAGTAAGAGATATACTTAAGGTTTATGTGCTTATTTGTGCCTATTCATGTGAAGTAGAGTATTCTAGAGCATTTTGTTAACACTGCCATCTGGTAGATAACAGTGAAGGACAAAACAGTCCTTTCCAGTTATCGCTTCTTGTGCAC
Source organism: Xenopus laevis (assembly GCF_017654675.1). Lineage (NCBI taxonomy): Eukaryota > Metazoa > Chordata > Amphibia > Anura > Pipidae > Xenopus > Xenopus laevis. The sequence goes on along the minus strand of NC_054383.1, from coordinate 107,123,928 downwards.
TATTGGACTCAAACAGATCAGTGACAGGTGGGCTTTGGCATCAAAACGCTCAAGTTAACATTTTGGTACCAAAGTGCTACATTTAGGGGCACATTTACTTAGGGTCGAATATCGAGGGTTAATTAACCCTCGATATTCAACCGTCTAAGTAAAATCCTTCAACTTCGAAAATTGAAGTCGAAGGATTTACCACATTTCCTACGATCGTACGATCGAAGGGAAAATCGTTCGATTAAATCCTTCGGATCGAACAAACGATATTCCTTCGATCAGAAAATTGTTAGGAAGCCTAAGGGGACCTTCCCCAATAGGCTAACATGGAGGTTCGGTAGGTTTTACTTGGCGAAGTAGGGGGTCGAAGTTTTTTTTAAAGAGACAGTACTTCGACTATCGAATGGTCGCATAGTCGAACGATTTTTAGTTAGAATCGTTCAATTCTAAGTCATAGTCGAAGGTCGAAGTAGCCAAAAAAATCATTCGAAATTCAAAATTTTATTTTATTCTATTCCTTCACTCTAACTAAGTAAATGTGCCCCCACGTAGTACGTATTAGGAGTAGAAACAGATGTAGAGTAGTGATGGGCGAATTTATTCGCCAGGCATGGATTTGTGGCGAATTTCAACATTTCGATGCCTGCACTTCAAAATGATGCTGATGCCCATTGACTTCAGTACATTTAGACGAAAGAGTCACACGTATAAAAATTGTTGCTTGTGTCCAAATTGTCGCGTTAAAATTATTTTGATGCCCATTGACTTCAATGCGTTTTGCAAATTTTTGCCGGTTTCGCAAATTTTTGGCAAAACAAAATGGGACAGATTTGCCCATCACTAATGTAGAGGAATGTTCTGTCTTATGCTGTTATCCAGTGGATTACCTTGGCAGACAATAAGCCCCATGTGCCAGGGGTCTCGATATATCTCAGGAATGAGATATAATAGCAGAACAAGAACTCCCAAACCCATATTTGTTTGTTAAAGAAAGAAATTTAGAAAACAGACAAAGAGGAACAACTTTACAAGATTATTTATATTAACAAGTTGTATAAACTAAAATGTATGAATCCACTAGTTTAATTAAGCTTTAAATACTGATGTCTGATTTATTAAGTATAATAAAGGAAGTATAATAAGTATAATAAAGGAAGTAATTGGTGTTGTTAACACCCTTGGCCTCATGCACAAAAAAGGTACTAATTATGGGCACAAACAGTAGATTGCAAATACTGTAGGTATAAGTGCTTTAATGGTAATATTTTTAAAAGAGCAGATGTAAATTTAGCATTTTATTTGTGTGCTGATATTAACAGGCTAAACTCTAGTTACCTTTCCATATTTTATGTGTATTTCTGATCAAGACTGCACTGCACAGTACTGCAACTGTAACAAATTGTGTATAGTGTTCCAAGGACCTCCAGTTGTGCAACCTATTTAGTCAGTAAATAGGGGGCAAAGCTACTAAGTTATAAAAATATGATGCTGGGTGACACAATGTGCAGCCCTTTTTATATTGTAACTACCTTCCCATAATTACCTCTTTTCAATATTTTTATATTGTACACAAATTTATATAGTGGGAAGGGTGGTGGCAAAAAAAGGGAAAGTTGTGCTCACCACTCATTTTTAAACTATTCTGCCCCCTTAAAGCTGCAGCCCTAGGCACAGGCCCTCTAGTGCCTATATAGTAAATACTCCTCTGCTCCCAACTGCATGGATTTACCAACAGGAGATTCATTATTAGAAACATATATTTGATCTTTGAGTCAAACAGTCATATGAGAATTCAAACTGAAATTATTACATCCCCACTATCCAGATCCAGCTGTGTTAAAAAACAATTCTACCAGTTCTTTTATGCCCTCAAGAAGAGCGGCTAATGTAGGAAATGTAGAAAAGCAAAAAGGAAATTGCAAAAATACTCCAAGGAGCACTATGGACACATTTACTTTCAGTTTATGTAAAAAGGATTTCAGAAGTCAAGAATCATTCCTTTGTTTTAAATAACTTTTTTTCTAGGAAACGACTCTTTCAGCATTTGGGTTTCAGTGACGTAATAGTCGCATTCTCCTACTTACTGAGTATCGAGAAATCTGGAATGTCAGTATCTCTGTGACTAATGTTAACGGAAGAAGTCCTACTGTCTCTATCATCAGCTGCATCGCTACATGTTGTTTTTCTGGTATGGGTTTCATTAAGGAACCGAGCAGCTAATCTGATAGGAGACACTTACTTCTGTACTCTATTTTCAACAGTCATGGTTCATAGAAGAAACAATCAGGTAAAGGAAGGCAGCGAAACTGGATTTCCCTAACACGTCTACTTCATTAAGCTCAGAGGGGCAACGCTGGAGAGGAAGATCTTTTCAGTAGAAAGATGAAGCCACATAGACTTATTCTTAGATTTTTTTTTTTCAGTCTGGTGGTGTAACATAATCCATTATAAATGCAAGGATTTTCTTTAAGGCACAAGTCCACTTTCCAGAAGAACTCTGTAGGCTTTGCCCTTTCTAAACCTAATTTACTGTCAATTTCAGTGTCAAGTTGCAGAACCTTGTTTATTCAAGGTAATGGTATACCCTCCTATCAGACTTACACAAGAGCCTAAGTTGAGTAATTTGACAGGAAAAACAAACAACTGAAAGAAGCCTTTAAATACATCAAAAAGAAAGTGTGCCTTAATCTCCAGGAAAATCATCAGACAAGTAGCCGCCTGTAACGCAGGGCTACCATGGAACAGAACCGTCCTGTTAACGGGAGAGAGGCTCAAGCTGCAGTTAAGCAAAACATTTCTTCCATTTGTTCTTGCTGAGCGCTTTTCAGCAAATACTCATTTACCTGTGGTCCATAAACCAACCTTTATTTAAACATTATACATTATGTATTGTTTCGCTCACAATCTCAGTAATGTATACAGACTGGTAATAAGAAGCATGTTCAGCCTGGCATGATTTAGAATTTAGTAAAATAGCATGTCCTTAATGATTTCACCAGGTTTTCAATGGCATTAGGAGCAGAAGAATAAAAGAAACAGTGTTTATTATTAAAGTGTCGTTTTAAATAAATGGTTTACTTATGAAGCCAAGTTTCCCAGCCATTATTTATTCTGTGCTGTAAAGATTCTACATCCTTTAAATATTCATATAAATGCAAGAAGGACTATCAGTTACAGGAAGGGGCCACAAGGGAGCAGTGTTCAATTCCAGGCAGACCTCTATTGCAAGGACTTTGTATGTTTCATAAGACTTTACCTTTAAATTGTAAGGAGGGTTTAAGATCAGATTTCCACCTCCAAGGAATGTCATATAAATTTAAACAGCCCAGAAAGAAAATCATATTTAATTTCATTAGCTCTCTTCTTTAGGGCAGGGGCACACGGGGAGATTTAGTCGCCTGGCGACTAATCGCCTCTTCTGTGGGGCGACAATCTCCCCGAACTGCCTTCCACCTGCTTTAATTAGAAAACGCCAGAGCAATGATGCTTCAATTTCCGAAGTCGCCCGAAGTTGCCTCACGAGGAAACTTTGGGCGACTTCGGAAATCGAATCGCCGCGAGTGCATTGGCGCAGGTGATTTTTCATTTTAGCGAGGGGAAGGCAGTTCGGGGAGATTGTCGCCCTGAAGAAGAGGCAATTCGTCGCCAGACGACCAAATCTCCCCGAATCTGCCCGTGTGCCCCTGCCCTTAAGGTACAGCTATCAAACCTGTTATCCAGAAAGCTCAGGACCTGAATAAGGGGTATATTTATCAAAGGGTGAAGTTAAAGATCGCCCAGTCTGCTAGAGTGAAATTCTGCTACTCTCCATTCATTTCTATGGGATTTTAAAAAGAGTATTTATCAATGGGTGAAAGTTCACCCTTTGGTAAATATGCCTTTCAAATTCTCAAATAAATGAATGGAGAGTGGTGTAATTTCCCTCTAGCGGACTTGGCGATCTGTAACTTCACTCTTTGATAAGTAAACCCCTAAGAGTTCTTTCTCTAAATTGGATCTCCATAGCTTAAAAAAAATAAAAACATTTAATAAATAAAACATTGTTTTGTGACCAATATAGATTCATGCAACTTAGTTACCATCAAGTGCAATGTACTGTTTTATTATTACTGACAAAAATGAAATAATTTGATTAAAATTCTATGGGAGATGGCCTTCCTATAATTCAGAGCTTTCTGGATAATGAGTTTCCAGATTACTGATCCCATACCTATATATGGCCATGTAAGCAGAACATTACTCCATAGATTGCTATAAACATAGCAAACATTCTTGTAGCACAAGAAATGTAATACAGTATATTAAACCAGGCCCGGACTGGCAATCTGTGGGTTCTGGGATATGCCAGAGGGGCTGCTGTAAGTTGCCATAGACAGGCAGTATTTAGTGGGCTGGTGAGGTGCTGTTTGGGCCTCTGTGTAACTGAAATGCCAGGGCCTATTTGAATCTCAGTCCAGACCTGTATTAAACCAACTAGCAACCAGTCCAAGGGAGAGAGAGAATTGCTGTTGTGGTTGTCCATATAGCAAGGCAGCTTTCAAAATCCCAGATGTTCCATAGACCTAGGCATATTCAGACAACCAATTCTTAGATTTGCAGTTCAATGCGAACCGGAAATACGGAGGTCTAAGATATATGTTACTTATTTGACAGCTAACTAGCTACTGTTTCCAAATTTCTGGCTGCTTCTTACTGTATTGTTGTTTTTTTAAACTGTCCTTCCTTCCCTGCTCTTCCAACCCTTGCATACATCATAGCTAATAAAGTGGAAGGAGGAAAACTGAATAAAGAGTAGTAAACATGACTTTGGGCAGACGTTATGAATAAATTCAAATGATGAGGAGGATCTATAATAACAGCTGAGGGACAGAAAGGGAATGGTAAAGTAAATAGGTGGTATGAGGCAGAGCCAAGAACACCATAGTCAGGGCCGCCATTAGAAATCACGGGGCCCCGTACAACAAAATTTTTGGGGCCCCCTGGGCCCCGCCCACACTGACGACCAAGCTCCGCCCCATATCCCGCCCACATCGCAGTTAAAAGACCACACAGACATCAGCGCTAAAAAAGTAACCCCCCCCCCCCACACAAGTTGTAAAAAGCTATTGATGGTCAGGGCCCCCTTATAAAAAAATTGGGGCCCCAAAAAAAAAAAAATTAGAATTTTTTTTTTTTAAAAACATTGGTGGCAGGGGCCCCCTGTTAAAAAAAACTTGGGGCCCCAACAAAAAAAAATGTAAAAAAAACTAAAAAATAAACAAACATTGGTGGCAGGGGCCCCCTTCTAAGTTAAAAACAAATTGGGGCCCCAAAAAAAATTTGAAAAAAAATTAATTTTTTTTTGAAAAAAAAAAAAACATTGGCGGCAGGGGCCCCCTTATAAGTTAAAAACAAATTGGGGCCCCAAAAAAAAATTAGAAAAAAAATTAATTTTTTTTTGAAAAAAAAAAAAACATGGGCGGCAGGGGCCCCCTTATAAGTTAAAAACAAATTGGGGCCCCAAAAAAAAATTTTTTGAAAAAAAAAATTTTTTGAAAAAAAAAAAAATGGTGGCAGGGGCCCCCTTACAAGTTAAAAACAAATTGGGGCCCCAAAAAAAATTTAAAAAAAAAATAATTTTTTTTGAAAAAAAAAAAAACTGGTGGCAGGGGCCCCCTTACAAGTTAAAAAATTTGGGGCCACCAAAAAGAAAATTAATTTTTTTTTTAAAAAAAAACCCCAAAAAAAACAATGGTGGCAAGGGGCCCCTTACGAGTTAAAAAAAAATTGGGGCCCCAAAAACAAAAGTTTTAAAAAAAAGATTGGTGGCAGGGGCCTATAGAATATTAAAATAATACATTGGTGGCCAGGGGATTAAAAAAAAAAAAACACAAACTGGTGTTCAGTAGAATTGAACTCATGGCTTCAGTACTTCAACTTCGCCTCCTTTCGTGACTTCGGGTCTTTTCACCGCTTCAGGACTTCGGCTTCGGCTGTTTTCGTGACTTCGGGTCTTTGCGCTGCTTCAGGACTTCGGCTTCGGCTGTTTTCGTGACTTCGGGTCTTTTCGGCGCTTCGTGACTTCGGGACTTCGGCTTTTTCCGTGACTTCGGGTCTTTTCGTCGCATCGGCTTCGGCTTTTCGGCACTTCCGCATTCGGCACTGAAGAGGCAAGACGTACGGCTCGGGCGCTCGTAAGGGGGGCCCGGATCTTCAAAAAAATGCAGCGCTGCCGGGCCCCCCTTCATGCCCGGGCCCGGTACGCTTGTCCCCCCTGTCCCCCCCTGATGGCGGCCCTGACCATAGTATACATATTAATCTCTGGTAAATCAAAAATGAATGTAAACCTCAACCAGTAGGAACCTTGGGCATAAGTTTGAGTTTGGATGAGAAAAATATCAGGCCCAATGCAACCACAATTGCCATCAGTTCTGACAATTGTAGATGTTATATCTGTACAGTTGGTACGGGGGCGGGGGCATCATTCATGCTTTGCTCAACAAGCAAAAACTACACATATATATATGCCTCATGCCAACCTGAAAAGCTTCAACAAGCTCCAGCAGTTTTTTTTTAGGATGTAGGGAATGATTACAGGTACAACAAGCTGTGCCCACAAACAAAACATTAATGTCATGAAATTAGAAAACGTTCTAGCTGGCCTTCATTTTTATTTTATTTTTTATAGTTTTGGAATTATTTGCCTTCTTCTTCTTCTGACTCTTTCCAGCTTGCAAATGGGGGTCACTGACCCCATCTAGAAAACCCGTTCTGTAAGGCTACACATTTACTGTTATTGCTGCGTTTTATAACTCAGCAGGCTCTCTCCTTTTTATATTCCAGTCTCGTTCAAATGAATGCATGGTTTTTATGGTTATTTGGACCCTAGCAACCAGATTGCTGAAATTGCTGAATAAAAAGCTTTAAAAAAACCCCTCAAAAAACAGAAATAATACAAAATGAAAAACAAGGCAAATCGTCTCAGAAAATCCCTCCCTACATCATACTAAAAGTTAATTTAATGGTGAACAACCCCTTTAATAATATACTATAGTTCCTTAAAAGATGCTTGGCAATTTATAAAGCGTAAAAGAAGTTCAAAGTGCAAAAAAATGCAGATTGTGCTGTTTTTTGCACTTTGCACCTGCCTCCCACATTGTAAATGCCCCCCCAATGCCCTAGTAGCATTGGGCCATATTCCCTCTGTTCATAGGAAGGGCAAATGTCTATGCAGAGTCGGTGACATCTTTATAGAAGCTAGGAAACATATTAATTCTGTTATCCAAACACAAAGGGGCAGATTTATCAAGGGTAGAATTCGAAATTCAAAGTAATTTTTTTGGATACTTCGACCATCGAATAGGATACTACGACTTCGACTTCGAATTTGATACGAAGTAAAATAGTTCGAATATTTGACCATTCGATAATCGAAGTACTGTCTCTTTAAAAAAAACTTGGACCTTCTAGAGCAGTTTTCTAAGTTTTTTGAAGTCGAAAAAAATCGTTCGATAGAGGTCAAATCGGTGGAAAAAAACTTTGACTTCGATATTTGAAGTCAAGCCATTTGATGGTCGAATTTCAAGTATTTATCACTTCATAATTCGACCCTTGATAAATCTGCCCCAAAGTGAACAATAATTTAGTAGTTTATTGGCCCGTTTGTTACTATCTAGTTCATACAATATATGTAATACTGAGTTCATTTATATTTTAGATTAACCATTTGTTATCTTATTCAGATTTTTGGATTACAGTTCTGATGGGCAATGCATTTGAATCATTAATGCTTTAATGACTAATAACGCTACAGGGCCAATAGAAAATAAAAAAGTGTGCGGGTGAAAGCAGCAGTGATATATATACAGGCAAATCCCTAGATGAGGATTACACTAATGTGTGGCTAATAATATTAGCTTGTATGCAGAGGAAGCACTTTGGAATCTGATGACAGAAGAATGAAAGTGCACAAAATGCCACCAAGGTCGACACGGGAATAGTGCGCAGCCTGAATCGTGGGATATGCACGAAATCTAATTCTGCAACTGGCATTACAGAATCTTTTTCATTTGCTTCATAAAGCAGCTGTTGATTGAAACACCAATGCTTTCTTTCCCCAAGAAGACTAAACCCAGTCATGCTTCCAAGTGGGGCCCGGCTTCTCCTGAGACCACTTTGGTATCCTGTTTTGCCGTGTTGTCTCTAACTTATCTGCTTCTGTGGTAGGTAGGAGTGCAAAGCCCTTTTTCATCAACCCAATCTGCAGGACTACTCAGATGTCATATCTTTTCAGCATTCCGAAAGGGACAATACAAAAAAAAAAACTTGGCTTTCTCTTTGCTATACATAACCCCATGAAAAGGCTTTGCTGGAAGCCAAACAATAGCTGAAGAGACTAAAGATTTGTTCTGTTTGTAAGACTTTATCACACACCTGGGTGGACAAGCTTCCTGCCTATCCTGTGAAAGGTTATAGTTAGATGGCAGCAGCAGCTTACATTCTCAGTGACTTCTGCATAAATGTTCTGATCTCAATAGAGTACAGATATGGGACCTGTTATCCAAAATGCTCGAGACCTGGAACGTTCCGGATAGTGGGTCTTTCCGTAATTTGGCTCTTCATACCTAAGGGGCAGATTTATCAAGGATCAAAGTGAATTTGAGGGAATTTTCGAAGTAAAAAAATTCAAAATTGAAAGTAATTTTTTGGATACTTCGACCGTCGAATAGGATACTACGACTTCAAATTTACTTTAAAGGTGGCAACCCTAACCACAACTCACTCTCATATAAAATACAAGTATTGGTCCTTTTATCCAGAATGCACGGCACCTGGGGTTTTCCAGAAAATGGATCTTTCCGTAATTTGAATCTTCATACCTTAAGGGGCAGATTTACTAAGGTTCGAGTGAATTTTCGAAGTACAAAAAGTTTGAATTTCGAAGTAATTTTTTGGACACTTCGACTGTCGAATAGGATACTACGACTTCGAATTTACTTCGACTTCGATTCGAAGTAAAAATCGTTCGACTATTCAACTATTCGATAATCGTAGTCCTGTCTCTTTAAAAAAAACTTCGACTTCAATACTTCGCCAAATTAAACCTGCCGAAGTGCTATGTTAGCCTACGGGGACCTTCTATAGCATTTTTCTAAGTTTTTGAAGACAAAGTAAAAAACGTTTGATGGTACGATAAAATCATTCGAATCGTTCGGTTCGAAGGATTTAATCGTTCGATCTTTCGATTTTACTTCAACCGCAGAATAGCCAAATTCGATGAAATAAAGTTCAAATTCGATATTCGAAATCGAAGCATTTTAATTCGATGGTATTTTTAACTTCGAAATTCGACCCTTGATAAATCTATCCATAGGTCTACTAGAAAATCATGTAAACATGAAATAAATAGCAATGGGTGAATTTATTTGCCCGGCGTGAATTCGCACCAAAATTCCACATTTTGTCGAATAAATTTGCGAAATCGCAGCGAAAATTCACCGGTGTCAAAATTTTTTTGATGCCAGCAACAATTTCTGCACCGGCGGCAACTAATAAACACCCATTGCCTAATGTGCATGGGAATTGTCACCGGTGTCAGAATTGTCACTGGCGTCATAATTCAAGTTTCTCAAAATTTTCGCTGTTTCATGAATTTTTCAGGAAATACGCTAATTTTTCTGCAAAACGCGATAAATTTGTCCATCACTAGAAATAAACCCAATAGGCTGGTTTTGCTTCCAATAAGGATTAATTATATCTTAGTTGGGATCAAGTACAAGGTACTGTTTTATTATTACAGAGAAAAAAGGAAATCATTTAAAAAAAAAATTGTGTTATTTTCATAAAATGGAGTCTATGGGAGACAGCCCTTCTATAAGACAGAGCATTCTGGATAATGGGTTTCCGGATAACGAATCCCATATCCAGGTATGGGTCCTGTTATCCAGAATGCTCGGGACCTGGGGTTTTTCCCGATAAGAGATCTTTCCATAATTTGGATCACCATATCTAAGTCTACTAAAAAATCATTTAAACATTAAATAAACCAAGTGGGATTGTTTAACTTCAAATAAGGATTAATTATTATCTTAGTTGGAAACAAGTACAAAGCATTGTTAAAATTACAAATAAAAAGGTAATCGTTTTTAAAAATGTGAATTATTTGTTTAAAATGGGAGTTGGCCTTCTGGATAACGAATCCCACACCAGTACTGCTATCGAAATGTATTAATAAAATAAATTTTTTAAAACTTGGGTGAATAGAATTCTAATTTTAATCGAATTCAATCAAATTTAAAAAACTAGATTAAAATTTTTTGGCAGGTTTTATGTGGTGAATAGTAGAATTTGAGATCTTAAAGGACCAGAGTATGAAAAATCTCGAAAATCAAATTCGAATTTTTTAAAAAAAAAACTCAAATCGAAATTTGAATCATTCCCTAGTTGAATTTGAATTTTTAAAACAACCCTTGATAAATCTGCCCCTTTGTGTAAGAAAAAACACCTAATGACTTCAATCTTTTTTGGCACAAAAAAAACTCCATTGGCGCAAGAAAAAACATGATGAAAAAAATTGCCAGTGTACCTATATCAATAGACCTCACCCTTTGTGTATTAGTGGATGTAAAATTCTTGTCCCAGCTCAGTCTAGGGTAGTAGAAGAGGAATCTCCATCATGCAAACTCTTAAATGTTATCCCCATATGTAATTAAAGGCACTTAGTTTGCCCAGTAGCAGTAACCCATAGTAACAAAAAAAGATGTTTGCTTTTAAAAAGGTAACCTGTAAATGCTACCTGCTGATTGGTTGCTATGGGTTACTGCCCCTGGGCAAATTTGGTGCCTTTTAATACATAACCTGTAGTATGTTATACAGGTAGAATACGCTATTCTTAGCAACTCAACAATCAGTTTTCATAGTTCTTTTATTATTTCCTTTTCTCTTCTGCCTCTTTCAAGATTTCTGACTGACCCAGACAGCCAAAACTATTGTTCTGTGCAGCTGCAATTTTATTGTTACTTCTTGTTACTTCTCTTTCTATGCAGGCCCTCTACTAGTAATATCTCCATCTCTTGTTCAAAGCACTGTCTGGTTGCTAGGGTAAATACGACCCTAGTGTAGCACACCCTTGAGTGTACTTTTGCTGTGTATAAAGGCGATGTGTGACCAGGCTAAAACTACTTGTAGTGGCACCCTATCTGGTCCTCAACTCACCCACTGTAGTCCCTGCTCTAGTGGTTCACATACCACGGGGTCCTAACCCCACTATTTCTCCTCATTGGAGCCACATCTGCTCACTAGCTACCCTGTGCTGACTCTCACTCCTATAGAGTGACTATTACCATATTCACTATCACTAAATCACACTTAACTAACTACAGGTCCGGCACACCTGGACCTGTAGTACCTCTCAGTGAGGCAAAGTCCCAGGACAGACCCAGACCACATGGTGCTAAACCCCTTTATATTATCACATAGTGCCACCTAGTGGACAAACTCCATCAACTAATGTGGACCAAGCAAGGGACATAGCTGCCTGAGTTAACTAAAGGACCCTTAGGTGTCCAAATACTAAAGGGGAACTGCCTGAGTTTTTTAACCTAAATCTCAGGGTCCCTACACTAGCAACCAGATAGCTGCTGAAATACCAAATGGACAACTGCTCATCAAAAAGCTAAATAACGGAAAAACTCATAAAACAATAAAGAATGAAGTCTAATTGCAAAATGTCTCAGAATATCAACATCTACATCATATTAAACGTTTATTTAATGGTGAACATTTTAAATGTAAATTTTAATTTTAGCTGTTGTAGTGTAGTGTAATGTCTGAAAATTTTTTGTTACTTTTTAGGACCATAGATATGTACCGTAGCCAGATATTTACTTGACATTTGGGTTGAGTGACGGATTTTTGCCAGAAAACATGCTGGTGTCAGGCAATTTCCATTTCAGGTTTGGTACATCTCAGCCAAATGAGCTGGTGGAGAATGTTCCCTGCATGGAAGATTCCTTTTCCTGTTACACATATCACTATTTTTATTTTTTTTCCGTCAAAGAATTTATTTTTCCAGGATTCCAGGTATGGTGTGGATTATCAGGACTAGAGTCACTATCACAAAAGACAAAACACAATCAATGACCTTTTGTCTATAAAAATGAGCTGCATTTACCATGCTTCTGTTCAGAAGGTCTTTAATCTATTCAACAATGACACTGTCTGAGATCAGGAGAAAACAAAGTAAACAGATACATTGGACCTATATACTACAGGGTTCATTCATTACAGGGGTGCAGTGATCAAAGTGACATTTTGAGCACAATTGCCATGTTTTTATCCCAGAATTCCAGCCTCATTTCAGATGCAAACAAGCAATTCTCTTGCAACAGTTGTGCAGTGTATTCTACAAATGTCCAGGTCAACTGCTGCACACCACTTACTTGCATATAAGGTGCATTCAATTCCCAGACTGCCTACAAGTCAATTAGTAAACTAAGCTGTAAAAGGGGAAGACGCACACCAACTCACACGGGCTCAAGCCATATTTATTGCAGACATTGTGACACAAGGGACCAACCCCTTCCTCATGTGCAATAATATTTTCACAGACTCTGCAGGGGGGAGACAGGGAGAGGGGCTAGTGGGGACTTAACATTGCGGGGGGTTTAGTTCTCCTTTTAGATAACATCCCAGATATTAACAAATTTATATAAATAACGACTAACATATACTGTATGAACATCAGTTAAGTGAAGGGCAATGTTAACAATTACATTTATATAATATTTAACAATTACATTTCTTGCAACCTCCGATAGCCTCTGAAGGCTGCCAATAGGGTTGCCACCTTTTCTGAAAAAAAATACTGGCCTTCCTATATATTTATCTTTTTTCCCTATTAATAACATTGGGATCAACCGTAATTCTTACCGGCCAGGTGGCAACCCTAGCTGCCAACAATTGTAACCCAGGGGGCCCACTTGTTGTCCCTCCTAGATGTGACTTTCCTCCGTAACTTACGCATTCCACTGGGCCTCTTCCATCCTAACCATTGTTACACCCCACACCTCAGACCACTCTGTATGGCCGTGGAGGCCCTCTCACTGTGAATCTATACTAATACCCCCCTATACCACTACCCCCTAGCTCTGGGGAGAGCAGGAAGGAGCTGTTAAGGATAAAAGAGAACATCCCCTTCACTTCCTTCCTCCTTTAACCACTTGTGTCTTCACCCATCCTCACAGGCAACCCAGGAAAATACACCACCCATAATCCCCAACACCCTTCTCTGGCTCCCTACTTCCTAGCCCTGTCATGGTTCTGTTGTTCCCAGTTCCTGGCTCACTCCCCATGGTCATTCTTTACCACTGTTCACCATCTGAGTGACGTCTGTGCCCAATTCTTTATGCACAAGTGTGCTGCACCTATTGATGCTCGGTACAAAGGGAACCCTGGAGCTACTGCATGGTAAGGAGATGGAGGTAGCTCCAGAGTTCCCACCCCATCAATATGCGTAGGAGCAGCTGGTCCCGAAAGGAAAGCAGGACTGGGTGGTGCAGAGTGCAGCGCAACTATATGGAAGTGCAATGAGCACATTTTGAGTACTTTTAATTAAAGTAGTTTATGTGGAACTCACTTGTGGATGTACATGAGCCCTTACATAAATAAAAGAACTGTGGACCCATAAAGTAAAACAACAGTGCCATGACAGGGCTAGGAATAAGGGATCGGGAATAGGAGATTAAGGATTATGGGGGATGTAGTTCCTGGGTTATTTTTGGGGTGGGTGGAGACATGAGGGGTTAAAAGAGGAAGGAAGTGAAGGGAGCATGCTTTTTTACCTTGAACAGCTCCCGCCTGCCCTCCCCAGAATAAAGGGGTAGTTGGGTAAGGGGGGAGTGGGAGTGTTAGCATAATGTCGCATGTAAGGGCTTAACAGGGGTTAGGCCTGGGGCCAAAGTGATGGAAAGGGCCCGGTGGAAGGGGCATGAGTTACGGAGGAAAGCCGCGCATAGGAAAGACAGCAGGTGGGCCCCTCGCTATTGGGTACAATTCTTTGCAGCCTTCAGCGGCTAATTAAGTTAATAGTTAAATATTTGATAAATGTGATTGTGTATTGCCCTAAACTCAATGCTTTTGGTTTATATTGGTCGTTATTTATGTGTTTTAATAAATAAGCTGCGGCCTTTTTTCACCCAAGATATCAGGTGTGGTTGGTTTGTTATTTAGGGAAAGCAGGGGGCGATACTTGGTGTTGTTGGGAGGGGCCCGTCAGACTGACGCTGCCCCTGTCATGTGTTATGCCAGAATACTTTTGAAGCTGTATTAATGAATGAATGGTATAATAAAAAGGGTTACTTACACCATAACAATATCCCTATAGAAATCCTCAAGCTCCCTTCTATTAAAGTTACATTCGTAGATAGATTTCCCAGACTTTTAGCAAATATTAGAGAAGAGTGTTAAGTATGTTAACATTCCCATTTCTCCATTTGCCATTCAATTACACAATTTAATGAATCCGCGGTGTATATTTACAGCCGTATAAAGGACTTAAGCTACGGACTGTCAAGCTGCACATCATCAGTCTCATTCTAACAGCCTGAATACACTTTAACTGCATCTATCATATCTTGCTTCATCTCAGTCCCACATAATTCGCCAGTCAGTCTTTCTCTTTCAATTGCCGCTGCTATGGAATGACATAAAGCATTGGCTTGTATTAAATATACTTTGAAATGCTTCCATATACATAAAATGTATGCAGAACATTTTCTGGTGGAGTTTCAGTCATTTTTTTTGAGGGATTCTCATAAGTAAGTCCCAGTTTTTACTTAAAATGTGTATGGTATTATTTCATCACTGGCTGACATACCATAGTTACTAAACTGCACCTGCGAAGCTGCCCATAGCAACCAGTCAGCAGCTAGTTTTGATAGGTTCACTAGTTAAAAAGTGTAAAGGTATAATAGGTTGCCATGGGTAATTACCCTGGCGTGTTAGTAAACCATCCCTCTATTTAGAGACATAGCTATAAAACTAAAGTAGAAGACTTTTTGAACCACTCCTTCCGAATTTGAATATTAAAGGGATATTTCAAAACAGTATACACATTTTGTTATATTTAATTTTGAAATCTGACATGGAGCTAGAAATATTTTCAGTTTCCCAGGTGCCCCCAGTCATGTGACTTGTGCTCTTATAATCTTCAGTGACTTTTTACTGCTACACTGCAAGTTGGAGTGTTATCACCCTCCTCAGTAAATCCAGGTCCCACTGCAACACCTTCAGTTACATTGAGTAGGAGAAACAGCAGCCTGTCAGACAGCACTTCCATAGTGCAACACTGGCTCTTTCTGAAAAAACATAACCTGAGATGGCTGCCTACACACCAATATTACAACCAAAATACAGTTCAGGAATTTGCTTCCAATACATAATTCAAATATTAATAACAATATCAATTGAGATCCTGGCGCTTCGTCTTAAAGGACCAGTAACATCAAAAAATTTAATTGTTTTAAAAAAATAAAAATATAATGCACTGTTGCCCTGCACTGGTAAAACTGATGTCTTTGCTTCAGAAACACTACTATTGTTTATATAAATAAGCTGCTGTGTAGCAATAGGGGCAGCCATTCAAAGGAGAAAAGGCTCAGGTTACACAGCAGATAAGCTCTGTAGAACATAATGGTGTTATCTGTTATCCACTATTTAACCTGTGCCATATAGACTTTTTTCAATTTCTGCTATTGCTACTCAGCAACTTGTTTATATGAACTATAGTAGTGTTTCTGAAGCAAACAGATCAGTTTTACCAGTGCAGGGCAACACTACATGATATTTTCTTAACTTTAAAACACTTTCATTTTTTGGTGTTACTGTTACTTTAATGCCTCCTATGCCTTTGAGGTCTAGAATTCATTAAGTCCAACCCTACTCCCACTGGTTGCCACAGCATTACCATTAGGAACTGTCTGACCCCACTGGCAGGAGCTTTACAGATCATCAGGCTCTGCAGACTCTGTAGAAACCTTTATAAGGGTTGGAGGAATGTTGTACAAGGCATAGTATCATGGGCTTTAGCATTTAAAAAGAAAATACTCCCACTACACATTGTTGTAGGCATATCTCAATTTTTCTTACTTCTGAGACTAAAGGAACAGATAGTATTTAAATGAGATTTTTGAGTTATCGTTTAAATTAATATGAAAGTAGGAAAAATCAAGCTTAACATCCTGGTCCAACTATGGGGGGGTGGCATGAAGGCTGCATAGATGAGAAAGTCCACTCTCCAAAGAACCACAGTTTGTTCCTGTCAATTCTAAAGTCTGATTTCACAAGAGATGGAGAGAGGCCTATCTGTTTTGATTTCTTTTTAGTGGAATTGTTAGCACCCTAAAATTCCAAAAAGTTATTTTGCTGATTCATCAGTTGTCAGCCATTCCCCAGTCACTGTGCCCCATGGTGAAAAGTTTCTGCTACCTATTAGAGAGTGGAGGGGCTCCAGTGTTTTGGACTCTACCTTTGCCTGCCGCCTGAGCAGATCTTTGTCCAGTTTTCTGGACTATCAGTCTCCATTGAATTACAATTTAATTGTAATCCAGAAAGCTCTGAATTAAGGGAAGGTTGTCTCCCATTGGGGTAAAGTTATCAAAGAGTGAAGTTCTGCCACTAGAGTGAAATTCCGCAGCTCTCCATTCATTTCTATGGGATTCTGAAAGACGTATTTATCAATGGGTGAAGTGAAAGTTCACCCTTTGATAAATACGCCTATAAAAATCCCATAGAAATGAATGGAGAGTGGAGGAATTTCACTCTAGTGGCGGAACTTCACTATTAACTTCACTCTTTGATAAATATACCCCATAGACTCCATTTTATCCAAATAATCCAAAAATGAAGTTATTTACATCACCAGTTTCTGAGTCATTTGATTGGTTTTCCTTGTACAGGTAAGGGATCCGTTATAAAGAAATCCATTATCCAGAATGCTCCGAATTACAGGAAGACCATCTCCCATAGACTCCATTTTATCAAAATAATAAAACATTTTTTAAATGATTTCCTTTTTCTCTGCAATAATAAAACAGTACCTTGTACTTGATGCAAACAAAGATATAATTAATTCTTATTGGAAGCAAAACCAGTCTGTTGATATAATTAGAATTTAAATGATTTTCTACTAGACTTATGGAAAAAAACCCTAGGTCCCGAGCATTCTGGATAACTTGTCCCATACCTGTATACCAATATAGTATTTTATAACTTTTTTTACTATGTGTTGGGTTCTTAAACATGGTCTCACTGTTTCCAGTTCCTAGATCAAAAGATCAAAATTGAGCATGCACTAACACTACTCATAGGTATTTGTGCCCATACATACTTCTTGGCCAGCATCTGTGTAGTACAAGTATGAGACTTGTTATCTAAAATGCTCGGGACCTGGGGGTTTTCCTGATAATGGATCTTTCCGTAAATTGGAACTTCATACCTTAAGTCTACTAGAAAACAATTTAAACATATAATAAACCCAATAGGGTTGTTTTGCTTCCAATAATGATTAATTATACAGTATCTGAGTTTGGATCAAGTACAAAGTACTTTCATATTATTACAGAGAAAAAGATAATATTTTTAAAAATGTGGATAATTTGGTTAAAATGGAGTCTATGGGAGACCGCCTTCCCATAATTCTGAGCTTTCTGGATAATGGGTTTCCAGATAATGGATCCCATAAATGTATAGGAAAGGAGCTAGCCAAAGTGCAGTTATATCTGCTTTGACTTTCTCCTTTCCTATGCTACAAAGTTGCAATTGGATCGGACATCTGTACAGGACTTGAAAGGAAAGACTTGCTGTAAGGTATTAGTTGTGTAACAGAAAGTATTTGCTCTTAGCATGTCCACCCACCCTGATCAGATTTAAAAGTGACGGTATGGTCACACTAGCCCTATAATGAATATATTAGTATCCAGTTTGTGTTGTAAATATGTATATTTGTGTATGAGTCATGGCTGTGAAAAATGGTGTCAAATCTCTATTCCTTATCCGTGTAGTTGTTTTAATGTGTTTGTGTGGGCAGTGTGCTATTGCTAGAAAACAATCCATCTTATTTAAAAGCATTTCATTCCTCATTGCGTGCAGTTGTTCAGAATTATCGAGGTGCGCGCGTGTGCACAAACGCGGCGCCGCGCGCATGCGCACTGCTCCGATGAAGCACGCCGGAGAGGCAGCGGGGCCGGAGCGGGGCCCTGGGGCAATAGCCCCGGTGGGCCCGAAGCCCCCCAGTCCGACCCTGAACAGAGAGCAACATCCAAGGGGTTGGAGAGAAACATGTTGCTCACGAGCTACTGGTTGGGGATCACTGCTTTAGCCTGTCCAAAAGCAGGATGATAAAATGCAGGGCCAGAACTATTGAGCCATTTTGTTGTTAATAGGGTGGTTCACCATTAAGTTGACTTTTAGCAAATTATAGAATGGCTATTTCTAAGCAACCTTTCAATTGGTCTTCTTTTTTTTAATAATTTTTTTATTTCCCTTCTAATTCCTTCCAACTTATAAATAGGGGCCACTGAACACATCTAAAAAACAAATGCTCTGTGAGGCTACAAATTTATTGTTACTGCTACTTTTGATTATTCATCTTTCTATTCAGGCCTCTCCTATTTATATTCCAGTCTCTTATTCAAATCAATGCATGGTTGCTAGGGTAATTTGGACCCTAGCAACCAAATTGCTGAAATTGCAAACTGAAGAGCTGCTTAAAGGAAAACTATACCCCCAAAATGAATACTTGAGCAACAGATAGTTTATATCAAATTGAATGACATATTAAAGAATTTTACCAAACTGGAATATATATTTACATAAATATTGCCCTTTAACATCTCTTGCCATGAACCACCATTTCGTGACTCTATCTGTGCTGCCTCAGAGATCACCTGACCAGAAATACTACAACACTAACTGTAACAGGAAGAAGTGAGGAAGCAAAAGACATAACTCTGTCTGTTAATTGGCTCATGTGACCTTACATGTGGTTTGTATGTGTACACAGTGAATCTTACGATCTCAGGGGGAGGCCCTTATTTTTTAAAATGGCAATTTTCTATTTATGATTACCCAATGGCACATACTACTAAAAAAGTATATTATTATGATAATGGTTCTTTTACATGAAGCAGGGTTTTACACATGAGCTGTTTTACTCAGTATCTTTTAGCAGAGACCTTCATTGTTTGGGGGGTATAGTTTTCCTTTAATAGAAAGCTAAATAACTAA
Source organism: Xenopus laevis (assembly GCF_017654675.1). Classification (NCBI taxonomy): domain Eukaryota; kingdom Metazoa; phylum Chordata; class Amphibia; order Anura; family Pipidae; genus Xenopus; species Xenopus laevis. The sequence continues at coordinate 107,104,674 of NC_054383.1, read as the reverse complement.
AAAAAAAACACACACAAATGCTCTTGTTTCATGTTTTCTTTGGAATTAATTTTCTTTTACTTACTTTTACATGACTAAGGTGCAAGTACTAAATGCTACGATAGGTGATAGGTGACATAGTATCAATGTAATTTTAGGTCTAATGTATAATTATATACAGCTATGGGACATGTCTCACCAGAATGCTCTGGACCTTGAGTTTTCCGGATAAAGGATCTTTCCGTAATTTGGATCTTCATACCTTAAGTCTACAAGAATATCATGTTAACATTAAATAAACCCGATAGGCTGGTTTTGTTTCCAATAAGCATTAATTATATCTTAGTTTGGGTCAAGTACAAGCTACTGTTTTATTATAACAGAGAAAAAGGAAATGATTTTTAAAAATGTTGATTATTTGGAGGAAATGGAGTCTATGGTGCCATTGTATGTAAAAAAAAAAGCATATGGTGTCTGCAACTGCATACACTGCACTTGCTTTCATAAATGAGCTCTACTCTATTTAAAGAAGATCTAAAACTTTTAAAAAAAATGACAGTTGCTGAGATGCTCTTCTGAGCACTTTTAGAATTTATGCTTATTGTATTTTCTTGATAGTAGTGGTTTAAGGCTTTAAGGTAGTGCAATCCACTAATCTGAACTGTTAATTCCCTCTTATTTAGATTTTGACAATAACATCTTTTAATGAAAGAAAGGCTACCATGGCAGTTGAACGGTGCTGGGAGGGAAACATGATAGTAGGGATGTAGCGAACTGTTCGCCCGCGAACTAGTTCGCGTGAACTTCGACCATTCGCGTCCGCCGCATGTTCGCGAACGTTTGGGAACGTTCGCAGTTTGAGTTCGCGTTCGATCGTTCGACCATTCGACCATTCGAATTCCTTCGACCGCTAAAAATCGAACGATTTCCATTCGTTCGAACGATTGTAAGCATTCAATCCAATGAAAAGCATTCGATCGAATGGCTTCGATCGTTCGATTCGAATGAAAATCCTTCGATCGAACGATTAAAATCCTTTGATCGTTCGAATCGAACGATTTTAGCGGTGTTCGAAGTTCGCGAACTGTTCGCGAACGTTCGCATTTTTTTCCGGTGTTCGCGAACGGCGTTCGCGAACACCAAATCGGCAGTTCGCTACATCCCTAGATATAAGCAGCATTCATGAAAACTCAACAAAATAGAAAATACATGTAAATAGCAAAGCTGCTCAGAACAACTCTTGGAGCAATTTTACTCTCTCAAGGTTAAGATCCCTTGTAAAATAACCACATAATCTTGCCAGATCTGAAATATGGATGCAGCTGTAAGAACAGAACCTATCCCCAATGTTTCTTCTGTTTTAGATACATTTTTGTTATTACGTCAATGGTAGAAAATCCTTATGTGGATGTGTCAGCACAGATAATGGGTGATTGAAAAGGGTAAACACATTCAGAAGTGCACAGACTGGTTTATGAATTCTGGAACACTTTGTGAGATCATTCTGCCCATGGAAACACTTAAAACAAATAATACATAAGAAGGTCAACATGACTGCTGTACCACAACTGATACACGACTGATACAAAGTGAAGAAGATCTTGAAAGTACAGTATTGTTTTCTGTGTCAACCCCCTCTCACTTTGTTTCAGACAAATCATATGGAAAGATTTGTTAATTTATGGTACCCAGAGACAGATCCCACCCCAACAGACTTACTAGGAGGGGCTAAACCTTGTCCAGGAGACCACTGGCTTGTTTAGATGAAGCATTTAGCTCAAAATATTGCACATGGCTAGATCAGTTAGGAAGCTGTAAAAGCACAGGGAAGGTTACTAGTAGACCTGAACATAAACATGAAGACCTTCGCTGACTAGGACCTGACTGAGCCCAGCATTGCTTTCCAAATAATGCCAAAAAACTTTCTCATTGTATTCACTCACAACCTCATTTATACCACAGCTAATTATTTCCTATTGAAAGTACTATGCCCCTTCCATGCATTTGATTATTGGGCACTGATCTGACCTGTTACTGAGTTGTTTCTAAATTCTTGCTCCACCCTCGCATTTATCTTGTGTTTTTGCTGTTTCTGATCTTGACTTTGATTTTGTACCTTCCTATTGCAGTTAGGTGGCACACAATATTGCTTATTGTCTTCTGCTTGTCCCTCACCTCTGAGTATAAGTCATCTCAGTAACGCCTGGAGCAGTAACTCCTTTCGACCTTACATAAAATACCCCAGTTCTGTTCCATGTAATCCAGCATATTGGCTCCAACCAGTCTAACAGCAGCCCTCCATTACTAACAGAACTGGATCTCTGAGATAATGCTACTCTCTTTCCAAATCCCTCTTCCATAGAGGAATATCCATATTGATAAGAAAAGGGACCCTATCCCAAAAGGTAAAGTCCGACTCAACATCCACACATCAAATCCAACATTAGGTGGATTTGATATGCTAATTTATTCAGACTATATGAGTCATGCATAGGAAACCAAAGCAAAATCTATCCAAATGTATCCAACATATTTCCCATCTTCTTACCAGTGTTTAGCTTTTGAATTTGTGTCATTGTTGTCCCATACAGAGTTGAGCCGGCTGCAGTTGTTCACAATGGGCCTATATGCACGCTATTAGCCATGTATGTTTTTCTTAAATCCCATGTAATTGCAACTAGAATCTTCAAAGTAGGGATAGCATCATTTCCAGGGGGCATCAAAATGGATTTGTTAGGCACAAGTCTGTAGTACATATTGACTACCCACTGTGGGAACCCTGGAACTACTATCAAGTACAAGATAAAGGCAATTCTATGGTTCCACAGCATCAATCGACCACTTGCACAAGATTCATTAGCCCAGGCAGAATGGACGCATTGGTGCTTAGTGAAACTATATAGAAGTGCAAGGATCGACTTTGCAAGCAAGTATCATTTTATCCCACTTGCAGTTAAAAATTAGCCTTAAAACGTGCCTGAATAGCATTCAAATGCAGACATGGAGGCATTGCAAGGGACTTCATATCAAGGATATAATCTTGGGTTCTCACCTTTGGTACAAATGCTTTTGTATTTTGAAAGAAGATATACCACAGAGCATATGTTTATCAAAGGCAACAAAACATTCTTTTCACAAAAGATATGAAAAACAATCCGTAGTAATGAGGGAATCTGCCCCGTTTTGCTTCACCGGAAAATTTACAAAACTGCTGAAAAATTCAATGGCGACTTTTTTGTAGCAAAATATATTAGAGTCTGCGGGCGACTTTTATGTTGCGGCAACTTTTTTTGCAGTAAATAATATCGGAGTCTATGGGTGGCTTTTTTACTCACTCGAAATGCATTAGGGTTGGACTACACGGATGTTTTCGGCGTGATCCGACGTGCTGCGTCAAAACGCCCGCGCCAAAAATAAGGTAAGATATAGAAAGTCGGATGAAGTCGCAGCGTTAATCCGACGCGACACGACTGTCGGATGCAGACGCTGCAACCTGCGACTTTATCCGACAATTAATTCACTTACCTTATTACTTGTTGCATGCGTTTTGTCTCAGCACGTCGGATCGCGCCGAAAACGTCCATGTAGTCCTACCCTTAAAGACAATATGCAATTTTTCTAAAGTCTTTTCTTACTCCAAATATATTGAAGTGAATGGGCGTTTTTTTTCTCTGGGAATTTTTGTCGCTGCCGCTGACAGCGAAAAGCCGAATCCATGCAGGGTGCAAAAAATTCACTCATCCTTACCAATATGCTGCTTAATGTTTTTTGGAATCATATGGACTTAGCTGTGTACATATGCGGGGTGTTTGGCTTCACAATCTGATTGTTAGCAAGCTCTTTAGTTATAGCCTTTGGAAGTGTTGAAACCCTGTTTAGACAAAGTAAAAAAATGAAGCACTGTGTACAGATCGTGTGCAGTCCCATCATTTAGGAGGAAGATTATATTTGCTAATGCTGTGACTAGCAAAGATCAAGAACCAGCACCTTTTATAATCCTGAAATAACCTTTGCACATTGCAAAAAGTAATTCCTAACATACAGTTCCCCAGCACCCCCCTCCTTTAAATGTTAATCACAAACAGTCACCAGTAAATATAAACTAATATAACATTATTTTGTTATTATTCTGCTCTCTGCCTCAATGTTTAATAAGCTGTTAACATACTACAGCCTGAACAATATCCTATTCATGACCTGAACAGAACACAAGCGATTGCAGTAACATTAAGGAAGTTGGAAAAAAAAAAGGCAGCCTTAATTGGAACAGATGCAGAGCATTCCATTGCAAGCACTTAATTCATATTTGATCAAAACCAGGTAAAGTCCACTGGTTAGAATTTAGCAACAGCTTTCACATTGTATTAGCCGATGCGAAATTAACTAATGAAATGCAAAAACGGGTAACAGAATACCCAGCAAAGCCGTATTTTATAAAATGAGGTTTTAATTCTGTTTGTTATACTTTGGCCACGATGCTCCAAACAGGCCTCAGTGCTGTGCCATATGCGGAAGAAACTATTTCTTCGGTAATTGAGACTGACATGAGTCAAGCAGGGCAGTAAACTCATTTGCAAAATTGGCGCTCGGGGGGCTTCACAGCAATTGAAAATGCAAACGATTGGACCCACTGAGGGTTATTTATCAACACTGGGCAAATTTGCCCATGGGCAGTAACCCATGGCAACCAATCAGATTGCCGCATTCATTGTTCTACTTGCAGCTGGCTTTAAAAAGCTAATCATTTATTGGTTGCTATAGGTAACTGGCCATGGGCACATTTGCCCATTGTTGATAAATGAGTCCCATTGTCTTGAATTCAGATGAATCCCCTGCAATGTTCATTTACCTACAGGAGAATTTAGTTAACTTGCTTTGGTATAATACAGCCGCTATGAATATTCATAGTATGAGTCTGAACAAACGTATAAGTATGAGATCCGTTATCTGTAAAGCCTTTATCCAGAGAGCTCCGAATTACGGAAAGGCTGTCTTCCTATAGACTCCATTTTATCCAAATAATCCAAATTTTTTAAAATGATTTTCTTTTTCTCTGTAATACTAAAACAGTACCTTGAACTTGATCCAAACTAATATATATACTTAATCCTTATTGGAAGCAAAACCAGCCTATTTGGTTTATTTAATGCTTACATGATTTTCAATTACACTTAAGGTATTAAGATCAAAATTAAGGAAAGATCCAGGGCAGCCCAGGTCCCGATCATTCTGGGTAACAAGTCCCATACCTCTAATGGATTTGATTTTTTTTTTGCATTCAGGTTGTGATGTGTACTTTTATACACAACATTGTGGCTGGGTTGTAAGCACTGCATTTGTAACACAGATCTGGCCACCATCTGGGTCCCATTCAGTGAATAGGAAGGCTGTTTGCTACACTTAGAAGTGCTTCCGCTGCATTAAGAAAAGCCACTAATCTTGAGTGCTGATACAAACTCACAGAACCTTTAGACAAGATTGAGTTGTGTCTGGGAGTATGCAACTAGATATGACAGACATTTCAGCAAAGTTTTAAATTCTAGGGGAAAATTAAGACAAATCTGAGCGCAGCCCCTGTTTAAATGGATACTATAACCCCCTGAACATATGTAAAAAATATTGCATAAAAATAAAGTTTTGTGCAAAAATATGCTTTTCTAGTAAAGGTATAGGATACCTTATCTGGAAACCCATTATCCAGAAAGCTCTGGATTACAGACTGGCCATTTCCTATAAGCAAATAATGCTACGTTTTAAATTGTTTTCATTTTTCTCCATAATAATGAAAAGAGTACTTTGTACTTGATGGTAACGAAGCTGCATGAATGCATATTGGTGGCAAACAATCCTACTGGGGTTATTTCATGCTTAAAGGTTTTTTTTTTAACAGTCTTTACTTATGGTGATCTAAATTTCAGAAAGATCCCTTATTCAGTAAACCCCAGGTCCTGAGCATTCTGAGCATACTTGGAGAATCCTATGTGGTTTGTAGTTTGTAGCCCTACATTTGCACCCCTAGAAACTATATCACATGTTATGTGACCATTTCCTGCAGGTTTATACACGGGTCGGGGTCTTCACAAGATTCCGCACAAGATTGCCAGGTTGTGGGTGGATTCACATCGAGCTCTTCCTTCCACATTCCCCCTTCCCCCTTAACCTTATCCTGCTGGTTTCCACCTCTATTTATAGGCGCACACCTGTCCCATCCTGCCCCCTTTTCATGACATCAGAGATGGGCGGGTTGGGTACAGGTCTATAAATAGAGCACCCCTCACCGGTTGAATAGAATTTAGGTTGGGAGAACTCAGGTCGATATTAAAATTTGAATATTGAGCTGCAAAACTTGACATTCAGAGGTGCATTTATCAAGGGTCGAATTTTTAAAACTACCTTAAATTCAAATATATTTGAAACTCGACTGGGGGGTCATTTAATAAAAAAATCGAATTTTCTAAAACTCGAACAAATTTTACTGACCTGAAAACTTGAATCAAATTCGAATTCGACCTTGATTCTAATTTTTTCTCCAAAAGGCTACTAACATCTCGAATTCGGCAGTAATTCGGCAGGTTTTTGGTGGCGATTAGTCGAATTCGAATTCTTAAAGGCCAGAGTTTAATAAATCTCGAAAATCAAATTCTAATTTTTTTTAAAAAAACTCGAATAGAGTTTGGATAATTCCCTAGTCAAATTTGACAGTTTTGACCCTTAATACATCTGCCCCTCAATGTCTGCCCATCAGTAATACTCCCTTGCCCCTACAATAGCCTTCACCACAAGAAGGGAGTATCCACATTAAAATAAATGTGGTATGTGGTCTTCTAGAAAGAGGCGTGGTCGTTTAGAAAGAGGTGCGGCTGAGACAGATGAAGGCATTATTATCAGTTATTTCTATAGCGTAGACATGTTCTGTGGAGCTTTAAGAGATTATACATCATTCATATTAGTCCCTGCCCAGTAGAGCTTACAGTCTAAGGCCCCTATCACATTCACACACACTAGGTTCAATTTTATCAGGAGCCAATTAACCTGCCTGAATTTTTTCTGAGTGCAAAGTAAAGCCACACAGAACATATTGTCAGGCAGTTGTCCAGATTTCTTTTCAACTTTGGCTATAGATGTATATAAAATGTATTATTGGGACTAATAAATGAATGAAATACGATGTACAGTTGTGCTGTTATAATATACAGTCAATAGGGAAGCACAGGAGCAAGTGCAGTCATTCCTACAGAATTCTGTTCATGGCCTGTCAGTGAGAGGGGCTCTGACCACCCGTGATTTGTAACAACATTCTGAAAAAATAAATCTAAATAAACAATTAACATTGGTACTTTTGATTGATTGATTCAGCAATGGAAGCGATAAATTGGCTGCCTGTGTATATGCGGTTTACGTGAAGAGGGAATTCATAGAAGATTAGCTGTTCAAACTGTGTGGTTCTGACTCGACGTGAAAATATTTATAAACCAGTTCCTGTTTTACACACAACTGACACTTTCCTGAATCTTTTTTTATTGTCCACGAAATTTAAGATAGCAACGTAAGGGCAACTGTAAAAATAATAATAATCCCCCGGAAAGAGAAATGAAGAAACCTATTTATTTTTGGCACTAGAAATCAATGAGGGGACTTATATAAAAATTCGCATTTTGTTAGAGAGAAACAGCTTGAATTATTTGGCTTTTTATGAATCATAAACACATCTATATTGTATGCTATGTGTTCTTGCCCTATAGGACTCAAAGGAGCCTATTTACTAGGCTGGAGGTCTGAATGCTCTGAAGCTTTCTCATTGTGCTAGATAGGATTTTAGTTTTGAGTGGATGCTGTCACATGCACTACACTAAATTATATGCATTTGCAATGAGAGGCTGGTAAAAAAACAAGTGCTCTATAAAGCTAAATGATGATGTGTCATAAGAAGAAAGCTTTCTAACTACAAGTGATGCTGATGCAAAGACCTACCTATCCTAAGTTTCTTTAAAGGGATACTGTCATGGGAAAAAAATGTTTTTCAAAATGAATCAGTTAATAGTGCTGCTCCAGCAGAATTCTGCAATGAAATTCATTTCTCAAAAGAGCAAACAGATTTTTTTATATTCAATTTTGAAATCTGACATGGGGCTAGACATATTGTAAATTTCCCAGCTGCCCCAAGTCATGTGACTTGTGCTCTGATAAACTTCAATAACTCTTTACTGCTGTACTGCAAGTTAGAGTGATATCACCCCCCCCCCCCCCAGCAGCCAAACAAAAGAACAATGGGAAGGTAACCAGATAACAGCTCCCTAACACAAGATAACAGCTGCCTGGTAGATCTAAGAACAACACTCAATAGTAAAAACCCATGTCCCACTGAGACACATTCAGTTACATTGAGAAGGAAAAACAGCAGCCTGCCAGAAAGCATTTCTCTCCTAAAGTGCAGGCACAAGTCACATGACCAGGGGCAGCTGGGAAATTGACAAAATGTCTAGCCCCATGTCAGATTTCAAAATTTAATATAAAAAAATATGTTTGCACTTTTGAGAAATGGATTTCAGTGCAGAATTCTGCTGGAGTAGCACTAGCTACTGATGTGTTTTGAAAAAAACATGGTTTCCGATGACAGTATCCCTTTAAAGGAGAATCTGCAATGGCAGAGCAGGGGTGCAGGGGTAAGTGCCTTGTATTCTTGATAGTCCTTCAGTGAGCAGTGATTCTATCTAGGATGACAGTTGCAGTATTTACTTTAGCAGTATTATTGAGTGAGGCAAGGTGATGGCAGTGGAAATAATTGAAACTTTTAGACAGTGGTAGAATAGTAAGACAAGATAGTGACACATCTTATATCTACTGATCTCTAAAAAGAAGGTATGATGGGTACAGACAGACACTTACAGGTGCCTACCGGTATATAGACAAACACTGCCATTGGATACTTTCTCTGCATTCCAGCAGCAGAGCAAAGATCTGATCAGAGCATGTACTTAGACTTTGGTATTTGCACCAATCGAATAGGAAAGGGGGTGAATGGTGGGTGTGACTCCATATAACATGGCCAATGTCATCCTTTAAGTCTAGAGAAAATGCATTTTTATAAGCACCTTGTAGGTTTATTCTCAACCTACAGCTGCAACCAATACTTGCTGTGAGTCACTGACAGTTTTCAGCAACTTTAACTGGCTGATTCTAGCCATTGGCCATCTGCTTTAATGCCATAAGGTGCTCAGATGTTAACTTGGACAGGCAAAATCTCTGAAACCACAGTGGTAACCTGGGCTACAGTTGCCTCTTCCCCATGCCTGAAACAGAAGTGTAGATTTTAATCCAAAAATCAAACATCTTCAAAAAATAATTTCTTGGGGCATGTAATAATATTTGTAGCATTTGCCCAGGACTAGTCACCCATAACATCCAATCAGATGTTTATTTTAGAATTGTTACCTTCTCATTAAATGCTAAAGGACATTACACATGTAGAGCTGAACCTTTTTTTTACATAATCCCAATTAAGAAGATTAGCTGTTGCTGACATCATAATATCAACCGAAGAATTTCCCTTCATATTCACTGGAAGCCATTCGATCGTCACACTGATGTCATAAAGCTGTCATATACAGCTATGGGGCATGTTATCCAGAATGCTCAGGACCTGGGGCCTTCCAGATAAGGGGTCTTTCTGTAGTTTGGATCAGCATACTTTATGTCTACTAAAAATGCTTTAAACATTAATAAAACCCAATGTTTATATTAAGATATTATTAATCTTTACAATGTGATTGTAAAGATTGATTGTATCTTAATTAGGACCAAGTACAAGGTTCTGTTTTAATATTACAGAGAAAAAAGAAATAATTTAAAAAAAATGCATTATTTGATTAAAATGGAGTCTAGTATGGGGCAAAGTCACTAACCTCCGAAAATTCGCCAGCGCGGCTTCGCTCACATTGAAACACTTCGCCAGGCGTAGATTCGCCAGGACAACGCTAATTCACTTAAATCTGAAGTTGCATCCAGGGCGCCAAATGCTGGCGAAGTAGCGCTAGCGTTACTGTGGCAAACAAATCGAAGTTGCGTTATCGTTGCCTAATTTGCATACGGCAGGAAGTTAAAGTTAAATGGACATGTATGTTGCAGCCAATACATTACACTACACAAGCCTGGGAAACCTTAATAAAAGAAAATAAAGTTGTTATATTGCCCTACACATGAGCCCAGTGTATAGTTTATGTGCCATTTGTTAGGAAATGTAGGGGGGAACCGGGTACCCCAGAAAAAATGTATGACCTTTTTCAGCCTATAACCCTGAAAAATGAAAAGTCGCCAGCGTTTTTTGGGACTTAGAAAGATTTTCAACTATTTTTTGAGAAAATCCTATCTACTCTATTGCACTTCGCCTGGTCTGATGTGGCGAAGTCAAGTCTGGCGCAAGAGGTAACATTCAGTAAAATCCGCATCTTAGTGAATTTGCGTAGTTACATCCATTCGCCAGAGCGCAACTTCGCCAGGCATAAGGGAGCGAATTACCACTAAAGTCTATCTCCTTTGCTAGCGAAGTTACGCCTGTGCCCGTAAATGGGCAAAGGGAAGAAATGAAAATTTTCGCTAACGTTAGTCGCTTCGCCCTTTAGTAAATCTGTCCCTATGGGAGATGGCCTTCTCTGTAATTGGGAGCTTTCTGGATAACAGATCCCATCAGGCCCGGACTGGCAATCTGTGGGTTCTGGCAAATGCCAGAGAGGCTGCTATAAGGTCCCATAGAAAGTCAGTATTTAGTGGGCTGGTGGGGGCTGTTGGGCCTTTGTGTGGGCTGATTGGACCTCTGTGTACCTGAAATGGCAGGGCCTACTGTATTTTAATTCTCAGTCAGGACCTGGATCCCATACCTGTAATAATTCATCTATGTTGACTTAATTATTTTTCCCAGCCGCTTTTTAGTCTCATGATCATACAACAGAACAGTACACTGTTTAGCAGGATGACTTAGTAGTATCAGTCGTACCATATATACTGCCATGATTAAATCTACAGCAAAGCTCCAGGGCTAAAAGTTACATGAGACTGGGGGGACATTTCAATTGCAACTCTTTGTTGTAGCCACAAGCACAATAGCTGGTAACTGCCATAGTTCTCTTCCTATTTATGTGTATGGGATGTTCAGCTGGTGAGGGCATTTCTCACCTGAAACTGCACCAGGGTGACCCATGGCACTACAGGCTGTGGGATCAAAACAACTTGTGTAAAATCCTAAAGCTCTGAGCACGGATGCAGATATACAAACTAACATTCTGTAAGGGCTTGTCAACCTTTGTATATACATTTTTGTTATATAATTATGCTTTATTTATTTACAGCAGCCAAATGCAGAAAACTCTTTGGCACTAACGATCAAGCCATTTCTACGACCGTATCTCATCATGTAAACAGCTGTTAAGATTTGGGGGTCTGAGATGGATTGAGACCCCTGTGCTTCTGACCAGCCTGTGACCAGTATAACTTGGTCAACTAGTGGGTTTCTAATAAAGGACAATTTATTTTATTTGTGTTATGGCGTTCATATGCTACACAACATACAAAAATGAGAGTAGTCTTCCAACGATAAATTGCTGTGCAAATCTTTTAAGAGTCACTGCGTTGGCTATTTCTTGGCATTTTACTACTGATGTTGTTTCTATGGTTGGTTTCTAAATTGTTTAAATTAAGTTGCAAATGCCTCGGGGAGCTTCACCTTCCATGTTGTTTATCACCATGGACGTTTATTATACTTTACAGATTATGCTATTAAGCTGGCTTCTCCCAGGAGAACTATCCAATAATGGCTAAATAAGTCTAAATGCAAAATATTGGCCTGTGATCCCAGGAGACATTAGACTTTAACCACAATTGTATATGTTTCACAGAAAGCACTGAATCAGATGAGAAATCCCATATCGTGAATGGAAACAAAGTCCAAACTTTTCTGTCTCGTGAAAATTGTGTTATCCTGAAAAGTAATCATTTGTCTAAAATAGTAACCTTTATTTATAATTCCACGTGTGAACTTTTAATCCTTTAAAATGTTTTAATTGTCATTTGGTTATTTTTAGAATTGGGTCTGTTATGCAGAATTCTTGGGACCTAGTGTTTTCCAAATAACGGATCTTTCCATAATTTGGATCTTCATACCGTAGTCTACTAGAAAATCATGTAAACATTAAATAAACCCAATAGGCTGGTTTTGCTTCCAATAAGGATTAATTATATCTTAGTTTGGATCAAGTACAAGGTGCTGTATTATTATTACAGACTAATCATTTGGAATCATTTGGGTTATTTGGATAAAACGGAGTCTATAGGAGATGGCCTTTCTGAAATTAGGATCTTACCGAAAAATGGATCCCATAACTGTACCTGAATGTATATTGCACCCATTTTTGTAACCCCTGCAGCGATAACTGTGTGTGATAAACAGCAATGATAGTCATTAAGAAAATGTTAGGAGAAGGAAAGTCATGTTTTGGAATAGAGAATACTGAATATAATGGAGTTATTTGGGGAAATAGAGACAGGAATATAAGTAAAAATATGGAGTAAAAATATGTCTGGGACAGAGGTTGACCAACCCACCCATTGCTCTGGACCACCTATTAGTCAAGCCTTGAACTTCTCTCTTAGGAGAGAAGGAAACTTCAGTACAGTACATCTTAGTACAGGTATGGGGTCCATTATCTGGAAACCCATTATCCAGAAAGCTCTGATAGACTCCATTTTATCCAAATAATCCACATTTTTAAAAATGATTTCCTTTTTCTCTGTAATAATAAAACAGTTCCTTGTACTTGATCCCAACTAAAATATAATTATTCCTTATTGGAGGCAAAACCAGGTAGACTTAAGGTATGAGTATCCAAATTACGGAAAGGTCCCAAGCATTCTGGATAACAGGTTCCATACCTTTAATAGTTATTACTAATTAAGGACAAGTAAAATCTAACTTCAGCATAAATGTTATTTGGGCTATAAGGACAAATGATGGTTTTGTTTCTTGCTTTGCCTTTTTGTATAATTGACAGGGGGTGGATGGGTGTAGGTGATCACTCCTTATTACAAGCAGTCAGGTCATGTGTCAAGAGGTCAGTAGAGACAAGGTGCAGGTAGCCAATCAGTTCACAGACATAACTGTCAATAATGAAATCGTTTAGATGACCAATTGGTCTGCAAAACAGGATATTTATCTAGTTGTTGCTGAGTTGACTTATCAGGTCAAGGGTTATCGGTTCATATGCCTATGAGTCAACTGGCTTAGAGAGAAACCCAATAAAACCAATGACCATGAACTCTAGTTATGCATTTAAGTCGATTTGCATACAGTTACACTTTTTCAAGAAATGCACCCAGTGGCACAGCTATATAGTCTAGATCAAATATATTTAAACTGTATTTTTTTAACATTATTGAAACAAGTTGCAGGCAGCAATGTTTGCAGGATGTTTTTTAATATCCACTTCAAAAGCAAATATAAATATGGTGCATAAAGGGCAGAACTTATGGAACATGTGTCATTATTCATCCCCGCATGTACTTTAAAGATGCTGCCCTTATTGCCATATACATTAGGTGACTGCCTATCAATAAATGGGATTACAAAAACAAATAATCTGATTATGTTACCCATTTAAGATGCACAGTCATGTTACTCAAAGAAGCAAAATGATATGCCTTATAAAATATACAAATGTCACTCTTAGGAAATAAAAATAATAACCAAATAAGTGAAACAAATTGCTGCCGTCGATTACTTGAAGCTGATATAAAACATACCTGATCTACGCAAGATCATATAACGCCTTTATAATGGGGTTTAATAACATCAGATGCATTTTCCATTTGAAGTTTAGTCATTAGTTACTTGATCGTGTAATGCACTGTAATGGGATCTAGGTCATGATAGCCCGTGCCTAACGTAGACCACTTTCTTGCAAAAAATAAAAACACATCTTTGAAGTGGAGCAAATTTTTCTTTGACACACATTTTATTTTCCAATTACTTTGAATTCAAAAGAATAAAGAATTATTAAATGATTAGGAGTAACTTACTAAAACCGAAAGGAAAGTCAACAGGTATATATCTCTCTTTTGCTTTAGTGCCTCTATAATAACATTCTATAATCTTGGTTTAATCTAATCATTTCAAGAAAAATTCTTTCTAGGTTGTTTCTCAATGAAATCTTCCCATATACCTTTGAAATGACAAGTACAGTACTAAAAATCCTTGCTAAAAGAATCAGAAAATAGCAATACATTTTAAGGGGGTTATTTATCAAAGGTAGAGTTTTATGGTCAAGGCTTGTGAGGTTTTTCATACCTCGAATGCACAACTCGAATGTTTTCTAATTGAATGGAAAAAACTCAACTCAGTGACTTTGTGGTTAAAATCCCAAAAACTCAAATTGAGTTTTCAAGCAAACCCCAAACATCATGAAGGTTAAAAACATCTATAAATGGTTGAAGGGACCTCTGCGGTTGACTTCTACATGACCTTGACAGGTTTTAGCTGGATTATTTTCAGATTCAAGCTATTTCCAGCTTCAGGATATAATAAATCTAAAAAAAACCTCACGTTTATGTACAAAAACACAAAAGATATTTATATAAGTTTGAGCTTTTGACTGAAAAAAACCCCCATTTTGGCCTTTGATAAATAACCCCTCAAGAGTATGCTAGATAGTAGGAATTTCTCATATTATGAAAAGCATAATATTTCTGATAATAAAACTTATAAAATAATTCTCAAATAAAACCTTTAAAATCATTTACCCCTTAACGAGAAAGGTGAAGCTCTAACAGGGCAAGTTGAAATGGATATATATATATATATATATATATATATATATATATATATATATATATATATATATATATATATATATATATATATATATATAATTATATATAATATATATATATAATTTATTTATTTATTTTTTAATGTATTTTAGTGTCTCAGACAGACACAGTTGGAGCTCTTTTATAAACACTGGGCACATTTGTACCTGGGCATTAACCCATGGCAACCAGTCAAAATTTGCTTCCATTATTCAAAGTGCAGCAGGCTAAAAAAAGCCAATCACTAATTGGTTGCTTTTTACACAGTCTCCACTCTAGAGGACATGGACCTGAGACTATGTAATGTGTACAGCTCTGTCTGTGTTCAGCAGCACTGTTTTTATGATTTATCCCACCCTCTTAATTGAAATGCAAGTTATGAAGTACCGGCTTGTGCTCACTGTCACAGAGCCAAGTTTTCAGCATGTGCCTATGACAGGTGTTAACTACAGGGCCATGTTGGGCCCAGAAGCGGTGCACCTAGCTCTGGTATTGCACTACCTGCAAGGAGCAGGCTTTGCACAAACTCACTGCTGGAAGTGCTCTGTAACACAGCACAGGGGCATGTATTTGCACTCCTTAGGGCTCTGACAGGTACTTTTGTAAATGACCTCACAAGTTTGCAACTTGGCAAATACAACAGGTAAAAGACAAGGATTTGTGCTTCATGATCCAGGAATGTCCACATAAACTAGGTAAATTGAGACGGCATCAGCTTCTAGAGTTCACCAGTTTGTCTACTCAATTTTTCATCCATATAAAGTGCTAACTACCTTTTGTCACTTGGTAAAATTGATGCTTTGTGTTGATGTTATTAATGGTTAAGAAACATAACAGGCTGGTATGTTTTCCCAAACTACCCTCTTTATGACTTCTTTGTGGGAACCTTTATTAAATGATGGGTCTCCTGAGTGGTTCTTGTTGAGGTCATAACACTAATCAGTAGAACATCCAGCATGAAGTGTTCTGCCAAGTGCTGGCTTCAATGTAGAAGTCCAGTGCCACCTTACAAATTTGTGTATCATTGTGGCTTTGGATACTCGGGCTTATATTTATGAAGTACATATAATGTCACAGATTTAACATACTTTTTACTGTATGAGGTAGGTGTCTTTTACATCACTGTTTCTTTTTTACTCTTATAGGAACTTTACTAAATAGCACAAAATATTTTAGCAGCTTACCAAAATAAGAAACAAAATATCCATTAGCCGTAGCAAAGATATTGGATATTGCCGGGCTATAGGGATTGTTCCAGCAGAAAATGTACCACGACAACTTGTTTTCCTTTAAAGCTTCAGTGAAGTAGCAAAGATGCAGCCTAAGCCATTTTGAAAGCAATATCAATCACTCTGTCATACAATATGCTATCACAGATGTAAAATATAAAAACAACACGCACCGGCTGACAAATCAAGCCCCATTTTCTTTGTGCTTAAAAGCCCTCGTAGAAACCATGTCAGTAAGATGATAAACATTTTTATGACAATGAGAAAGAAAGGCAGATCCGACAAAAAAGGGGAAAAAAGCCAAAAGCAAACTGACACCATTACTTTTTCTTCCACAGTTTAGCTGTTACAGTAGAAAAGAAATTAAGAGCAATCTGTCATTCCATGTGTCAAGTTTGCAATGGATATGACACTTCATGCCCGCAGCACATATATTTGAAGCTTTGAATGCTAGCACTAGATTGCATTACGTAGATAAGGTCAGAACACAGCATTCCCATTTAAGTTTACAATTTCTTACTTTAGCTCCAGTGGATAATTCTCTGGCCCAAAATCTAAAAAACTCACTTGGGTTATCTGTGGTACCATGGCTTCCATCCTGTTTGGCCCATTAGAAAATCCATCAACACAGAATATTAGTCATGATTAGCCAGCACACTTTGATGCATTGTGAATTTCAGTGCAAGCTAAAATGAAATCAACTATAAATGTATTCATCAGCCTGGCAGCAACCCTGAGTGCCATGAACTCTCTGTTCGATGTTAAAGGGAAACTCTTTCAGAAGTGTTCAAATTTAACTACACTATATAATGAGGGATATTGTGTAAACAGTGTTGTTTTGGGAAAATATGTGGCCATACATTGGGAAAACAGGTGGCCATACATGGAGAGATCCGCTCGTTTGGCGATGTCGCCAAACGAGCGGATCTCCCTCCGATATGCCCACCTTGAGGTGGCCAATATCGGGCTGATCCGATCGTGGGCCCTAGGGCCCAACGATCGGATCCTAACGATGCCTAACGGGCGGTCGGGTCGCGGGACCACATCAACGAATAGATGCAGCCGCGATCCGACGGGATTTTTTGTCCCATCCGATCGAGATCTGGCCGACTTTCGGCCAGATCTCAATCGGTGAAGCCCGTCGGGGGGCCCCATACCCGGGCCAATAAGCTGCCGACACGGTCTGTCGGCAGCTTTTATCGGCCCGTGTATGGCCCGATCTAGATAAGTCCTTTGTAGCTAGGGCCATGCTTGTTCTTACTCAACTTGGTTTTGTAAAGTTGCAACTCCCTCCATTTCCTGGTAAAGCATACATTTCATGGGAGTCTCTCTCAGGTGGGCCCTTGCTGTAGAATGGAGGCTTAATCACACTGACTTCACACACACATAAAACTGATTTTCAAATAATTTAGGCACCAGTGGTTCTTGAACCAAATAGCTTACACTTTAATTTGCTAGATCACACACACACAGCTTCTTTGGTGTCAATTCACAGATTGTAAAATATATAATTACTTCTTAGATACTTTACCACCAGAAGTAGCACTCACTTATAGATGGACTAGTCCCAGGTCCCCAAGAATCTCTCTATCCCTGGAGCTAACCTAATGAGCCTTTGACTGCTCCATTAACTACCACCATCCTAACTCTCACTCTTGCTAATTATATTAATGAGGCTGAAGGAAGGCTCAGAATGTATTGAATGTACTTACTATATAAAATCCAAACCTCTAACCTTACAGAAAATAAGATACCAGAAATAACAGACTATAATTAAAGCTTTAAAGAATGTATTGGAATGTATAAATTTTTTTAATACAAAGATAGTTAGTACCCAAAAGCAGATCTCCATTCAGTTAAGTAAGGCTATATTGGCAGAAAGAAAGGCTACCAGAAGGTATATTGGTCTCTTTAAATGTTTAAAGAGTATTTAGGGTTAAATGGAAGTCATTGGGGGCTTATTGTGTGAAGATGAAGTCAACATTTTTGTTAGCTAGGTCTCAATAGAAAATTAAGATTCCTTATTGACTTATGACTGCAAATATCCTTGAGGTTCATCCTTTAAACAAGCGAACCCTACTCAGACATGATGGTTCAAATTTATATTCACTGATAACTGGAGTAAAACTCTTTTGTATTTTTTCACAAAGGTTACATATTGCCACTCTATTTAAAAAAACACTTAAATCCCCACTGAGTTGAGCAAAATAGCACTCATTTCCTTTGCACAGGGAGAACTCCTGAGGCAATCAGATGCTAGCAGAAGAATATAAGGTTCTTTCAAGAAGTAACGACAGGAGAAAAATGCTAGAGAATCTACCTAAAGAAGGTGGCAGAAGTATGTAAGGTTTTTTAAATAAGTACCTCCAGAAGAATAATGCAAGAGAAAGTAAAGCAACTGATGGAATAATTTGAAGCTCTATCAAGATATATACATTCATGAAAAAAGTCTGGAGAACTTAACTAAATAAATAGGCAAAATTATCTGGGACTCTTTCAAGAAGTACCCCAGGAGCAGGGGTGCTTCGCCAATGAGGTGTGTTGAGGCTATCGCCTCAGGCGGCAGCGCCCCACTAGGTACCAGGGGGCGGCAAAAATGCTGCTCCCAGTACTTTAATGCTGCTCCTGGTACTTTAGGAGCGAATTTCCAGGGGAGGGGAGGCAGCAGCAACTGCTGCTGCCTCAGGCGGCGGAGGGGCCAGGATCGCCCTGCCCAGGAGTAGAAACCAGTTAACATAAAGTGGCAGAGAAATGTGAGCCAGCAGGATAATGCTGGTGAAACTTGTTACAGAAAATGGCAGAATAATCTGAGGCTTTTATCAAGATATATAGAAAAAATGCTAGAGAAACCAGCTAAACTAATAGGTAGAAGATTTTGACGATCTATCAAAAAGTACATCCAGTAGCAAAATGCCAGTTAAAAAAACGAGTTAAAAAAACGAGTTAAAGGAGTGGCAGAATAATTTGAGGTTCTGTCAAGCAGTAACTCTAGGAGAAAAATGTTAGAGAAACTAGAGTTTGAGGATCTATCAAGAAATACCTCCAAATGATAGCGAAACTATTTAAAGAGAATGGATGAAGAATTCGAGGCCCCTTCAAGATATATCTTTAGGAGGAGACCCAAAGTTAACAGGCTCTTTCGTTTAGTCTCTATGGATGTGGAAAAGCCCCTTAAATACATGCTGGACTGGGAGAAAGACTTAGGGCGTTCTATACCTCAGCAGGAATGGTCACTAATATGGAATATTGTCTCCAGGATATCCCCTAATACTGCCATTAGAGAATCTACATATAAAGTGCTGATGCGTTGGCACCTTACACCGGCAAGGAAACATCGTTTTGATCCTTCCACTCCCGATTCTTGCTTCAGGGGTTGTACAGCAGTTGGGGATTATTTGCATATCTGGTGGACATGTCCTGTAGCACAACAATATTGGGCAGAGATTTATAACTTAATTGACCGAGTATTTCACACACATATAGTCCCCGAAGCTACTACGGCTCTTTTAGCCTGCCCGTCCAAGTCCCTTACGAAACTCCAGAATACTTTGATGAGACAAATCTTAGCTGCTGCACGAACCAATTTAGCGAAACACTGGCTACAATACGCTATTGATACTCATGTTGTCATTGCAAAAATTACTCAAACACAGAATATGTTATATTTAACGGCTTTATTGGAAGACAGGGTAGAGAGACATATGCAAATTTGGGCCCCATGGGATTCGTTTCTGCAACCTTGAGCAAAACAATAAGTTCAATGTATGTTATACTACATGGAATTGTACTGATGTGTTCTACTTTCACTGTTCTATACTGGAAAAGATATTTACGTTATCCTCTGTCAATGTATCTATTTTTGAAAAATAAAAGAGATTATAAAAAAAAAAAAAAAACAGGCTCTTTCGTAAGTCTTGCAGAACCCCACGGAAGTTTAATAAAAGAAAATAGGTAAGAGGCTTATGTATACAGTCTAATGTTGGCAGTCACTACAGATCTTTAACCAGGACAGATGTTTTACTAATGCAAATGAATGTCACTTGCTTTGACTTCTAATTGACATTTCTGATCCAGCGCATCATTTTTATGCTACTCAGATGAAGAGTTTGGAAATTGACCAAAGTGGTAAGGGGTAAAGCCATAGCAGGGCTGAGAGGTATTTTATGCCTCATAGTAGCAGAAGGAAGGACATGGTAATAAATATGTAGAACAAGACATTGGCAAGGCAGTGGGTAAAAATACAAATCATAACCTCTGTTCAGAAAATATCTAATTGCTATGAAGTTATCAGTGACTTAGCTGTAAGTAGAGGTAAGGACTTGCCTGCAAATCAGTCTGCAACGTTACAACTATTACTGGATAGGAAATCACTAGTCTGGTTTTACAGAAGACACAACTGACCTAATCTTAAACAGATCATAACAGGGGCTACAGCAGTAATGTGGTCATTGTTCATATCCAGCACAGGAAAACCATTAGTAGTTGATTAGCCTTCACAAAACACAAAGGTGTCTGCTCAGACTGACTACTCCATATACACAAACACTCGTACCCATGCATTCACATAGACACACACGCTAAGCTACACAGTCCACTGGCAGCAACTGATTTTTCTTATGCCAGGAGCCACTTTGCAAAACGACAGCAACAGAAGTGGTTGTACCATGTTTATTTTCATCAAGAACTAGAACAAGCAATAAGAGGGAGTTCATTTTCTTCCAAGCGAGAGTTTATATAAAATGCAACCAGAAACATTTGAAAATATATAAAACATGTGCACTAATTTATGAATCGAACCCTTTCACACAATCTCTGATGTAAACAGTAAGAGCTTGGTTCGTTACTGTGTTATGCTTCATTTACATGTGGCTTTTTTTTTTTTGCAGACTCCCCTTATAAAATTGCAAAATGCACCAAAACAAGCTTAGTGGCTTTCGCTATTAATTGAACTTCTGTTCTTGTGTAGCACTTTGACAGAAACCAGAAGTGTAAGCACCAGCCAAAAAGTGGGTCGCATAAAATACCTAAAAGGGATTTCCAGGTTTTATTCACCAATTTTAAGTCCTACACAGTCCCCTTTTATTACCCAGCAAGACGCAGGACAGCATAAAAAGCAATTGTGATGTTTGTCTTAAAATTAAAATCTGCTTCAACCCCAGTAAATTGTACAATAAATTTGTCAAGATGCATGCATAAGATTAAATGCACCCGAACAGAAAATCTTTGTGTAATATATAAAATTCTACTTTATTTCTTACAAGGTGTGTTGATCTCAAAAAATAGACAAATAGGTCTCCATGATTAAATGCATTCTGTATGTTCAAGGAATTACTCTATAGCTGGCATAGGCTGTCTGTCTATTGAATAATAATACCATGAGCTCAGATTCTGAATTTACTTGAATTTAAACTGGTATCATTGTACATAAAAAGATTACAAAAAAATAAGGCCAACCATTTCCAAACCACTGGGGTTCACCAATAGTCAAAGCTGTCCAAAAGACAGGGTAAATAACAATGTATTGCCACTGGACATTCTTAGGGTACATTAGGGCATGGTCTGTGTATATCAGATTTAGCCAAAACATCTCAGACTGTAAACTGAAACATCAGATAGTGTGTTTTTTCATATAAGATACACTATTTGAACCAAAATATCTTGAAACCTGCATGTCCAACATGTCATTCCCAAACCAACCCACTTATGTAATAGAAGGCACATAGTTTGCCCAGGTGCATTATCCCATGGCAATGAATAAGATTCTTTTAAACAGATGGGCAATAGTGTTCAGAGAATAATTGGAGAAACTTTTTGGAGCACAACAAAAAATTTTAATTTTTGTAGCAAACTACATTAGAGACTAAAAAAAAGGCTCCCATGTTGCCAATTTCTTAAAAACATGTCTGTAATTTTTGACTTTACCTTTGGTCGACAGATAATGGTATCTACTACTACACATTTTTTAACTATGTTGCTGTTTAAAATACCATCTATAGTTTGTATATTACTACTAGCTTACAAACACAGGCACAACTAATAATAATAACATCTTGGTCCTTTTGTATCCCACATTAAAATGAATAAGCCATATACAGTATTTATGTATATGTCCTTATATAAACAGTGGGACGGCTCAGATCCCTTATAAATATAAAATGATGTAAGCGTTTGCTGCGGACACCTTTTTTTGTCGTCCATTTTTTTTCTTTTGTTTCACAAAGGGAAATGAGCCAGTTGGCGATTTTTTGACACACAGGTTCACGAAAATTAGCCCTGACGGCAAAATGTGGAAGTTCACGGTAAATATGTAAATGCCAAAATTTGTACACTCCACTAACGGGCAGTAAATCATGGAAAAGTTTCGCACCATGCTGGAACCTTTAACAAGCCTTTCAGTGAAATTGTTTCTTTATTAAACAAAAACTTAACATAGACTTAAGCAGATTTCAGAGTTTTTGTAGTAATAGAAATCATGTATTTATACCAGGGATGGTCCATTGTGGTACTGTTATAGAAGCAGAATAAATGTCATATCTTTCAGATCATTCTGGTGGTCCAATTACTGATTTATAAATATGAATACACTGCTGTATGGCATGTCAATTATTTCACCAAGCTAAGGTATCAAAGGCAAATAGGAAAGACACTATAGAGAATGAGAATAATCCAGTAATCACAACCAGTAAACTGTAACATAAACATATTCTTGGTCTGTGATAATAAATTCATATCTTTACAGAGTTTTACTTAATTTTTTTCAGTTTATGGCCTCTCCTTTCTTCTTTATGACATGAATTCCTCCATTGCAGCACAAATCATGCACATACATACACAGAAACAAATCCCCATTTCTACAAATATTACTCTTAATTATGAACTCCTGTGATCGTTGTTATGTAAAGCTGGCCATAGATGCAAAGATAACGTCGCATGAAAATTAGTTTCATATGATTTTGGGACCGTGTGTGTCTTGTCCTGATATTTTTCGTTGTTTAGTCAATCGGACAGTTTAGAAGATTTCTGTCGTCTAACAATAATATCTCTAAATGTATTGCGTATCTGACGATATCGATGGGTGAGTGTCACTAGTATTTGTTAGACATAACTATCGTACGATTGCTGTCATGGCCAGAACATCATCTGATTTGTTCTTTTACTACTTTATTTAATCTGATTGGTTAGTTGCAGATTGTAAGATTGCGCCATCTTAAGTTTCATATGATAGAGAGAATGTGTGAATTGTGTTTTCAAACACATGGCTTTAATGAAAAGAACAGAAAACAAGCTTGCCTGGCACAAATATAAATGTGCAAATTAGACAAATACTGCTTTCATATATGAACCTTTCATTGCATATTCCATTAGACAAGAGAAAATGAAATGCTACAGAGTGTTTTGGGTTATCAGTGCTGCTCAAAACAAAGTCAAGATAATGAGAAGTTGATGAACTAAGCCCAGAGAACAAATAAATGAGTAATATAATTAAGGGTAGATGGAATAACACAGCAAAACAAAGTGATTCATGCATTTAACTTGGAATATGATTCTCAAATGGATCCAAAATCAACTAGAGAGGAAGCAAGTTGTCTAAATAAACCACTTTATCAAGCAGTCATCTGCAGTATACAGTAAATGTTCTTCATCATTTGCCACTGATTTCCTCCAACTCTGAGTATTCATTGCCTTTTCTGCTCGTAAGTGTAACTCTAATTTCAGTTGAACGCAAACCATTATGTTGTGTAGTATGTAGCCCCAAGGCATACTGAATCTTGAAAGGAAGGCATTTATGACAATTTAACATGGCATCAATACATATGGATTCTAAGCTCCATAACAAGACTATCATTATATGAATTTGTGCTGTTTACCATGAAATCTGTGAAACGGCGAAAATTTTTTATACGCATGACTATTTGGTCCAAATGCATTAAAGTCAATGGGTGTCCGAATAATTTTGACGCAAGGTAATTTTTATGCGCATGCCAAATTTGACGAGTGCCAATTTTTTTGACACAGGCCAAATTTTTCACCGCCAAATTGTCACCGCAGTCATTCGCTTGCGGTGAAACATGGAAATTCGCAAATTTTTGGCTGCCGAATTCATTCACCCATCACTAATCGAGATGTAAAACCCCTCTACACTACCTACAGTACTTGTTTTACTAGTAGGTGATAAAAAATAACAATGTGGTAGTTCAGAAATCTCAGGATCCATTTAAAAACCAGCAGTGTCGGACTGGGCCGG
This sequence comes from Xenopus laevis, assembly GCF_017654675.1. Lineage (NCBI taxonomy): Eukaryota > Metazoa > Chordata > Amphibia > Anura > Pipidae > Xenopus > Xenopus laevis. The sequence continues at coordinate 107,080,368 of NC_054383.1, read as the reverse complement.
CGGGACACCGGGAAAAAACCCGGTGGGCCCCGGGCTCTTGTTGGCCCCGCCGGCCCAGATCCGCTAATTAGTTTGGCGGCGCGACCCCACTTTGTCGGGGGTCGCGGTAGAATACAAAGGTATTGCTGCGCGTGTGCGCACAAACGTGGCACCGCGCTTTTACTGTTGTAAAAGGTTGGGGACCCCTGCCTTAGGACCACAGTTGTCTACTATAGAGAGTGATCGATGACATAAAACATATCAAATATATGTTGTTTATTGTGTTCCATGGCACCTTGTCCTGAAAATAATGCCGGATACACATTTATTTTGTATCTACTGCCTTAACACTATCGGATATTTTTATGGGTTGGGTCAATTACTTTGATTATCCATCTCTGGATCAGTTCCTTAAGTGTTATCAGCATCATTCACTTATTAACAGCAAGTCAGTAATAAGAAGGGAAAAAAACTATTATTTTATGTCAGTTTGTATTAAAACGTTAGTTAATAGCTTAAATATCATGAACACAACTGGTATTATCCCTATAACTATAGTATTTAGTTACTGGACATTTCAAACCAATGATTTGCAACATATTGTTGGTGCACAACAATAAGCAGCACATTAGAAATTTTAAACAACTAAAAATCAAATATATTGATTTTCATTTGTGAAAACTAGCCCTAATTCTACTACACGTATCTCCTTAAAACAGTAGATTATAACACAATCTATTCACATTATTTTGCAGGTTTAAGTTGACAAATCAAGAAATACGGTAGTAATATTTTATTTACCAATAAATAAGATTCTCTCAGTCAAAGCCACCAATTCCAGAATGAGTAGCAGGATCAGTTCTTCTACCGCAATGTTGCGCATTCATTTGATAAAACAACACCAATATTCTCCGCCTTGGTAAAAAGAGTGCCCTCCAAGTGCGGCAAGTTTAAAATGCACTTTAAATAATCCTATCTCAGGAGAATTTCTTCAAATTAAGACTATCATCCTTTTAGACACATTTTGGGCACTGCTCTTCTTCAGGAATATGTGAGTCAGTTTTGTAAAAACCCTACATAGACGTAACATGGAAAGGAGGCGATATATAACTAGGGGTTATGGAAGACTGACTCTTAAGCTGGCCATAGATGTAAAGATTTTTAAAAGATCCAGTCATCACCGTGAGACCACGATTATCTTGAAACGATCGTACGATCGTATGAATTGTCCATCAACTAAAAAGACCAATTTGCGAGGAAAACAAAGGGGAGCTGCCTGCTTGGCCCTGCAAACATAGATAGATTGCACTGGGACCGATAAAGATTTTTTAACCTGGCCGATCAATTTTCTGACAGATGATGGACGAAAAATCGTAAGATGTACGATCATTCGAATTCCACTAACTTCACGAAAATTTCGAAGGATTGGTCGGACTTCGCTAAAATCTGCAAGAAAAATCTTTGCGTCTATGTGGAGCTTTATTTGTGGAAAAACTGTGTCAAACGTGGTTACCTCTACTGGTGACCTTTTCAAGAACCACCTATCTTAATTATGTTATCATGTACTATTGTTTGACTCAAACGTGTCTCCTTAGTGCTTGGATTCTTAACAATAGTTCTTTGATCAATACACCTGATTTTTTAACAATCTGAACATTTGTGTGGGAGAACTTTTCACAGTTATGAGTAAGGGCATATGCTGCTATTTCAGGAGATTAGTCGCCCAGCATCAAATCGCTTCTTCTTTGGTCAACTAATCTCCCCAAACTGCCTTCCTACCAGCTAGAATCGAAATCAGGCTACTTCTGAAAGCTAAAAGAAATCTGGCTGCCATCAGGCTGCCAATTTACAATACAGCCGGCGTGAAGGCAGTTCCGAGTGATTAGTCACCCGAAGAAGAAGCGATTTGTCGCTGGGCGACTAATCTCCCGAAATAGCAGCGTGTGTCCTGTCCCTAATAGAGAGGACATTCTCATTATGTATAGTGTTCTTACAATCTTTATTGTGTATGCCCAGCAGAATAGCAAATGACTGAACCATCAGCTTCATGAGTATGTGTTAACAGAAGGAATGTGTAGAGAGAGATGAGGAATACAGGGCAATTATCCTTGAAGCCCTAATTCACCAGAATCATAAGATGAAAGGATTTGCTGACTTTTATTTACAATAAATAAACAAGTTTAAGATCTTCTAATGAATTGTTCTAAAATGCCAGTACCAAATGTGTATCTAAACATTTCTGGACTAAAAGTTTTGATGCTTACCAACTGTCCCATAAATAAAGTACAATTCATAAATCTATAGTGTTTTACAGAAATTCACAGATTTATGTGCTTTATTTAAACCTTATTTTTAATATTCCCTTCCATCTGTAAAGAGGTCAACCATTCTTGAAAATCTGGAAAATCTTTATCCCTCCTTCAACAACCATGTAAATGGATACACTTTGGGCAGGCTTGTTGAAGTTGCAAATCTCTGAATGGTTTTCAAATGTGCCAAAATAATCATTTTTCTGGTTGGGCTGTTTAAAGAATTCAGAAACACTAAAAGTGCTTGTTTCCAGCATAATATTTAGTGTTACAACTCCTACTCCAAGAAACCAGTATTTGAGAGGGTACAGCTTAGTTATGGATTAAGTGTGACAGTTTTGTAGCAATTGTGGTTCCAAATCATTTTCCAAAGTTGAATAAAACTGACTTTTATGCTTTTTGAGATTCAAAGTCTTAAAAAAACAAATTATTGCCAAAATTAAGATATTTTACACACATTTTTGGAAAATTGCTGAATGAATATTAACCACAATTCATTGGGCAAAACGGCCAAATGAACATACAAAATAATCTCTCATTCTGGTTTCAAACCATTAAGACTTTATAGATGTAATGTGTAATTTGTTGCACATAAAAATATGACTTTTCACATACATACCTCCAAGTGACCAAGTGCTATGTTAAAAAAAAAACAAGTTATTACTAGTCAGCTTAATACTAATCATGTAAAAGTAATTTGAAAGAGTTTGGGAACCCCTCTCAGCCTGCATAATAATTTACTCCACTTTCAACAAAAAAGATAACAGTGGTATGTCTTTCATTTCCCAGGAACATCTGAGTACTGGGGTGTTTTCTGAACAAAGACTTTTAGTGAAGCAGTATTCAGTTGTATGAAATTAAATCAAATGTGAAAAATCGGCTGTGCAAAAATTTGGGCACCAAAATTTGTTATTTTGCTCATTTGAATCCAAGTAACTGCTCAATACTGATTACTGGCAACACCAAATTGGTTGGATTAGCTCGTTAAGCCTTGAACTTCATAGGTAGGTGTGTCCAATCATGAGAAAAGGTTGTTAAGATGGCCAATTGCAAGATGTGCTTCTGTTTAACTCTCTGAAGAGTGACAGCATGGGATCCTCAAAGCAACTCTCAAAAGATCTGAAAACAAAGATTGTTCTCATGGTTAGGTGAAGGCTACAAAAAGCTATCTCCGAGTTTTAAACTGTCATGAAATGAAAGGTCACAGGCACAGTTGCTGGCAGGGTTATGAGAAAGAAGCCCTTTCTGCACTCAGGCAAACACAAACAGAGTCTCTTATTGTATGCAAAAGCTCATTTAGACAAGCCACAGTCATTTTGGAACAAAGTGCTTTGGACTGATGAGACAAAAATTGAGTTATCTGGTCATAACAAAAAGCACTTTGCATGGCGGAAGAAGAACACCACATTCCAAGAAAAACACCTGCTACCTACTGTCAAATTTGGCGGAGGTTCCATCATGTTGTGGGCTGTGTGGCTAGTTCAGGGTCTGGGGCTCTTGTTAAAGTCGAGGGTTGCTCATGCTGGACAGCCATCAAATTTAACTGAACTGAAGATATTTTGTATGGACGAATGGTCAAAAATACATCGCCATTTTATGTAGTTAAATTAGAGTTGGTCTGCTGGAGAGAGATTCTTTTCCTTTCTTTTGTTTAATAAATCCTTACTATTCAAGGTTTCAGAACATATATACATTTGTTTTTTCCATTGTATTTTTTCTTGAATCTTGAAAAACACTATAAGATAAATCTGCCCCTTAGACTCTAACCTAAAAACATGGTAATATTGCAATGGATGGATGAATAGATAGATAGAAGATGGATGGATGAATGGATAGATGGTTCTTGTGGGTCCAGAGTAAAGTTTGCAATGGATGGATGAATAGATAGATAGAAGATAGATAGATGGATGGATGGATGGATGGATGGATGGTTCTTGTGGGTCCAGAGTAAAGTTTACTGCTGAACCCCCGCATAACTCCAAGAGCACTAAGTGGAGCAGGAAACTGCCCTCTAATGCTTATACAATGAGCACTTTTACCAGGGAAAACAGCTGAGCTCTGCACCTTGTGGTGAATAAAAAGTTCTGCAGTGCAAGCCAGCCATTATCGCTTGCTTGCTCAGAATTTAATATAGAGATGTCTTGCCAATCCATGCAGCATTGGACAGATGGGGAAAACCGGCTTTTCATAGACTTCTGGGAGGCTGAAAATCAGAGGAAGGCTTAAAGGAGAACTAACCCCCCCAATAAGAAAAGCCCTACCTACTAACCTAGATAGTCCCCCCTCCCTTCCTCCCCCCACATAGTTGATTACCCCTGAAAGTGCCCCTAACACAGTAGTTACGAATCGGCGATTCGGTGCAAAGTAAGCACCGCGGAGCTCATGGGCGCCATCTTTTGGCTCTTTGGTATTCTTCCTTAAATGAATGCCGTATTGGTGCATGCGCAGTTGGAGAAGTTGGAAATTACCAAAGGGAAGGAAGAGGATCAGAAAAAATAACAAAGAGTCAGAATATGCACCCATGAGCTCCATTGCGCTTACTCTGCACCGATATGTGAGTACTTTGTTATTGGGCACTTTCAGGGGTAATCAATTACGCGGGAGGGAAGCAAATATGGGGGAATATCTAGGGTAGTAGATAGGGGCTTTTCTTATTGGGGGGTTTAGTTCTCCTTTAAGGAACTTTTTTGTGCAGAATACAACTATCTGATTTTCTTAAATATGCAATATAATAATATGCTCATTAGGGCCACTGTTCCATTGGAGTCTCTGTATGTTATTTCACTTCAGTATGGTACATTTTGCAACATGGCAATTTTCTCTCAATCCACATCTCTCAACCTTCATTCTATGGGATTGTGCTTCGGTCCCTTATAACTGAAGTTTTCAAGTTTTCATTTAACTCGCCATGACCACTGTTCCCTGAGTTTCAGGTCAAATCTGAAACATCCTGTGTACCTTAGTAACTGGCAAGATTTGAGAAGTCTAGATTAAATGAGTAAAGATTCATTTATCAGTGATTAATTCACATCTTGTATTTTCTTTGCCTGATTTATTCGTTTTTGTCTCCAGAGACAAACATGTGCATTTCTTGTTTAAATGAGGCGAGAAGAATAAGTCCAAACAGACTCCACTTCTCCACTCCCTAAACGCTATGTACGCGTCCATTTCCAGGAGTGAATTATTCTGATTGCATGCTAGCTACCTCAGAATGGATGTCAGGCTGAATGGTCAGCCCCCACACATTTTCACCTTACCAAATCTGGCTCTTGTTGCAAAAAAGTTTGGACACCCCTGTGTTAGGGAGTTGTTATCTGTAGTTGCGCGATTGTCTGCTTTTGGTGGAACATCTCAGCTCTCTGGGCCCACTAGCAGCTCTCTGGTTTCTTTTTCTGTCCACCATGTGGTTCTCTCTGCCAGGCTTTTCTCTTTTGCCAGTATCTGCGACTTCATCTTCCTGCCAGCCACTCATTAGCTGCTATGTCACTTCCTTTTGCACTGAGATCGCTGAACAACTGGTTGCTAGGTAACAGCTTACAGCACATAGACACAGGCACTGTGCCTGATCTCTTACAGGGATAAGTGCAATGGTTTTGCACTAATTCCCTACACATACAATAGATTAATAAAGGAAAATAAAAACCCTATAAAGGCAAAATAAAACCTTGTTCAAAGTGAAGTGAATAGGGGGCCAAAGTAAATATTTGTAAAGAAAACATTGACAGTTGAATAGGTCCCTGGATAAATTACATGTATGTTTCTTCAATAAACATAACTTTTCTTGCTTGAAGGATGCCTTAGCCACATTAAAACAAATCAATCAAGGACATATCAGCATCTCCCCTGGTAGAGAATTCCATAATTTGGCTGCTCTGAAAGCGAAGAAGCTGTTTATATGCTGATTGCTAAAGAGTTTCAGCAGATATTCTGCTGTCATTCTGTCAATAAGGATAGAGATGAACCAATCCTTATATTGATCTTGACCTTATATGTACATCTTGATCAAATGTCATTCATCTTGTATTGATGCATACTCTCTTATCTCCAAAATCAACACCCATTGGAAACATAAATTGCTACAAGGGATTCAAAATTACATGTATGTCCATATTTACATTGCCTTGGCAGAAATGCTTCTAATTGGAATTTAATATTTACAGTAGCTGGGTATCCATACCAATGATTATTCACAGGGTTACAATTAGTTTTGCTTGCATTATTATCTTTTATTTGCATTTATGTATTTATTACTCTGTTCATTGAAGCATCACTCCCCCTGTTTCCAAAATGTGCTGCATAGACTGATGTTCTATATGCTGTAAAGGGCTATATCCATACAACAGCTTCCCTAACCTTTTAAAGAATGAATAAAAAATATAATGAAAATGTTAGCCTCATACATATAACATTCATTGTTATAGCTACCTGACCCTTATTCAGATCTAATTAATACTCTTGAAGAATGCTGTGAATGTAAACGAGTTCTTTGCATTTAATCATTTGATGTGGGAGTATTTTTTTTACAATGTATTTTCACTACTTTTCACTACTAACACTTAGGGGGCTGATTTAATTAGGGACGTAGGCTTCCCCATCACTATGGCGCAAGCGTTTGCGATCATGGGGGGGTGCGCGTGAACGGCAGGTGCCTGGACCATGAGGCCTCAGGCTCCGCGGAGGGAAATCCAGCCCCGACAGGTCCCATACATATACCAGCAAGTTAGACAAGGGTTTGCATTAATTTACAAATTTACTTGCCCCTTGTAAGCTGCGGGATCCACAACAGACACTTTTCTTCTTTTTAAAGGAGAAGGAAAGCTACAGAGGCATTTTATTTCCAATAGATCAGCTGCAATAGTGCAAGCTAGAATGCTATATTTATTCTGTAGAATGTTTTACCATACCTGAGTAAAAAGCTCTAGAAACTCTTTGTTTGTTTAGGATAGGAGCTGCAGTATTAACGTGGTGTGACATCACTTCCTGCCTGAGTCTCTCCATGCTCTGGGCTCAGATTACAGTAGAGGAGGGGGGGAGAGGAGCAAACTGAGCATGCTCACGCCCAGGGCAATGAGGTTTAAGCTGAAGGCAGGAAGTCTGACACAGAAGCCCATGTGTACACAATAGAAGGAAAGAAATGCAGTATTTCTTTTGACAGGGGACTCAGAGCAGCACTACTTTGGGGGTTTACTGGTATATTTAGATGGACCTTTCTGATAAGGCTAACTTAGTTTTAACCTTTCCTTCTCCTTTAAGGCAGTTTATTTACACACAGGGATGACCATTTCAGGATACAAAACAAATCAAAAAAATAAATCCTGCCCACTGGGGGCTACCTTCACACATGAAGAGTTCCCTTACTAAACTGGGCCCATTGTGGACTACTAGTAAGCAAACACATAAACTGGGGTCACCCCTGTACTCACGAATCTAGTGGGGGGTATTGTTCAGCCTCCTGGCTTTTCTCAGACAGACCCTCTGTCTCTTGGTCTCATCTCTCTCTCTGTCCCTCACAGTGGCAAGTGGCACCCCCAGCCCCTCTGGGAGTTCCACACACAGGCAGGTATCTTATCTGCTCTGTGCCCTGCTCTGAGAGAGATTCCTAAAAGGCTCACTAGAACTAAATACCTTTTCATTGGACAGCCTTCCTGTGGAAGGTGAGCTCCAATCTGTGAGCTGGAATACTTGATTGGAGTACATTACGTCTTTCCAGAATACTCCAGCTTGCAGTACATGGCCACCAAAGCCTTTAAACATCTAGAGCCTGTTCTCTGTTTATTAACACCCTTCATGGTGCCTACCTCTCTCACTATGGAGAACTTAAAGGGAAAACACACCTTTTCCCACATTGTTTTGGTCACTCTACCACATCCATATATTGCAATGTATTCAAGCTGTGTCATAGCTGTGTCAAAGCTGTGTCAAAGCTGTGTCAAAGTCATCCCTGGTCTGGCCAGTCCTACGCTCAACTTTCACCTGATTCATTAAAAATTCTACTTCATTCTATATTTTACACAGGGACTACGTTTTACCTTCAACTTGCTTGTTTTCATGGTTAAAACTCCAAAATGGTTGCCTTGATAGGTCCTGGAAAGGAGCTCCTACCATAGGACAAGGATGACTTGTACCTACCAGCACTGCACTCCGCACCAGATTTTTCATCTGTACATAGAACAGCATTACCCTGGACGCAAATGCTCAGTGAATAGGGCACTGAAGTATATAATTTTTAGCCTAGCTATAATACTCACCTACAAATATTTCAGAATTTAAAAAAGAAACATTTTAGGCCACTTTGATGATCCACAAATATTTCAGAATTTAAAAAAGAAACATTTTAGGCCACTTTGATGATCCACCTGACCACTTCCAGTTACAACCATACATGCACAGATCCACCACAAACCCAACTTCTTTTCGGATCCACAAATCAGTACTGACCTGTGAAAATCAGGGCTACTGGGAGGTATCTAATGTTCCATATGACCATTTATTGTGTGTGACGGGGCAGTAAGATTAGGATAAATCCTATATTAAAAGCAATATAAGAGACTGAGGTGGCACTCCAACATCCAGAGGAGCTGCAGAGGTTCAGTGGTTTTAGAATCTAATAGCTCTGAAAGTTTCAATAAAGACAACCAAAAACCCATAGGAAAAAAATGTTTCATTCAGTTGAATACATACCGAAAAAAAGGTTTGGCCAGAGTCCCACTTTAATTGCATCTGATAATGGGCACACAGTGGTGAATAACGTTTTGTGTCTAGTTAGTATAAGCCATGTACTGTAAGCATGCCATAGTCAGATGTACCATAGAGCACATGAAAGTTGCAGCCAAGAGCCTAAGGAATTTGTTGGTCTTCATACAGCTGGAAACTATATTGTGAAAGAACACCTTGTTTTCACTGGTGAAAAACTTCGTGTGGTTTGGGTGGGTGCAGCCAAGAATGAGTTTACATCAACACCATAGTACTTGAGGTCACAAATAGGGCAAAAAGTGATGTTCCATGATTTAGCAACTAGAAAAAACAACAAGCGCAGGGTGTACTTCTTGCTTTTAAATATAAAAAAATACAGGTACAAATTTTGCCAGTTCAAATATTGACCTTTTTATACTTTAAGAGTAACAATAATGTGTATTGAAATCTTAGTCAAAAGCTTTCGGTTTTACATTTATGTTTTTTTCTAAATTCAAATAAAATGTAAATATGGATACCAACATGCATACCTATCGAAAAACGCTCTAATGTGTTATTTCTATGAGCAAAAAAAAAAAAAAGAGTGTATGCCTTCACATTTCACATATCTGGATGTGTTACAATAAACACAACGTTTTTAATTTAAAGCAGCATTTAAAAAATTGTGGTTTGAATGGTATGAATATAATAGCATTAAAATTCATGTTTTAACAATTTGTAAAGCTACATTACTGTGTACACAACATAACTGTTCCAAAGAATAAATGGATCACTCTGATCTATATTGAATTCTGTGGTTTTTCTGCCAGTTATTCCACTTGCTATGTGTAGCTATGGTAAAATCTAAAACCCTTGACAACACATATGGGCAATACTTAAATAAAATGAATTAAGTGTGGGGTATAATGCCTTACTATGTACTCTGCACCAAATTTCCAGTATGATTGTGGTCCCACTTACCATTAGCCTGAGCAGTTTAGGCTAATTAGTGAACCAGACCAAAGCTTTTGCAGCTTATAAAAAAGCTACACTATGGGGGTTATTTATCATAGGTTGAATTTTAGAGCTTTGTGAGCTTTTTCAGACCTCAAATGAACTTGAATAAATGCGCAACTCGAATGGCTTCTAATTTAAGACAAAACTTGAATGTAAAAAAATCGAATCAGTGTAGTCCGGGTGAAAAACTTGAATTGTTGGAATTGATCGAGTTTTTGAGCAAAACCCACGAAAAAAGCTTGAACATCATGAAGGCTGCAAACATCTTCAAATGGTTCAAGGGTCTTCTGCCAATTGACTCTTACATGACCTGGACAGGTTTTAGATGGTGTAGTTTTGGAATTGAGCTATTAACAGCTTCAGGGTATAATAAATCTCAAACATTTTTACCCGAAAAATTCGAGTTTTGACAAAAAAATACCCTCAGAAACTCGAAATTTTTAAGGAAAAAACAACTCAATAAATAACCCCCTATATATATATATATATATATATATATATATATATATATATATATATATATATATATATATATATATATATATATATATATATATATATATATATATAACCAGCAAAGAGCCAGCACTCTCGAATCAAGTGTTCGTTTGCCTGGGTGCATGATCAATATAACTAGTTAGTCCTATGCTGTGTTATTTCAATAAAACATTTTTCATATTTTTATATACAGTATATATATATATATATATATATATATATATATTCTGTATATATATATATATATATATACAGAAAATAATGCCCTGGTGCCATCAGAATAAGTATATATAAATTGGAAAAAAAAAGCTGTTGCACTCTAGGGGCTTTATGAAAAAGTAAAAAGTATTTTATTTTTTTTACTTTTTCATAAAGCCCCTAGTGTACAACAGCTTTCTTTTTTCCAATATTGCTAATATCTTGGGGATGAGCCTTAATTAAAAGACCAGTGATGACATAACATTTTACATTTAAAGGGTGTACATGTCATTAATTGCTTTTGAACCATTGTATTCTACAAGCGTGTCAGTATTTGGTGATATGTGTCCTTTAAAATACACTGCAGTTGATGAAACCAAACGAACTTCAGGCCAAGAATTTAGATGATTATTAGCTATAACTGAGAAGTCTACCTTTGGTCACTGGTCTTAGACTGGCCACACCTTTGATGATATCAGGACTCCTGTGGCTATGAAAGCTACTTTCTGTGTTGGTAACCTCTTTCCATTGACCTCAGTAGGATATGTGCAGTCCTTCAACACCATGGTCTGACTAACACAGAGCTACAGGTGAACTCCATCAAGACTAGAGATGTCGCGAACTGTTCGCCGGCGAACTTGTTCGCGCGAACATCGGGTGTTCGCGCTCGCCGGAAGTTCGCGAACGTCGCGCGACGTTCGCCATTTTGGGTTCGCCATTGTTGGCGCTTTTTTTTGCCCTCTCACCCCAGACCAGCAGGTACATGGCAGCCAATCAGGAAGCTCTCCCCTGGACCACTCCCCTTCCCTATAAAAACCGAAGCCCTGCAGCGTTTTTTCACTCTGCCTGTGTGTGCTGAAGAGATAGTGTAGGGAGAGAGCTGCTGCCTGTTAGTGATTTCAGGGACAGTTGAAAGTTTGCTGGCTAGTAATCGTTTTGATACTGCTCTGTTATTGGAGGGACAGAAGTCTGCAGGGGTTTGAGGGACATTTTAGCTTAGGTAGCTTTGCTGGCTAGTAATCTACCTTCTACTGCAGTGCTCTGTATGTAGCTGCAGTGGGCAGCTGTCCTGCTTCTGATGTCATCTGCTGACTGCTGCAATAACAGTAGTCCTTGTAAGGACTGCTTTTATTTATTTTTTTGTTGTTTTACTACTACTACTACTACTACTATAAGAGCCCAGTGCTATTAGTCTAGCAGTGTTGGGGAGTGGGACTGGTGTGCTAATCTGCTGCTCCTAGTAGTTCAGCAGCACCAACTTTAATTTTTTTTTTAATATTCATTTTTTTTTATTTTACTTTTTTTTATTTTACTACCGCTGTAGTAGTGTATAAGTTGACCTTTTAGGCATTATTTGCCCTGTAGGCATTATTTGCACAGTGTTTTCTTCAACCCGCCATCTAGCTGTGTGACCTTGTTCACATTCTGTCTAAATATCCATAATATTACCGTCTCCAGAAAAAACACCGGAGTGACTTTTTTCAAGCAGCCATAATATATTTTACGTAATCCGTATCCACCGCTGTAGTAGTGTATACGTTGACCTTGTAGGCATTATTTGCACACTGTTTTCTTCAACCCGCCATCTAGCTGTGTGACCTTGTTCACATTCTGTCTAAATATCCATAATATTACCGTCTCCAGAAAAAACACCGGAGTGACTTTTTTCAAGCAGCCATAATATATTTTACGTAATCCGTATCCACCGCTGTAGTAGTGTATACGTTGACCTTGTAGGCATTATTTGCACACTGTTTTCTTCAACCCGCCATCTAGCTGTGTGACCTTGTTCACATTCTGTCTAAATATCCATAATATTACCGTCTCCAGAAAAAAACACCGGAGTGACTTTTTTCAAGCAGCCATAATATATTTTACGTAATCCGTATCCACCGCTGTAGTAGTGTATACGTTGACCTTGTAGGCATTATTTGCACACTGTTTTCTTCAACCTGCCATCTAGCTGTGTGACCTTGTTCACATTCTGTCTAAATATCCATAATATTACCGTCTCCAGAAAAAACACCGGAGTGACTTTTTTCAAGCAGCCATAATATATTTTACGTAATCCGTATCCACCGCTGTAGTAGTGTATACGTTGACCTTGTAGGCATTATTTGCACACTGTTTTCTTCAACCCGCCATCTAGCTGTGTGAGCTTGTTCACATTTTGTCTAAATATTGATAATATTATCGTCTCTAGAAAAACCACTTGAGTTACTTTTTTTCAAGCAGCATTCATATATTTTACGTAATCCGTATCCACCGCTGTAGTAGTGTATACGTTGACCTTGTAGGCATTATTTGCACAGTGTTTTCTTCAACCCGCCATCTAGCTGTGTGACCTTGTTCACATTCTGTCTAAATATCCATAATATTACCGTCTCCAGAAAAAACACCGGAGTGACTTTTTTCAAGCAGCCATAATATATTTTACGTAATCCGTATCCACCGCTGTAGTAGTGTATACGTTGACCTTGTAGGCATTGTTTGCCCAGTTTTTTGGCCGCAGCCACTGAAGCACAGAGGCCAGAAAAAATATGCCATATAAATGCTGAAAATAGTCATTTTTTGCCATACGTTGACTCAACGTATATGGCAAAAAATGACTATTTTCAGCATTTATATGGCATATTTTTTCTGGCAACTGTGCTTCAGTGGCTGCGACCAAAAAAATGACTATTTTCAGCATTTATATGGCATATTTTTTCTGGCCTCTGTGCTTCAGTGGCTGCGGCCAAAAAAACTGGGCAAACAATGCCTACAAGGTCAACGACGTTGACCTTGTAGGCATTGTTTGCCCAGTTTTTTTGGCCGCAGCCACTGAAGCACAGAGGCCAGAAAAAATATGCCATATAAATGCTGAAAATAGTCATTTTTTGCCATACGTTGACTCAACGTATATGGCAAAAAATGACTATTTTCAGCATTTATATGGCATATTTTTTCTGGCAACTGTGCTTCAGTGGCTGCGACCAAAAAAACTGGGCAAACAATGCCTACAAGGTCAACGTATGGCAAAAAATGACTATTTTCAGCATTTATATGGCATATTTTTTCTGGCAACTGTGCTTCAGTGGCTGCAACCAAAAAAACTGGGCAAACAATGTCTACAAGGTCAACGTATGGCGAAAAATTACTATTTTCAGCATTTATATGGCATATTTTTTCTGGCAACTGTGCTTCAGTGGCTGCGTCCAAAAAAACTGGGCAAACAATGCCTACAAGGTCAACGTATGGCAGTTGTTTAAAGAGAACAGTAGATTACTAGCCAGCAAAGCTACCTAAGCTAAAATGTCCCTCAAATCCCTGCAGACTTCTGTCCCTCCAATACAGAGCAGTATCAAGCAGATTACTAGCCAGCAAACTTACTATCATCTGTCCCTGAAATCACTAACAGCTCTCCCCCTACACTATCTCTTCCAAGCACACACAGGCAGATTTTTCAGATACATTTTTGCCCTTGATCCCCCTCTGGCATGCCACTGTCCAGGTCGTTGCACCCTTTAAACAACTTTAAAATCATTTTTCTGGCCAGAAATGTCTTTTCTAGATGTTAAAGTTCGCCTTCCCATTGAAGTCTATGGGGTTCGCGAACCGTTCGCGAACCGCTCGCGTTTTTGCGCAAGTTCGCGAATATGTTCGCGAACTTTTTTTCCGACGTTCGCTACATCCCTAATCAAGACCACTTTAGGGCAAGATCCTAGTTGTAGGTCCTTGCAACTCCTCAATAAATCCATGGCATTAATGGCCATATTTGAACATCTGAAGGATGAACAACTTAGGGGCTGGTAGGGGACAAGATAGGGGATGTCAACGTGTCATCCCCAGCCTACCCCTCATGAATACAGTGATGTTGAATGTAGGGAAAGCTGTATTCTTGGGAGAAGCAAAGGTGTTGCATAGTAGTTTGCACCCAGGTCATTTAACTTTTGTCCCTTTATTAAAGCAGTCTTAAATATGATAAGTCTATGGACATTTGTTTATTTTCAAATGTCCTAGTATCTTTTGAAGTTCCTCCTGAGCCAAGCAATCACCTATACTAAAGTAATGAAGGAAGACTTAATTAACTGGTGTCTGATTAAGAGATATATAATAATGTTTTAATCTCAAAGCTTGAATACATATACACGTTCCCACAAGAACCCCTCTTTTTTCCTCATTCTGGTCCCCAATAGAATAATACCAGACACATGGTTAACATTATTAACTACCAGAACTCACCATATCTCAAGTTTAGGTGTGAAGCCTGAGGATGCTGTACCTGCCTAGGAATGTCTGTTTAATCACCCTAGTATACGAGAATTCTTAGCCACCTATTATGCGGCACTATGAGAGAAAGCAGCATATCAATTGACCAATTATGTATGTTTTAGAAATATCACAGGCTTATGTCATTCCTTGGAATCCTTTTTTTGAACTTAAAATTAATATTTTTTCATTTGTTTTTTTCCTTCGTTTTTTTTTTTTACTTCAGTCATGAATAAATTACTAGCCATGTTATCAGAATACTGGAATATAGAAGTCAGTCTAAGCTACACATTCCTACATACAAGTAGATCATATTGCTGCGCCAAAAATACTAATATAAATGTTGCTCAAATACAAGCACCATTTCAAAAATATACCAACTTAAATACATTAATCCTCTATGTACTGTATGCAGTGTTTGTAAAGAAATTTACATGTCAGGAGTTTGCATGCTTGATTTCAGAATTTATTTTTATATAAAGATATGAGGAATTCCCTAACTTGAACAGTTTCCAATTGGCATAACTACGAACTTCAGCTTTAAAATCAGTACAGTGAAGCGAGCAACGATTCAAACGCTGCTGTTGGGAACTGTACAAAACCGAAGCAGTTCTTTACATTAGGATAACTTGATTTCTTAAAGTAATGTGTTCAGGGGTCCCCAACCTTTTTCAACCGTGAGCAACATTCAGATGTAAAAAGAGTTGGGGAGCAACACAAGCATAAGTTCCTGGGGGTGCACTGCCAAATAAGCGCTGTGATTGGCTATTGGTAGCCCCATGTGGACTGGCAGCTTACATGACTCTATGTTTGGCAGTACATCTGGTTTTTATACAACCAAAACTTGCCTCCAAGCCTCGAATTCAAAAATAAGCTCCTGCTTTGAGGCCACTGGGAGCAACATCCAAGGGGTTGGGGAGCAACATGTTGCTCATGAGCTACTGGTTGGGGATCACTGAATCTGTTGGGTTCAGATGCCTTTCCTGCTAATTGTAATTTTATAATAATGGAACTGTAATAGTTGGTCTACGTTCCTTTGTGTATGGATTGTAGGGATGTAGTAAAAGTGACGTCCATATGGAGTTATTTCCTCTTTCCCCATGTGTTATCCCAAGCTAGTTGAGAACCTACTTGGAAAGATTCAGAGGTTAGATGGTTCTGTGATGCAGGGAACCCCCTGGTCTGGAACCAGGAGTCTGTTAGTGTCAATTAGGAGGGGTTGCATTGCCCTAGGACTGGGATCCCCAACCTTTTTTACCTGTGAGTCACATTCAAATTTAAAACAGGTGGAGAGCAACACAAGCAAGTTGGGAATCGCTGCCTTTGGAAGTCAAGTGAGTTAGTAGTGATGGGCGAATTAATTCTGCAGGCACGAATTCACTGCAAATTTCTGCGTTTCACTACCAGCGAATAAATTTGCAAAACTGTGGTGAAAAATCGCTGACGAAATAGACGCACTTCAGAATAGCTGCGCGCATAAATTTGTCGCTCATAAAAAATTATTCTGACACCTATTGACTTTAATGCATTTGGGCAAAATAGTCGCACTTACAAAAATTGACACTCGCATCAAAATTGTCGAACGTCAAAATTATTTTGATGCCCACTGACTTTAATGTGTTTCGCAGATTTTTCTGTTGTTTCGTGAATTTTTCATAGAATTTTTCACAGATTCGCCCATCACTAGGAGTGAATAGTGTGCTTCATCTTCTTAGACTGATGAAGAAGATAGAGTGTTGCCAAGCTGAGTCAGTTAAGAGCCCTAATTATTTAGGCTAGCTAGTGATTGACCAGATTCTAGAAAACTCACTTTAATTGGTGAGAGAAGGATAGACTAGTAGGGGGCCCCACTGAGGAGGGTGGAAGGGGTCGTTCCCCAGTCTGGAACTCAGTAACAGAGGAAGGATGAGGTAGGTTTTTGAGCTGTATGATGTGGCACACTTTCCAGAGAGGGGCTCCTGAATGAAGGTAAAATCTAAGGAAGGTGGGCAAAGGAGTGAATAAACACCCTGTTATCCTGGTATATGAAGGACCTGAAGGAGTAAGAAGTGGTAAGAAGGAGTAAATCAGAATCTCTGGATTCTGGCAAATACCAGAGGGGCTGCTGTAAGTTGCCATTGTCAAGCACTATTTGTTGGGCTGGTGGTGGTCTGTTTGGGTCACTGTGTACTTGAAATGCCAGGACCCATTGTGACCTGACATGTTCAGCTGCAAGTCTCCCCTTCTGTCTGTTAACAGTGGTGTGTATACTAAAGGATTAGTTGGGCCTTTACTACAGAAGTGACTACTTCCCACTGTATATCAAGTCACTAGCTAATGTTTTCTTAGGTTGAGTTTATTGGTGGGAAAGCTTAGGGAGGAGGCACCACTGAAAAGTCAGTGAGGCTCATTTATCAACACTGGGCAAAATTGCCCATGGGCTGTTACCTATAGCAACCAATCAGATTGCTGCATTCATTGTTCTTCTTGCAGCTGGCTTTAAAAAGCTAATCATTGATTGGTTGCTATAGGTAACAGCCCATGGGCAAATTTGCCCAGTGTTGATAAATGAGCCCAAATGTCAGGTGACTCCCCTAGTAATAAAGTTGGGAAGTTCACAGTAAAGAGAAAAGCAGGGCCAACCGGCACTCAACGGATCCACAGGACCAGAGAAATTAGATTAAAATAATAATTTTATTTGTACAAAGTTAAAAGTATATAAGTCTACATCTCCATCGACCATACGCATTTCCGCACCCATTCAGGGTGCTTAGACATGGCTAAGCGTCCTGAATGGGTGCGAAATGCGTAGGGTGGATGGAGATGTAGACTTATATACTTTTAACTTTGTACAAAAAAAACTATTCTTTTAATCTAATTTCTTTGGTCCTGTGGATCCGTTGAGTGCCGGTCGGGCCTGCTTTTCTCTTTGCTGTGCCGCTCCCTGAAGCTGGGGGTCTGGGGCTGGTGCACCCGGACCACTTTCACTACTCGTTGAGTCAATTGCAGTTCATTCTGGAGCACCTTGTTCTTTCCTAACTATTAAAAGATCACAGTAAAACCAGTAGTACAAATGGATTCTCTTTTATTATTCTGTTCTATTTATCCATTTTGGACTTGTAGCTTTGATTCTTACATATGATTTAGCCAACTGTATCTCTGTCCCAGCATTTGGAGGCATTAGCCCTAAAACAAACCAGAAAGCTTACTGGACTGGTTATTGTGTAAAACATTACCTAGGTGTATTTTTTTACACTGCTTAATCCCCTGGACAGATTTAGCCCTGCTCATTGGAACTTGGCCTAATTTTTGGGTATGGTATCAATAATATACGATTATGTTCAACCTGCTTAACCTTGCAATGGGAGTTTCTCAAAACCATTTACAAGACTGGAAAAAGCACTCCAGCTGTGCAATTAAATGCCGAGGTGAAGCCAAGGTGATTATTGTACAAATCTGCTGACTTGTTATCATGCTATTACGTTCCTAAAAATGAATATTACTACCATTACACTAAGTAAAATAAATTGAATGAAAAGTTTTAATAACATGTTTATAGCAGCGAGAATATAGTTAATATTGATTTCATTTTCTTATTGTAACCCTACAGAATTATGTGTTTTGGCAAATATTCTCAGGCCAATTAAATTATGGTTGTCTGTAAACATATGCCACTCTGAATAGGTTGTTTCACTCACTGACTATATAAGCTGAAATTTATTGTATAATAACCAGAATTAGTCTATTTTTCTTACAATCAGGATTTTTCAAGAAACATGTTCTTCAGTCTTAATTGGTTCACGAAAACAAAATACAAAAAGTGCCTTTTATGAAATAACTATCCGAGAAATGTAATTGATAAAACAAGCATTCATTTGTTCTGTTTTTCAGACATACTGTATTTCGTTTTTGATGGAAATGCAACAATGATATCCTGACAATCAAACCAAAAATATCTGTGTCTGTTTTTGCATCTAACTTAGAGCTAGTGATGGGTCTAGAACAGCACAGTAAAATGCTGGGCTTTAAGCCTCTGAGGGGGCCCAGTGAAGAGAAATTGTCTTGGTTACTACAAGTCACTTTTCATTTCATGAGTAGTCATTTCTGGATTATGAGTTCCATTGTGAAGCCATCCATCTGTTGTTAAACTATCAACCAAAGTAGAGATGAACATACTGCTTAAGGTTATTTTATAGGGAAAGATGCAACACCACAACATTTTAGTTGCCTTGAAAGGGGTCGTTTGCCTTTAAATGAAATTTTTGACATATTTATATTCGGAGAAAATTTGGTTTTCATCTTTTATTATTTGTGGTTTTTGAGTTATTTAAATTTTTTCAGCGGTTCTCCAGTTTGCAATGCATTGATCTGAATGAGAGATTGAAATATGAATAGGAGAGGGACTGATTAGAAAGACAAGTAATAAAAAATAGTAAAGACAATAGATTTGTAGTCTTACAGAGCATTTCGTTTTTAGATTGGGTCAGTGACCCAATTTGAAAACTGGAAAGAGTCAGAAGAAGAAGACAACTAATTTGGAAACTATAAAAAAGAAAAATGAAGGCCAATTGAAATGTTGCTTAGAATTAGCCATTCTCGTAAAATCGTAAAATATTTAACTTTTTAAAGCAAGCTACAAGTTGAACAACGAATGCAACAAATTGATTGGTTGCCATGGGTTACTGCCCATGGGCAAATTTGCCCAGTGTTGATAAATGACCACCCATTGTCTGTAACTTTACTACTCTACATACAGTATCATTAATAGCTTTGACAGGCACCCACCCCTCCCCAATTCATTGTAGTAAGTCTTCATTATTGGGACTGTGTTTAATATGGAGGAGGACCACATGAAGGCTCTATATGACTGGTTTTGCTTCCTGATTACTACCTTGGCTCAGAGCTTTGCACAAACACAAGAACATGTTAATATATTAGATCTACATAAACCTGTTTTAAATTGAAAAATGTCCTCAGTAATCATTCTGCTTTTTGTTTCATATAACCACCTCGCATTTAATACTGAATTTGAATGGAGTGTTATATCAAAGAACTGAAATGGTCATTAATATTGATAGGTTCTTTCGATTATTCAAATTCTCTGTGATTATTTAAAACATTTGGAGTAATAAACAACAAGCTACATAAACTCCATGCAAAGAATAGTATAGTTATAGGACCTGTTATCCAGAATGCTCAGGATCTGGAGTATTTTCCAGAATTGGGATCTCCATACCTTAATTCTACTTTTTAAGATTAGTTAAATTGTTTTGCATCCAATAAGGATTCTTTGTATCTTAGTTTGAATCAAGTACAAGCTACTGTTTTATTATTACATGAAAAAGAATTACTTCTAAAAAATTGAATTACTTTATTAAAATGGAGTCTATGGAAGGTGGCCTTCCAATAATTCAGAACTTTCTGGATAATGGGTTTCTGGATAATAGATCCCATACCTGTATAGTGGCCACCAGCATAAAAAGGTACAGAGAACCCCCAGCAGCCAAAGGCAAAGCTAACTTTGTATAAACATATGCAATATACAATGGCAAGAGTATTAGGCTGCATAGTGATGTCTCAGTTTTGTGACACTCTGCAGGAGGGACAGAGCTTTGCGTTTAAACGTCCTGGCTGAAGATAATTTTTGGTCACTTTAAAAGAATGTGTTTGCCAGTTATCCTTCCTGTAAGTTAGACTCGCTAACCTAGTGAGACCACACCTGCAGAGACTTGCATTGCAGATCTACTCTAGTAGAGGCGCTTTGTATTTTTCTTGTTTCTTATCTATAAAGTTTATTGTCATTGCTTTATTTGTGTTATAGTATTATATTTCCTAGGGAGGTGTATTCCTTAGCACCCATTAGATAGGGCCTCTGTGCTGCTAGAATCTCCCACTAGGGATGGGCTAATTTTTTTGCCTTGTTTTGCCGTGGAAATGACGCCCATAGACTTGTATGGTGGCGTGCATCAAAAAAAAAAAAGATGCGCTTCAAAAAAATTTTGCCGCTCGACAAAATTTTGCCCATCCCGACTCCCACCAATAGCAAGTTGGGTTCCCTGATCACCAGCAGGATGCTATAGAGTCTTATCCAAAACAGTTCACCCAAAAGAACTCACTTGGCTGTACAAACCAGTCTGTTGACTGAATGGAAGCTGAAAGCCAGAGACTTCCCTTGAAACCATATTTATAAATAGACAGCAGCTTATTGGCTTTGCTAGATCTTCTCTTTCCAAATCCCTGCTACAATAATTTGTGGATATTACAGTATTGCCCTCCGTCCTTTACCTTAAAGGGTAACTCCACACAAACATAACTAAAGCTTTTTGAAAAGTAAACATAATTTCAAGCAACTTTGCAATATACATCAATTAAAAAATATGCAGACTTTTCATGGTTTTTAATTGTTTGGAACAGTTCCCTAAGCGGAGCCCCCTGCTCTCCTGTTGTTCTGTCTGACTACTTTGCTGAGCTGATTGACTACTGTTACTATGTATTAACAGAATATGGAAAAGTACGGATCCGCACACACTTTATCTTCAAGCAGATGGGGGTTAACCCAGGTTTATTGTGCCACCACTAAGATCAACGTTTCGGGGGGGGTTTACCTACCCACCCTTCATCAGGATACTCAAACTGTGCAAACAACACCTTATAAATACAAAGCCCCTCCTTGTTTACCCATAACACCTCAGTCTGTTAAGTGTTTAACCCTTTAGTGTCCATTTTTCATTTTATGTCCATTTTTCAAAGAAAGTCTCTTTTTGTGGTGTTGGGTCCGTGATGTTGTCCTTCAGGAGACGGACTGTTGTGTTACATTACAATATGAATCAATATAATACAAAACAATGCAGTTATCATGAAACAACAATAAGTGTATCAAAAGAGTGTATCAAAAAAGTATATAATGTATTAAATAAACTACTTACAGCCAGTGGGGTCATAATTTTTAACCTTACTTTTCTATGTCTTCCCACCGGCTTTTCTTATCTGAAAAAGACAAAGATAGAATCAGTGAAATATTCAGAGAAAACATGTGAGGCTAAAATTCTGTCCTTAGCCTGCATCCTCCAAACCCCACAATTCCCTGCACACATGATTTCAATAAGGAACAGAACATCACAGTGCAATGCATTGTGGGTTATGTAGTTCCTGCATGCTGTCTGTAAGATGTGGAGAAATTGTTATAATTTGTAACATTGGTGTTTAGTCCCTCCTTCCCTGCCAGGATTTCAAATGATGCAGAAAGAGAAGAACTGTTACACAGCTGGATTTCAGCATAGAAAATGGCATTTATTTATACTTTTTGAAGAAACAGGTAACTGTGATGGGTATATTAAAGGGTTTCTGTGTTATGTGGGCTTCTTTGTTCCCCATTCATTTCTTATCCTTTCTTTAATCTGTTCAGAAAGCTCCGAATTACGGGAATCTAATCTTCTAATTAATTTTCAACAAATTATTTATTTTTTCTATGTAATACAAAGCAGTACCTTGTGCTTGATTTAAACTAAGATATAAACAATCCTTACTGGAGGCAAAACAATCATATTGTGTTTATTTATAGATATTTTATAATATATGATATTATAATAATAATAAATGATTTTTGTAGATTTACAATATGGAGATTCAAATTATCCAGAAATTACAAGCAAATACAATAATTTAAATGGTTAAAAATTATTTCCTTTTTCACTGTAATAATAAAACAGTAGATTGTGCTTGATCCCAACTAAAATATTATTAATCCTTATTTGTGGCAATACAATCCTTTGGGGTTTATTTCATGTATAAATTCTTTTTTTATTAGATAAAGTATGGAGATCTAAAATACGGAAAGATCCCATTTCTGGAAAAGACCAGATCCCCATTATTCTGTATTACAGGTCCCAAACATAGCTGTACAGGGACGGTGCAAATAATATGTTACAGTTGCACCATCTGGTTTAGTAAAGCTTTAGTAAAGTAGAGTTCAGCTGAAGGCACTGAATGTTGCGTGCTCGTGTCTTACTTTGCAATGAGTAGTAAGCAGTAGAAGACTCTGTAGACTCTGCTGGTCCCCAAAAGCACAGGTCACCATCAATCCTTAGGGCAAGGCCAGACGTGGCGTTTTTACGTTGCGTTTTTAAAAAAGAAACGCTGGGCATAAATACGCCACTGAAACCACATGCGACCGTCAACATGTGTTTTTCATGCGTTTTTCAGCACGTTTCTCTTCCCAAAATACACTTCTCATTGTTGTCATTGTTCTCATTGAGAATTTGGACGCCATATTTAAAATACGCTGTGCATTTACGCAAAGTGTGGTTTCAAACGTTCAGATCCCATAGAGTCTATTGATCTGATATTTTCTTGACGTATTGGCGTTTCTGCTGAAAAACGCCAATCCTGGAGTCCTGTGGTGGATTTCGGCTTGCAAGCGCCCTGTGTGAATTGTCATAGTGCGTTTTCCATTAGTTTCAGTGGTAGTGCAGTTTGTGTGTATTTACGCCTGGTGGAGCTTTTTTAAAAACGCAGCGTAAAAATGCCACGTCTGGCCTTGCCCATACAAACAGGTAGTAATCCAAAAAATGTTTTCTGCTTCATTGTACCAACAAGAATATATGCTGACCTAGGGCGGTCACCACATGATAAATATAATCTTTCATACACGTTCTCAGGCTGTTTTTACAGTATTTGCCAGTAATTAGTTATGAAATACACCATTACATGTTACTAGAAGACACATGCAGAGGAAAAGAAAATAAGCTGCCTTTTAAGTGCTTATTTGTCAGGGTAGACATTAAAGGCATGTGAATAGCTTAAGGTAACAAGACAACACACAATCCTGTATTATATACCAGTAAAAATGTTTAATGACAATTTAATCCCTTTCCTTTTAAAGGAACAGTATTTTTAATCAGAAAAATCTAGCCTATAACTCCTAAATTGAGAAGACGATAGACGGAATGACAAATGCCAAGCTGGAAATTGTTTGGACCCAGAAATGCCCAGAATGACCCTGTCTGCCATTGTCCTTACCCTGCATTGATAAATACTATGTATTTGCCTCAGAAGCTTTCAGATAATTATATGAGTAAGCTACTATTTAGCTATAGGGCTGCAATTCAGCTTTAATAAGGCTGATACATTTGGGTTCTGCCTATAAATATTTTATTTGTAAGTGCTGGACAAACATATGGACTAATGTCACACAAAAAAAGGTCATTTACAAAGTGCAGAGCAGAAAGAAAAGTGCAAAAGATGGGCCCAAACTGTGATGTTTTTCACATTTTGTGAAGAGGATGACCCTTAATGGCAATAAAGTTAGGGAGCTCCTGCTGGACACAAGTTACAACAGAGCCTTGTACTTCCCATCTGCTTTTGGGATTTATTGAGGTGCTTCACTTAAAGGGATCCTATCATCGGAAAACATGTTTTTTTTTCAAAATTAATCAGTTAATAGTGCTACTCCAGCAGAATTCTGCACTGAAATCCATTTCTCAAAAGAGCAAACAGATTTTTTTATATTCAATTTTGAAATCTGACATGGGGCTAGACATTTTGTCAATTTCCCAGCTGCCCCTGGTCATGTGACTTGTGCCTGCACTTTAGGAGAGAAATGCTTTCTTGCAGGCTGCTGTTTTTCCTTCTCAATGTAACTGAATGTGTCTCAGTGGGACATGGGTTTTCACTATTGAGTGCTGTTCTTAGATCTACCAGGCAGCTGTTATCTTGTGTTAGGGAGCTGTTATCTGGTTACCTTTAGGGATGTAGCGAACGTCGGAAAAAAAGTTCGCGAACATATTCGCGAACTTGCGCAAAAACGCGAGCGGTTCGCGAACGGTTCGCGAACCCCATAGACTTCAATGGGAAGGCGAACTTTAACATCTAGAAAAGACATTTCTGGCCAGAAAAATGATTTTAAAGTTGTTTAAAGGGTGCAACGACCTGGACAGTGGCATGCCAGAGGGGGATCAAGGGCAAAAATGTATCTGAAAAATCTGCCTGTGTGTGCTTGGAAGAGATAGTGTAGGGGGAGAGCTGTTAGTGATTTCAGGGACAGATGATAGTAAGTTTGCTGGCTAGTAATCTGCTTGATACTGCTCTGTATTGGAGGGACAGAAGTCTGCAGGGGATTTGAGGGACATTTTAGCTTAGGTAGCTTTGCTGGCTAGTAATCTACTGTTCTCTTTAAACAACTGCCATACGTTGACCTTGTAGGCATTGTTTGCCCAGTTTTTTTGGACGCAGCCACTGAAGCACAGTTGCCAGAAAAAATATGCCATATAAATGCTGAAAATAGTAATTTTTCGCCATACGTTGACCTTGTAGACATTGTTTGCCCAGTTTTTTTGGTTGCAGCCACTGAAAGCACAGTTGCCAGAAAAAATATGCCATATAAATGCTGAAAATAGTCATTTTTTGCCATACGTTGACCTTGTAGGCATTGTTTGCCCAGTTTTTATGGTCGCAGCCACTGAAGCACAGTTGCCAGAAAAAATATGCCATATAAATGCTGAAAATAGTCATTTTTTGCCATATACGTTGAGTCAACGTATGGCAAAAAATGACTATTTTCAGCATTTATATGGCATATTTTTTCTGGCCTCTGTGCTTCAGTGGCTGCGGCCAAAAAAACTGGGCAAACAATGCCTACAAGGTCAACGTATACACTACTACAGCGGTGGATACGGATTACGTAAAATATATTATGGCTGCTTGAAAAAAGTCACTCCGGTGTTTTTTCTGGAGACGGTAATATTATGGATATTTAGACAGAATGTGAACAAGGTCACACAGCTAGATGGCGGGTTGAAGAAAACAGTGTGCAAATAATGCCTACAGGGCAAATAATGCCTAAAAGGTCAACTTATACACTACTACAGCGGTAGTAAAATAAAAAAAGTAAAATAAAAAAAAAATGAATATTAAAAAAAAAAATTAAAGTTGGTGCTGCTGAACTACTAGGAGCAGCAGATTAGCACACCAGTCCCACTCCCCAACACTGCTAGACTAATAGCACTGGGCTCTTATAGTAGTAGTAGTAGTAGTAGTAGTAAAACAACAAAAAAATAAATAAAAGCAGTCCTTACAAGGACTACTGTTATTGCAGCAGTCAGCAGATGAGATCAGAAGCAGGACAGCTGCCCACTGCAGCTACATACAGAGCACTGCAGTAGAAGGTAGATTACTAGCCAGCAAAGCTACCTAAGCTTAAATGTCCCTCAAACCCCTGCAGACTTCTGTCCCTCCAATAACAGAGCAGTATCAAAACGATTACTAGCCAGCAAACTTTCAACTGTCCCTGAAATCACTAACAGGCAGCAGCTCTCTCCCTACACTATCTCTTCAGCACACACAGGCAGAGTGAAAAAACGCTGCAGGGCTTCGGTTTTTATAGGGAAGGGGAGTGGTCCAGGGGAGAGCTTCCTGATTGGCTGCCATGTACCTGCTGGTCTGGGGTGAGAGGGCAAAAAAAAGCGCCAACAATGGCGAACCCAAAATGGCGAACGTCTCGCGACGTTCGCGAACTTCCGGCGAGCGCGAACACCCGATGTTCGCGCGAACAAGTTCGCCGGCGAACAGTTCGCGACATCTCTAGTTACCTTCCCATTGTTCTTTTGTTTGGCTGCTGGGGGGGAAAAGGGAGGGGGCAATATCACTCCAACTTGCAGTACAGCAGTAAAGTGTGTTTGAAGTTTATCAGAGCACAAGTCACATGGCTTGGGGCAGCTGGGAAATTGACAATATGTCTAGCCCCATGTCAGATTTCAAAATTGAATATAAAAAAATCTGTTTGCTCTTTTGAGAAATGGATTTCAGCACAAAATTCTGCTGGAGCAGCACTATTAACCGATTCATTTTGAAAAAAAATGTTTTTTCCCATGACAGTATCCCTTTAACTTTTACTATGTTATAGAATTTTAATTCTAAGCAACTTTTCCATTGGTCTTAATTTTTTCTTTTTTTAGTTTTTGAATTATTTACCTTCTTCCTCTGACTCTTTCCATCTTTCAAATGGGTGTCACTGACCCCATTACAAAACAAATGCTCTGTAAGGCAACAAATGTATTGTTATTGCTACGTTGTATTACTCATCTTTATACAGACACTCTCCTATTCATATCCAGTCTTTTATTTAAATCAGTTCATAGTTGCTAGGGTAATTTGGAATTGCTGAGATTGCAAACTGGAGACCTGCTGAATGAAAAATGAAATAACTCAAAAAACACAAATAATGAAAAATGACAACCAATTGCAAATTGTCTTTGAATATCACTCTCTACATAAAACTCAAGTTAATTTAAAGATGAACAACCCCTTTAAAATCAGGTGGTAGATGCACAGCTCCCCTTAGTGTGCTACAACTTGCATCCTGAGTCATAGTAAATAAGCCCTATATTGTATCTCCAATACTCCCATAAGACTCCCGTTATTGACAAAACTACATACCACCCCTTATGATTGGTGTTTTTTGTCTTAAAAATGCTTCAGAGCAGTTATGGAACAAAAATCCACTTGTCAAGAATGGCTTTCATTTTTTTTGATGACTGGAGGAACAGGGGTGGTAATGGGCAGAGAAATGCACATGCCATTATCCATAAAGTTTAACCGTAAATAAAATATTTTCACGTTTTGGGGTTATTGGCCCTTTAAAACGTGTCACTTCTATTGTGCAGGGATTTTTAAGAGCCCCCTGCTGGTGACATTGTCACAGTAACATTTGTTAAACATTGCACATTTCTGTGAGCCTAAAAACCTACAAACAATTTATAAATGAACAGTGTTTGGTTAGAAGCACCTTCCATGTAGCCACATATCTCTTGTATGGAGGTTTCAATTCCTTATTATTGCCATTATTAGCACATTAGCCTGCCTGCCAACTTATAGCAGGTAATAAGGGTAGCTGTCAGCCATACGTTATTGTATCAATGCACAATATATTGTTTTTATATGGCAGGCCAAACCACAAAATTTGGAGGCCCATAGAGTGTGGAACTGTTAATGTAAAGCTGCATGTTCAGGCACCATGAGAAATAAACATGAACGGCTTGGCTGGAAATTTAAAGTGATTTCATGTAGGAACTCTCACAACTGAAACGCCACAACACAACTCTGTCAGTGACACTCCTGCACTTACAACAAACAAGGGAAAGTTCTGCTCACCACTAATCTTTAAAAACACTAAGCAGTGTGCAATAAGGTTGTGTAGGGACCTATAGGATCTATTAGGCTCCTATAGAGTTAATCCCCTACCTTTCTTGTATCATTCCTTATAGCTGTTGTTTATTGGGCAAAAGCCCTTATGACATGTAAGTGTAACAGCTATAGCTATAGGCCAAAGGGTGCAATACCATTTCCTGCCACACTGCTATATAGTCCTCTTTGGCTCCTGGTGTCTATGCTGCTAGGTGTTGCCATTGAGCCTGGGATCACCAAGGCCCGAGTAAAGCCATTTACCCCAAAGGGACCTGTACCTTTGGTGCTGAGTCAGGGACCAGGCAACCCTGTGAATGAGGAGTAGCTATCATTAGGGCAGACCTGTAATAGTCTCTCTAGGAGAGAGAGATAGTCAGCTTTGTGTAGCATGGGCAGCTGTGTGCTCCATCAAGGATAATAGCAGGGCTTCCCAAAAGTTTCTTGTTTGCCTTTAGAGCAGGGAACTCAGTGATAGGGAATCTAGGCTAGCAGTGGACTGCCTGTACCCTACCCGATTGATCCCGATCCCCTCACTGGTATATCGGTCTTTAAGACAGACGTATTCTTCTTGACTATTTGACTATGGGAGTGTCAGCCTCTATCATCTCTATCCTCCTCTGTGAAATGCTACATCTGCAATAACTCCTGCGTGAGTAAACCTGAGGTCACTTGCACTTTGCATGTCCTAATAAATTCCATCTGTTATTTCCACCAAAGAACCTCCTGGCGTCCAATCAATCTATTTCTGTATCCAGTAGCCTGTGTTATGTAGTTATACTACATCTTAAAGGGATAGTTTCCACTTGGCAAAGGCCCTGACCCTGTTGTGTAAGTCGCATGTAGCCAATGCTTTATCCTGCTAGTGGGTATTTGTCTAATTAAAGCCAAATAAGTGCTACAGTTGTGACCACAAAATTCACATAGACAAATACAAGAGATCCACTGCACTTAACCCATTATCAATATATTTAAGACAGAGACATTTTGTGCATACAGCTACTAAAAATGCCTTACCCTTTAAACAAAACAGGGATTGTTTGTCCATATATTGCAATATATTTAAGCTGGCCAACTACGTCAAAGTCATCCCATATCTGGCCAGTCCTACACTCAACTTTCATCTGATTCATACATTTTATAAAGGGACTAATTTTTACCTGCAACTTACTTGCTGCTTTCAAATTAAAACTCCTAAACTTGGTTCCCCTTCTATTAATCCCCCCATAAGGTTAGTGCTCATTAAATGGCTACTTTTACTCAAGCGACTGTACCTTACATAACCTTTCCCTTCAATACAGCTCTGTTTTCATTTGGTTTCTGGGGAATAGTACATGGAGAGCAACCTCTTGTTAACTGTAATAATAAAATTGTAACCAACCCCCATAAAAATCAGAAATTCTATAACATACTAAAACTTAACTTTTAGTATGATGTAGAGAGTGATATTTTGAGACAATTTGCGATTGGTTTTCATTGTTTTGTTATTTGAGGTTTTTGAGATATTTAGCATTTCATTCAGCAGCTCTCCAATTTGCAATTTCAGCAATTTGGTTGCTAGGGTCCAATTTACTTGAGCTACTATACATTGATTTGAATAAAACTGGAACATGAATAGGAGAGGGCTATAAATAGAAAGAGGAGTAATAAAAAGTAGCAATAACCAGAAATTTGTAGCCTTACAGAACATTTGATTTTTAGATGGGGTCAGTGACCCCCATTTGAATACAGGAAAGAGTCAGGAGAAAAAGCCAATTCATTCAAAAACTATAAATGTGAAAAAGTTGTTTGAAATCAGCTATTCTATAGTATACTTAAAGTTAACTTAAAGGTGAACCACCCCTATAAAAATGAACTAGCCCATCACATCATAATTTTGGATCAGTTTATAGTTGTTTTTTATACTCCAAATCACAAGCAGAGCAATGAAGGAGTTATGGACAAAAATGAAAAAAATAAAATCATTGTTATACTGTAACTGCTTTTAGAACACTTTAACCCCAGTATGTAATAAAAGCAGAACATTTGTTCAGGCGCGGTAACCGATAACCCATTGCAACCAATGAGATGTGAGCTTTTAAACAGGCAACCAATAAATGCTACTGGCCTTTTTTACTTTAAAGGGGACCAAAACCCCCGTAAAATGTTGCACAGGGGGTCATGAATGAGATCTAATGCCTCAGGGTGTATGGGGAGAGAGAATGGAAAAAAGGTGTAGAGGGGAAAGGAACAGAGAAAATGTACTTGGGGAGAAAGATTATACATTGATTGTATAAAAGGTTGGATAAGAGAAGAAGAGGCAAGGAGCAAAGTGCAAAAAATGGGTGCAGTCCACCGAGTTTTTGCACTTTGTGCACATTGCCACTGTATTTTTTGAGTGGTAGGAGGGGGGTGGCAAGTAGGCAAACCCCATCCTGCCCAACATGCAATTTGGCAAGATTAAAAGAGTCAAGCAATTTACGGGTAAAGGGTATAAGATAGCAGTATGCATTCACCCAGCATAAGTATGGATAAGCTATATTCTTTAACACTGATGGGCTGCACATAAGCAATAAATTAACAAAATTATTCCTATTTCAGTGTCGAGCTGCTTAACTTTATCCAAGGGATGCACTCAATCCACAATTTCAGCTGCTGAATACCTAAACTGAATGTGACCCTCATTTGCATAAACAAATTAGCAAAATTCCTCCACAAAATCTGCGATGAAAAAAATTCTCCCCTTCATGTGTCATTGGTCAAAAGTCATGTGATATAATGGGATCAATATAATGTCAGATGATCCCTGAGCTCAGGTGACTGACAGCAGCCAGAGAAGACTGAGTATGTGCTGTACCTGAATAGAAAATAGAAAAGCAAGATGTGTGGGGGGGCGTTTTTGGAGGTTCACTGCTATAGGCTAAAGTAAAATTAGCGGTGAAGCTTTCATCAGCTTGTCAGACCAATATATATAAGTCTACTTTTAGGACAAATGAAAAACAGGTATTTTACCCATATTTTTTAGCTTTTCTGCTCAGCTATCTGAACTGCACCCCTAATGCCTTGTTTCCTACTTCCTGGACAAAGGCCTCTAAAATAAGCTCCCCATAGACACAAAGATTTTTCTTGCCGAACGACCAATTTTAGCGAAGTGCGACCAATCCTTCGAAATTACCGTGCGGTTAGTGGGATTCGAATGATCGTACATCTTACGATTTTTCAGCCGACATCTGTCAGAAAATTGATCGGCCAGGTTAAAAAATCTTTATCGGCCCCAGTGCAATCTATCTATGTTTGCAGGGACAAGCAGGCAGCTCCCCTTTGTTTTCCTGGCAAATTGTCTTTTTAGTTGATGGACAATTCGTACGATCGTTTCGAGATAATCGTGGTCTCATGATGACGTTCAGATCTTTTAAAAATCTTTACATCTATGGCCTAGATGTAAAGATTTTTAAAAGATCCGATTGTCATCATGAGACCACGATTATCTCAAAACGATCGTAGATAGATATTGATCGATCAATCGATAGATAGATAGATAGATAGATAGATAGATAGATAGATAGATAGATAGATAGATAGATGAAAATGGATAGATAGATAGATAGATAGATAGATAGATAGATAGATGATAGATAGATAGATAGATAGATAGATAGATAGATAGATAGATAGATAATAGATAGATAGATAGATAGATAGATAGATAGATAGATAGATAGATAGATAGATAGATAGATAGATAATGGATGGATAGATGTTAGAGAGAGAGATAGATAGATAGATAGATAGATAGATAGATAGATAGATAGATAGATAGATAGATGATAGATAGATAGATAGATAGATAGATAGATAGATAGATAGATAGATAGATAAATAGATAGATAATAGATAGATAGATAGATAGATAGATAGATAGATAGATAGATAGATAGATAGATAGATAGAAAATGGATGGATAGATGGCACATACATTTTTTTTTCTTAATTCTTATTTCTTAAAATAAACACTCAAAAGTGGAATTTATACAGGCATAGGACCTGGTATCCACAATGCTCAGGACCATGGGTTTTCTGGGGTCTTTCTGTAATTAACATCTCCATACTTTGCCTACTAAAAATCATTTAAACTTTAGTTTAGTTTCAGAATGATGCACGATGCATGTATTTATTTGCTTGTATACTGAAGAATTGTTTTTAAAAAAAATTGTGTTTAACAAATATTAAGTTGTTTGGGCTAAAAGTTATTGTTTATTTTTCCCATCTTTTATTTTATTTCTTTTTAAATCATGTTTATTTTCATCATTTAATTTCCTATTAATGATGTGAGCACATCTTTTAGTGTGTGGAAAACTAACCTGACTTCAGGTAAAGCAGAAATAGATTTTTTTCTCATATACTTTCTAACAAGGTTTGATTGTGTGACTGCCTGATAATCCCGGCTATAGATCATTGTGAAATACCCAGGAGGGATCATGGAGTCAGACACAAAGAGGGGAGAAACTGTGAGATGTGGGATTGCCATAGTGCAAGAATCATGGAGAAAGGACATCAATCTACACGTGGGATCAGCAAAACGTGAGAGCAGATTACAGAGCACTTTAACTTCACATGTCCTGAAATGGAGACTTTCCCTGCCCCCTATATGGGCACCGACAGCTTTTGTCCTCTATACTTTCCTATACTGCCCTCATTTCATTGGAGACTTCATTAGGTATCAATAAAAAAACAATAATCATTTATTACAATCCAATTTTTGTTAGCAAATACAGCGCCTGTGATAGAATGCGGCCGCTCCTGCATAAATCTCTATTAATTCAGCCACTGGAACAGCAGCCCTGCTCTGTATTTAATATTTATATTGTTGTCGTCTCAGCACATGCCAGCAAACCAAAACCTTGCTCCGGGATAGTGGTTTCCACTCGGATTTGGTTCTTTATTAAAAAAAAAAAAAATTATGTATAAATTTCCTTGGCCAATATATTTAAACTGAGTAAATGTAATTGGTTGTTTGGTTATGACGCAGCTGTGGCTGACGTCATCCAAAACGAAATATTTAGTAGTAATTATATTAAATAGCTTTACGTTATTATTGTTTTTTGGTTTTTTTTGTATAATTCTCTGTCCCCAACCTTTTTTTTTTTCAAATTCTCTCCAGCAGGAAAATTTGAAAGTCTCTTGTTCCTGGTAGTATTGTGGTGGCCCTGGCTGGTGGGCTTTTCCCCTGCCCCAATAGAATTTTACACCTTTGAAATGAATGATTTAATGCCCAGGAAAATGAGACTGTAGCAAATAAAGAGAGAAGGAAGGAAGCAGAAAAGCAGAGCTGGAGAGGACCTTGTTAACCCCCTTTCGATAACAGAGCCACCAAAGGGTTAAGTTGGCTACTTCTTTCATTCATTTCATTAGCAGCCAACGAATAATTTCCAGTCCCACCGGCTAAACAGCTGCAGAAGGGGTTAATGGTTTGTCTTCTGGTCTGCGCGTAAACAATGGAAGCTCTGGGTCTGCAACAACTAAAACACAAACTTGTCCTGTTTGTTGCCTTTTTCTGGCTTCTGCTGTGCTATCTGATTGTCTTATTGGTTTGGAAACTTTTGTCACAGAAATCTGTGGCCGAACACCAGATATTTTCATTCTTTTCAACAACAGAATTCTACTATCTGCACCTGTTCTTTCCTGGTGGGGCAGAAAACAAAACAGAAATGATGGAAACAGAGTCAAATAAAAAATAAATAATGTTGTTCAATGAAAATGACACATGAAGAAAACAAAGCCCTTGCAGTATTGGATTTATTATTATTATTAATTATTATTATTATTATTATTATTATTATTATTATTATTATTATTATTATTATTATTATTATTATTATTATTATTATTATTATCAGTATTGTTATTATTAGCAGTATTGTTATTATTATTAGTAGTATTGTCATTATTATTATTGTTTTTATTATAATTGTTATTGTTATTATTATTATTATTATTATTATTATTATTATTATTATTATTATTATTATTATTATTATTATTATTATTATTATATTATCGATTATGACGTGCCAGCGCTGCAGATCTCTTACTATTTGAATTGATCAGTTTTATTATAGGCGGCCGAGCTGAAACACACAGCTTTGTGCCAATCGATGCTGCATCAGTCTGACTAGGTCTTTGCCCACGATGGTCTTTTCTCTGCTGGGGTGGGGGGGATTTTTTTTTTTTATGGCTGTCTCCCCATGAAATAGCCTGGATACTCTCAAAAATCCAGCTGCTTTATCTGATTGTAAACTAACCCCTTGTGTGCCTCTCTCTGCTATACACTGGGTACACTTGTGGGATATCACAAGCAGCTAGTCTGGCGACAGTAAAGCGCTTGTTATATGATAGGCGCAGCCAAATCGCTAAAAGGAGATTGGAGCAACCGATCTGGGAATCAGATGTTCTGCCCCACTTGGCCGACACAGTGAACTGGGGTCCTATGTGCAACTAACCACCGTTTTCTTTTTATACATACAAATAGAATGTAAGCTCTTTTGAACATTGCCTTTTCATCATTTCCTTCTGTTACCCTTGTTTGCTCATTTGTTGTAAAGCTCCAGCGCTACATAAATAAATACTTTTTGCTGCTGCTGCTGATAATGATGATGTGTATATGTTTGTATCACAAATGCTGCATTTGGTGTGAGTTTGTCGCAAAGGAAGACAAAGAAATCACAATATGTTGGCGCTTTATTAATATTTATGAATAATAAGAAGTGGGTTACAATAAGCATCAGCTGCAGCTACTTACCTTTTAGCTTGGCAGAATTGACATTGCAATGTCTCTGATTTTTCTTTTCTGTAGGTTCCAGCCTGCAAGCAAATAGATATTTTGTCGCACAGAATATAAAGATCCATAATCGTACATATATGTGTTGGGGGTGGTTTGTAATGAGTTTGTGGAATGTATATTGGTATAAATGCCAGAGTGTGATCCCAGAAAGTTACACTGGGGGGCTCCCCGTTGCGACATGTGGAGTTGCACCGACAAAAGATGCCGGGATGGACTGTCTGCAATGCAGCGTGTGAGCATGAAGTCAGCGCATAATTATTCCATATAAATCACCGAACTCCTCCATCACGACTCATGAAGTTCATTATATTACAGCAGAAAAGGTGCTTATATTGTTGATTTATAAAGGATGGAATTTATTACAGCAAGTTCTTGAATGAAATACCTTTTGTGACCTGATAGAAGTCTCAGATCACATTTTATTGGTGTTAACAAAAATTGCTCACCCCCCCACCCCTTTGCTGTATATATACGTTAACCAGTTGGTTGCTGGCTGAGCGGACCCAGTTGGAGCGCAGAGTGGAAGGCAGAGGCCCCTGAGCCCATGACAATATTTATAGCACATCTGAGTTACTTGTTTAATGATCAGCCCCCTCGCTCCATCACTCCGGCTGCACCAGCCCACTGGTAAATTAAAGATCATGGCAAAGTCACATAACACCCCATCATTTTTCCCCCTAAATTGTTCCCTTCGCTGACCTTAAGTCTGAAAGAAGAAAAAAACTGTTGTGTCCTAAATGAATAAAATGTGTTCGTGATGCTTTGAGTACCTGTTAGTAGCTATTCAAACTGTCTGCAGGCTGGGAAAGAGCCAATGCTGCTCTCTAATTGAATACAGAAACCTCCCTAATATCATAATAAGGTGTCTTCCTAGGGCGAATGAATGTCTGCGAGAGAAGCCGACGTCTGCAGGAGACGCGTGTACCCGGCGTGTAGCGAGCGTGTGGCCTGGAGGCACATCAATATGTTCTGTGGGGAGGCTTCAGGCTGAGACAATATCAATATTGCAATCAGTTTTGTCAAGATGGGGGGGGGGGGGTTGGTAAGAAAGGAAGAAAGAAAGAAAGAAAGAAAGAAAGAAAGAAAGAAAGAAAGAAAGAAAGAAAGAAAGAAAGAAAGAAAGAAAGAAAGAAAGAAAGAAAGAGGGGAAGGATGGGCGGTTTTTGGCAAGATGGGGGATAGGAAAGAAGAAAGAAAGAAAGAAAGAAAGAAAGAAAGAAAGAAAGAAAGAAAGAAAGAAAGAAAGAAAGAAAGAAAGAAAGAAGAAAGAAAGAAAGAAAGAAGAAAGATAAAGGGGAAGGATGGGAGGTTTTGGCAAGATGGGGGATAGGAAAGAAAGAAAGAAAGAAAGAAAGAAAGAAAGAAAGAAAGAAAGAAAGAAAGAAAGAAAGAAAGAAAGAAAGAAAGAAAGAAAGGGAAGGATGGGAGAGAGGGTCAAATGTATACAGAGGAGTATTGAAAAGTGAAAATGGAGGGATATATATTGATAATAAGAGAGAGAGGGAGGGAGGGAGGGAGGGAGAGAGAGAGAGAGAGAGAGAGAGAGAGAGAGAGAGAGAGAGAGAGAGAGAGATTGTCCACATATGGATAGTTATATAGATGACAATGTATGATGGCTAAAGCAAATAGGATAGATAGATAGATAGATAGATAGATAGATAGATAGATAATAGATAGATAGATAGATAGATAGATAGATAGATAATAGATAGATAGATAGATAGATAGATAGAGAGATAGAGAGATAGAGAGATAGATAGATGACAGACAGATAATGGATACAGGGAAGTAATTACAGAGGAATCAGACCCAGCTGTATGGAGGACCAGGAGGTAGTGGGGGCCCCATGAGGTCCAAATAAAGAGCAATTTCAACATATATTGGTAAAGCATGACAACCTCTGGATATGTTGGGGGCCCTAAAATGAATTTACTGTGGGGCCCAGTAGCATCTATTTACACCACTGAATGGGTAAATGATAGATAATGGGCGAACTGATAGATGGATTAAAGCTAGAAGGCTTGAAGCTAGAAGGAAAGATGTAGAAGGAGGGAGGGTTGGTTCACTCCAGGGATCTCAATTGATAAGGGAAGGAGCTGGGAAATTGGAATTTGAAGTAAAATTTCAGTAAGTGGTTGGGGAGCGTGTAACTTCCACCGTGATCGAATTTGATTTAAAATATTAGGGCTTAGGGAATAATTAAGAAAACCCATTAGTTCCCCCTTTTCTCTTTTAACTTAACTTGCCTCAGTGGTCTCCTGCAGGGGACTGCAGCTCAGCAACCATTTCACGCAGAAAGGGCTCTTTGAATATCTATTTCTCCATATATCACAGAACAAGTTGTTGTACCTGGATAGTAGAATATTATAAAGGTTTTACAATCAACACAAATTGTGCCCCGGGCTAAATCTGCTTCAGCTGAAACACCAGATCAATTCCGCCAAAATCGAAAGACGGCGGCTGCGACATAATAATTAGGCAACAGAACATTAATTGAGAGGAGGAAACGACGGAAGTTTCGGTGGAGGCTAAACGAAAGTTTTTCTTGGGCAA
The DNA here is from genome assembly GCF_017654675.1 of Xenopus laevis. Classification (NCBI taxonomy): domain Eukaryota; kingdom Metazoa; phylum Chordata; class Amphibia; order Anura; family Pipidae; genus Xenopus; species Xenopus laevis. The sequence continues at coordinate 107,042,916 of NC_054383.1, read as the reverse complement.
ACTTTTGCTTTGAAAAGCAGTTGGATATTCAAGGCAAATTCGAATTCCAGATTCGGTTCCACCTTTTAGCATGGTACATAAAAAACTGAAGCTTAAATACATAAGCGGTTGGGGTTTTGGGATGGAGCTGCCTGGCCAGCAACCAACTGTGCGCTATTTAGCGTGTGAGCCAACTCCATCCTCTGAATGATTCTATAGCAGCTCCTTCTTCTAAACGAAAATCAATAGACATAGGGAGAAACTAAAAGCAGCCCCAGCGATTCCCAATTCTTCATCTTTTCACCTGAAACAAGAAAAAAAAAAGCCAACAAAAGCTCCCAATACTCCCCCCACCCATGTCTCGCAAATCCCTTTAATTGAAATCATACATTTTGGCAGAGCTCCAAACAATTTTGTAATTGTTAACAAAAACTATTTGATTAATAAACACCACGGGCTTTGTTGTATATTCTCTTCGTATTCCTTTAAGTGCTTAATCCGTTTTTTTTCCCCCCACCTCGTGTTAATAAAAAAAGCATTAACTTGCGCAAACTTGTTCTGTTTAAATTTCATTTAAAAAAAAACAAAAAAAAAAAAAAAAACGAAATATTTCTGTAATTGTTGCACCCGGCGCTGATGCATTTCAAACAAATATACACAAAAAAATAAACAAATATACACAACAATAAATAAATATTTCATTTATATAAATAATGTTGAAAAAGGAAATGTATTGATATTATGTGTCTGTCTGTCTGTGCATTTTTTCTATCCACACACCCATATACGTTTACAATACATTTGGGTGAATTTAAGAAAAGGTGTATTTTGGGGGATACATTTTAGATATAGATTTATTTTTATATAAATACAGCATTTGCCCTAGGGTGTTGATGTTGAAGGTTTTATTGACCTTTGACTTCTAGTATGATGTAGACTAGAGAGTAATATCCTGAGACCATTTGCAATTGATTTTCATTGGTTATTATTTGTGGTTATTGAGTTTTTTTTTTTTTTTATTCAACTGTTTGCAATTTTAGCAGTGTGGTTGCTAGGGTCCAAATTAACCTAGCAACCGTGCATTGATTTGAATAAGAGACTGGAATATAAATAGCAGAGGGCCTGGTTAGAAAGATGAGTAATAAAAAGTAGCAATAACAACAGATTTGTAGCCTTAGCGAGCATTTTTTTTTATTTTTTTGTTTTTATTAGATGGGGTCGGTGAAGGCAAATAATTCAAAAACAGCACAAAAAAGACCAATTGAAAAGTTGCTTAGAACTGGCCATTCTATAACATACTAAAAGTTAATTTTAAGGTAACCATCGCTTTAAATGTACAAAGTGTAGTTTTTTTTCTCTTCTGGAGGAGGGGGTCAGTTATTTAAAGAAACACCTGGTGATCGTGGGGTTAATTCCCTAGAACTCCTACCTTATGGACTTCTCCCCCCCCCCAGCCTACACTCAGTACAGTAAATGGCAGTTAATTTCCATTGCCCCATGCAACTATACTTCTGTAGCCTCCTGGCCACTGGCAATGGGATTCCGATTAGGGCACGTTCACTGGTCTTTAAAAAACCCAAGTTTGTATAATTTTCACCTAATGAACTGTTTCGTTAATGTCTCTATTGTGCTCTCCAGGGGATTAGATGAGGGTTGGGTCCAACCATCCCTGGCTGACTTTCCATAGCTCTTGGCTGTATCCACAAACCCTTATTGGGATTAGTGGTCAGAGTTCTCATTTCCCACAGCTATAAAAGGTCCTGAACTCAATTAATGGCTAATAATTATACAACCGACTTGACTGCTTAATTAGCATTTGAGAGGGGGATATGGATAAGGTGGGGAGGAAGAAAGTTTTTAGATCATTTGCAAATCATTTATCATGGTATCAATAAACCCAAAAATCATAAAGGGAAAGTGGATGCTCCCTGGCTATTCACCCACAAACATGATGCCAATGGGCTCCTCAACATTTCTAAAGGCAAGTTTTATTTCAGAACAATTCCATCCAGTCCATTTGTGCTTGAGCTGGCCAGAAATGCTGATACACAGGCTCAGCCCAGATATTGCTGCAGTTTGAGATATCGAGTTAATTATTAATCCTGTGATCACAAATAGAATGTTATTAGTATAATATTCTAGGAACACACTTCCTGCCCAAATAAATACAATAGGCAGTAGGCTGACCCCCATAAGAAATCTAAAGAGGTTAATTAATTGTCACTATATCAGTCATTAACCATTCCCATAAGAATGTGATTTTATTCTATTGCAAATATTGGATTTAAACAGATTTTTCTTCAGAAATGTCCCATACAGAGAGAGAGAGACAGGAAAAAAAACAGATGAATAACCAATAGATGTATTTATAGATCATGGCAATGTATATCTCTCTCTCTCACATGAATACAGATATATGACAAAGGAATGTATGTATTCAATGTTTGTATATAGGTACAATTATGCAGAAGACATATGATTATACTGTACCTTCATTATAGTCAAATAAACATATTTCATGGCATTATTAAATAGAGTCCTCCCCAGTATTCCCAGTTTAGCGCTGGGCAGATCTTACAGAGCATTCGACAATTTGCAAACACGTAAAAAAAAAAAATGAAAGAAAGAAAATGAAACGTGATTTGCATTCGATGGCTTTGAATATTTTTTTTAATGGAACTCAATTTACATACAGATCGCATTTAATTTTCAGCACAGGAGGCCAGTGTGTAATTCAGTCGCATGTGCATCACGTGTTTAATATTTCTTATATTACATATATATATTAATACTGTGCACGTGTTATGCAATAAATAGTAAACAGATACCCAAATGGAATTAATATTTAAACATAATAATATATATATATTATTCCTAATTGTTAAGACCTTGAACAATAAAAGCGGCTCTAAATAAATACCAAAACTGATCCTGTCTTTACAATGAATAATCCTAGTTTGAAGAATAAATATCGCACGTGGGAGGCCAGACGGTGTTTTCGTTTACAAACTGATGGTTTTACAATAATGGCTTATTTAGGGTCGGGGTCATTGCGGTTGGGATATTCAGGGGCCCATTACACTGCTGTACTTACAGCTACTCTGTGTCAATCCCCAAACATGAATTTGAAAAACATCCCCAAGAGAGGGATCATCTTTCCCAATATCGCAAACAATCGCCGGCTGCGCCTCTCTGTACGCGTCCAGGCGCAGATCCCTATAAAGCAATGCAAACAGCGTTAGCACATGGATTTGGTGCATTCCTTGGAGGGGTACAGAACTGAATGGGAACAGAAGGAATTTCATCATCACCAGGACTGGCCCAACCGTTTCTACCTCTCCATACACAGATGCCAAATGTATTTAGAATGACAGAGTTCTTACATTTACATAGATACTATTCGTCTCGCACTTTTCTTTATTCTCTCCAAAATCGCACTGAAATCCCCAAACTCCCAATGACACTTGCTATATATATATATATATATATATAATTTACAAATGTGATCATAAAGCTGCTGGACAACCTGTCTTGGAAAATGCCCTATTTAAACCTCAAGAGCAAACTCCAGTGCAAAATTAAATACAGAAATGTTCCTGTCTGTAAGCAGCTAGTGGGATCATCCATTGGAATACTTGGCTACCTGTCCTACAGCTCCATGCTTGTTCCCTGTGGGGTTCAGTGTGAGCCAGTGTAGCAGCCCCAGCAAATCACTACAGCAAGAATTGTACAAAACTATATTTAAGAATATATTTTATGCCTGCAACCTATTGCTACTGCTGCTCAGTGGCATTCTTTATGAAGGCAACGGTGTGCATAGGGTTAATGGTACCTCTAACACCTCTTTTCTCTCTGTCTCTCTCTCATGCATCCATGACTTGCCCTTTGTTTTTTTCCTTTTTTCCTCGTTCTTCTTTGAGCAATATTTACTCTCCTTTCCATTACATGTTCTAATTCTAAAAACAATACAACCACTTGCTCACCCTCAACTGCATTGATTTAAACCCCCCATATAACATAGATGTTCCCAGCTCTCCCAGCCCACACATACAGGGACTCGATTAATTTCTGCCTGTTTAACTATTACATCCCCTGGGAGAGAGAATACAAATTCGAATTCATTATTAATTAATATGGGTGTTAGAGAGGGCCTAAAGGTTACAATAACTACTTCCCACAGCAGCCACTGAATCACATGGCAGCCCCATCGCTTTTTATTCGCAGCGAATCAATTTAACTCGCCTTTATGCACATTGGGCAATGTAGAATGTATTAGGCCACGCAGAAATTGGCTGTTTGGGCACTTTTTGGTGCCTCTGTGCAAAATAGAATAGAGTCGACGATTTGCAACTAAGACAATTTAACATTGTATGATGATAAAATGTATCCAGTCCAATGTATTCCTGCACAGCGCCTGGGGGCATAAGCAGAATGACAATTTTTCTTTTTTGTTTCTTTTTTTTAAATTATATTAAAAGCATTTGTGACCCTAGAATTGTTTTGATAAACCTATTATTGGCAACAGTAAATGAAAAAATATTTCTCATTGCACATTAAATTAATTTAAATCTAAATGGCGGAAAGTAAAGGACATGTAATTTTCTATAAATTTTAGTATGTGTGTTTTTAAAGATATTTTAGGAAAAATTATTAAATGCGTCGCATGCCAAATACCTCTCTCTCTCTCTCTCTCTCTCTCTCTCTCTCTCTCTCTCCCTCTCTCTCTCTATCTATCTTTCCATTATGACATTTCATACACTAGGCCTGCAGAAATAATTATTACCTGCAAAAATCGTTTAAAGGCGAACTATCGCAAAAATGGAAATTTAATATAAGCTTCATCATACTGAAAAAAAGATACTTTCTACATACAATTAAATATTCTGAATCGTTTCTGAAATAATCAAGTTTATCTTCACTATTCCTCTCTCAGCATCTGTTTCTCTTCATTCTGTCTTCATGCAGCAGTTGGGTGTCAGATATTCATTGACAGTTAGATCCAATATATCTTATAAGGGAGAGGATGTATTAGAGCTCACTCTATTAAAATCACCAGGCATCATGTCTCTCTACATGCAGATATTTTGTTATTTTGTTAGATTTAGTTTGTACTGGAATCAGTTATTTGAGTGAGCTCTAATATATCTGCTAGAAAAGGAAGCCCTCCTATAAGATATATTGGATCTGTATGAAGACAATGTAGAGAAACCGAGAGGGATAGTGAACATAAACTTGATTATTTTAGAAATGATGCAGAATATTTAATTAATTGCATATACAACGTTTCTTATTTCAGTATGATGAAGCTGATATAAAATTTTCATTTTGTGATAGTTCCCCTTTAGATAAATATTTAGTTATTGCAATGTTAGTAAAATCCTGACAACTATGGCCAGCCCTCTCTTCCTAAAGTGGAAGCCAATTAAAGTCTACCTTAACCTGTCGCCATTACTAGGTGACCTGGACACTTGAATAGAAACACTTCTTTCTCCCAGAAAACAGACTGCCCATCAATCAAGCAGCCCTAACTATTCCCCTAACTGAACTTCTCTTTCCTGTGATCAATGAGGAGTGAATATCAGTTTTGTGGACAGATGGAAAACAAAAAGGTGCCTATTGTAATATTTAGGAGTGATTAGCTTTAGCTCTAATAAATGCAAAAGAAAAATGTGACTTACCCACATCTGCAAGCCAAGACCTTTAAAGAGTCAATATGTCATTATTCAGCCGGGGAGCAGGCATTCTTATACATTCTCATACAAGGGAGAGGGACATATTTCAAGCAGACTGAGTCAAAGGAAAAGCAAAGGATCAATAAAAAATTAGGAAAAAAAGAAGAGTGGTTTTATGGACTGGTGAATATTCCTACTGAAGCAATGGCAGGACTGATATAATGCATGTTGCTCTGTTTACAGGGACTTGTTTTCTATTTGTTCCAGTTAAGGTGACAGCCACAAAGTCCCAGAACTGATAGACTGTAATAACATTGGGCACAGTCATCATTTTAGCAACAAACCCAAAACAGGCGAGAAAACGCCATACTTTACCGTTTGCCACAGTGCCCAGGCATTTCTGACCGGCAGTGAAGTGGTTAAATTGAAGATTGAGGAGGGTGATGATGAAGTAAATAAATAGCATTGGTCCAGGACAAAAACATCAGAGGTGGAAGCTGAGAACAAATGATAAAATGTAATTATATATATATATATATATATATATATATATATATATATATATATATATATATATATATATATATATATATATATATATATATATATAATAGATCTAAATATATCTATAAATTTATCTAAATATAAATATATATATATCTAAATATAAAAATATAAATATATAAAACTATCTATATATAAATACATCAATAAATAAATACACATATATAAGTATAGTAAGCAGTCTGCATGCTTTAAGCAAAATCAATAGATCGATAAGCAGAGCGTCCCACCCATAAGCAATGGGAGAAATCAATAATCACCTTTTATTCTATACCTGGTTCCTGCTGCAGGGCCACTGAGCTCTGGGTTAGAATGAGAGCGGTCTGATTTTTCTTAAAGGGGCAGTGCAGGAAAATGCAGAGATGGAGCTGAGGAGAGAAAAAGAGGAGGGGGGGAAGATAAGTGATCTGAAGAAGAGGACAGGACAAAAAAAACTGATGATGATGAATACATTGGAAAGTTTCTTGGCCCTGGTGAGGGTGTCAGATTGAATGCTCTGTGCGCATGTGCGAAGGTGTCCGAACTGACAATGCTTAGGAGATGAAGATAGTGTGTAGCTTGCTTCTGGGCTCAAGGAGGAGAGAGGAATCCACAAGCCGACAAGATGAGATCCAAGGCGAGGGCGAGAAAACTGGCGAAAAGTAGGTCCTTTTCTTTCTTCACCTATACGCAAAGTTGCCCGCAGGATCCCCCAAGATGTTGCGCAGCCGGCGGCCGATCGCTAAGAGATAAGCACTCGCAGGAAAGCAGCACCTTTTCCCCCTTCCTTTTCTGCTTTCTAAAGAGATGATTTGCCTGATGTCCAGCCTCCTTCCCTGTTAGCAGCTCTCAGCCCTGTGTGCGCATTTGTGTAGCGCTCAGTCTCTTTCCCTCTCACTAACTAACGCCGCAGCTTGTGGCTTCTCCTCTCAGCAAAAGCCGAGACCCTCGAAAATGGCAAATAAATGTAAAAACGAAAGTTAACTAAAAGTTGACGAAAGGGATAGCAACTTTTTTTTTTTTTTTTATTGAGCCGTTCCAAGTCTTGTGAAATTATATTCCTGGCGTTCAAAATAGTGGGCGCTAGAGGACTGCCCACGACATAAGGAGAGCGGCCCCACATACACTCAATGCAGAGAGTCAGGCAGACGCTGAGCTGAATAGAAAGCGGCCGGAGAGCTGCTCCCAGCGCAATGTGGATCCCTTTGCTTTTTCTGCTGCGCCCCTAAAACCTGCCACCTGGGGGATGTGTGTGTGTGTGTGTTTGGGTGGAGGGGGCACAGAAACATTCCTTCCCGATTATGCCGTGTCTCTGTACTTGAAAGTTTTTTTATCTTTATCCCTCTATTGCGATCGCTAAAGTTGTTTGCGCCTGGAGATTTGGATGACGCTGTTTTGAGAAATGAGGGCAGAGACTGGGTGCCGGTATTTGCTTGTTTGGCGAGTTGAGATTCAGTGCAGCGCTATTCCCGGGTCAGGCATTTTACTTTCTGTTTCACTGGGGCTGTGGGCAAACTAACTGCCGCCTGGAAGTGTGCTGGCAGTTTGTTTCGCACTTGTAGCACTTCTCTGCTGTCTAATGGTGGACTGGGGGGAGCCCACCTGTCTGTGTACAGCTAACAGTTCTACTGTTCTATTGGAGAGGCCATTCACATTCCATAGGGTCATGGCTTGGTTACACACACAACATTCACAATCTGTATTTCATACACCCCTGTCTCTCTCACTCATATACACACCCCTCTTTCTCTCTCTCTCTCTCTCTCTCTCTCTCTCTCTCTCTCTCTCTCTCTGTCTCACATATATACACAACTGTCTCACTCTCATATACACCCCTCTCTCTCTCTCTCTCTCTCTCTCTCTCTCTCTCTCTCTCTGTCTCACACATACACACAACTGTCTCTCTCACTCATATACACCCCCCTCTCTCTCTCCGTGTCTCACATATACACACAACTGTCTCACTCTCTTATACACCTCTCTCTCTCTCTCTCTCTCTCTCTCTCTCTCTCGCTGTATCTCACATATACACACACCTGTCTCTCTCACTCATATACACACCCCTCTCTCTCTCTCTCTGTTTCACATATACACACAACTGTCTCACTCTCTTGTACATACACCTCTCTCTCTCTCTCTCTCTCTCTCTCTCTCTCTCTCTCTCTCTCTCTGTTTCACATATATACACAACTGTCTCTCTCTTGTACATACACCTCTCTCTCTCTCTCTCTCTCTCTCTTTCTCTCTCTCACATATACACACAACTGTCTCTCTCTCTCTATAGATAACACACACACACCTCTCTGTCGCACACAAACATTCTGTAAACTCATGTACACATTTGTCTCACATGCACACCTCTGTCTCTCTTTCCCACACACCTCACACACACATACACACCGCGAATGCACATCAATAAAGCGATCGTATTTATTGAGAGGTTTGTCATTCGCATTACACCTACTCATTGGAATTTGGAATTTTGTCGCAGGTACATAGACGTCGCACGCTCCCAGCATTTTCACTTCCCCGTGTGCTGAGCAGGCCCACGCCTGGACTCCAATCTGTCGCTCCTTCTAATTTGTTCTCTATCGATTTGTAAATACTTTATTTTTTTATTAAAGCCGGCCTGTTTATAAAGCTTGCGAATGGCTAGTGATAATTCTACTGACAAAAATCGCACTCGGATGAGATATATTTCAGTGCAGAAATTCAAATAAAACTGCTGTGCACATGGGGCTGTGCGATTGCGCTAATTGCAACACACACAGCGACTTCTTTACCTCTGGTTTTAGAGGAGGGTCAGTAGCTCTCACACTGTAGAGGCCTAAGGTGGTATAAGGTGGTTCAATACATATTTTAAATTTACATTATATATATATATATTTATATGTACACACACACACACAAATGTCAGTACATAATTTAGTTTTGATAACTAAATAAATTTAAAAAAAATTATATATATATATATATATATATATATATATATATATATATATATATATATATATATATATATATATATATATATATATATAAAATACAGTCCTCCAATATGAAATGTAATTGCCAATGATGTATTACAATGATCTATAGCACAGTCATGCTGCAATTTCAAACTGGGAGGAATGGAAATAAGTTCCAAAACTGAGCTCTGTACAGTAAAACAAGATATTATTCTATTTACAAAAGGTCTGACACCTGACAAAAAACGATCTGTCCATTTCTCCATATATTCTATTTATTCAGCTAAAACCTTTCAGGAGGGAATCCGTGGATTTTGTGAGTGGGAGCCCCGGAGAGTGGAGCAGGAACAGAGAGCCCCCTGGAAGCCCCATTATAAAGACGCAAATGTTTATTTGGGAGAGGGAGCGCTGATTCAAATCAGGTGTTTCATACAATGCGAGGCCAACGGTTTATGGGGTTTCAGAGAAGGATTTTAGGGATCACAGTTCAAAACAGTAGCCTACAGCCAAGGTTTTTGTATCCCAGGAGAGTTCATATGAAACCTTGCTGCAGAAACCTGTTCATGAATATGTGTGCGTGTAAATATTTATATAGGTAAATACACAGACATGTATGAGGCTGATACCAACACACAAGCAAATATATATTATATATTTTTAATACAATATGTAGATCCCCTTTCCCGACTCTACTGTTTCTCTTACACCTTGTAAGCCCCTCTAAAGGAAAAAGACTCCCCCGGATCAGTGAGCTCCCCCAGGTGCAACTGCTCTGCAGGTTCCATTGCTGATGGTTTCCCTGGTGTCAGGGACGCAGCGATTTAGCAGCAGCGACTCGGCTGAGTGCATACAAGATCGCTGGCTCAGATGGAACGTCCTGTTGTGCTGTGTGTGTTTGTGTAGCTCAGGGATTTTACTTGAATGCTGTAGGTCACCTACACAAATCACACATTTATCTTTAAAAGAAACAAACCTCATTATTAAATGATATTAAAAATGCACACACACACATATATATAAAATGTATCTGAGATCCAGTGACAAGAGGACAGTCTCTGTCTTCCCTTCAAAGTCCAGCATAAATAAGTAATAGTTTCAGATTTAAAAAAATAGAAAAATAAAAATACAGGGGAGTAAATGAAATGAAAACTATATAGACATTTGCTTTCCATTAGGGCCATAACAAAATGACATACTGAGGTTACTGTGTCATGCAAAGGATACTCTCATATTACATTCAGTGGCCAGCAGATTCTTACCATACATATATATAAATATATATATGTATGTATAAATTTGGTGAATTTTGTAAATATTGTATCAATTTCAATTCACCAGTACATTCATATACATTATAAATAGCTGATTTTGCCTAAGTCTGTATATTTCTATATATTTCTATTCTTTAAATCAATATTATATCCATATTATATACAGTAGCTCCAGTTTCAAGTCTGTTGCAGGCTGTTTGCATTGCTTTATTTTGTTTAGGGATCTGGCTCCCCCCCCTTGTCCTTTACTTTTGGCACATGCCCTGTCCCCTTTGTGTGTCCATCTGAGCCTATTTCCTTACTCTAATCTCGCCCTTCAATCTCTGTGCACTTTCATTACTCAAGTACAAGCAAGTTAATACACTCTCCTAGCCATGGGGTCACAGAGCAGGCAGATTACAAAAATATAGTGCTCCTTCTGTTTGTATTTATGTGCTTTTGCTCGTTCCCATTTATGTGTTTTGCCTGATGGCAGAATAAAATGCATCATACTACAGCAATTGTAAAATATAATCTGTCTATTCAAAACAGATTTTTTTTTTTTTTACCCTTAACACACAATTAATTGCATTAACATAAATGCCTATTTATTCCAGAAGCAACTAGTTTTCTTGCAGTTGAAATCTAGAGCATGTGTTTTTGGACCCAAACAGAACAATTGATATAATAATACAGAGGAAATATACAGCCAGGAAGGGATATTAGGTATTAGAGATGAATGGAAAGCTTTTCTTTGTCTTTCTGTGCAGTCTGAAGAGAGATTTAGACAAGTCAGTGCTAAATATACATGTATGTGTCCTCTAATATGTGAGTGACAGGCGTTTGTGTAGCAGCGAGCAGTCGCTGCTTTATTACATTTTATAATAAAACTGTTTTTTTTTTAAAGAAAAAAAAAAAAAAATTCCCCCTGGTGTTGTTAAGCCATAATTGAAAATAACTGGATCCAAATAAAAATAAAAGCTTCCTTGTTATCTCAGCACAAACCTAATCACAGAGTTTTAAAATCCCAGCTATATAAGAGGCAAAGCATGTCTGCTGTATATCCAATGAGATTTTAAACAGTTAGTTGTTGGACTTAATAAGGGGGTGCAGATTAATAATAAGAAAAACTTCAGTAAACACCCTCTCCCTTTAAACATATTTATTTTACCCCTTTAAACGCCACCAGTGGGACTGAATTCCTCAAAGGGGCAGAAGGAATGTTCTTGTACTTATGTAATAAATCTGATTTAGAAATCATTTATAAATATAAACACATGTATGAAAAATATATGAAAAAGGTGACAAATCAACTGCAAAAGCAGCAGGGCAGCTAGATGTAAGTGTGTACAGTACATTTGTGTGTATATATACAGTGTTTCAGGGGTTATTTGCACACATCAGTATGTGTGTAGGTGTCAGCCTGGTAGTCCAATGCTAATCACATTATTTAGTCGGGATAGGGCAATGGAAATTGATTTTAATTTCCAATGCTAAATGCACCATCTGTGTTTCCTAGAGAGATACATATTTTGAGCTGTAATAATTAATTCCATTATTCTGTATTTGTATTTTTGCTGTACAATACGTTAAACTAAAATCTGCTAGAAGGATCCACACTTTCCTTAAAATATTCTAATTTGGCATCTATTTAAACCCCTAATATTTGCCCTCGTTCCAGCATCTCCAATCAGTGTTATTAAGCTTCTTTATATTCACTGAAGCAATTAAGGATACAAAGTGTTGCTGTACAAGTAATCAACAAGATGTATAATTAGACTCAAAGTCGAAAAAAATAGCAGATTCCATCATTTCTTTTGGAGCAGTTTGTTTGGAATTTAAAGCAATTTTGGCAAAAGTTAAATTGTATGATAACAATGTTGCCAATATGATAATGCAATGAGACATCTGTGTGTTTTAAAATTAAATGTTTAGAACCTGAAGCCTTTGACTTGTTCGGGAAAAAAAGGGTCTATTTTTCAGGTTATTTTCCATTTCTTACATGGCTAATATTTTTCCTTTGTTTTAATATACTATTTAAACAAAAATACATTTATATTAAGAAACACAATTATTGCAGGCGTAGGTGCTCGAGAGGTTACATTAATGGCATGCACATCATTTGCAGCTTTTCATTTGTGTCCATTCTTGCTGTTCTCTCTTTAGTTGATTCAGGTGGTAGTGAAAGAGTTAAAAGGAGACGTCGCAATTAAAAAAGAACAATGCGGCGCTGCACATGCATGGAGTCTTGTGGTGGCACCCCTGCACTGCATTTTATTAACCATTTTACTGCTGGTTTGATTATTGTAGAACAGTTCCTAAACTGAAGACCCCAAAACAAAACAAAAAGAGGGTTCATTATCAAGATACAATTCCAGGTGATTTATTGTTCAGGAATTGTTCTGCACATTTAATAGCGTGACTTGTATAACATGAAGTTGTATATCTTTAATGTTGGTATGAGCTAGGGTGGCTTAAGGATACATTGGGGGTGCTTGTACCCTAAAAATCTGAATGCTGCCCCTTTAAAGGGAACATTGCAACTCCACTGCAAACATGCATCCATGCACAGCTGTATAAAATAGCACCTTTAGCAGTAAACATCCCCAAAACGCCATATTTCATTCTGCTGCACTTTCACCTTTCCTGAAATGCATTCAGCCCCCAAGCCAACATCTGACCATACCCCCAAGGCTCGAGGGAAACACTGAGTTTAACCATGGACGAGATGTGATGTAACAGATTGAATTTCACAACACAGGAGCAATGTAATTCTAAGCTGTCGTTCACTGTAATATTATACCAAGGATGCAACTACTATAAGGCTGGTGATGAAGGAATTTAGAGTTTCTCACTCCACACAAGAGCTTGCTGTATACCCGTTCTGGAATACCAGAGTTTTGTGTATACAAACATTCATAATTTGTTTGGTCAAACACTTTCAGCACCTAGAAGTTAGATTTATTTAAAAAATGCAAGCGGGGGAATTGTGAATTTGTTTTTGTAAAGGTGACTGCCATAAACCTTATTTATATTGAGAGAACAAGGCTTTCCCCTTTGGTTTTTCACCAGTCTATGTAAAAAGAAAAAAAAAAAAAGAAATCTGACAAACGGGCTAAATTTAAGTGCAATTAAGCAAAAGAAAAATATTAGCCAAGTCATCACTCAGTGTCTTGTGTGTACCATAGAGCGTATGTTTACTGTCAGGCCCATTGTTCCTTGCCATGAACCCCTGTTCTGTATCAGTTTACAGAAGTCTTTATCATTGCTCTCAATAAGAAGCATATGTAGGGGATTGGCTTGTGTTGCTGGAGTTCTTTGGTCAGCGTGCAGTATTACTGGCCTACGCAATATATTTGTCTATCCAGCCCCTGCAGTGTCCGCAGCTACTCTCCTACTGTCAGAACTGTTGTGTTGTTTTTTGTAACATTAATAGTGATTTCATGTCTTGGCAAAGCTTAAGATATCTAAACACTTTGTATTTCCTGGGATGACAATGTTTTCCCCAGAGTGAGCCTGTTTGATTAATCCAGTTCTGGTCATATGCAACTATAGTGCAAATATAGTACAATGGCCGGAGGTGTAGCACAAGAGGATACCCTGGAATGTCACAGTTAGGATGTTAGAATGTGCACTTTCATGGTGCAACTGTACGCCACATTCTGGCTGGTTGATCTTCTGCGCTGGTCCTGACTCAATAGTTAAGGTCCAAAATATTGGATCAATGCTGTTGATATCCACAGGACATCATGAACCACTCAATATTGATCCATTTGGCCTAATCCCTTGGATAGCAAGCAAACTGGGCAGTAAATGGCCAACCTAAGCCTACACTTGAGTAAACCTGTCTAGAGGACAATCTAAATATACTATCATCTATCATCTATCTATCTATCTATCTCTCTCTCTCTCTCTCTCTCTCTCTCTCTCTCTCTCTCTCTCTCTCTCTCTCTCTCTATCCATCCATCCATCCATCCATCCATCTATCTATCATCTATCTATCTATCTATCTATCTATCTATCTATCTATCTATCTATCTATCTATGTATCTATTTATCCATCCATCTCTCTCTCTCTCTCTCTCTCTCTCTCTCTCTCCATCCATCCATCCATCCATCCATCTATCTATCTATCTATCTATCTATCTATCTATCTATCTATCTATCTATCTATCTATCTATCTATCTATCTATCTATCTATCGTATATTCCAATACAGTGCTGCCATAAATTGTAGGACTTGTACAAATACTTAAAGCTGTACCTTGGTGTACAGACAACTGTTGATGGCGACAGCTGGTATATATATATATAAATATAGACAATAAACATTTATTAATAATAAAGTTAAGGTTTTTCTTTTAAAGGGAATGTGGCATCAATGTCAAATGGCCAAATGCAATTTTCATGGAGAATTATTCCAGCTATTCGTGTTATTTATTTAAGAATGGTTCTTGTAGCCAGGGACAATGTCACTTTGTATTATGCTTCAGTTTTCTTTATGCAAACATATGCAACTCTCACAGATTATCAGATCCAGACTGGCAGTTCTTCTTCCCCTGAGATTGCTTTGCAGGCTGCACACTCGGGGCTTGGAGACCTGATTTCTGTGCGGCTAAGGGCCCCTGGCTATGGACTAAGGGCCACTAGTGGAATTTTGGATCTCTGTGTTTATAATGCAATGTTTAGTCTTATATGCCATTATGTGACAGGAGCCTCTGAGCCAATTCAGAGGAGGCTGAGAGAATAGGTTTAAAAAATGTTCCCTAATGTGGCTGCTAGTTTATTAGTTACCTACCACACTCGTATATATTATATTCTAGGTGTTTTGTAAAGCATGTATTCTTTATTAGATCCTCCATATTATTTGTACCGTCTGTGTATTTTTTCAGCTATAACTGGAACAGAAACTTTGCCTTAAGGCAGAATAAGGGAAGACTAAATAAAGCTTGAGATCTGCAGAGCAAGGGATGTTTCTAGTGATACAGATGATGTTTACAAAAGAACATGAAGGAATGCTGCACCTGCTGTCCATGGTGGGACATCCCAGCAGTATATTAACTGGTAACAGTCAATAATAGCAGAGAAGGGGCAATGATCAATAGGCAAGGGCAGTGGGAGGGGCAATGAGCAAAAAGAGAAATTTCACATCAGCAAACGTGATGGGCAAGATGGAGAGAAGAAATATAGAAATGATTATTAAATATACATTTATATTATTACTATACATGCGTTACATGTACATATGTACAATTTTAATGCTCCTAAATCCTGAACAGAACCTGTGCTGTGTTCCATACCATAGTTGTCAGTGAATGCTTGGAATTCTGGGTGATATTTAATCCTAGTTTACAAGCTTTATGAATTGGATCCTCCTTACTACAGGTATAGGATCAGTTATCTGGAAACCCGTTATCCAGAAAGCTCTGATTTACGGAAAGGCCATCTCCTATAGGCTCCATTATTTTATCCAAATAATCCACTTTTTTTTAAAAATGATTTCCTGTTTCTCTGTAATAATAAAACAGAACCTTGTATTTGGTCCCAACTAAGAAATAATTAATCCTTATTGGAAGCAAAACCAGCCTATTGGGGTCAGGAGCGTTTCGAGGCAATGTGAGCAAAAAGCCACTCCTTGTAACTTTAAGAGCCGAATTTCTGGTTTTTAAACCGGAAATTCGGCTTTTCTAGAGCAGAGAGCCCCTTGGACCCTCGTCTGCGATTGTAAGGTAAGCACGACAAGCAGGGGGGGCAGCATTTCAACCGCTGCCTCAGCCGGCAAAACAGCCTAGAGCGGTTATTTGAGGTTATTTAATGTTTACATGATTTTCTAGTAGCCTTAAGGCCCGAAGATCCAAATTACGGAAGGATCCGTTATCTGGAAAACCCCAGGTCCTGAGCATTATGAATAACAGGTCCCATAGCTGTATTATTATTTTAATTTCACCATTACAATTACAGGATATTGATACCTTGTTATAAATAGCATCGCTAATAACATTAGAACAAATGTGCATACCAAAACCATAGAAGTACGCGATCCGTTATGCAGAAAGCATACGGCCATCTCCCCTAGACTCTATTTAAAGCAAATAAAATTTCCCTTTTCATTGTAATAATAAAACAGTATCATGTACTTGATCTCAACTAAGATTTCATTAATCCTTATTGGAAGCAAAACACTCGCATTGAGTTTAATTAATGTTTCACTGATTTTTAGCAGAACTAACGGTATGGAGATCCAAATTATGGAAAGACCCCTTATGTGGAAAACCCCAGCTCCCAAGCATTCTGTATAACAGGTCCCATACCTGCATTAAGCTGCTTTTACAGGTCCTCTTAAAATGGTGTCATTTTATCGAAGGAATTTTTTGCGTGCAATTAACCCATAACCCATATTTATTTTCATAAATATACATATAACTTGTCATTAAGTCGAAGTTCTCTTTTCCCTGAGAATTGTTGCAAATCATATCCTTAATTTCATTGACTGCAAATTGCTCTGCCGGTAGAGAAAAAAAAATATATTAAAAACGCACACCATTTGGTTTTAACCAGTTTACGCAGTGTTGCACGAAAAGGGTCATTTTGATATTAAGTGTCGCAGGGGTAATTCTAAATTCCAACGTGAGAGCCTACAGCGGTTCTCTGCATAAGTCGCCAATTATCATTAATGATTTTAAAACAAGGTAATACAATGGAGTAACTAAGCATTAGCGAGAAGCTAAAAAAGATGAGGAGGGGGGCAGATGTCTGGCTGCCCTGCTTTCTCATTAAAGGAAAGTTCCCATGTTTAAAGAATCCTTCATTAAATGTTGAAACGACATGTAAAATACAATGAATCAAATGTAACCGTAGACTTTTCTTGAAAAAAAAAAATGGAGATCAGTAAAATATTAACTGCGCCACTTTATATTATACCAGTGTGTGTGTGAGCCTCCGGGCAGACTCCCAGAAATGCACGTGCACTACACAGTCCCCAGATCACACCAGCCATGTGTTCTCTCTCTCTCTCTCTCTATCTCCCTTTCTTTCTCTGGCTTCTGGTAGCTTGCATAGTTTGGGGGCCTTATTTAAAATTTTAAAAGGCTAGGTCACATAAACACATAGGTTTGAAAGTCAAATTAATCACCTTGCTTTTGAGGCAGTGATGTACATACTGCCAGTCTTGTTCTCTGGAAGTAATCACAGCTGTCTCTGCTGCCATAAATGTGCTAACCCCTTGTTGGGATTCTGTTGGCTGTTTGTCAGGTTTCTGAAACCGTTTGTGTTTTTATGCAACTTAGGCTTCCAGCTCTGCTTTCTCCATGCATCTAAAAGTCTTTGTTTCATTATACACATGGAAAGATCCCATTACTGTAGGTAAAAAAAAAAAAACAACAGTTGCACCCAGCAGGGAAGGCAAGGCACAGAAATCGACCGGGTGAAATCAGACTGCAGCAGGATGCCACCCGAATACTTTCAATTACCCTAAAAACACTCTGAATATTTCCTTATACTCTGCCTAAACAACAACTCAGTTATAAAGCACTTAGTGCAGGTCTAAGACCTATACCCAGAATGCTAGGTACCTTGAGGATTCTGGATAAGGGATCTTTCCCTAATTTGGAGCTTGATGTTTACTAAAATTAATTTCAATATTAAATAAACCCATGAGGATTGGTTTGCCACCATTATGGATTGATAATGTCTCAGTTGGGATCAAGTTCAAGGTACTGTTTTATTATTACATCAAAAAAAGGAAATAGTAATACAAATTTGAATAATTTATATAAAATTGAGTCTATGAAAGACGGCCTTCCTGTATTTTGGAGTTTTCTGGATAATGGTTTTCCAGATGAGAAATCCCACACCTATATTATATGTGTGATGGGCTATGGACAAAGTAGAAATCTGTTTTGTTAACCTGTCCTTTGGCTCCTGTAACCTTTACAACCTATTGCAATGATTGTAATATGAAAGCTGCAAAAACTAGCATGTTTGCAATTGGTCTTCATTATTTTTATGTTAGCGTTTATATTTTTCTGAAATTGCAAACTGAAGAGCTGCTGAATAAAAAGCTACACAACTCAAAAACCACATATAATAGAAATTGAAAACCAACTGCAAACTGTCTCAGAATAACTCTGTCTTTAGTACAGCATGCTAAAAGTTAATTTAAAGGTGTACAACTCCTTTAGGCATTAATAAGTAATCAGTTCATCTGAACGATGAAACATGTATGGCTGCCTGTTATAGATATATTAATTTGTTGCGTTCAAATTCCCAGTCAATAATAAATCTCCTTTGCTCCAAACTACACAGCATTTTTACAACAACCTTTTCTTGCACAGACTATGATATATAAATATATATCCATCCAGTTTGTTGGTTTTATACGGGTATGGGACCTGTTATCCAGAATGCTTGGGACCTGGGGTTTTCCGGATAATGGATCTTTCCGTAATTTGGGTCTTCATGCCTTAACGTTACGATTCCGTATTGGAATCTTCGTCAGGGTGGGAACCTGACGAAGATTCCAATACGGAATCGAAACGTTGGTCCACTAATAAACTTTTTGAACGACTAGATGTTCTGTGTATCCTGATTGATTATGGGGTGCCGTCATCGATGGCAATATTTATATATATATATATCTCCTCACCATTTATCATGTCCAGTTCTTATACGGTCTACTTTGACCTGCTGTTACAAAAGCATAATTTGGCCTAGTAAAGCATACCCTATCACATTCCATTGCTCCTGTCAATAGTTGGGACTAGATGTTGACTACTGGTTAATATATTAAAAGGTGCAAAGTTTGCCCATGTCTAGTAACCCGTAGAAACCAATCAGATATTTGTTTTCAAACAAGACCAGTGCTAAAATAAACTAGAGAATACAGCGTTCAGCTTCCTTTGATCTGGCATGCTTTCCTTGTAATAATGTTTATCTCCCCTATTTGTATTCCTTATTGGCTGCCAGTTGCATCTGTAACTACCTGTTCTGTTCCCACACTGCTTTATACATCCAGGGGTACTGCTTGGCCTGCTGGTTGATCCTCAATGTACTCACAGAAAGTGGATAAAAAGAGAGACCTTACTATATACAGAGAAAAGGTACATGAGTTCATGAAGAACATAGCAAGGCTTTGGGGCTGATTCACTAAGCTTGAGTGAAGGATTCGAATGAAAAATACTTCGAATTTCGAAGTATTTTTTGGGTACTTCGACCATCGAATTGGTTAAATTCGTTCGAATTCGAACGAAATCGAACGAATCGAACGAAAAATCGTTCGACTATTCGACCATTCGATAGTCGAAGTACTTCCCCTTTAAAAAAAACTTCGACCCCCTACTTCGGCAGCTAAAAGCTACCG
This sequence comes from Xenopus laevis, assembly GCF_017654675.1. Classification (NCBI taxonomy): domain Eukaryota; kingdom Metazoa; phylum Chordata; class Amphibia; order Anura; family Pipidae; genus Xenopus; species Xenopus laevis. Next base: position 107,023,145 of record NC_054383.1, on the reverse strand, counting down.
AAGTCAATGTTAGCCTATGGGGAAGGTCCCCATAGGCTTGCCTGTGATTTTTTGATCGAAGGATTTTCCTTCGATCGTTGGATTAAAATCCTTCGATCGATCGATCGCAGGATTAGCGCTAAATCCTTCGACTTCGATATTCGAAGTCGAAGGATTTCAATCCGAGGGTCGAATTTCGAAGTATTTTTAACTTCGAAATTCGACCCTTAGTGAATCGGCCCCATATAGTGTTGACATACTGGGGCTGACAGATCCAAACGACAGGTGCTAATCTTTTCAGTCACCTTGAATGGTTTGTTCCCTGCAGCTTATCAATAATAACAGCCCAAGTACATTTCTGCAGTTATCTCCTGCTACAAATGCTGCCAGATGAAGCTAATATGTTGTACGAATCCAGAAATGCAAGTATCTTCTACAATTAGTTATTAGGCATCATAGGAAGCAGCAAAACATTGAAAAATAAATCAAATGAAATGAGCTAAAATAAAAAAAAGATCTTTTTTATGGGTTAAGAATGCAGAGCAGAGACTAAATACACACCATGAATAAAACACCATTGAGCTGGTAACACACAAACATGCAGTCAATAAATACAGGAAACCAACAAACGAGACACCATTCAGATCAATCATGCGCCTCGCTGCTCTCATTTAAAAAAATCTGAAGCTCTTTAAATATTATATAATTATCCTCGTAGTGTCAGGTTCCCAGATAATGATGCGTCTATGTGAGAAAATATTAAATTGCAATAACATGTGGAGAGAGCTCTTTTCTAAATGGGGTATTCAGTTCTCAGCTTGGACTGTCGACAAACCTACTGAGTGACGGGGTACAAATGGTGTCAAAAAGTGTCAGGGGAGGAGACCAATCACAGTTTGATGTGGTCTATTTACCTAGACATCAGTCAACTCACCACTTATATGGGCCTTGATTCTGCTTTGTCTCCCTTCTAAGTGCAATGGCCATTATATATGCAATTTTACATAGAAACGTAAATAGATGTCCATAGGGACAGGTTTACTCCTTTACTATAAAGGCTCTTTATGTGGAAGTCTTCTGGAATGCTACAAAACACTTAGGAAAAAAAAAACTACCTCCTTAAGGAGCCTATAAAGAATGTCTCTCTGCATTACAATCAGATTGCAAGCACTAGGGAACAGGGAGACCAGTGCTGTATTTCTGCGACTGCCCTCAAGGCAACATTATATTTTAATTAATTCCAAATATTTAATGTGTAATTGTAAAGTAATGTGAACTTCTTAGTGAAATAAGCTTCTTCTGGACACAATGGGAACTTAGTTACCTGAATTAGCCCTGGTGCCAATAACTATTGCTACATTCCTGATGCAAGTAAATCTCCAACTCCTCACATAGTACATTTACTATTGAGGTGCCAATTGTGTCTATCCTTACCAACACCCAGAATTCAGTGGTGCAATAAGTCTCTTCTGCTGGTCATGGGTTCTTGTGTCTTCTGCCTCTTTCTCTTCTGCTGGTCAAGGGTTCTTGTATTTTCTGCCTATTTCTCTTCTGATGGTAATGGGTTCTTGTTTCTTCTGCCTCTTTCTCTTCTGCTGGTCATGCGTTCTTGTATTTTCTGCCTCTTTCTCTTCATGGTCATGGATTATTGAATATTCTGTCTCTTTCTCTTCTGCTGGTCATGGGTTCTTGTATCTTCTGCTGGTCATGGATTCTTGTATATTCTGCCTCTTTCTTTTCTGCTGGTCATGGTTTCTTGTATCTTCTGCCTCTTTCTCTTCATGGTCATGGATTCTTGTATATTCTACCTCTTTATCTTCCACTGGTCATGGGTTCATATATCTTCTGCCTTTTTCTCTTCTGCTGCTCATGGGTTCTTGTATTTTCTGCCTCTTAATCTTCTGCTAGTCATGTGTTCTTGTATATTCTGCCTCTTTTTCTTCTGCTGGTCATGGCTTCTTGTATATTCTGTCTCTTTCTCTTCTGCTGGTTATGTATTCATGTATCTTTAGCCTCTTTCTCTTCTGCTGGTTATACTGGTGCATGGCCAGCAGAGCATACAGTATGTATCATTTATTGTTTCCAGAGTTTGCTTGCAGTCACATTCTTCTAAGGTAGATTCCACTTCTACTAGTGTACCAGTATGTGACAACGTAATTACATGAAAACATGTATTAAACATAAAGTTAATAAGTAATTATCTCTTTCTTGGCATCCTGAACAAATTTTAATTTCCCACCTCCCCACCACCCTGGAAAGTGTCCATCTAAGCTTTGCCATAAGGAGCTGACTTTAATTATAACACAGAGATCCTTATTTCTTGAGTGAAAATCATGGGCTGTTGAAAGGGAACTTTTTTATATTCTTTGTACACATGGCATGCTTTATTTTAATGTCTAAAACTTTTACGGTATGATTGTTAAAATGCTTGAAGTTCAAATAAATATAATAAAAGCCTTCTTAAGACAGAAGTAATTGATATGACTTCTTTTATACACAAATAACTACAGGCCGAAAACACTTTGTGTGGATACGTGCATATCACCTACAATAATTAACACCTAATGAGCACGGAATTCCCTTTTCTATTTTTAGTATTAGTTTCCCGTTTACGACAGAATTTACAATATAATTGATAGCTATCACATTCTAAAAAGCTAGTAAATGAAAAACAATTTTATGTAGAAACCTGTGTAACTACCACCTTTAGGTCTGTCCTGTGAAGCCATTAAGTTGATTTTGCAGCTGCCCCTCCCTCACCATATACAGAATAATATGGACAGGGCTACTGATGACCAGATTAGAAGAATAATTTGATTCACAGGAAACCACTGCCTCCAGTCACTGTATCATGTATTATGTGCAGATAGGATAAAAGTCAGTTGTAGATAAGAAGATACAAGCCACATTGCCTCTGCAAGATGGTTATTTCATTAAGGCGAAAAGTTAAAGACATGCTGTAATCTAAACCAAACTGGCTTTTTGTGAAACTGAAAACTAGAGATGGAAAATGCATTTCCAGCTTTTCCATAGGCATTGGTGCTCCAACCTCACATTTACAACTTTCCAGCCTTTTTGTTGAGCAGCTGAGTATGGTAAGAGAGGGAATTTACTGAATATAAATATGAGACTGTGATAGAACTGATTGGTGTGTGATGAGAGCTGGACCTATGCAGAAATTAGAGCCCCACTGCCAATGTGATATTTCTTGAACAGTGCTGTATTTAGGGAACCCAAAGAGGGGAATTTGCCTGGTTCCATTTGAGCCCCATAGAGCATTAGTTATATTTAAGAAGAGTACATGTAATAATGGACAGAAGGTATAGTAGGCCAAGGTTACCCTGTGATTTTTGAAGGACTCTAGGACCTGGCACATCTACATCTGCATCTCCTAGCTCTGCAGGGGTTCGGAGGAATCCATGAAGCCATTAGAACGAAAATAGGGAAACCTTGTGCATAATAGGCACTTCAGTTAAAAACAATATGAAAGCAATGGGCCTGTTTCAGTTGCATTTTTAATTAACACTTGGATGTTTTAAAACAATTTGTATTTTCAAAGACAATAATTTTGGAGAAATAATCAGGAATTGACTTGTGGTATTCTTTCTTCTTTTCCAATTATATGTATTGCCATTTGAAAATGCTCAGTGACCAATAATAACAGCTCATAATAATTGCAACACAAAAGCTAGCATACTTAAGATGGATAAAAAGAGGCAAAAAAAAAAAGATGCAAAGTAAAATGGAACATAGAAAACATTGCACATCAGAACTAACTGCAAATGGACAATTTTTCAAACTGAATAACACTTTCCTCTCTATCATAAAAAGAAATGAATGATGAAAACATAAGGGGGGTGAGTAGACTTATACTATTCAACTGGTGTAAGGGTTGTTCTTAAGTTTTCTTAAGTAAAAAAAATTAAACTCACAAGCTTTCTCTGATATATTATATTTTATCAATATAATCTTAAAGGAGAAGGAAGGCTAAAATTAAGTAAGCTTTATCAGAAAGGTCTATATAAATACACCAGTAAACCCACAAAGTAATTCTGCTCTGAGTCCCCTGTCAAAAGAAACACTGCATTTCTTTCCTTCTATTGTGTACACATGGGCTTCTGTATCAGACTTCCTGTTTTCAACTTTAAACTCCAGGGCATGGGCTTGAGCATGCTCAGTTTGCTCCTCTCCCCCTCCCTCCTTCCCCTCCCTGCTGTAATCTGAGCCCAGAGCTATAAGTGATCAGGGAGAGACTCAGGCAGGAAGTGATGTCACACCAAGCTAATATGGAAGCTTCTATCCTAAAAATAAAGGGAGAGCTTCTAGGGCTGTTTACTCATGGCATGGCATGGAAACTGCCCTGACTCGACTAACTAATGACCTTTTAACCGCTAAAGCCAACAATCATTTCTCACTACTAATACTGCTTGATCTCTCAGCTGCATTTGACACTGTAGATCACCCTCTCCTCCTCCAGTCCCTCCAGTCGCTTGGCCTTCGTGATACAGCCCTGTCCTGGTTCTCTTCTTACATCACCAATCGTTCCTTCAGTGTCTCCTACAATGGAGTATCATCTTCTCCCCTACCTCTTTCTGTTGGAGTTCCTCAAGGCTCTGTCCTGGGACCATTACTATTCTCCCTCTATACTTCCTCCCTTGGCAAATTAATAAATTCATATGGTTTCCACTACCACCTCTATGCTGACGATACTCAGATCTATCTCTCATCTCCTGATCTCAACCCAGAACTCCTAACTCGCGTCTCCTCCTGCCTGTCAGCTATCTCTACCTGGATGTCGCAACGCTACCTTAAATTAAACCTCTCTAAAACTGAAATGGTTCTCTTTCCTCCAACTAACACCAGTAGCATCCCCGAAGTATCCATCATAGTTAACAATTCCACTATCACCCCCTCTCCCCAGGCCCGGTGCCTTGGGGTTATCCTAGATTCTGCCCTGTCATTCACTCCTCATATCCAGTCACTTATTAAATCATGTCACTTCCACCTAAGGAACATATCCAAAATACGATCATTTATCACCCAAGACGCTGCCAAAATTCTTATTCACTCTCTCATCATATCGCGTCTAGACTACTGTAACTCTCTTTTAATTGGCCTTCCCCTCCAGAGACTGTCACCTCTCCAGTCCATAATGAACACTGCTGCGAGGCTCATGCACCTCAGCAACCGCTCCTCCTCTGCCACACCATTCTGTCAATCCCTGCACTGGCTTCCGTTACCTTTCAGAATCAAATTCAAATTAATGACACTGACTTTCAAAGCACTTCACAACTCTGCTCCACCCTACATCTCTGAACTCATCTCTATATACTCACCCACTCGCTTACTACGCTCCTCTACTGACCTGCTACTCAACTCTTCTCTCATTACCTCCTCACATGCTCGCATTCAAGACTTTGGAAGGGCTGCACCCCTCCTCTGGAACGCTCTCCCACGATCTGTCTGACTTTCTCCCAACCTTTCTGCTTTCAAAAAATCTCTGAAAACGCACTTCTTTCGAGAAGCCTACCCTCACTCTGCTTAACTACCAAACGCAACACCACATTTCTCACCCACTTACTTCGATCTTGCCCACTCCCACACCTTGTGTATTACTCCCTTCCCTTTAGACTGTATGACTATGCATAGGGCCTTCCTCACCTCTTTGTACCTGTATTGATTGTGATGTTTGTTACTCCATATATTCTATATATGTAATTCATGTGATGTAGTTGTATAATCACATTTACTTTACAGTGCTACGCAATATGTTGGCGCTATATAAATACATGTTAATAATAAAATAATAATGGTAAAGCATTCTGCATAATAAATATAGTGTTATAACTTGCACTAATGTGGCTAATCTATTGGCAATAAACAGCTTTGGTAGCTTTCCTTCTCCTTTAATATATAATCAGTGTGCAACTGGGACTGCTATGATTGGTTGTGCACCTTCCAAACAAATAAAAAAAATATTTGCTTTAGTTTTTATGAAGAGTGAAGGGAGGTAGGGGTATGGAGGGTAGTTAGGAACATACATGGTCCCAAAGAAAGGTGATTATCAAGGGTATTTGCAGAGAAATTACCTTTACTCCTTGGTGTCACCAGGTGTCCATGGTTCTTTTGTATGACAGGACATTTTTATAGATGCATGTTTTCTGATATTTTGTTCAAGCAGCACCTTATGATCATGAGCTGAGTAAAATTGTTTTTTAAGAAAGGAAAACGATCTTCTGGCTGTTTGTACATGTTCAACATCTCCTGAACATTTATTCTCTACAAATCTACATTTATACACAAGTGGGAGTAAAATTACAGTTGAAAGGGTATTATATTGCAGGTGTCCATGCACCCACACAGGTATTTGCACACAGGTAAACACCCCATAGGACCAGGCCTGAGCTTTGTAGGGAAGTCGGCTGAAAGATCCATCTCAAAGGCCAGTTTAAGATGTCATATGCTTATTTTCTTTCCGAGATATTGCAGGGACTTTTGGAGTCCTTTTGTCTGCAACCATGTTATGAGTTGAGAGGATGACTGCTGAACTGGTACTTGAACCCAAGAAAAGAGTGAAATGTTTGGTTGGGGAGGCTCCAAAGAGTAGGTTTTCTATTGGAGAACGAATTCTACATATACAAAGAGTCAGTAATCCCTGTCTGGGGAGGCCAAGCCTACCTAAATCTTCATTATTCCCAACCAATGAAGAAGACCACTACACAAAGGGGTTCCGATGTGATTATCGGAAACTGCCCTATTGCAAGATAGGTATATTCCATTCACTCTACCTGTTTTAAAACGAGATAACACTAATTACTAATATGGTTTATGTCATATTTATGCAATTATTTTTAGAAAGAGACCTTATGACCTTATAAATGCTATTTATATAGAGCGGTTGCTTGTCCCTACCAATCAGAAGGAATTGCTTTTCCCAAGCTTCTTTGCTTGAGGCTCAAGTGGAATCATGTGTTTTTTTTCTTATTGTGTTGACAAACCACAAATAGGTCCTCAACTGTTAAAAACATAAACTTTTTTTTAAGGGTTTTATATTTTACCCATATTCCTGTGTGCCACATTGAGCCATTTGTCTTCATTAGCTCTGTTTTTCTATCCTCATTTCACTTTGCAATATCTGTTTCTATCAGCATCCCAACTTAATAACAAGCATATGGAATAGCAGTTATGTTTATAGTCCATTTCAGCGCCATGATTTATTATAACATCTGACTAAAAGCAAAAGCTTACAAAAATATAAACATTTAAGCAGGTTGCAGGAAAGACAGAGATTGAAATATATATGTTCCTGCACGCTACATTTGCGGGATATTCAGGGATATTTCTGGGTAACACCCTTTGGTAGGCAGCATCCAAGAAAACTTTGACAGCTGTTATCTAGATATTGCCTGGTCCATTAGAAAAGTATATTATAACTGCATTTACAAATCGTTTCTTAATGCTGAATTAGTAAGGAACGTGTACAGAATGCATAAAAATAAATAGGCGGCAAAACAAAAACGGTGTCATTAAAATTGTATTTTAGAACTTTCTTTGTACATCGCTGCGTCAGGCTTTAAAATCAAAGAGTAACACAGCTGGAATTTCATATAAGGGCAGAACATTCATTCTTTACACAGTGGAGGCTTTACGCAGATTCAGTCTGTGCTTTATTTATACTAAAGGTAACAACTGTGCAGAGAAACACCAGCAGAGCTCCTTATAAATGTCTGAACTTCCTTTATTCAGCACCACTAGAAGCCCACATTAAACTCAGATAGTACCCTAAGGTACTCCAGCTTCAGCATCGTTGCATCCGGTTAAAAACAACTACATTATTAAAAATATTTTACTTATATTTTTAGAACTGAAAACTATCCCTTACATTTTAACAACCTTTACAAGGAGCATATTACTACTAATAAAAATAATACAATTAATATATACTATATATTTCCCTTTCAATATTCATTTTTAATGAAACCAACACTGTTTTGTTTTATAGTTAATATGAATATATTATTGAAATGCAATGCTGCTGTTATATAGTTATGTAGTAGATAAAGCTAAAAAAATACTTATCCATAAAGCTATTGCCAAACTTAATCCTACCTGCGGGACTTATACCGATAGGTAATGGCTACCTCCTCTGATGGTAGCAATGGTGCAAAAAGCGTTAGGAGAGGGGAACTTAGGGAACATTCTGTACCGCATCTCGTTTTTGTCTTGAGCTTTAAATTCAATTAGGGACAAATTTATCAACATCTGAATTTGAGTTAAAGGTCAATAAAAATTGTGAATACAAATTTCCAAAAAAAGAGCAAAAATGTACATGAAACCTTCATGAAAACTGGCAAATTCGTGTACAAGTCAACGGGTGTTGTATTTGCAAAAATAAAAGTATTTTTGAGTTTTTGAGATGAATCGGAAATTTGGCAGGCTCATCGAAAAAAAAGGGTAGAATGTGATTTCACTGCGTTCAAGTTGGTTCTTCACATTTTTAAGAGATCAGGTTTTGATTTTTTTGTAACATGTGCACATTTGAGATTTTTCAGTCTTTTCAAAATCAAGATAAATGAGATATCTTGTCATTTGTTTAATCTACCCCTAAGGGTAGGAGCACACTGGGCGATTCGGGGAGATTTAGTCGCCTGGCGAATAATCACCTCGTCTTTGCGGTGACCAATCTCCCTGAACGTCTTATCTCTGTCTTGCAGCGGCTATAATGAAAAGTTGCCTGCGGCATGGCACACTCGGAGCTTCGTATTCCGAAGTCACCCGAAGTTTCCTCATGAGGCACCTTCGGGCGACTTCGGAATACGAATTTTCATTATAGCCGGCGCAAGACAGAGGTAAGGCATTCGGGGAGATTGGTCGCCGCAATGACGAGGCGATTAGTCGACAGGCAACTAAATCTCCCCGAATTGCCCAGTGTGCCCCTACCCTTAGGAGTTAGGGGCATATTTACTGTATCAATAGTTTCACCATAGGAAGAACAAAATTGCACTTGTGAAAAAAAATGTGCACATAAATGCAGTTTTTCCTTATTGTCCGCATATTAATGAAGGATTTGGAGTAGGTTAATCAGCAAAACATCGTTGTGGCAAAAAAAACACAAATTACAAGAAAGCAGAGAAAATAGTTGAAAAAAACCCACTGAAAATCAACTTGATAGAGTGCTAAAGATACGTTCTCATTTTTGGGATCAATTATTTGTTGAGATTTTGCCCAAAATGCAATCTTGATTGTTAAATATCCATGGCCTTATAATTTCTCCCTTGGTTCTGGGAACCAACTAATGCTTCATGGAGAGAATTCTATTTAAAATGCCCCACATCTCCATGATAAAAGTTGGGTCTGGAAGACATTAAAAGCCATTCTCAAAAGAGTAGAGCGTAGCTTTTATTTTAATTTGACTTTTCTTATCACTAGGTTATTTAATAAGACCCCCCCCTTTGTCCTAAATTCCCAAGAGCCTTCCAAGTCTCTAATAACCGCACTGGTCAGCCAACCTTGAGTTAAAGATACGTGTGATCTTACTGGATGGCGTGCGAGAATGTGGTTGATTAATGTTCCATGTTGTTCAGTGGGACTTTTGAACAGATGTTGGCCAGTCATGCTCCATGTTCCACCATGATTCCCTATGAGATTAGATGTTCCTTATATTCATTGCTGACACTGAAAACATTTAGAGGAATCATGGAAGTGCAGGAGGAGCCAGTGCAAAGGTTTAGGTAATGGGTGAACAATTTAATACAGGCCCATTTACTATTTACACAATAAAATGTCGTACCTAAAGAGCTTGCACTTATGTTTACTTGTGGGAGCCATGTTGTTTGTCCTTTAGGTAAGGTACGTTTTAGGAAGAACGCAATATGTACTAATGCACATATGTAGACCAGGAATTTCCTATGCACACAAAGGAAGCCACGAAATGTTAAGCTGGCCTTAGATATTGAGATTTTTAAAAGATCAGATCCTGATTGTGAGACCACGATCTTCTCAGAACGATCGTACGATCGCACAAATTTACCATCAACTAAAAGCTTGGCCCTTCAAACATATATAGATTGCACTGGGGCCGACAAAGATTTTTTGACCTGGCCGATCAATTCCCTGACAGATGTCGGCCGAAAAATCGTAAGATGTACGATCGTTCGAATCCCACTAACCGCACGATAATTTTGAAGGATTGGTCTGGCTTCCCTAAAATTGGTCGTTCGGCAAGAAGAATCGTCGCGTCTATGGGGAGCTTAACACTACTGCAGATGATTGATTGGTTTTAATGCATCTAATAAAATGAAGATTTTATGACCCGAAGCTGCAAGTTCTTATGCACACAGTAAGCAGTTCCATAGGGCTCTCATGTCCATGGGGCATCATTTCTGCTATAGTTACAAGGACACAAGATGTATCAGAAATGCCCTTTTATCACATTAATGATCAAATTAAATTTAAGCATAAAAAAGAAAAAACCCACATATTTAACATTTCTGATGCCCAAATCCATATTGACCACTGGTGAATTCCTTGGAAAGTCTTATGAAATTACATGGTTCAAAAAGATAATAGGGGGAAAAAGTATTTGTACTTTAAAGAAAAAATAATTCTCATTCTAGTCCTTGCCACATGCGCCTCACATTTCGGCAGACTGCGGTTTCAGAAATATGGTATTATGTTTTATGATATTTAAATAAAAGGGATCTCTATTTTATGTGCAGTCATTATGATTTCCCAGGCTAGCCGTCAAAGAAAACCCAAATAATTGTACACCTTGAATATCGCTTAGACAAAAGCTGGAGAAACACAGAATGAGAATATGCTGCCAGATTTAACTCCAAATTAGGGTTTAGCAACTTTCATTTACAGCACTGACAGAGCAATAAAGGACTCACACAGCAATGGTTTTCTGTATACCTCAAAAATGGTGTAGAGTTCTAACAGGTGCAAGCTTTTTGAACTTCAACTCCCAGGATTCCCTGTCAGTGTGTTATGCTGGAAGGAGTGATGGCTGGACATCTTTATGTTGCAGCAACGCAGAAAAGGAAAATCCCAAATCCTTTTTTGTCCATTTCATGTCCATTCTACCGAGAAGCTGAAACCGTCCCAGCTATTCCAGTTGCCAACTAACTACTCCGAGTGAGAGGCCAGGCTCTCATAAAACAAGTCATGCGAGCATCAGCTACACCACTCCGATGACAAGGATGAGGAAGAAGCAACGAATAAAACATATGTTCACTTAAACTTCGCGGCGGTGTCAAAAGGGGCATCAGGAGCTTTGTGTGTTGATATGATTTTAATAAGCAAATAAAACAAACAGTAAAGAACTGAAACAAAATGGGGAACATAATGTATACATCCTTGATCCTTTTATAACCAATGTAATAACACTCTTGTTGCGGCAATCTCAATGTGTCAAATGTCTAAAATGTTCTCAAGGGAACTGCTTAGTGCTGGAGTATAGGAGGATCTCCTGGATGGTTCCAACCAAGGGCAATTCCCATCAACCCTTACTTATTTTCAGCATAGGTCTATAAAATAACTATAATATTTCATTACAGGTATGTGATTTGTATGGAAAGGCCATCTCCCATAGACTCCATTCTTTCTAAATAATACAATTTTGAAACAATGATTTCCTTTTTCTCTGTAATAATAAAACAGTAACTTGTACTTGATCCCAACTAAGATATAATTAATCCTTATTGGAAGCAAAACCAGCCTAGTGGGTTTATGTAATGTTAAATGATTTTCTAGTAGACTTAGGGGCAGATTTATCAAGGGTCGAATTTCGAAGTACAAAAAACTTCGAAATTCGACCATTGAATTGAAAAATTTTGAATTCGAATATCGAATTCGAAGTTTTTTCACCAAATTTCGCAATCCTACGATTGAATAAAAATCGAACGATTCGAACGATTTTAGCGTACGATCGAAGGATTTTTATTCGATGTGTAAAGACTTAGAAAAAGTTTGTAGAAGGTCCCCATAGGCTAACATAGCAATTTGGCTGGTTTAATTTGGTAAAGTATTGAAGTCAAAGTTTTTTTAAAGAGACAGTACTTCGATTATTGAATGGTCAAATATTCAAACGATTTTTACTTCGTTTAGAATGTTCCTCTGTTTTACTCTTTATACAAGAGCCACAAATAACCTTAATAAGGGGGCTTATTGATGCCATTGGTTATAATTAGTGCTTAGTGATTTGAGTTACCTTGGAGTACCACGGCTTTTATAAAATAGCTTGGCCTTTAACCCTTTGTTTTTATTTGCTTGTGAAACTCCTCTGCAACTCCCAACATCCATATTTTTGACAATAAGGGTGTATTAATCTCTCTCTCTAAATACACAGTTACGAAGATTAGGTGCCACAAAAGGAAGGAGTTGTCTGTCCTGAGAGATTCCAATTATTTTGAAAAATCAAAGGTCTGCAAAAGAGAAATTTATATGTTATAAAGGTATGAGACCTGTTATACAGAATGCTCTGGACCTGGAGTCTTCTGGATAAGTTCCTTGTTTGGAGCTCCATTCCATAAGTCTACAAAAAAATGATTGAAACATTAATTAAAACCAATATGATGGCAAGTCATAGTGGCACCTATAAATGTTGCAGGTTACTTTGCTCTTATTACAGTCAGCAATAATATTTTTTGGGTTAATTGCAAAGTGAATGTCTGTAAATAGATTAAACTCTTCAACGATCACTTAACTAAGGTAGTTTGTTTGACTGGGCCAGTATCTTAAAAAAAAGATTCCCATATAAATGGAAAACTGCCCACCTTTTCCACAAAAACAATCCATAATTTTAGTTTTTACAGGAAGAGGAGACCCATTTATTCTATAAATGTCTCATCATGCACTGGGGAGTGTAAAAGTAGAGGCTGTAAGCATTTTAATGAGATTTCCACCAGCCTTTTATGATTCTGCAATGAGTAAATAGCATGACAGTAACAGAGCATGACAGTCAGGACTGCTGTTTTATTCATATGGCCGGTGGAAATAGAGTTTCCTATTCAACAGAAGTGATAATCCTATTTAAAAGTCAAAATGATTTGTTTTTTTTGCTACATTATATTAATAAACTTACAGATGATCAAAGAGAAATATATGATGATAATATCCCTCTGCTGACTGGCCTTTCTCTCTCTCGTCATGGGTGTGCCTGGGACTCCATATATGCATAAATATTAGTTGTTTACTAATAAATGAAAAATCAATGTTAACAGTTTAGAAGAGAAAAGAGAAAGAGAGATCAGATAATAAAACAGGTACATAAATGACCAATACGAGTACCCTTGCCATAGTGCCAGCATTCAACCTCCCCAAAACCCATCCTAATTGGCCATTAATCAGGGTCCCTTAAAGTGATACTGACGCTAAAAAAACACTTTTTAAAACATGAATGTACATTAAAAATTTCCTATAGGTCATGTTGATCGTTTTTTGCTGAGAGGTCTGTTTTTGTAAATATTTTTTAGTTGATGTTCCTAAACCTGACTGTTTTGCCAACCTGACTGTCCCATCTCAGCCTGTCAGTTAAAAATGGCAGCCCCATCATAGACGATCACAGGGAGTTTAATTTCAGGTGTCAGTATCTCTTTAATGACTTTTTCAAGAAAAAACTCTGCCCTAACTATAATATATTGTACACACTTTGGTTCAACACATTTACTTATGTCGTAAATTTCCCCTGTGCCTACCTGTGGCCTCTAGTTTATATAAATGAAGCCAGTTAGGAAGAAGCTTCATTGCTATTCTTTCAGCTGAAACACATTAAACATTATGAAACATACATACATGCTTTTTTACTTGTTAGTACTATAAGTGGGACATATATATTGTCCCATTTGGAAGCCTATGGGGCAGATTTATCAAGGGTCGAATTTTGAAGTACAAAAAACTTTGGCAATCCTACGATCGAAAATCGAACGATTCGAACGATTTTAGTGTACGATCTTAGGATTTTTATTCGATGTGTAAAGACTTAGCCTATGGAGACCTTCTATAAATTGTTTATAAGTCTTTACACATCGAATAAAAATTGTTCAATTGTACCCTAAAATCGTTCCAATCGAACGATTTTTATTTAAACCAAAAAACTTAGAAAATTGCTCTGGAAGGTCCCCATAGGCTAACATAGCAATTCGGCAGTTTTAATTTGGCGAAATTTTTTTTAAAGAGACAGTACTTCGATTATCGAATGGTCAAATATGCGACCGATTTTTACTTCGAATCGAAGTCGAAGTAAATTTCGAAGTCATGGTATCCTATTCAATGGTCAAAGTATCCAAAAAAAATACTTTGAAATTCGAACTTTTTGTACTTCGAAAATTCACTCGAACCTTAGTTAATCTGCCCCTTTGTGTCAATAGATGGCAACAGGTCAGCAGATGACTCTCAGTTGATTCCCCTATGGGTAATGACTCAGTTGTTATCCACCTTTTATAATAAATCAAATTAACACTCTGAGCCCTATAGATTGGAGTATGCAATTCACAAAATTAAGTTATTGGCCCCCTCGTAAGGCTTATGTCACCTAGTAATAGAAATATTTAGTATGCTCTAAAAATTCTAGTAGCATCTACTAATCTCCTTGTGTGGTACGGAGGGTACATGTGTGGAGGTAAGAAGAAGACTGCAAAGCCTTCTTGAGAACTTTTTGTGTTGCATATCTCATCATTTAGGCCACCGCTATATTCAAGTCATTGTGTGTTGAATGCACATCTATTGCTCCTGGCTATCTGTGGACTCCTGAGCCAGTGTTCTTTTCACTAAGCGTTTAGGAAATACCTGTTTCCCAGTGTATTCAGAGGTACATTCACTTAGGGTTTATCTGCAGCTTTTGTAGTGAGACGGGAGAACAGCACTTAAAGCAGGCAGCTATCTGTCCAAATAAGATAGGATATCTAAGCAATCTTAAAATGTATTACCTCCTTATTGGCAAGCACTTCTCACCTTGCCTTTCCCCTTTGTATTGAGTGTCCCTTTTTTTACTTGAACTAAATATCAAGATCTCTCCACCCATACTGTTCCGGAGTAATTATATGTTCAGATTACCTGCGAGAAGAGGGTAATTATTCTGTATCTACAGGTCTTAGCTGGAAGGACGCATGTATCTCGCTCATTGAATGGCTCTCCTTTTTCATCTGATCTATGCATTAGGAGGCTGTGCTTTATTTCAGATGTTGTGAGGGTCTCCGTTACACTTCTTCCCCAAGCCCGTCTTCTAAGAACACATAGGAATCTGATAACAGTTTGAAAACATAGCTCTCAGCAGTTAGCGCCAAGGCTGTAGACAATCTTCTGTGTTGCTTGGTGATTTACTGCACAGGGTATGTGTACATAACATTGTTATATTGTTGTATAGATTTAAACAACACTTTCTGAAAAAGCAAGAAACAAAGAAGGAGAAACAACATGATTTTCCATGAATGAGCAAAAAGATAAGATTGTTATTTAATGGGTTTTAATGCTGGGAAGGACAATTGAAGGATATATTCTTAGGTGAATGAATGTCCCCCCCAAAGAGAAAATATTCTCATGTGTCAGAATAAAACTCAGATCGGAAAGGGTTTCTTGCTAGAGAGATGTCTTTCTTCTTGGTTCACATTCCATGAGATCAAGTTATTTATTTATTTTTTACACAAAGAAGCTCTGATGCGATTGCATTTGTTGTGGCAATCACAATCTCCTATGTACTACTGATCTACAGTAAGCTGCTTTGTATAATTTATATCTTATTTCTAAAGGTCCTACGTTGCGTCCATTGTTTAAGGAATATCGCTGATCATATTTTAACTATGGGTTTTTAGAACTGGAAGAGTCAAAGGAGTCATTGGCATGAGTTAAAAATAATGAAAACTTATTTACTGAGAAAACCTTTTGTGGCGCAATTAAATGGAGGTTAAAAAGGCATTCCCTTTTTAACAGTCATTTCGTGATGTCTCTATTTCAAGGTGTCTTCATGGTACATTCTTTTATTTCATGAATTCTTTATTAGATTAATCAGCAGATCTGCCGTGATGTACAGGTTTATTAAAATATTCACTGCAGCCTGATGTACTTTCAGGTTCCTATAGATTCTGACATGAGAGGAGCAAAAGGAAATCTCTGAATTAGGGGACGACTATCTCCCTTTAACTCCATTTTAAACAAAAAACTTAGATTTTTAAAAATTATTTCTCTGTAAAAAGAAAACAGTACAGATATGGGATCTGTTATCCGGAAACCCGTTTTCCAGAGAGATCCGAATTACAGAAAGACCGTATCCCATAGACTCCATTATAACCAGATAATCCAAATTTTTAAAAATTATTTTCTCTGTAATAATAAAACAGTACCTTGTACTTGATCCAGAGATTTGATTAATCCTTATTGGAAGCAGTAGCAGCCCATTGGGTTTATTTAATGTTTTCATGATTTTCTTTAGACTTATGGTATGAAGATCTAAATTATGAAAAGATCCATTATCCGGAAAGCTCCAGGTCTCGAGCATTCTGGATAACAGGTCCCATACCTTTACTTGGTTCTTGATCCCAACTAAGATAAAATTAATCCTTATTGTAGGCAAAAAAATCCTATTGGGTTTAATATTAAAAAGATTTTTTTTATATGATTTAAATTTTACAGAAAAATTGCTTTATCTGGAAAAAAAACGTTCCCGACCATTCTGGATATTAGTTCCCATACCTGTACAAAAGTTTGGCATGCAAAACCAGTCCAGGTCCTTTAGAAGTCAATGGGAGCTGTGCTGATCTGAATGTATCATTTTTAATCCATTCTGACTTTTAGAGGTTTTTGGATATCTTTTTGTTAGTAATTGCCTAAAAAACGTTGATTTTTAGAGGCTTTCAGATATGTTTTTCTAGTAATTGCCAGCGAAAATGTAATTTTTAGAGGTTTTCATGTTTTTTGGTGGATTGTTCAGCTTTTTTTTCCGTTCATGCATTTCCATTCAGATTTTTTAATAACTCTCATGGCATTTGTGGTTTGTAGAGAAAATGAGTTTATTTGTGGTTGCAATAACCTCTAAAATGACACAAATTCAAATTTTGATAAATAGGCCACCCCATATTAAAAAATAAAAAATCAATTTTGATATTACTGGTCAAAGTCAGGAACTCTATCCAAACCATAATGAAATGTCAGTTTCTATTGCATTATGCAACCCCCCCTCCCAAAAATAGTAGTTTCATCTTCCTAAAGGGCAAACTAGGCAATGTTCAATGTCAGTAGCAGGAGGGATAATGAAACCTATTCTTTTAGAAGGAAACATCAGGAAGCATTTCAAGTCCCATATGAGATTATAACTTATTCCTCTATTACTGGTATGGGATCTGTTATCCAGAAACCCATTATCCAAAAGCTCTGAATTACAGAAAACCCATCGCCCATAGAATCAGTTTTATCCAAATAATCCAAATGTTTAAAAATTATTTTATTTTTCTCTGTAATAATAAAAAAGTACTTTGTACTTGATCCAAACTAAGATATAATTAATCATTATTGGAATCAAAAGCAGCCTATTGGGTTTATTGTGGGGGTATATACTAAAAATCAAATTGATCTCATATTTTTATTAAACCAAGCTTCACCAATCTCCCATCCATGATTTTATCTTATATATCATTAACTTGAAAAAGTCAGGTCGAGAAAAAACTCTATAAAATTGAGCGAAAACTTCGTACTAATTTTTTGGACTTTACCCCCAAATTGCTCTATATTTTCGGGTTATCAGCCGAGAACCCCAAATTTTTCATATTAATGGACTAAACCCAGTGCAGACCACGATATTTTCGAATTGGGATAGGGACATCTCCAATTGACTTATACATGACCTCGACATGTTTGAGATCCCGGGTTTCCGATTTGGGCTTTTTGCAGCATTGGGGTATAATAAATCTGAAAAAAAAAAATTTCCTCCAAAAAGCCAGACTTGAAAAAAATTGAGGTTTAGTCTAGTCAATAACCCCCTTAATGTTTACTTTATTATCTAGTAGACTTAGGGTGTAAAGATCCAAATTACAGAAAGATCCATTGTCCCAAGCATTCTGGATAACAGATCCCATACCTGTATTTCTCATACTGTTATGGTAAGTCTGCAAAGTTTGGTAACCAGGCTAATATCCTACACAATGTTTTTGAATTTGATAAAAGGTATGATTAAGTTTGCAATCAGGGTGTGCCAGGAATTATGTGCTTGTGTTTACATATTACAGATTAGCTGTACACATATTCCGTGTGCCCCATTTGCAACGCAGCAAGGTGTCTCTCTAATAATAAGAATTTGAATTCCAAATATATACACAATAGCATGAAATTCTATAATCCGTTTAGTACAAGATAATAAGAGCTCGTGTGTCATTAAAGGATACGGAAATGCAATAAACAAACAATATAAGTAGAATGCAAACGCAAATGTAAAGAGTATACAGTATATTTTTATAGGCATGTGCAGAAGGCTTACCTAAACAAACAATTCGTATGATTGTTTCTGGTGGATATGATTTATTGGAAAAATAGCTCTGAAGTGGCATAGAGGACATTTCCATTTAGGCAAAACCCCCCAAAAGACATAGAAAGACGCATGAACTACAAGGGTTACTGTAATTTGAAGACTGTCAATGGCATACTAAAATTCCATGTCTTCTTCATCTAATTGTGAATGTAGTGCTGTCTCAGTTTATGCAAGACAAACATATATGGGATTATGCGTGGTTGTTCCTTAAGTTTTTCATCTTTATCCCTCTTTTTTTAAACCCCCGTCCTGGCCATAAATAAATGCTTAGCATTGGCAAGCCTCACCTCAAACTGACTTACTGTGACGTTACAAACATGAACAAAAGTGACAAGTGCTTTGGAAAGGAGATAAGAAGCATTATGGTGTTAGGTTACAATCCATGATTTTCTAGTGCCAAATGAATTCTGCAATAATAGACAGTAGAACCTTAGGAGATAGGGAAGACCTTGCACCTGAAATATTGATGAATGTTGATTTTAACGTTGGGTTACCTATACTAAAATGAAAGATTTTAAAAAAGTTGTTGAACGTTCAAATCAAGGTAGCTTTTTAGAGACTGGGAAGTGCAGCTGGGGCTCTTTGTAGAAACAGAAACTGTCCATGCAGCTATACAATTGTCTTCTTCCATTAAAGGTCACCAATAACTGTTCCTTGTGATAAATCCCATTGTATCAGTGTTATTTAATGACATTGCTCTCTAGCAAGAAATCAAAGAACCACTGAACTCAGAGACAAAAGTCCATGTGGATCTATAAAATGACAAAAGTCCTTGCTATGTGATTTTTTTTAATACAGGTATGGGATCTATTATATGGAAACCCGTTATCCCAAAAACTCCAAATAACAGAAAGGCCATCTCCCATAGACTCCATTTTATCCAAATAATCCAAATTTTTTATTAATTATACCTTGTACTTGATCCCAACTAAGATATAATTAATTCTTAATGGAAGCAAAACCAGAGTATTGGGTTTATTTAATGGTTACATGAGTTTCTAGTAGATTTACGGTACGAAGATTCAAATTACGAAAAGATCTGTTATCTGGCAAACCCCAGGTCTAGAGCATTCTGGATAAAAGGTCTCATACCTGTAATTGGAAAGACTATTGCTCTTGGAGGATGTATTAACTAATATATACAGTTACCATTTTTACCCTTAACTTGTACAATATTGTTATAATAATTAATAGCATTATCTTATTTGAATTTCAGCGGTAATTAGCAAGAGTGGGTTAGGTCCAGTCTGGTTTAGCATCATTTAGACAGTATATTAAACTAATGGTAGGAAATACAATATAGGAACATTAAAGCAATATATATATATATATATATATATATATATATATATATATATATATATATATATATATATATATATATATATATATATATATATATTTAATATATATACATTTTTATAAAATACATTTTTAAATGATTTCCTTTTTTTGCTGTAGTAATAAAACAGTAGCTTCTACTTGATCCTAACTAGGTTATAATTAATCCTTATTGGAGGCAAATCCAGCCTATTGGGTTTATTTATTGTGTGAATGATTTTTAAGCAGACTTAGGGCAGGGGCACACGGGCAGATTAGGTGAGATTTAGTTGCCTGGCGACTAATCGCCTCTTCTTTGGGGCTCAACAATCTCCCCGAACTGCCTTTCCCCTGCCTTCCGCTTGCTAAAATGTAAAATCGCCTGCGGCAATGCACTCGTGGCGCTTGGATTTCTGAAGCTGCCCAAAGTTTCCTTGTGAGGCAACTTTGGGCGACTTCGGAAATCGAAGCGCTGCACATGCCATTGCGCTGGCGTTTTCTCATTATAGCAGGCGAAAGGCAGGGGGAAGGCAGTTCAGGGAGATTGTCATCCCCGAAGAAGAGGCGATTAGTCGCCAGGTGACTAAATCTCCCCGAATCTGCCAGTATGCCCCTGCCCTTAATTGCAAATTACAGAGAGATCCCTTATCCAGAAAACCCCAGGTCCCAAGCATTCTGGATAACAGGTCCCATACCTATATAACACATAAAGCATGTAATTGCATGGAAATGTCTGTTCTGTAAACCTTAGAATTTACAAAATAATTGTAATCTCTACAGGGCAGACACATCCTTCCTCTTGTATCTTAACAACTGATAGAATAAGTTATTATGGAATCAGTCCATACCTTTTCCAATGTTGCACAATCCTCTTTTAAAGGCAACTATTTACAGTGCTCCTTCCCTGGTGTATAGAGTATTAGAGGCTCCTGAGCATGACATAAAGGGTCCACGTGCAATAAAAATGGCTTCTCCCACAGTAAATCTGTGCACGGAATGCTGGATAAAGCTGTATGAAGGCCTGAAACCATTTTATAGATAAAAAGGACGTGGGAGTAGAAACATGTATTTGGATGTGAGCATTTATCTGGCAGCTGTCAGGATTACACTAATGCTAATGTGCAAGCCGACTGTACATGCTGAAGCATTTTCATACATTTATAGATATTACTGGGAATGTTTCCATATGTAGAATGATGTTTGATAAAGCATATTAGGTTCTTTACTTTACTATAGAAAGCGATACTCTGGCACTATATCTTTCCCTTAGAGCCTTAGAACATACAGATACTAAGAAGTCAGAAGTGCACGGAAAATGTTTACCCCTGTGTGCAAAAGACATAGGCAATAGAAATGATTCACCACTCTTTTCCATAGAACAGGAATTGGTTCCTTCGGGAACATGTTGGGAAATTCTTGCTTTATGAGCAAGTGAATCAGAAAGTGTGTCCTTTCCTTATTACTCCTTTTTTTTTTGTCCCACCTAAACTTTCAGTGTTGCAGAGAGTTACTAACCACTACTCATCTTGACTAATAGTCATAAGGAAGGAAGAAGGTATTAATAACACAGACATCCTTGGGGCCCCTATGGCTGTTCTTAAAGGAACCAAAGCTCTATTTAAAGGGGTTGTTCAACTTTTCGTATGACGTAAATAGTGATATTCCGAAAATTGGCTTTCATTTTTTCTTATTATTTGTTGTTTTTGAGTTATTTAACTTTTTATTCAGCAGCTCTCTCGTTTTCAATTTCAGCAATCTGGTTGCTAGGGTCTAAATTGCCCTAGCAACCATTCATTGATTTGAATATGATTGGAATATAAATAGGAAAGCATATGAATAGAAAGGTAAGTAATAAAAAGCACCGATAACAATAAGGGGCAGATTTATCAAAAGTCAAAGTGAAACTTCTAATTTAAAAAATTTGAATTTCGAGGTCATTTTTGTGTACTTCGACTAGGGAAAAGTCCAAATTTGATTTCAATTTGAAAAAAATTTGAAAATTCGAAATTTATTCGACCATTCACCATCTAAAACCTGCCGAATTGCTGGTTTAGCCTATGGGGGACCTCCTAGAACCTATTTGGAGTCAATTCAAAGTTTCTTTTTGGAAAAATAATTTGAATCAAATTCAATCGAATGCGGTATTACTTTGATTCATATTCGAACAAAAACTGACCTATTCGGTTGAAAACGGACCTATTTGATTGAAAATTGACCCTATACAGCTAAAAAGAAACTTCGATTTAATTTCGGTTGGTCTTTTTGAATTCGAATTTCGAAGTTTTTCAAATTCAAATTCGACCCTTGACAAAGCAGCCCCTTTAAATCTGTAGCCTTACAGAGCATTTGATTTTAGATCAGTGACGACCATTTGAAAACTGGAAATAGTCAGAAGAGGAAGACAGATAACTCAAAAACTATAAAAAAGAAAAGCCAATTGAAAAGTTGCTCACAATAGTCCATTCTATAACATACAAGTTAACTTAAAGGTGCACCCACCCTTTAACAATTTCATGGATGCTGCTGTATTTGTCAGGTGTTATTATTACTTCTTTAATTGAAATTTCTCTGAGGGCTTAATACTGGGAAAACAAAGCACCGCTGTAGGCATATTGGCAAAATTATGGCTTGCGCCCCTTGTGAGCGTCACATGCAGGTATTAAAGGGATGTGAACTGATATTAGTAGCGATGGGCAAATTTATTTGCCAGGTGTGACTTTGCGCAGAATTTCCACGTTTTGCCACCAGTGAATACATTTACGCAATTGCCGCAAAAATTCACCTGCGACAATTCCGACGCAACATGTTAACAGACGCCCATTGACTTTAATGAAGCGTCAATTTTGACGGCTGCGAATTGACGCTGTCTGCAAAATTTGCTATTTCGCAAATTTTTCACCCGTTTCACGAATTTCGCGGCGCATCGAAACGGGGCAAACTCGTCCATTACTGGATGTTAGTGTTATAGTAAAAATCTACTAAAGGCTCAGGACAGGAATGTTGGATGGTAAACTTTACACATCTTACTGCAAACCTTATTATCCAGGACAGTAATGTAATAGCAGGTGCCAATCAACAGGTAGCATTTATGGTCTGCTGTTTTAAAGCAGTCATCTGATTGGTTGCTATGGACTCCTATATCCAAAGCAAGATTTGCATATTACTGAACAAAAACCACCCCTTTTTTAAAAAATAATTTCTTCTGCAAATTTAGATTTTTTTTTGTTTTACCTACCTACCTACCTACCTACCTACCTACCTACCTACCTACCTACTAATCTGTAGTTTCAGTTCATTTACCCTTTCCTCCTTTAATTTTCTGTTATATGTTACCCTGTTCTTTTCGTATTTCTCACAGTGGAACACATTTGCATTTTGATATTTATATGTAAAACATATTTATGACTTACGTTAAACATTTCAGCCGTGCTCTAGAAATGCGGTGGCATGAACAGTTCATGGGTATCCTTGCCAAACATGGTAAGGAAATGGATAGCTGTTTCCTGATAGTTTGACTATTGCAATTTTACCCGCAGGCATGGAAAGTTAAGCATGTTCAGAACAAAAAAAACATTTAAAAAAAACGAAAGGTGTGTTTCTCCATATAATAGGCAACATGTAATTGTACACCCTGGGGTAAAGACGGGCAGAAGGACAAATAATTCCATATTAACACTTTATTCCCCACAATCCTGGGCAGCTGTTCTAGTGTCAAAAACACAACAGGTTGACTCAGAAACAATTAAGATATAGACAATTGGATACAGATGACAAGCAATTTACATTTTTTAGACAACAGTATAATATGCACCATTCCCTTACTCGTAGTTATAGTTTAAAACTACCTGTGAAATCTAAATGTTTCTGTTTAAAAATCATCCAAATAAACCCTTTTACAACCAATTTCTCTCTCCCTCTCTGTCTCTCTGTTTCTTTGTCTCTCTCTGTCTTTATCTCTGTCTCTTTCTCTCTCTCTCTCTCTTTCTCTCATACACAAACATACAGGGGCAAATTTACTTACTGCTGAATTGAAATCCTTCGACTTCGAATATCGAAGTCGAAGGATTTACCGCAAAATCGTTTAAAACGATTAAATCCTTAGAATCATTCGATTCAAAGGATTTTAATCCATCGTTCGAACGATTTTTTTTTCGACGTAAAAAAGCTAGCAAAGCCTAGGCTAACACTGACTTCGGTAGGTTTTAGGTGGCGAACTAGGGAGTCGAAGTTATTTTTTTAAAGAGACAGTACTTCGGCTATCGAATGGTCGAATAGTCGAACTATTTTTAGTTGGAATCGTTCGATTCGAAGTCGACGGTCGAAGTAGCCCATTCGATGGTCGAAAGTAGCCAAAAAAACCATTCGAAATTCGAAGTTTTTTTTCCTCTATTCCTTCACTCGAGCTAAGTAAATGGGCCCCACGGTGTTGTTTCTGCAACCAGGGCTACTCCTGCCTTGAGGTGAGAACTTTGCTTCAGACGGCAGCGAGTGCCCAGTAACATGGGACAGCAAAAAGCCACCTCTTGTAACTTTAAGAGCCAAAATGTGACATTTCTGTGTCCCAAAACAGTTGCAGTACAGAAGCTCCCACTTGCTCTAGACATATCTTCTGACGGAGGGTACACATTGTCATCAAAATTATTTATTTTCTTCAGCACAGCCATATAGTTGATTAGATACTGGGCTCACCTACTGGAGGTCACACCGCAAATACCAAGAAAGTCATCACTCGTAAAGTGTGTTGTTTAATATAAAGTAGTTGCACAGTAGTTCTGCAGTTTTTTTGTGGCTCCCTTCGCAGTCATTGTCATCAGTTCTTTGCAAACTGAATTATATGAAGGCAAATACAAGGACCGTCGCTATATGCTTTGCATGTCCATAGCTACAAGTCAGATAGAAAGGTAACTTTTGGCTGCTTAAAACCCAGATGTACTGCCCAACAGAGCCTCCTGTAGACTGCCAGTCCATATAGGGGACATCAAATACACAGTCCTTATTTGTAACCCCCAGGAACTTTTTTTATCCTTGTGTTGCTCTCAACCCTTTTTACCTTTGAATGTGGTTTGTGGGTAAAAAATAAAAATTGCAAACCCCTGGCCCATGCAGATTGTGCTCAACCCATTGCACTTTAATATTCTGTGCATATTCTGTGTATGGTGCATAATACAGTGCTGTCGGCTGCATGAGAGTATTGTAGTTAAAGAACAAGGCACTCATGCCTAAACAATGAGCAAGATAGGGGCATGTCTATGTGTAATTATCTCTTGCAAGCTCTGCTACTGCTGCTGTATACTGGAAAGTTCTTTAAGCCTTTGTTTACAGTTTCTCAAGTGCAAAAAGTTAAGTATTTTTACTGCAAGATGGAAATGGGAGCAGTGTGCAAAAGACAGTTGGGGGCAGATGTATCAAGGGTTGAATATTGAGGGTTAATTAACCCTCGATATTCGACTGCCGAATTAAAATCCTTCGACTTCGAATATCGAAGTCGAAGGATTTTGCGCAATTCGTTCGATCGATCAATCCTTTGAATCGAACGATTCGAAGGATTTTAATCCATCGATCAAAGGATTATCCTTCGATCAGAAAAACCTTGGAAAACCTATGGGGACCTTCCCCATAGGCTAACATTGGCCTCGATAGGTTTTAGGTGGCGAACTAGGGGGTCGAAGAAATTTTTAATGAGACAATACTTCGATTATCGAATGGTCGAACGATTTTTAGGTCGTATCGTTCGATTCAAGTCGTAGTCGAAGGTCGAAGTAGCCAATTCGATGGTCGAAGTAGCCAAAAAAACCATTTTAAAATCAAATTTTTTTCCCTCTATTCCTTCACTCGAGCTTAGTGAATGGGCCCCTTATACTCCAATGGGTGAAAAAAAATGTAGCAAATTTTTCACCGTTTGTTTTAGTCTTGATTGGCAATTCACCAAAAGCCCATGACAAATTAGAACTTCCATTTAATTAAGTTAAATGTGAAGGACTGAAATATATATTTGCAAAACTTCTTTTACCTGCACATCATTTATTAAAATAATACAGAGACAATTTTGGGAAAAACAACTTTCTTTCATTATAATTCTCTCTCTTCTTAGTATCCCAGTCCCTACAAATAATAAAAAAAATGAAAACCAATTGCAAATTGTCTCATCGTACTAGTCTACATTATACTAGAAGTTAACGCAAAGGTGAAACAACTTTAAGTGATTATAACAAAAATAGAAGGGTTGTGGGTGTGAGGAGGAAGGAGAAAGTTGACCTGAGAGACAATAACAGGCAAGGATAAGACTAGAAGCTGAACCAGTAGCATCTTTTTTTTTTTTTTTTTTTCAATAATGTTTTTATTTATTTATATGCGTTACATGCTAAATGGCATATTGCAGGTACAATAATGTAAATAACAACAAAACAAACACAAAAAAAAAAAAAAACACAAGTATAACAAAATAAAAGTCAAGTGAGGTAGTAGAGTTGTGACTGCACAAGTCATGATTAGGTAAAGATATTAAGTATCACCAAAACGACCAACAATTGTATCTTTGGTTCCCTTATTCAATCATATCATACAACCGTAGTCTTCTTTCATGCAGGTGGCAATGCTAAATCATAAATCGGTATTTTGCAGGTTTGATGGTTGACTCGATAATATTCTATTGAGACGGTGACTCCTGGGGGGTTCCGTTAAGCTTTGACTTACTGAGGTGATGAACAGTTGTTCAGCCTCCTGGACAGATGCAGATCCGCATAGCAGTTCAGTTTCGTACCAGGTAGTGTGTTGAAAAGTCTGTATTGTTAGTTGTCTGGTGGTTGGTGGTAGTGTGTCTATGTATGTTGACCACGTGTTAATAAATTTTTCTGTGTGTTTTTCTTTGTCCGTGAGGGTTTCAATCCAATCCATATGGAAAATGTGTTGCAGCTTTTGTAAAACTAGGGACATGGGTGGGGGGGATTGAGATAGCCAGTTGTGGAGTATGGCCTTTCTGGCTGCTGCGGCTAAGCGTTCAGCTAGGATTTTTCCTGGTTTGGGGGATTGTATGTCTGACGGGAATTTGCTGAATATGGCCCATGCGGCTGTGATGGGCATCTTTTTCCCGGATATAGTTTCCCAATAGCTGGCGATTTCCCCCCAGAATATTTTGATTTGTGGACAAGACCATAAACAATGAATTAAATCTGCTCTGTCAGCACCACATTTTAAGCATCTGTCCGAGGTGGCAGTTCCGATGTGGAACCTCTTTACAGGTGTGAGATAAGTTTGATGTAATATTTGTAGTGCCATTTCTTGGTATGTGCTGGCGGGCAGACTTTTCATGACGTGTGTGTGGTAGTTTAAGATGTCTTCATTTTCTGCTTGTGGGATTACCGTTTTCCATTTTGTAAAGTTGAAAGCGGATTTGGCAATATCTAGGGTCGTCCTGATTTGTCTGTAGATTTGGGATGTTGATTTAACTGCGTCTTGTCTCAGCCAAAGGGAGTCTAGGGGGTTATTTTTGTCGTTTTCAGTGAGTTTGTTCAGGTGCTGAGTAGCGAAGTGGGTTATTTGTAGCAATGCGAATTGATGGGGTTGTAGGAATGGGTATTTTTGTATTAGGTTAGAGGTAGTTAGTAAGGTGAATTTGTCCGTGACCATATCTTTTATGTTTTGTAGGCCATGCGTTTGCCATATTTTAAAGACAGTATTGGAGCGACCAGGAGCAAAGTTTTTATTCCCCATCCAGGTCAAGTGTATGGAGTTGAATTGAGAGATGTTGATTTTTTTCCGAATTTTGTGCCAGGTGTTGTATGTGTGGATAAATAGTGGATTATCTTTCATGTTTTTTGGGATATCTTTGAGAGGTGTATGTAATAGACAGTTAAGTGAGATTCCTTCTGAGAGTGTATCATCTAAGGAAACCAGTAGCATCTTATAAAAGTAAGCAGATAAAACTCATAAGGTTAATACATAGAAAATGAAAGTCTACTGGCGAAAGTCTTTTAGTGTAAGCAATTGAGAACAACACAAGTCTGATAGATTCTTGACCTCCTTCCCAGCAGGTCACTTCACTGCCAGTAGCCTCCAGTTAAGAAATAGTAATGTCACCAAGATAAAAACTAAAGGCAAAAAAACCCTTCTTCACTTTCTGCCTTTCTTTACTCTATCTTGTGCCTGTGCTCCAAGAGTGGATTAACCTCACACACCTGTGAGTTATTGAGAACACGTATAATAGATCTATCTCTCAAACAGCCTTGTTTCTTTTGACATATGCTGGTGGTGTGCCACCAACTGACAAGAGACCAGAGCATTAGGAACTGACTAAATAAAGGACTAACACCCAGCATTATTTACTAATCCTCGGCATTAAAGCTAACAGCGTTGCCAAGATCTTCAATGGAATAAAAAGATGCCTTTGTAAAAAAAAAAAAATAGGATATGACTGATACGAAGAAACGTGATCACTAAGTGATTAATAAGCAAGTAGGGGACCCTTTTTTGGAGCAACATATGGTAGAAGTGCTTCATAGGATAAATGTAGAAGACTCTTATGGAACATGAATTCTTCAATTTGAAGAAAGATTTATAAACAAGGATCGTGTGCCCTAATTTCAGCCTCTTTGTCCCCAGTATTATGAACCACTGGCAATGTTTTTAGATCTTTTTAATGTTGTCTGCATTTATACAAGCTCCAATGTACTGGTTTGGCTTTTGACGGTGGTACGTTTACAGTCCAGCAACACTGCAAAGTGGTTTTGAGATGATACATTTGATAAACATTGGGGTTGAATAATAACGTGCTGGGGCCAACATCCCTACCATCCCTACCAATACCTTATTTCACTGTAGGCATAGGGTGGGAGTTCTAATGTAAACCAAAATGGCTCCAGTTCTTTTAAAAAGAACCCACCATACTTCTCCTGACATAGGTGTAACCCAGTGGCTCGCGAGCAACATGGATGCTGCTGTCAGTGGCCTTAAAGCCAGTGCTTTTTTTTAACTACATGTTTTCTGGAATTCATGCTTTTGGTTGCATAAAAACCAAGTGTACAGCCAAACAGCCTCCTGCTCCTGTATGCTGCCAGTCCACATAGGGCTACTAAATAGGCAATCCAAGAACATTTTTTATACTGACATTGATTCCCAACATCTAATATGTCTCATAGGTAAAAAAAGGTTGGGAAACCCTGGTCTTACCTATGTCCCTTTACAACATACTTACTAGTGGGGTAAGGTGACCTACATTTTCCCCTCTAACTGCAGAGGAGTGGATGGTAGCAAATGGTTTTTTTTGTGTCTTGCAAATCTCGCCTCTGGCTTGCTTCCGAGGTGCAAGGCTAAAGCAGTAGGTGTATCAGAGCAAGCTTTAGATATGGAGACAGTTACATGGTCCAATGCATAAACTTTCTGACCATGTTGTTCCACAGTTTCTAAACCAAATAATCTGCCACCTCCATGTGGTGGGTAGTGTGTGTTGCAGCCCAATATTAAATGAGCCCCAGAGTGACAACTGACAGGTCAACACTGCAGTAACCCCCCAAAAGCCAAAGGGTTAGTAGCAGATTTGATACACATGAGAGCTGTTCATTTCTTCACCCTTCCTTCCGTCTCTTGACACAGAGGCAAACACTACTAAATAAGAGATAGTGGCTGCCATCCAATGGAGCCCCACTTAATCAACGAGCATCGTGGGAAAAGCCCAAGATGAGGGCTGAGAAACAGCTCATTGTCTGAGCAAGATTAAAGCCCAAAAAGCCGTATTGTCTGGCAAAGGGATAAATCTTCCTGCTGTCACTCAAGAGTTGAATTAAATTCTACTTCATTTCTAAGAGGGGCTTATCTGTGCTGAATGGCTTGTTGCGACACAAGCATAAGGGAGCATTTAACTATGCTTCTCCCTTATGCTCTATGGCAAATAAACAGAGAGCAGCACAGTATTCTGTAGCACATAGGGCTGATGGTATAGGAAGAGGGATGGTACAAACTGATGCTCCCCTGGGTGAAGCACAAAGCAACATTATGAACTATGCCTACTTCCCCTACCAGTGCCAAGGCAGAATTATATTGTAATTTGCTTTCACTTGCTGCTAAGCTCTGCTCCGCTATCTGAGACACATCACATGGAAGTCAGATTGCAGGAATGCCAGCCAAGTGATGGCATTACTAATCCCTGCACAGTTGGCTTTTCTCATATGGCACTGAGCTGGAATTCTCACATAAACGCGTTACTTGATCGTATTCTGACACAGCTAATGATATATAACTGGAATAAACAGCAGAGACAACATGGTGGTTCCCTAACAAATAAGTAAAGCATGCTTCCCAGTCACCAAGAAGAGTTGTCAAGATTTTAGACATCAGTAACAACCCAGCACTTCTGTTCTAGGGTAATTTCCATTGTCTTACTTGCTTAAAGGAGAAGGAAAGGCCTAGTGCACTTGGGGTGCCAAATGTTAGTCACCCCAAGTCATTGTAGAAACTGCACCGGCCCGGGGTTCTTCCAGTGAACACCGCAGAGTGATCCTCTTCCATCTTGCTCTTTCTTCTCGTGGCTGCGCATGCACAGTAGAGTGAAAAGCCGAAATTGAACTAAAAAGTTGGCTATTTCATTCAACTGCGCATGCATCTGCCCCGAAAAATTTGAACAAAGAAGCAGCCGGAAGAGGATTGATCCGTGGTGCTCGCTGGAAGAACCCGGGCCGGTGCAGTTTGCTGTTGATAGGAGCCCCGGCCTGGGGTTTCATGTAAGTAAATACAATCACTTGGAGGTGCCTAACATTTGGCACCCCTAAGTGGAAGAAGACTTTCATTCTCCTTTAAGTTTTAATAATGCTTATGTTTTATTTTCTAAAGTTGCATGCCAATTTAAGATAGGATTTGTATCATGAATAAAAGCTCATGTTTAGGAGTGTAAGAGACTTATATGCATAGAACTTGTGTTCTACAAGGCCCCTATAAATGGTGAAGAATCATTATTGTATGTCAGTAGCATAACTATAGAGTGGGCAAACTCTGCAATCACATTGAAGCCCCAGGGGAATAGCGGGCCCATGAGGGGGCACTGCAGGTGACTTTGATTATACGTGGAAGCAAGAAAAAAATGTTGCTGGGGAGCAAGCCTCTGAAGTTATCTTACATTATAATGATGTATGAATTACTGTAATAATACAATTTATTAATAATTCATGCCCACTATTCATTTGTGTTGCCATAAATACTCAATTAAACATAGCTATTTCATCAAATTTTCTACAAAATCCTCCAGTTATAGACAATTTTAATTAGCTTTAGTTAATGGACACATTAGTAATTAAAATGACAATGCTAATGAAGCAATGGCATTGAAACACATCAACATTTGTTTGCTGTTTGTTTGCTGTTCTAAAAGGAAAATTACACGCATAAAGCTATGTTATTAGAGGAGGCCAGAAGAAGTGATAGATCCTTCTGGAATATAGAAAGGCATTATAATGACTGATAAACTAATTTAGAGAGAGAAAAAATCAATTTCCTATAAGTTTTATAGGAACTTTGCCTCATTCAAATATGTACATAATAAAAGGTGTATGTGCTGAACAACCTGTCTGGAATTTGTAATATAATATTAATGCTTTAAATAATATGTTTTTAATTGAGTAATTTGAAGGGATCTTCATTGGGATGAATGGAGTTGGATTTAATGGAGCTATGTGTTTTGACTTGTCAAAAAATACCCCACATATTAACTGCATAGAATCTGAGCTACAAAAAAAAATACATTAATCACCTATTCCCATTCCCATAAAAATAGAAAAAATATGTTATAGAAGTCCTTTTAAAAAAATTAACTGCTTATCTGTTGAAGTGTATCACATTTTTGGGAGCTGAAAACACAAGTGCTGTCAAGCAATGCTATGCACACTCTTTCTGGTGATTTTTCTGCACCCTTTCAACTGAATTGTTGAAGGCCACGAGTACTGGATGATTTATAGTTGGCACTCTGCAAGCGGGCAATAAACCTAGCCGGACAAGTTACATTTTGATGGTGTAAGAACCCTGAACCATTCAAAGGTTTTAATTGCTTAACTGTGTAGCATGTTGTATAAACAAACCAGCCTATAAAACCCTCAGAATGTTAGAATGTTATTGTCCATAAGTGGTCCATGTAAAACTGGATGTTACTCTTCAGTCAAATGATTTTTTTTTTAGCTAAATATTTTTGACAGTCATTCCAAATGCAGATACTTTTGCACAGAGAACCAGGGCAAGAATAAGGACATAGAAAGGGCCCAAGGAGATCTATCCTCCCAAAAACATCTACGTTTTTCTATTTTCGTTCTGGTGTCCCAAGTCAACATGACCAGGATTGTAAAGGTGGCCATACACGGGCAGATAAAGCTGCCGATATCGGTCGTTTGGACCAATTTGACAGCTTATCTGCCCGTGTGTGGGGGCTTCCGACGGGTCTTCCCAATCGATATCTGGCCACGATATCGATCGGGAAGGTTTGATTTTTAACTGACCGACCCGTCGAAGCCCCTTGGTATAGTAATTCGATCGTTCGGCCAAAGCCATGCCGTTAGTGGCATATGGGGGAAAGATCCGCTCATTTGGAGACATCGCCAAACGAGCGGATCTTTGAGTCTATGGCCAGCTTAAGATGGCCCAGTTTAGGCAACAGTGATGGTGCAGCATTTCAATGTTGTGAGCTGCAAATTTGTGAGAATGTCATATACTTTATACAGATATGGGATCCGTTATCCGGAAACCCATTATACAGAAAGCTCAGAATTACGGAATGGTTTACTCCCATAGACTCCATATTATACAAATCATTCTGATTTTTAAAAATGATTTCCTTTTTCTCTGTAATAATAAAACAGTACTGTGTACTTGATCCAAACTAAGATATAATTAATCCTTTTTGGAAGCAAAACCAGCCCATTGAGTTTATTTAATGTTTAGATGAATTTTTAGTAGACTTAAGATATGAATATCCAATTTACAGAAATATCCATTATCCGGAAAACCCCGGGTCCCGAGCATTCCTGATAGGCCCCATACCCGTTGTTAACTTTGGCACCTGCCATCCGGAATACTGACCGTGAGTTTTCCTGGTCTTACCTTAGTGTGGAGCAACATGCCTTAAATCAGGGGTGCCCAAAAGGTAGATCAGAAGATCTGAAGACATTGTCAACAAACAGCTTGTCTAAATCACCCTCCTGTTTAATGCTTTTCATTCAGATTTTTATTATGTTAAGGTTACATAAGAAATAGCTGTTTGTTAAAAATAGCAATATAAATTTTCTCATAAATCAATATTAAATAAGTAATATTTTCCATGGAACAGAATGCTAACAATAGTTTATGGATGTGGATCATAATGGGACAACATCACTAAAAGTAGACCTCATATTAGTAAAGTATGGGCACTCCTGCCTTAGATCTACTTAAATACCCTATAGGATTGATCGGCATCCACATAGTTTTTTTGCTAGCTTAGTAAACATGAAGTACAAAGTACTGTCTTAAGTCAAAAATGAAGAATTGTTGGTTAAAATAGGACACTATGGATAAAGACATTGCCATACTTTAAAGCTTTA
Organism: Xenopus laevis; assembly: GCF_017654675.1. Lineage (NCBI taxonomy): Eukaryota > Metazoa > Chordata > Amphibia > Anura > Pipidae > Xenopus > Xenopus laevis. The sequence goes on along the minus strand of NC_054383.1, from coordinate 106,989,782 downwards.
TGGATAACAGGTGTTTCTGCTGTTCCTTGGCAATGGCAATCCCACTGTCCTACCAAGTTTGTCTGGGTGAGATCCTTTACTAATCTATTTTATGCTGGGGTCATTTATACCATTTAATGCTGGGAGTCACTGTGCCGTTTAAGTCTAGGGCTCACTGTTCCATTTTATGCTCAAGTCACTTTATAATTTTATACTAGGGGTTATTCTATCACGTAATGCTGCCAATCACTGTGACATTTATAGTACAGACCATTGCCCTATCCTAAAACCAGCATTGAGCATTATGGGATACAAGTTTTTTCAGAATCTATATATTTTCATATGAGAACTTGAGTAGATATTAGTAGTTTTGTGCTATAATTTTTTTTCCCTTTGTGTTTTATCCTCTCTTTGACATTCTACACAGTGCCAGTTATTTTATAGCCATGCCCTTAAAATATTGGCTTACATACAAAACATCCCTGAAATGGAAACCTGCATTTTGAATATTCTTGAAATGAAGAATGCACCCCAGCTGGGGATGACTGTTTAAAATTATAACCAGGAGAATATAGAATATAACCAGGAGGGCACGTTACTGCCTCATTTGCCGTTATAACTATTTTGCATAACACTAGCGACATGGGAAATCCACACTCTCGTTTCAGTAGTAGATTTCAACTCATTGTAATTTTTGGGGGGAGTTTAAAATAAAAGATTATAAGCAAGATTAAATGTAGGATTTTACATGTTGCGGTAAGTGCCAAAAAGGATTTAATGCTTCCTACATAATGTTTGCTATTTCATGGAGATTAATGGTCGCTGGCTGTGCAAATATTTCCAAGTTCTGCTTTTAGGAATTTAAAACATTGGCTAAAGTGGACTTACCCCCATCCTATCAGATTCATTTAATGAGCAGAAAATGGAAATTGCTAATTTGATGTTGTAAAAAGAATTTTATTCAAGCACACCGAATTTTATATTCTACCGGGGTTTCTTGGAAAAACGTGATTTTATTGCAAATATCATAATAGAAATGTCTGGCCCACAAGCAAAAGTAAAGTTGCTCAAACAAGGGTGGAAATTGGTGATTGAGCATTCCTTACATTAATGTTTGATGGGGGCTCATTCATATAATCATTTGGCCAAGACGAAAATCTCATCCGCCACATACTGCGTCAAGCAGTGGAATGGGTCTATGGATCTTTGGCCCATTAATTTCATAACTGGATCATCTCAATCTGACCTATCAGAAAGGAAATAGGGTTACATTCATGGGAACCTACCATAATAAACTTTCCGTGTATGGCCAGCTTTCTATTTGCATGCCACCGCCCACAAGCTCTAGGTCTTGGTTAATAGCCTATATTCCTTCTCTGTACGAGAATACAAGAAAATGACCCCCTACAAACTTTTTAAGACATTAGAATAGATTTCTGAGTTTGTCATGGCAAGATTAACGTTATCTTCCTAAAACAGCACAAAGCCAATGATACTTTTATGGAACAAGATAACCATCTCCTTTAACTTTCATTCCAACTGACGTTCCTGTTTAATTATCAACCACTATTTTGGTGCAAATAGATCAGCGATAAGCAGAGTAGAGTTGTTTTAACTTCTTGAGCAAATGTACCTTAGAGGTTGTTCCTGGACCAACCAAAACTGAAACCAAAAACAAAATAAAAAGACCCATGTAGAAAATGTTGGACACTTTTATGTATTTGTCTGTCTTTTGATCCATGGTCATCTAATAAATATGTCATACCAGTGCTTACTTTGTGGAGTTTGGTGACATAGTCTATGGCACCATCTCACTAAAGATTCAGACTTATGAGCTGTAAGATATCAGTGCAGCTCTAGTATATGCTTGAATATAGCTAGTACTACATAGGTGGCAGTTTTCTTACTCTGTATCATGTGATTGTTAGAGGTATTGTTCACAAATCACAGCTATTAGTGGGCCATGGAATTAAGACCCTTGAATTCCTGCCAGATACAGAGATGTCAGCTGGTTCCTGATCACATGGGTCTGGTGCGCAGTAAATCTTCAGAAGGTGCTAAAATAACCAAGATTATTATACTATTGACAACTTGGATGTAGCCAATGAATAAATATTATAATGTTCTTTATGGGTCAATACAACTGGCAGAACCAAAAGTTCTTAGATGTGCTAGAATGGGTAATGTAACAAACTAGGAACATAAGGTTTAGCACACTTGCTATATATATACTAATAATATGATTTATTATGGAATGCAATAAGGCATATAATTACAGCACACACATGAATACATTTATCTTTTTAAATTTGTACCTAGGCCCAAAGAGGAAAATGGCAAAACCCCATAGACTTTGAATATAATCAGATGCAAATCTACAGTTGATAGCCATGCAATCCTTTTCGTGTGATAGTGATTTGTATTAGGCTCACAATGAACAGACTCAAGCAAAGATTCCTATGGTAACGTTTAAAATGCATTCCTTCTAAAGGCTTGGCCTACACGCATTAATTACATTCTTAACTTCCCTAAAAAAAAAAAACAGCATGCTAATTAGCTGCTAAACCAGCCTGAGCTCATTATAGCCCTCATAGGTTAGCATATCTTGCATAGATAATCGCATGTGTTTTTAAGAAGCATTCAGACTGTTGCTATAAAGTAGCAGCACGCATGCCTTATGTCATCCAATCAAAGTTGAGTTTTAAGCACCATTAAATGTTAACGAGATGGAGATTAAAAAGGTGATAAATGAGTTTACAAAGACCGCAGACACTTAGAATGAATGGTAGAAACTTTTTGAATCGAGAGGGCAACACAATCGCATTGAAATGAGACATTTAGCTTGACGTGCGATCGCCCCCCCCCTTTTTTTTTCCTCCAAGTCTTTCTAGAGGAATAAAGAGTGTGAGATGGTAAAAAAGCATGGGCTGTGCGTTACCTTGTATTGTACACTGTAAAAGTATGTGAGAAAGCTTAGTGAAACATTAACCAGGCAGCTAATACACGTTTAGATTGTAAGAACTATAGAAGCGACATTATCTCTAATGTAACCGTGAGCAGTGAGATTATTTGAGCTAATAAGGACTCTCAGAGGGGACTACAAACATTTATAATGAACACACACACATTCACACACACTAGCTCTGCACATTTCCACCGGTTCTAAATATATTTTATTCCTAGTCATGATATGTTTTTAAATAAGCCTACATTGTTGGCCTCTTGTCCCCCTAGCATTTGTACATATGTTTGGAATACGGGAGAGAATTTTTTGATGCAGAAAATTATGCAAAGAGAGAGGGGATTTCTACGACAAGGTTAAAGAAATATTTCATTCATTACCCAGTGCAGCCTGCTGATTGCTTTGCGAAAGGATCAGGTTCACCTGAAGGACGTTTTAAACCCTCTGCAAAGTAGAAAAAAATTCCCCCCTGGGTCAAGCGATAAAAAAATGCCCTTGTATAAATAATATGTACATTTGCAATCATATGCCATATTTGCTACTTTTACTCCACATCATCCTATTTCCCAATATTATGTGAAAAATCTGTTTGCTGTAAAGGATCTGTTTTATACCAGCTCACAGATGGTACCAGCTGGTATATAACCTAATAAATAGTGGGTTCTGTTGCCAGGTAGACACATAGGATACAGATAATGGTGGTCTATGACATTTGGGCTAGGTAACTCTGATGCAATGCAATGATATATATGTATTATAGAAGACTCTGTGGTTTATTTTGATACTATTTCAGTTGGCAATACAGCTGTAAGTTATTTGTAGGTAGGTTATGCCTCCCCCGTCCTGCCAATTAAGACAAAAGGGTGTTGCTTTTTGTCTGACCACATGCACTTAGTTATGATTGCTGATTACAGGGCCCTTGGCCCTTGGATTACAGGGTCGGCCAAAGTGTCCAATAGTGCACAGTTTCACCATGACATGCAGTTAATTGATGACTATTTGCTAGGGAAGCACCAAATACATATTTTGGATTAGGCCGAATCCTTCGGGAAAGAATCGTCCGAATACCGAACCGAATCTGAATCATAATTCGCACATGCAAATTAAGGGTTGGAAAGGTTAAAACATTTTTTACTTCCTTGTTTTGTGACAAAAATCACAAGATTTCCATCCCCGTCCTAAATTGGAATTATGCAAATTAGGATTCGGTTTCAGTTCGGCCAGGCAGAATTATTTGGCCGAATCCGAATTCTGCTGAAAAAGGCAGAATTCTGGCAGAATCCTGAACCAAAACCTGGATTCGGTGTATCCCTACTATATGCCCAAGCAGATATTTGGCTGGCTGGCTAACCAAAAACAACTCATCAATGAAACTCTTGTATTGCATTTTGGTATGCTCAAAAACATTTGAGAAATATGTAACAACTTGTTTTTCCACTTGCCACAATTCTGAAGACACACTTCCCATTGACCTCAGTAGTATCTTCGCTGGTTTCAGCTGGCGTGGTTTCATTTTTTAAAAATCTCTATTAATTAATACATTTAAAAAAACGATGGATTTTACATGATTTTTCCCAAAGACCCTAATTGACCACTAATGGACTCTTTTTCTGACTGATGAACTCATTTAGCTTTAAAATGTAAATTCCAAGCAGTACTACATAGGGAGTCATTCTGCATCAATAGACCCCAGCACCTGAATTCTTTGTTTGTACTCCATGCTTTTCATCGTTCCAGTTCTGAATCACAGGGTGAACATCATGGGAGTGGCTGGTTGTAACGGCTCATGGTGAAGGTAAATTGGGAACATGATTTAAATATTCTAATTGTAATTGAATGGATAAACTACCATAAACTCGAAATTCGACCAATCGAAATGTATTAAAATAATTGAATTTTCTAAACTGGGGTGAATAGGATCGACCCATAAAACTCAAATCGAATGCAAATCAAATTTGAAAATCAGAAAAAAAACTTGAATGATAGGAAGGCTGCAAACATCACTAAATTGATCCCTGGACCTCTCCCATTGACTTATAGAGCAATTCGCAGGTTTTAGGTGGTGAATAGTCAAATTCAAGTTCTTAAAGGGATTGTTCATAGTAAAAATAAAAACTGGGTAAGTACATAGGCTGTGCAAAATAAAAAAAAGTCAATATTTCTAATATAGTTAGTTAGCCAAAAATGTAATGTATAAAGGCTGGAGTGTCTAACATAATAGCCAGAACACTACTTCCTGCTTTGCAGCTCTCTTGGTTTACACTGACTGGTTACCCTGGTTACGAGGCAGTAACCAATCAGTGACTTGAGGGGGGGGCCCACATGGGTCATAACTGTTGCTTTTGAATTTGAGCTGAATGCTGAGGATCAATTGCAAACTCACTGAACATTTATGTCCCATGTAGCCCCCCTTCAAGTCGCTGACTAACTCAGAGTTAGAGAGCTGAAAAGCAGGAAGTAGTGCTCTTGCTATTATGTTAGACATCCAGTCACTCCAGCCTTTATACATTACATTTTTGGCTAACTAACTATATTACAAACATTTTTAATTTTGTACAACCTATCTATTTACCCAGTTTTTATTTTTACACTGAACCGTTTCTTTAAAGGTCTAGAGCAGGGTTCCCCAACCTTTTTTACCCGTGAGCAACATTCAAATGTAAAAAAAGTTGGGGAGCAACACAAGCATGAAAAAGTTCCTTGGGGTGCCAAATAAGGGCTGTGATTGGCTATTTGGTAGCCCCTATGTAGACTGGCAGCCTACAGGAGGCTCTGCTTGGCACTATACTTAGTTTTTATGCAATTAAAACTAACTTCCAAGCCTGGAATTCAAAAATAAGCTCCTGCTTTGAGGACACTGAGAGCAACATCCAAGGGGTTGGAGAGCAACATGTTGCTCATGAGCTACTGGTTGGGGATCACTGGTCTAGAGTATGATAAATCTCAAAAATCAAATTCATTTTTTTTAAAAAAAAACCTCAAATTGAATTTGGATAACTCCGTAGTAGAATTTGACAGTTTTGGCCATAAAAAAAACTTGAAAATTCAAATTCAAAATTCGACCCTTGATAAATCTGCCCCTAAGGGTCAATGTCAGCTATATTTTTTTAATGTTGCCCCTACTTTGGTTGGTGTGAGCAGGTCCAGTTTAAGAATGCTATTGCACCTTCTTGTGCTAATGGAGCAAACTTCCTCTTTGGCTCCTAAACTTCCTGTAAAGGGAGCGGTTCAACTTTATGTTAACTTTTAGTCTTTTATAGAATGTCCAATTTGCCTTCCTCTCCTCCCCCTTGTTCCAGCTTTTGAACTTTTCACTTAACCCATTAGCCAAATATCTATTAACTCTATGAGGACACAATTTTATTATTATTGTAAATTTGTATTTCTTATCTGTCTATTCAGTCTCTCTTCTATTCATCTTGCAGTCTCTCATTCGAGCCACTGCCTGGTTGCTAGATTAAATAAGACCCCAACAACCAGATAGCTGCTAAACTACAAAACCGTTAAAGAAAGCTAAATAACTGAAAAACAGCAAAAAAATAAGAAAAATGAAGATTAAGAGCTAACTGTCTCAGAATATCAATGCTTACATCATACTAAAAGTTAATTTAAAGACGAGCTACTTCTTTAAAAAGACATGTAGTTTAGTCTTTCCTTTGCTTGGATTCCATAGGATTGCAGATATTTATTGGGAAACTTTGGCTGCCACTGGAAATACTCTTCCTGGGCCCAATTACACGCGTGTGACAAAAATTTTAGCCATTTATTGATTAAGCTGAATGATCAAACTTACTGTACCTCCATGTTCATAAAGAACTCCTTAACCCAAGCTAGGAAATGGCATTGTCTACTCACATAAAATGCAAATATTCAGAAAAGTAATGTCCTATGGTCCCCTTTATTGGGAGCATATAGATAAATAAATGGGAAAAAAATATTTTTTGAATGTTCTTAAAAAAAATGATTTTCCCTTTTATAGCATAACACAGAATGGAATCAAATTCAAGCACCTTTGTCACCCAGTGTGTTGGCAGATAACAGCATCAAAGGCTGGCTTGGCCTAGATCAGTATCAAAATAGCTCCGGTTTATAAGCATTACCAAGAGTCAACCCTGCAGAAAGATATTATGCAAATGTGAGAAATGGTCAGGGTACGGTGCTGCAAACAACATCACGGTTCAGAGTACATGCAGTTCTGATCCTTTCAGGTATTCAGGCTTTTGTCTGCTGATATAACACTCGCCTGTCAGCCCCACGGTCAGAGGCCTAATCTTTTTTCTTTGCCCGCTGAAAAGGTCCCAGCGCCACATCGGGGCATCACACTGGCTGCCCATTCTCTTTCTCTGTTGAGCGCAATCACCGGACAACTCAGCAATAATTCACTCCCCGGCCAGCCCTTTGAAAAGGTGGACGGCCTCAGTGCTGTTAGCTCAGCAAGATAAATCATGTACTCGAAATTAACTTCCATTGAACAGAAGGGGTGGAAGAAAAGCAGACTTGTCAGGCGGAGCATGCTATAGAAAAGATGACTAGAGTTGATAAATGTCAATACGGATAATTTGAGGGCTATGATTAAGATCTTATCTAGGTTGGAAGTAAATAGAAAAGACTTAATAAAAGTCCAACCCAGGGATCCATGCTTATGAACTTGTGAAATGTATTTTTTATTTAGTGAGGAACGAAGGGAAAAAAAAAAGAAAAAGGAATGCCAGAAAGGTCTTCGCTGAAGGGGAAAAAAGTTTTATTCATGGTGTCGTTTAAAGGGATTAAAAATCCCCCGAGAAAAGCCCAGATTTTTTTTCCACAATGGCGACTGAGAGAAAGAAGGATAAGGAAATCTATACCGAAAAATGCTCTTTTTCAAAACTTTCTATGCAGATAATTGAGTATAGCTTGCGGAGGAATCCCAAACTGGGGAGCAAGGATTCCTTTGTACAGTCCCTAAAAAAATTCAATTTATTAGGCCTAATGGATAGGAAGATTCCAAGCACATTCACTTTGGGATACTGTAAATAATATTAATAATAATATCTTACTTTTCATACAATGTTGCCAGTCCTTAATTTTCAAGCCCTTAAACCCCAGGGTAGCCATCAGGGAATTAGGAGGGTACAAGTATACCGGGCACTAGTGACGGGCGAATTTCTCCCGAAACAGCGAAAACTTTGTGAAAAATTCATGAAAGTCGAAAATTGATGCCCGCGTCAATTATGGACGTGCGTCTGAAAAGTCGCTCACGTCAATTTTGATGCAGGCGTTAAAGTCAATGGGTGTCCGAATAGTGTTGACACGCAGCGATTATGACAGTGACTTTTTGGATTTTTTTGGAATTTTCGTGGGAGTTTATTGAGGGAGGCCAAATTCGCCGCAAATTCACACCAGGTGAATTTATTCGCCCATCACTACTGGGCACCACTTATCCTTCAACTCCAAAATCAGTATTTAAAGGGAAGAAACAACACGTGCATAAACATTGTCTGAAGGCCATACATGATTAACAGATTGAGAGAAAACCACGATAATATGTTTCTGGAATGTGTCCCTACTACCTTAGGCTTGCAGAGTCTTGCAGCCCCTCCCTTGCTTTGATTCCCTTTTAAGTGATGGATTCTGGGTTTGAAGTTCATAGCGGGTGGTGCACAGGGTTTCTGAAAAGGAAAGGGACCTCAAGTCCCACAATCTATCACTTCACAATGTAACAAGGCAAGGGAGAGTTTGCATGTCTCTGTGAGCCTAAGGGGTGCTGGGAAATGGTTGCTATGAGTCAGAAACAGACTATCATTGTTTCCTTCTAATCTGTGGAATGAGGTATGTGAACACTTTTATATTTATTTCTGGAATTTCAGATAGTGTTGATGGGCCCTGCTACATCAGTAGATTGAAGCACCATGATTACTGATGGTGGCCATGGCTGTGCCTGCTTGGTTAATTATACCAAATATCACTTATAGTTGGGCACTTCGTGTGACTAAATTTCTTCATTATTCAGGTTCTGCATTCACAGTGCCCAATAATTTTACAAACCCTTTTGGTACAGTATGTATTGCCATTGCCTTTAGTGTGTCTATCGTATGAAACATTATCTGTACGTGCCAGTTTTTTAAAAAATTTTTGTGTATTATTTCCTCATTCTCACAGGTAAAGATGTCTAAAAAAAATAAAAGGATTACAATAATTTCTAATCAAAATCTGCTTTCCTAAGCATAGTCTGTTTTAGATGATCTCTACAATTATATATTGATATGTAAAGCTTTTATTTTATAAGTATAGCTTCTATTTCCGCGGCGACCCACAAGTGAATTGGGATAGAATGAAATTATTATTATTCAATATAAGCATATCCCATTCAATTTCATACAGGATTTTACAAATTCAAAAAGCAGAAAGAGAACACGACTTGCTCACATTTCTAATTTCATATCAAACCCAAAAGCTCAGTGATCCACACCTCTGCCCTTTTCTCATTAATCGGAAAGGATGGTAGGGAGATTATAGGATGGGTGGCTTAATCACAAGATTCCTTTGCATTACTTTTATCTTTTTTTCAGTTGAAAAGAATGATGTGTGAGTGCCTTAAATCCTTACACTTTCCTCCCATGGGAAAAGTGTCTCCGTCTAAAGGTCAGCACAAAGCTAGTGTATTCTTATATGCTAAGAGGGATTCACTCATATGTTTATCCATCATAATCACAGTCTTAACACAACTCCTAGTCTATGATCAGATCATTATATAGGGGAGACTAGAAGAGAGATTTTGATGATTTAAAGATGTAAAATGGTTATATGAACTGTATGTGACCCAAAGGAGTTTACAGTATGATGTGCTAATTGTGATTTGCTTGAAAACCAGTATAGTAAGATTTCAAAAGACTATGATAAGTGGACAGAGAATTACTGAAATAGTGAAGAAAGAGAGTATAGAAGTTGTTCACAATTCTAAAACCTGTTACTATATATATATATATATATGCACAGTGATCTCTGCTATACATGGAACAGTTAAAGGGATTCTGTCATGATTTTTATGGTGTCGTTTTTATTTTTAACATTGTTTACATACCAAATAATTCACTCTACCATATAAAATTGTATTCCTGAACCAACAAGTATATATATTTTAGTTGTAATATTGGTGTTATAGGCAGCCATCTCATGTCATTTTGCCTGGTCATTTGCTTTCAGAAAGCACTTCATGAAGGTGCTTTCAGTTAAGCTGTTGTTTTTCCTATTTAATGTAACTGAAGGAGTCACAGTGGGACTTGGATTTTTACTATTGAGTGCTATTTTCATATCTTCCAGGGAGCTGTTATGTCAGTGCAGCAGTAAAGAGTGACTGAGGTTTATCAGAGCATAAGTCACATGGCTAAAGGCACCTGGGAAAACTAACAACATGTCAGATTTGCTCTTTTGAAAAACAGATTTCAGTGCAGAATTCTGCTGGAGCAGCAATATTAACTGATGTGCTCTGAAAGAAGATAGAATCCCTTTAACTCTTGTGTTAATTTAAATACTATGTAGTCAGGAAAGAAAAGGAGCCATATTTAATGACATTCCATGTCTGCCCCAGTAAAATAAAAACTGTCTATAGAAGAGAATGATCTGCACACCCTTTACCCAAACATTTAATGGTGCCCTTGCTCCCTGCATGTCTGGAATGGCATCACCATGTAACAACAGGAATGGCAGTCACTTGCCATGATGAGCTGCAGATTGAATATCGCTCCCAATGTGTTACACTCCATCAAAAGCTAATTTGTGGCTCATTAAAAATGATTAAATTATATTAAATATGCGATTAGCTGATGAAAGTTAATGGGGCACAAATCATTTTTTTACTGGACCAAAATAGTGCTAGAGTTGCCTGTTCTTCCTTTATATGCTTATTAATTATATTTCAGCCTACTCCTGCTCTGAGTGTCAGAAATTAAAAAGAAAACTAGAGTGACACTTTTAGAATCATATCTGTTAGGAGAATTGTAGTTTGCTGGGAATGATTAGGTTTCAATCCAGGGTAAAGCAACATCAAACCTGAAATCTGTAAACATGCCCCTTGTAATCATTTTGGCAAATCATAATCTCTCTTATTCATGACTCTGGGAAACCTGTGGACCCAATCAACCCCATATTAGGCAAAGAATACAGTGAAGATTGGAAAGTGACAGATAAAGCAAATATCCTGCTCCTAAACAAACACAGCGGGACAGGAAAAGATGACAAATGATGGGATTGTGTCAGCTTGAAAACAGATTTGGCTAATGGCACACTGGACTTTACTCCCCAGGGGATCAATATTCTATCAGACAGGAGAGTCTGAGACCTTGTGAATAGTATTTGTGTGAATAAAAGAAGGATCACACCAGATACTCAGTGCATGCATGGCTATAAAAAGATCCCAAAGTTTAAATAGAGCGACAGAGAACTGAAACACATGTTACCCTCAGATTACTATGGACATTAATCAGCAGTGACTATTTGATGTGCACAGTCCAATAAACGTTTTCTGATAGTGGCTATCAATGACTCCCTGAATATGTAAGCACTGAAGAAATGATGTGAAGTATAACCCAAAAGTAACATACTTATATTGTACTGTATTTGTACAGTTTCATTACTGACATGTACCAATGGGATACGTTTATTTCCTACCACATGGAACTGGAATACATTTGAACCATAATAAATACATTAGTTGTTGGCGGGGTGCGTAGTGGAGTGCATCTCATTTTAGCTACCCTCCTTCAATTATATGTCACATTTAGTTTTGTTTCACATTTGTAGAAGTCACCAGTCATAGAGAAGTAAGCCCTCAAAGCCCCTTCAAAGAGAAGTAAGCCCTAAAAATAAGTAAGGCGATAAATGCCATATTTTATATATTGAACTTATTGAACCAGCCTAAAGGTTTAGTATCTCTATAGTAATGATCCAGACCTTCAAAACTGTCACTGGAGTTCCCCATCTTGGATTTTGTTGGGAGTGTCTGTGACACGCACATGCTCAGTGGGCTCTAGGCAGCTGTTGAGAAGCTAAGTTTGGGGTCGTCAAAAATCATCAAGCAGAAAATTAAGTTCACCTTTCATAAAAGCTGATGCTAAATGTCTGATTATTAAATTATAATGCTAATTATGCTAGTTTCTGAGATTCTGTATACCAATAATTATTTACTAATCCGCCTCAGCCTTATAATGCGACGCAGAGCCGGGCCAACCCGGCCAGGTGCCCTAGGCAACCTGGCCGGCCATGGCGCCGGCTTAGTGTCTGCTTAATCGCACATGCGCGAAAGTACACGCCAGCGCGCATGCGCAAAGGTATGCGCCAGCACGCATGCGCGAAAGTACGCGCCAACGCGCAAGCGCATTTAAACACAAATTACCAGCGGCAGCCAGGGAGACACAGGACCGGACATGGGATAGGCGAAAGAGCAGGTACGTGCCTGGCACCCCCTCAGCTTTGCGCCCTAGGCACGTGCCTACTCTGCCTACCCCTAGTTTCCGGCCCTGATGCAACGTTTATATTATATATATATATATGGAGATGAATTTGTGAATAAAGCACATTGATTTATTTCACCAAAATGAAAGAGTGTGGGTCCATTTACTGAAGTATATATATATATATATATATATATATATATATATATATATATATAGATATATATATAGATATGTTATGTGTCAGTCCCTAAGCTCATAATGTTATGACACATGATTCTTCGAAAACTAGAATGCAATTTCAGACTCAAATCTTTCACACTGGAAGGCCTGCTCTAGCTTTATGGCTTATAAAAATCAGGAGACTGCAGTACAATGCAGCTATTTTTAAGGTTAATTAAGTGAATCAGAAGAAAAGAAGACGGGGAGCTACTGGGGCCTCTTTGGAGACACAGCTCTTCCCTGTTAAATGGCTGTGGTTGCCTTGGGCTAGTAGAGAAACCCAAAACATAACGTACAACCCTACATTTTTAGTTAAGCTTTAGTTCTCTTTTAATGGCCAACTTAAGACCTGAGGACTCTTTTACCAATGGAAAGTTCTAAGCTCCAAAATCAATGCATAAACCTACAAGTCAACATTTTCCCAGAACCACAGCTTAATAGGAATGCCTACAATATATCATCTATAGTTTGATTCACCATGTACTAGTTGCAGGTATGGCACACAACTCAAAGACATGGATCCCCAACATATTTAACCTGTAAGCCATAATCAAAATGAAAAAGTCTTGTGGAGCCCACAAAATGAAGACTATGATTAGCTATTTGGCAGCCCCATGTGGACTGCAAGCCTGCAGGGGTCTCTGTTTGGCATAAACATGTGTCTGAAAGGTTATTTTTGAAGCCAGGACTTTAAAAATAAGCATCTGCTTTGAGGCCACTGAGAGCAACATCAAAGGGGTTGGGGAGCAATATGTTGCCTTTGAGCCATTGGTTGGGGATTGCTGCTTTTAGGGAACCATTGAAGTAACAGCTCCTCTAGACAGCTGCATTGATGTGCCCCATTCTTTGCACCATGTGGGCATTAAAGCACATTCATTAAAGTATGCTAAACTGGCACATTGGCACTAGGCCGTAGATTAAAGCAGTGTACATAGGCTGAAGTCCCTGTGTAAAGCATGTGACATCTTATGCATGATTTTGCACTCTTGTTTGCATTCACAAGTGAAATTAATAATAACTACAATAAAATAAACTAGTACCAGTTTACAAGATTACAAATATTTCAATGAAATAGTAATGCTTTTTAACAATTACTGTTTAAAAAGTATTTTTATTTACGGTTTCCACTGGTTTCTCACTAAACTGTTATATTTGAGAAACAACTACTTAATGGCAAGGGCATTTTAACAGAGCAAAATATTTTCCCAAAGGGAATATAGAACCCAAACTGAGTAATACTTAATTAACCTTAAAAATAGCTGCATTTTACTGCAGTCTCCTGATTTTTATAAGCCATAACACTAGAGCAGTGTGAAAGATTTGAGTCTGAAATTGCGTTCTAGTTTTCGAAGAATCGTGTGTCAAAACATTATCAAGAAAGCCCCAATTTATGAGAAGGACATGTCCCATAGACTTCATTTTAATCAAATAATTAACATCTTTAAAAACGATCTTGCAATTGATTCCAACTAAGATATAATTAATCCTTATTGGAGGCAGAACAATCCTATTGGGTTTAATTAATGTTTCAATTATGTTTTTAGTAGACTTATGATATGGAGATCCAAATTATGGGGAAAAAAACCTTAAATCTGGAAAACTTCAGGTCCCATTCATTCTGGTTCACAGGTCCCATTTGTATGTGAATATACAGTAAATAGGGATGTAGCGAACTGCCGATTTGGTGTTCGCGAACGCCGTTCGCGAACACCGGCAAAAAATGCGAACGTTCGCGGACAGTTCGCGAACTTCGAACACCCGCTAAAATCGTTCGATTCGAACGATCGAAGGATTTTAATCATTCGAATCGAACGATCGAAGCCATTCGATCGAATGCTTTTCATTCGATCGAATGCTTACAATCGTTCGAACGAATGGAAATCGTTCGATTTTTAGCGGTCGAAGGAATTCGAATGGTCGAATGGTCGAACGACTTGTATTCGAATCGAACGCAAACTCAAAATGCGAACGTTCCCAAACGTTCGCGAACATGCGGCGGACGCGAACGGTCGAAGTTCGTGCGAACTAGTTCGCAGCAGAACAGTTCGCTACATCCCTAACAGTAAATCATCTAGTATACCAATATATATTGACACTGCACATTCATTAGGACCTCACTGGGCCCTCTACACTCCTGGGCACCCCTGTAGCCACAGGGTCTGCTTCCTCTGTAGTTACACCCCTGGATAATGCTCGGGGGGTTTGCCACATTTTTGATGCCTTAAAATCGGATCTTAGAACAACTGAAATTATTCCTATTGCCTCCCATTATGTTTCATGGGAATTACATGAAAGTGCCGACACTGCTGACCCTTTTGTCTAATGGTCTGTTATTGTCTAACCCCCAAAAATGATCATTTTGGGCAAAAATCTCTGGTGTAATCACATCAAGTAGCAGTCAGTCATACTACTAAAAATAATAATTATTATTTTATTATATACTGTTAGTCCTACATTTACATACCCCTGGCACCAACCAGGTACAATCACTGCAAAAAGATTGCTGAAGCTGCACACCCTGACTGCCATCATACAACCTCCGCAGGTGCAACTGTCACCCAGACACTCTTTTCAGTGAATGAATAGGTGTCATGCTTGACACCTGCTTATTTATGGAACAGCAACTATTGACACAACAGCATCTACGGAGGCAGCTAAACAGCTAAGATTAATGAGCACACGTTTCCTTGCCAAGGACTCTATGATCACTATTGTATCTGTATCTGTATCCGAATTTCTATGCTAATCGCTTTTCCTTTGCATTAAAACATAAAATGAACTGACCAACCTTCTGCTACCGCCCTATGCATCTGTGATGTATTTTGCAGAGGTAAATGATTTCCACTGAAAATTCTTCAATAAAAACATTGCTAATTAGCATTATGGCAAGGATATTGAAATATTTCTAGGCCAATTAAGCCCAGCCTTAAATGTTCAGGGATTCTCTCTCTTTAATAAAATTACAAGGAAATAAAAGCTCCAAAAATGTACCCATTGTGAAGGGATTAACAAAAACAAAGTGAAACAACAGGAAATGCTATAGCCTACTATTGCCTGTTAGCTTACCTCATACAAGTTGGGCACATGAAGGAATGTGCCTGTATTATTTCTGACAAAGAAAAATGCCTTGAATTTAATGCAGCCATTTGTCTTTATTGGAATCTTAACAGCAGAGAAAGCAGGTGCAAACGGATTCACAAGGTATAGAATGACGGGCTGTTCTTTAGGAGACAATAATACCATAAGATCCTCTTCTAATGAAGTCTTGTTTGATACCATTGAACTGAACATATCAAAGGGGTATTTATTTTTTGCTGAATTTAATGAGGTCTAGGCATTAAACAGCCAACTTGTACGAGACAAAACAACCATCACGCCAAAGCAATAATTAGTCATAAATAAGTAATTAAACACTTGACTGATGCTACTGGAAGCTAGATTCAAGCTATACACCTGATCAAGGCAATTGTGAACTCTGATGGAATCATTGCATAGCTGGAGGAGAACTCAGCTTTGTGCTTGGACACTTTTTAAACAGTAGGAGAAGTGGTTTGGCCAACTCTGGGCCAAGAGAATTAAGGGAGCCCCATGGGCACAAATCATGTGACCTATTAGAACAAAAGAGACAGAAAATTATAGTCTGCAGGTGCCATTTAGTTAGTCCTACATGCAGAGGGGTCTTGGATCACCCTTGCAGATTATCATTCAGTTCATATTTACACAGACGGGGAAGCCCATTTATCAACATTCTCATTTTAGTGTTTTTAGAGGTTTTTGAAACCACAAAAAAAGCTAATTTTCTACAACCACGAATGCCATGTAATTTATGAATAGATCCAAATATATACAGAACTTGTTCCAACAAAAAATGAATTCTTCCCATATTTTCTGCAATTACTAGCAACCCTCCCCCAAACACCTATAGAAAACCGAATTAAAGAAAAATTGTACAATTGCATAAGGACAACTCCGATACAAACTTTTGTATTAAAGTTTTTCGTGGTTTTAATGCTTAATAAAACCACGCGTTTTTAATGGTGTAAAAAAACATGAATTTTAGCGCTAAAAATATGATTTGGGAAAATTAAAAAAATATAAACATTAGTAAATAGGCTCTCCAATAACTGTATGCAGGAATCAGACTGGGTGGAGTGATTCCAGAACTGGAAATGAGGGATGAGCAAATAGAAGGGATCAGCACTTTTTTTTTTACAGTCCTAAGAGGAAAGAAAAAGAAGGAAAAATAAAACACCCAATTTCCCACTGACTACAATACATTTGACGCAAAACGGGGGGACTTGAGGACACTGTGATTAGGGGGTGTCTAGGGAAACCCTTCAACTTAATGACCATATATTACACTGCTTAACTGAGTAGCTAAGGGCATAACACACTTATATAAGGAACAACACATCTAAATGATTCTGTGGTCGTGGCTAGTTTTTAAGAACACATGGACAGATATAAATAATGAGTGATCAAAGTAGGTTATTCATGCTTTTAGTAAAATATATTCAAAAAATATATTCAAATAGTTACTTTGGACTTAAAGTTAACTATCCATTCCATGACAACAAGCATTTGAAATACTGTATTTTTTGAATATTCATAAAAGATTATTCCATCTGTCATATAAATACAAGAGCAGGCTTTTATATTTCTGAAAAATAAAAACTACATTTGGCCCAATAAAAAATATTGTGTTACCTTTTCCATTTCTTTCCTTCATAAAGAGCCGTCATTGCCCCCACACCCTTCTTTCAAAGCAAGAGGTGCTCATTCAGCAATGAATAAACCAGAAACCCAAACTATGAGCTTAGACACAGATTTCTGGCAAAAACTAAAGAGTACATTATACGTTTTCTAAAATTTTATTTTTTTGTCATTGACTGGCAATAGTTGGTAATTCGAATCTATGGAAGAATACGTTATAGTCTTATTTTATATGCATAGCGACTTAGATCTGCAGCAAAGATATTACAAGGAAAACTAGAGAGTCTGTTGATTGTATGTGAAATAATATTGTGTTGCATTTATTAACTGGTTTCATGGGAATACGCTTCCTTTACTTGGTAACTCCATCATCTCTCTGTGAAATTTCCTGTTGTGTTTTACACTAGATGAAGTATTGGCACCTTTAAGAGCTCAACTTTGGCTGATCTACAATTCCCAGAATCCTCGTAGCCCATCTTTTCCGATGGGAAGATGCTCCTGGGATAATCCATAGCAGGTTTAAACAGCAAATGATCAATACAAAAGATCATTAGTGGTAGGACAGAACCCCTAAGTACATTAACCCTCATATCTGCTTAGTAAAATCATTTTGTGGGTTTCTATGTAAGAGGAATAACTGTAATGGAAAGTGTTGTGAAAACTTTCGGTGCCGTCTAATAACCCATAGCAACCATCAGCAGGAAGCATTTACTTGTCAGTATATTTGAAAGCAAACATCTGATTGATTGCTTACTAGACTTGGTGCTGTGCCATTTCTGAATGACAGATTTTCTTTGACACACATGGACAAATTTACTGGATAGGCTACTTATTCAGTTTATCCATCTACCATTACTAATAAGCATTACATTTAGGATAGTATGTATGAGCCTCTGATTAAGTGTCCCTGTGTGACACGAAACGCGCCAGGCGTTATTCTTTTTTTAGATGTAAAATAAAGTATTATATTTTATATATAATTTCTGGCTCTTGGAATCTACTTTCGTTGGATGTTCCGGATTGGTGCCTGCCTAATGTGAATTGTCATGAAGTACTCCCCTATGCTGAAGGTCTGGGGCATGTGCACCCGGACCCAACTGGGAAAGCGGTAAGCTTATCCTAATGATACATTAAGATTTATGTTTCTCGTGAAACTTTTGGAATTTTTGTAGGATAGTATGTAACTATAGTAGGGCATGAGGGACATCGGCTAAACTAGAGGCTCTCCACATTGGTGTCCTACATTGTTTTATCCTGATCACTTTGGTGAATGTGTGTATATACATCCCTCACCACTGGACTGTTCTCAGCAAGTAAGGGGTATTGCCTTTGAAATATTGTGTTTAGCTGGATATCACACAAAGGCCTTTTTTTACTTACTGTCCTCAATCCATTCCCATCTACTGCTGTGGTCACCATCCATTCTAGAAGACGTCTTCATTCTTTTTTATGGTTCTAGCAAATCGAATGGGAAGCCACTGTCAGTTGTTTTCACCTCTGCTGTTCTCCTGGAGTGTCAACTTAAGGCTAAAATGAATGTACTTGCAGCTTTTTAGTTTATCTTCCAGTCTAATCACCCATGCCAAATGGCACACATGTTCAATAGGACCCTTCATGCCATGGAGGGACATTTAACAAGATTCTGCAGTGGAAGAGGAGTAGGTGGACTACAACAGAGGGACTTGGAAGAGAATTAAGATTCAAATCTAGGAGCTGTAACTCAAGGTGTATAACAGTGCAGCAACCCTGTATTTCTATAAACTATAAGCTGGAGAAGAAGGGGCCTCTGGCAATTTAGAGACTTTTGGCCCTTCATCCTAGGGAAAGAAGTACGTAAAACAGAAGTGTCTGACTTGTAGCCCACAAACTGTTGTTGGACTGAGAGCTCTAGGTTTGACATCCCTCATGTCAATATTAAAAATAAAACAATTAAAAACTAAGATGATTTTTATTTTGTACTACTCTTTAATGAGGGACCAGAGAAATATGACTCTCCATAAACCTGGCTTTGTGTAGAGGCTAAATATACATTTGTGTTAGAAAATCGTGAACCTTTTTAGCATAGGTTTATCAGAGCCTCTAGTCATGCCTAAAACTGAGTTTGTTAGTGCTTTTTGGCTGTTCCTGACGTCTGATATTTTATCAATGTGCAAATTGTGCATTAGCTTTTACAGCAACATCTCTCATAAAGTCATCAGAAAATGAAATGGATAGCATGCTGTGATGAAGTGGGGCATTGTCTTTCTGTCTATAGAGAACACTTGCTGTTATCCTTTTATGAACAGTCACTCGCTGTGCATGTCAGCCGTAGGGGTATGCTCTCCCTTATGATTCTGTATGGGAAGTGCTGCTTATTGTTTCCCAAGAAAAGATACAGAATAGTCTTCAGTAAGCTCTCACCCCAGTGCACTGGAAAATGAGTTGCAAATGAGCAGGCCGCCAACGCAATTGCAGATAGAGCGAGATCAAATATTCCCTTTCTGTTATATGCAGCTGTCATTAATTGTATGACAATAGGCAGGGTGTTCTGTTCTATTAACCAGGAGTCAAATGCTCTTCTTAAACGCTGTACCCCTGTGCAATTCACAGGCATTTGCCCATACAGAAACCAAGATCTTCCGTTAAAAACAAATCTCAGAGCAGTTAAGCAATTGCCCTCAATTTCATTGAGATTTCTTAAGCATGTTATTATGCTAAATGCATTTTATGGCTTCTGAAAATGAGTCATGTAGGGAAATGGGCAGATGATTAAAGTAATGCTGGCACCATTGTGCTGTGCTCCAGAATGCACAAGGAACAAAGTGAAAGGGTATGGAAGGTACTTTAGGTTATGTGGTCCAGTTTTAGGCTTGAGCAGAGAAGTCACTTGCCCTGAGGCTCCAGCATCACCAGGATCCATTAGGAATACACTACGGAAAGTACAATGGAAAATAAACAGTATTATTTTGTTTAAAACTGTCATTGTTAGTATATAGACACCTCCCTAATTCCCCATATTGTGAAAATCTCTGCTGAAGTCTCTGTTCTCTTGCCGGTGTATTCACTTAGACATTTCCATTGGAAAAGGAGTTTTATGGACTACATGCATTGGGCTTCATACATTTCAGAACAGATTTTCTCAATGCACCTCTTAATCTATATCAACGGGTTTGTTGGGAGGTACAGCATGTATTTATCAGGAATGCTTAACTTGGGCCACTATAGCTATTGTTCCCCACCATGTTGACATCTATTGGGCAGGTTAAAATCCCATTGGCAGAATATTACATTGTTGTGGTTCTCCTAAGACATCTCTACCTAGGATGCCATTATGATCTAAATATTGGCCTGGGGGACCTTGGACCTTCCTTGGACCCTCAGACAGAGACTTAACTTTTTCAATCTCAATTTAAATATTGAGTATGCTCTATCAAGGGTAGTAGTTATAATGTAGAGGCTGCAGGATCCAAAAATAATCAATTCTTGGTCCTAGAAGACTGACAACTTCACCAGGTTTACACATATACTAGATAAATAAGGGTCTGGTGCAATTGGAGGCTAGGAACAACCACCCAAAAAAGCAGTAAGGAAACAGATGGGTTTATGCAAAGACAAACTGATGCCATGTGGTGTTATATTGCTGGAGAACAGGGCAAATGTAAATAACCCAAGTTTCAAAAATTTCCCAGCATTGGAATCCTGTAAGATCTTATTGTACTGAAGACAACAAACACATGTTGTAAATAGGAAAAAGTAGAGCTACATAAACTTCATGTTTTTGCACTTATTTTGTATTCCAGTTTTGCTAAGGAAAATGTAAAAAATACAACAGATTGAAAAAGCTTAAAATCTGAGAATAGGGGAAGCATTATTGAAAAATAGGCATTTTAGTGTCTTAACTTGTAATGTTCCAAAATTAGTAGATACACAATTATCAATTTTTCTATACAAATCTTTTGGTGATGTGAATTGTGAGCAGTTTGCTCATTTGTAATCAGTATTTTTCACAGTCATGCACATCACAAAGTTATATAGACTCATCTATAATGAAATAGTGGACTAATTACCAGAAACAGTTGTAGAATGGATTTGTAGATGTAGTCGGAACTACACAGTACTCATAAATAGGCACTGGCCCTGTTTTACATGACTGGCCAACACAATCCAATCCCTCTTTCAACTTGCAAATTGGTCTCTTCTTCTGCCTAAGGTGAGCAGCTTGAGTAAGTTAATACAGATGCCATCTTTTTGTGTTTGAAGAATGAAGAAATGTTAATGAGTCCTTTACTTTCTCAATGCTGTTGACTTTTGCAAGTTAAGGCTTTTCAGTTTCTTTCTAAAGAAGTATATAATTGCTGAGAAAACATATTCCAAGTTCCAGGGATTTTCCAAAACCAAACTTAAGATCAACACCAACCCTAAAGACCTAGGGATTAAAACATTGATTCTGTGCTTTGCACAGGCCAGGGAGTGGCAAACATCTTCTTACACTGTAAAGCAACAATACAGAATAGTAGATTTATCCTAAAAAATCACTTAGTTAAACATGTAGCAAAGCAATTGGCATATTTGGTGTTATTTCTAGTGATCGTGTTTCATTGCTGTGTCTTTGGATATCAGTAACAACCAGAACTTATTCTTTCTATTCAGAGTATATGTAATTGAAATCAAAGGATTATCAAACAATGAGAAGGTTAAAAAAAGGGAAAATTAATTGCTTGTTGAACAAGCATTAAATGGGTATGGAATTCACCCCTTCTACTAATCCTGTCTAAGAGCCCCAGTTCTTGAGGTACACACACACACACATATATATATATATATATATATATATATATATATATATATATATATACATATATATACATGCCAACATAAAGTGTATTTTTTTGTAAACAAAAGTGCATAAATTAATGACTGTCCTCCTTAGGACTGAACCAATAAGACCCTCCAGTGGAGAAGTAAACAGGGCTCAAAAAAGGAGATTGTTTGGCTTGCAATGTAAATGTGGTTATGGTTCCTTTCCTTTTCTTTTGATTTAGATGCTATGAAGACAGAAATATGAAAGCTGACAGGCAGGAAACCTGAATTGAATGTTTGTTATAAGAGATTAATTTGAAAGTTTGAGAAACAGTGTTTATTGTTCCTCTGAATAGACCCCTGAGTCTAAACCATGTTAGGATTGACAGCTGTGCTTAAATACATATCAACACCCAGGATAAACAAAATAAGCAAATTATGGTCTGTTACATTAGAATGAGACTGTCTAACTGGAGATCCAAATGGTTGATGAACCCTCAAAGGGATTTGCATGGCCCACAGTAAGCCTTAAGGCTCCTTGAATTGTTCTGTATGACATCAGCATTTTATTATAATCCAATGGTATTGCTTTTAACTGGTCCATTAAATAGAAGCAATTGGACAGATCTTCCCTTGTAGAATTAACTTACAGTATCAACAATTAGGCTTCAAA
This sequence comes from Xenopus laevis, assembly GCF_017654675.1. Taxonomy (NCBI): domain Eukaryota; kingdom Metazoa; phylum Chordata; class Amphibia; order Anura; family Pipidae; genus Xenopus; species Xenopus laevis. The sequence continues at coordinate 106,967,026 of NC_054383.1, read as the reverse complement.
TAGACCAACAGTTAACCAATCCAGTGATATATATTTATATGATGTATGTGTTATAAGTCAAGAATAGACTCCAGCTACATGGAAACAATGTATACTAGTGTCCAAACCCAAGCAGAGGCTAACAGGAGTTGATGTTCCATAGAAGCCAGATGTAGGAAAGCTGTCTCAAATCGATGAGCCATTGTTGGATTTTGAAGTGTGATCCCGCAGTGGTTCTCAAACTATGGGTCTGGTGTACCAGGGGGATAAAGGGAGGTCTTGGAGCAGTGACAGGTTGGATTTAGCCCAAAGGCCATTTAGGGTGAGATGTGGGAGAATATGTGCTCATTTATACACCTGAAAACTCATTTTGATGGTCCATTAGGAAGAGATTTTGGGTGAATAGGATATTGTTGTTCTCGATATCCTTGAAACGAGTGCCTAATACACCAATATTTTCCATCATCTGTTATTATTTCATAAGCTAAGGGACACTGGCAAAAGGTTGAATCTTTAAAGGGGGCCCTGGTCTAAGATGGAACCTTCGAGCTTGAACTGAGAAACTGACCTATGGGATCTCTTGCATAAGGTAACAAATATAAAGGGTGATGGTAGTGTTTGGATGGCTGTGGAAAGAAATCAGAAAGGCATAGAATAGATAAAATGGACCATAAAACACAAGGGAATAGAAATAAATAGAAATAAATGAGAGGTGTAAAGGAGATCAAATAAGGACACAGCGAGAAGAATATATAATTCACATCAGTGTTAGGTGAATGAACCACTATGCCAACTACTGAGCCAGTTGGCTGGTTTCTTTAAACCTATCCATAAGTCAGAGCCTGTAAGTATATATAGACAAAAGACTGCTCTTTTATGCAAAAAGATTTTTTTTTTCATGTTTTTTTACAAGACACATTCAACAGTTTGGTTACTGACATTTCTTTTAAAAATGATGACGCTGACTCCAATTCTAACTAACATGAAGACATTCTGGATAGATTATGTAACAAGTTTTCCATCTTAATAATAGAAAAATAAACAGAAGAAGCAGAAAGTTTTGTTATAGGGAAAAAAATATCATTAAACACTAAGGCAAAAGGCTTTGCTTGGACTGAAGTCGCCTCTATCCTTGGCTCTGCCTCGTGCTTATTAAATATGTGTAATGAAGCCCTTGGCAAGAGCCAGTGAGTACAGGGCAAAGGGCAATACTGAGTGTGCACATACTGAGAAACAGATGTGAAATCTTTTTAGAGGGAAAATAAGGATTAATGTTGACTATGCTACATATTATATGCTACATAAAAAGGAGCACAATTTATTACAGTTCTGTTGAGATTTGAAACTTTTGTGTATGGTTGTATAGCGGGAGCTCTCTTAATAAGGTAGAAAAACAGACATGCTTTCAACTGACATGCTTTCCCATAATATGTGCATATCTGTGCCAAGCAGCCAGACTAATGATTTAGGAAACGCAAGGTATGGCTAAGTGCTTGAAATCTTAAATGTAATAAAGTAAAATACTGCATGTAGGCATCAGACATCCAAATTCAGAGAAGAAGTTAATGACAGCTTATTTATGGTTATAACTTATTTATAAGGGAAGATGAACTGTACATAATGATAATTAGATGAGCATAATCAGGTACTATTTATTTGGGACTAGATGCTAAAAAGTATTTACAAGCCATGTTATGGCACTTTACAGCAGTGAAATTCTATCTGCTTTATGTATTTACTAATATAGTCAGGATAGGGCTAGGTAGCATAACAACACGTAGGGGCATATTTACACCCCACCTCCCAGTGCGCACACCCCAACCTGCTCACACCCCCGACCCACTTGCACGCTACCCCCCAAGGCACACACTCCACCCCGTGCTCACTCCACCCTCACCTATTTCCCACTGGTGCCACTGCAGTTCCTCCAATCGGCCAGAGTCCTCAGTTTAAATGCACTCAGTGGGTGGCATGCAACTCCTGATCTTTGCTGCCCGAGGCCTGGGCCTTTGTGGCCTGCCCTTAAATCTGGGCCTGTGTATGCAGCTTTCTGTGGCTAACAAGGCAAGCAATAGGGGTGTTTCAAGAGATCCAAAATAAAGTTAGTAAGTTATGCATAAAAGAATTGAACTGTGCAGACAATACATCTTTTTTGCACATTAAGGAAGTAAGAACAGGAAGATAGATGCTACTTAGAAGAGATAGGCTATTTTTAAAGCCATACAAAAATATTGCTTTGGTGAGTATCCCTTTAAAGATGAGTATTATGGGGCAAGGATTAGCGCAGCAGCAGTAGAGAATAAACAGTTGCCAATTACAGCTGTGGATTTGCAAAGTAATGCTCAATGGAATCACCCAGAGAATGAAAGTGTATGTTTCCTTAATATCAAGCTACAGGAATCAGCAGCGCAGACTTTGTAGACCTTTGCAAGGCTAAGCGGAAGAAGTGTATCCCTTGATATAGGCAGCCAAAAAGAAGTAGCAGACTGGGAAGTGAGAGAGATGCTTATTAAGTGCTGCTAATGTTTCTGATAGATTGAGTGTAGCATCGCAGCTAGTGAAATCCAATCCTGATATAATCTACGCAGAACAAAAGCCTTTCCGTGGAATATAAAAATGTTGATATACGTTTATAAAAACCATATCTCCTGTATTAAACCTGTGTGTGTGAGTATGGATGCGATTAGTGCGGAATCCTTGATGTGGATTAGCACAATGGTTGCTTTTAACTCGCTCATTTCCTCCGCTTACAATGAAAGGGCAGTGGTTTTAGAAGAAGGGGCCCAGGGCAATGCTGATAGGATGAGTTTCTGGCTTATGAATAAGAAACTGAAATTAGCAATGTTCAATCTACAGGGTTGGACAGAGGGGCAGAATGGTTATTTGGTCTCCAGCCCAGCTTTATAGTAGCCCTGTGTGTGTGTGTGTTGGGGGGAACGTACAGTAGATAAAAGTACAAAGGAAGAATAATACTTTGTGATGGTTGTCAGATATTTTCAGCCTGTGCATTAGGATTGCACAGCTTTTGTTGAACTATAATAAAAGTTGCTGATCCACAAGTTGGACATCCTTGTTCTGTGTAAACCCTCCAAGATAGGGGCCATTGCCCAAGGGTGACTTTACTGTATTGATAATATTGAATTTGAGGCAGAAAGAGTAATGGAACCCAGGGAATTTGAACCCAAAGACCCCGTTATATCTGTCTGCATTGAGCTTGGTCACAGTAGCAGTTGTTATCTTGGGGTACTACTGTGCTATTGATAAAAAGAGACTTTGTAGGGTAAAATCACTTATATAAAGCAAGACTGCCCATCCTACATCTTTGTGTTGTTAAACTATAACTCTGAGAACCTCACTACCAGGGTGAAATGAAAGGTGCAGAGCATTAGCAGAGGCAAAAGCCACATGGAGCAAATTTCCTCAAAATTGTAAAGGTTAGTCCTGCAGTTAATTCACAGACGAATACCTTTGTATTCTCTATCAGCTAAAATGTTTCTTTCTAACCTGTGTAAAGATGTTTTCCCTTTAGAAGTAATAGGTTATCTAAATATTTAGGGATGTTCCTAACAAAGGAGAAATTTGCTCCACATGTGCCTGTGTGACTCTATAAACCAGCATGGGGAGTGAAGGCATCTGTATTTGGTTTGAGAAGGAGTAATATTTATTCTTTAAGTGTTCCTCTACTACTAACCACCTACTGAAACAGATTTATTTGGTGCGGTTGTGGATCGCTGATTTAGGACATTCGGCACTTGCCTTGGGCTCAACAAATAATGGATAATCTTCTTGATTTTTGCTTTCCTTATTCCTGCAACTGGTTGTACATAGCTAATCACTGATTGGTTTGTATGGGTCCTGCCCAGGTATAATTTTGCCCAAGTTTTGGCTTGATAATTGTTGGCACCCATTATATCAGAGGTCTGTAGTGTTGTAAGGAATCCCAAAGGGTAACAAAGCCAAGAGGGTGCAGGGAGTTAATTGCATGTGTCTGGGAACTCTCACCTGATTTCAAATAATTGAAAAACTATTTCTTTTGCGGCAACTTTTTCAAAGCACGATACATTTGAATAAACAAAGATATTTGGTAGTGCACTCTCATATAACATTAATATCTGAGGTGCTCACTGCTGGGGTCACCTTTAAGATCCCCAAAAATCATAAAATAAAGAAGTTTTTGGCATGGGTTTTGGCATGTAATTGAAATAAATGATTGTTTTTTTTTCTTCTACTTGAGTGCCCTGCTACTACTTTATTTTATTTCACAAAAAATTGGCATCTACGGGCAGTTTTTTTCATGCAAAACCATGATTTAGTAATCGCCATTACTAAAAATAAACAGCGACCAATGCACATCTGCTGTATAGACCATTAAGTAGCATTTGACTCTGTATAGCTGTTCCATGTACTGCACCCAGTGGGCCGGTTATTTGGAGGTTGTTCCAGTGCAGAAAAAGAATAATATAACTGTATATATAACACAGAAAAACAGGCAACCCAATACAAGTTGCACTTCTCTGAGAAAGAGAATATGGGAACGATTTATAATCTACACATTACAGTGCCCATACACAATATGTTAAAAACATTTTTTTTTTTGCAGAGAGCATTTCCCCATAGATCCTATTTATAAAAAAAAAAAAAAAAAAGGCTTTATTCTTGCTTTTTCTCTGTCATACTAAGCCTTTGGTGTCCTTGCCACAAAGCTGGGCCTTGTGCCTGAGCTACAGGCCTGATGGTGAGGATCCTACCTGCTAGGGGACTATGAAGTTGACATTCCCAATATCAATATTTAGCTACATTCCTGTACCAATTAATTTCTAAAAGCAGCAATATATGATATATATCAAAGACATGCACAGTTTCTCGCTTAAAAACATTTATTGGTGCATATAAACCACAAAAAATAACATGTCAATATTCAATTCACACACACCACAAAGCAGTGTCTCCCCCCCAGTCTGCCTACCTGTTGTTAGCCACACCCTCCTGACGCGTTTCGCGCTATTGGGCGCTTCATCAGAGGACCTCCTCTGATGAAGCGCCCAATAGCGCGAAACGCGTCAGGAGGGTGTGGCTAACAACAGGTAGGCAGACTGGGGGGGAGACACTGCTTTGTGGTGTGTGTGAATTGAATATTGACATGTTATTTTTTGTGGTTTATATGCACCAATAAATGTTTTTAAGCGAGAAACTGTGCATGTCTTTGATATTTACTTTGGTTTAATTGGGCCTGTGCACAGGACTCGCTGTATAGACAGCAGCTACCCCATAATTGATTTTGTTTTAATATATGATATATACATCATGTGCCAGGGGCCCATTAACACTGTAGTATTTAACTTGACCTAAGTCTCCTAATATATATCTGTGTAACCTTTATTTCTCTGAGTGTATCTGCCATTGAACATTTCTTGTAAGGTCATAGTCTATGCACCAAGGTTTCCAGATTGATGCCACTGGAGTGGAGCACAAAGAATGCTTTTCAGATAGATCTTAAACAGTGATGGGCGAATTTATTCGCCAGGCTTAATTCGCAGCGAATTCCCATGATTTTGCATTTTCGCCAGCGAATTTTGCCGGCATCAAAAAATGGACGCCAGAATCAAAAATGAGATGCCGGCGCCATTTCGCAAATTTTTTGCCGTTTCGCTGGAAATTCACAAATTTTTCCGCGAAACGCCCCAAATTCGCCCATCACTAATGTTAAATGTGAAATAATCATTTAAAGCAGGGGTGCACAAAGTTTTTGTAACGAGGGCCAGATTTGGTGAGGTGTAAATGTGTGGGAGCCGACCATTTATTCGCCAGGCGCCAATTCGCAGCGAATTCCCTTGATTCTGCATTTTCGCCAGCGAATTTTGCCGGCATCAAAAAAACAGACGCCAGCATAGAAAAAATGGACGCCGGGATCAAATACGAAATGCTGGCGACATTTCGCAAATTTTTCACAGTTTCGCTGGAAATTCACTAATTTTTCGGCAAAGCAAAACGCCCCAAATTCGCCCATCACTAATCTTAAATGTTAAATAATGATTTAAAGCAGGGGTGCACAAAGTTTTGCAACGATTTGGTGAGGTGTAAATGTGGGGGGCCGACCATTCAGCCCGACATTCTTTGAACCATTAACATTAAACTATAGGAATCGAGTAATCGTAGCAGTAATATTTGGGCACATTAGTGAAATGATCTGCCACTTGGTCAATACTGCTGCCTGTGTGCTGAAGGTGTTAGTAATAGACACATAGAGGAACATAGTATTAATTTCATGATGGAGGCTAAGGGCCAGTGTAAATTTGAAAACGGACCACAATTGGCCCCCGGGCCGCACTTTGGACATGCCTGATTTAAAGCAAACAGAAGTTTAGAATGTGTTTCTGTAATGAATGTTAGACAGACTAATCAAGTTTAACACCACAACCCTGCTCTGCCCCCCAGGGTTCATACCTTATTTTCTCTTCTTGTGTAGGTAATCATGGCTGGGGTATGAGGTCAGGATGCAGTGCCCATGGTTTGAGGCAAAGATTGGGTGTGGGTCAGCTGGGCCTACGAGGGCCGAGTTTTTTTCCCAGTGTCCCGTTGGCCCAGTATGACCCTGTGTGCCAGAACGGTGAAGTCTTCCCATCCTTAAAAAAAGCTTCTTGCTATAACAGTGTTTTAAACAGTAGACCGTCAAAACCATTCAGAGAGAGGACTGTTGTTTTTATTGTGGCTTTCTTATAGTTTATGCTTTGGCCAGTCATGAGGTCAGCAATGGAATGCTTTTAAAAAAAAAAAAAAGCACAAAATAAGATAAAATCACTTGACAATTTTCTTTCACGTACAAACCCCCAAAAAAATTCATTGTAACATTGGTGAAATGTAAGTAAATCATATTTTCCCGAGCTATGCTAATTTAATCAGCGCCCAGACACAACATTTAGAAGGAGATGCCAGCGTCCCTTTCAGAGACTTCATATTTGTATGCATCGGAAAGCTGATAACTCCATCAGTAATTCAGTTTAAAATGTGTGTTTTCCCTTCCTTTCTTTTAAGAAAAAGTAATTACATGTCTGAAGCAATGCTGAATTGTTGCACTGTCTCGGTCAAGTTGTTTAATTTTTCACTGCTTTAATGATCCTCTCCAAGCTCCAAGCACTTGAGCTGTGTTTATGTTTCCTGAGCCCTAAACTAATAGATGGGGGATCTTAGCTGCCAAAAGCAGAGAATCAGCACAAGGCTTGTCAACTAAATAGCTTTCTCCGATTTGAAGCAGGAGACTGGTATTTAACAAACCACCCCAACAATATGATTATTGAAATCTAAAATAAACACTGTGTGAAATAAAACAATTGTGCAGACGGGTACATTATGCTAGGGGTATGCTTGCAGGCACTTGGACAGCATGTATGTGCAAGCACACTTTTCATTGGGAGACAAATTAATTCGACTGGCCCAGATATCCATAAATCTCATATTTCCAGAAAAAAAAAGTGATTCTGGGAAGCTACTTGTGCATTTTCCAGAAATAAACCATGTATTTTTATGTAGTATAAGTAGAAACTCTTGGGGCCAGGAGCCATCATGGTCCTGGCCGAATGAGCATTTTTGGTAACTTTCAAATATATTTTATTATGGTATCCAGAAAATTCTGAAATCAGGGACTTATTTTGGGATCCTGCAGCTTATGCCAGGCTGAACAGTCACCCCCCTTGCCTTGCAGATGTCCTCACCCCATTCCCCCCCCGCTCGCAATCTGCTAACCCAGTCTCCCCATAATCTGTACCACTACTATTATAAACAGGGGACAGGAATGAGATTGGTCAGCAGTTGGAATCTCCCTCTCATTCCCCAGTGTGGCATATATGTGCCATTAGACTGAAAGGGCATCTAAACTCCAAAATATGAATTGGTGTAGATTTATTTAAAGTGCTCAAAGATGCTGAGCAATCGGTTAATTTTTAGATTCTGTTTTAGATGCCCTTATAAGGGTATGTTTAACACCCTATTAAATATTCTGCTAGTGACCAGCATTGTTTTTCCTGCTGGTCAGCTAAATTATGACAGATGGCTAAAAGTTTATTGCCTTGTAGTCTGTTATTCAATACATGCAGCAATACAGATGTTTTACTAGATACAACCTCTAGGATTACATTAACCTCCTATGTGTAGACTATTCAAATAGTTGGTGAAGCTCTATTAGGAATGGGGGTTTTAAAGGAATATTGCACCCAACAGAAATCTATTAGGGTATATATAACATCTGTATGTTTGAATCTTCATCGTCATGTGAAATTCGGGGGCATACAGTAACTACAGAGGAAGCAGACCCTGTGGCTGCAGGGGGGCCCATGAGGTATAGGGGGCCCAATGATGCCCAAAAATTAGAAATTTTAAAATATATTGATAAAACAGGAAAATCTCTGTATATGTTCGGGGTAGTGATGGCGCGAATTCGCTGTGAATTTCCGTGTTTCTCCACCAGCGACTAAATTTGCGAAATCACTGCAATCCAGATGCCATCGACAATTCAAATGCCGGTCCCAATTAATAGACGTTGACTTTAATGTACATTACAATTGTCACTGGCGTCAGAATTGTCGTTTTACAAATTTTTCACTGCTTTGCGAGTTTCGCAGGAAATTTGAGAATTTTTTGTCGAAGGAGAAATTCGTCCATCAGTAGTTGGGGGCCCTAAAATTTATTTGTTGTGGATGGGGCCCAGTAACATCTAGTTACTCCACTGGTGAAATTCCTACAGTACCTGCAGCTGATAGACCATATCATAGCTCAGTTGGGTGAAAGAAATTCCATGCTTTGGGCCTGAGCGTTACGGCCAATAATATCACACAAAAAGTTCTATGAGATCACAGACAGGCTGAGGGCCATACAAACATTTAGTGGACCATATCCAGCTTCCAGTTGGACAGATCTGCTTTAATTCAAACCGGTTCTCCTAAGACTAGTAGATAATCATCATTTATGGCAATCAGATGTAAGAAATCCGCATTGCCCACGCAGCGATCAGTAGTGAGGACTATTCCATGCCACGACTGAAGCTGAAAAAGTGTGAAAGTTCTCTTTACTGTTTTTAGTTATTTATTTACATTCGTTTTACTGACAGCTTTGACCTGAGAGGGAGATGGGAGGTGGATTTTGGCTTGACACTTCTTGATACGAAGGATCCCAAGTGTTTTAATATGGAGAAAAATGTATTTTCTTAAGTAAGGCAGGGATATTATAATCTTTGCCCATGTCAGAGTTAACAGAAGAATCCTCTTTTCAGGATGGGAGGAGGAGTCTGTCATTTGTTTGCCTAAGATCCCTGCTTAACGCTTGACTTGTGCAAATTGGGATATGTCCCTGGGACCCACCCTTGTCAGAGCGAAATCGGTGACAACCAGACAAGGCTTTTCACTCATCAGTTCCCCAGTGGAATTTATTTAGATATAATAGGGTGGAAAAAGCAAACTATTTCAGCTGGAGACACATGTTTGACTCTTTCTGTGATCCGCCACACACAAGTAAAGAATCTGAATGTTAACCAACAAAGCCTGGCGTACGAATGTGATTTGCATTTTTTAAAATATCTCTGAGTGTTTAATATTAGTGGGGCACTTAAACCTCATTTCGATTTTGCCTGGTATTTGTCTGTTCAAAATAAGAAGAGTTATTTACAAATGAAAGTGCAATTTTGGACTCAAATCAGCTTTTTTATAAAGTCAATAATACAACCTTCCCCCCCCCATGATTCCAGCTCAATTGCAACCGTTCCTTGAGTTGCACCTGCCATAATGGTGCAAATCAGGTTCAAGTTGCGTCTAGCATTTTCAGAGTGGAGGTTGTGTCACTTCCAGAGCTCACTTTCAAAATTGCATTTACATCGGATTCACTAAGCACAAGTCTAGTTCTCCTATTGATACAAATCTTTTTTTTTAAACATTAGAGCTACAACCAGGTCCAAGGTGGCAGTAGCTCCAAGGTTCCCAATGGTCAACTCACACAGTTTGCCAGAAGAGGCAGAATCGATGCTTTGGCAACAATATGTAATGGCAGAGGCATATCTGGGCACAAACAGTAGAGTACAGGTATGGGATTCATTATCTGGAATCCCATTATCCAGAAAGCTCCAAATTAAAAAAAAAGGCCATCTCCCGTAGACTTAATTTTTTCCAAATAATCCTATTGTTTTAAAAACAATTTCCATTTTCTCTGTAATAATAAAACAGTAGCTTGTACTTGATCCCAACTAACATCTAAATTAATCCTTATTGCAAACAAAACCAGCCTATTTGGTTTATTTTCTAGCAGATTTTATCTTATATTAATTTATATTGATTATCACTTATCAGTACAGGTATTGGATCTGTTATCCAGAATGCGTTTTCTGGATAAAGAATCTTTTAGTAATTGGGATCCTCATACCTTAAGTCTAATAGAAAATCATGTAAACATTAAGGGGGTTATTTATCAAGCTCTGAATATCCTCTAATAATTCGTAATTTACGGAGCAAAAAAAAAAAAAAACGACTAATTTTTCGAGAGTTATTAAAGTCCGATGGTCTAAAAACTCAGAATCTGAAACACCGGCATCTAAAAGCTCTTAAGGTCCTGTAGCAGTTTTTGCGGAAGTTTTCGGAATTTTCCCCGACCCTAGATAAATTCAGACCTGTCCTTGATAAATAACCCCCCTAAATAAACCCAATAGGCTGGTTTTGCTTCCAATAAGGATTCATTATATCTAAGTTTGGATCAAGTACAAGGCACTGTTTCTTAACAACAGTGAAAAATTAATTTTTTTTTAACAATTTGCATTATTTTGATAATTTGGAGTGTATGGGAGATGGGCATTCCATAATTCTGAGCTTTCTGGATAATGGGTTTCAGGATAACAGATCCCATAATTGTTCATTTCTATTAAATGGCCATATTTAATTTGCTATTGCATTGCTGATTATTATTAAGCAAATATGTATATATATATGTATATATATATATCCGCACTCATTGGTCGTTTGTGATGAAAAAAATGGGTTTATTCAATGTTTCGGCTCTTAGATCGAGCCGTCATCATACTAAGCAAATATATATATATATACTTGATAATCATTTATAATGGACAATAAACTATTCATTAATGTTGTCTTTTGCAGTAGTAACAGTATATTTGGTGCTATTTTGAACCAAATTATCTCCAATTTATATAGGAATAAATTATGTTGACCAATCAAAACCTCTAACATTGCTAAATTTATAATGGGTGTTAGCTATTAAACCTGCATATATAACACCAATTATTGCAAAAAATCTACCTATGAATTTACCTATATTCCTTTGAAAATGCCACACTTTCCTGTTCACTCTTGGACATTTGGGATAGTACAGGTATGGCACATGTTATCCAGAATGCTTGGGACCTGAGGTTTTCTGGATAACCGATCTTTCTGTAATTCGGATCTTCATACTTTAAGTCTACTAGAAACATTAAATAATTCCAATAGGCTTGTTTTGACTGAAGTAAGGATTAATTCTATCTTAGTTTGGATGAAGTACAAGGTACTGTTTTATTATTACAGAGAAAAATCAAATCACTTGGTTTATTTTGATAAAATGGAGTCTACAGGAGATGGCTTTCTGGATAATGGGTTTCCGCATAACAGATCCCATACCTGTATCTACATGACCTCTTACAGCGCTAGCCTGTATTATAAAGCAATATAATGATATTTTATTTATGCTTTTACAATTTACAATGTCTTGGCACCCAAAGTACCCAGGTCTAGGGCTCCAGCATAAATCTCATCATTCTAAAAAGGTAAAAATAAAGTAATGATCAGGTGAGAGGTGTTTAGGCATGCTTTATATTATAGTTCAGCAAGAGCTGAAAGGATGAAAGCACATTCCTTAAAAGATGTTGTAGTGTACATACCAACAGTGTGCCTTCATCACTTCTATTTACTTTTCAATCTATTTATTGAGCTGGCAATGTAGTAAATAAGTGTTGATTGTGTAAAAGCTGTGCGATCTTATGTTACCGTGTCGCTCCATTTAGCCAGACCCAAAAGCATAATAAATAGCTGAAATTAGGCAGATCGTGTCAAGAAGCTTAACAATCGGGCAGTGTTTAACAAGAGTATGAGGCCATTGTGTTTTGGCAAACAATTAACTCCTATTGACCAGCTGAAATCATTCACATCTCTCCATATTAGGCTGAGCACTTGAGCTATCTTGTTATGGCAAGTGTTGAACATTTGTATCTTGCTTTTTTTTTTTTTTTTTTTTTAGGGGGAAGGATGATGAAATTATAATGGAGTCCTTTTTTCAGAAGGCGATGAACCAGTAACCAGTTAGGATACAGCATTAACCTAATTCATTAAAAGCTAGCTGCCCCTTTTGTTTGTGTGGGGATTGCAGTCCTATTGATGTCAAGCAGGCTGTTAAAACGCATAATGACATGGCATTAGAGAGCCCAAGAGCAATTAACAGGCTGCTTAATTAGCAAAAGGAATTAGAATTTGAGTGGCTGATCTTTGCTTAAAGACTTGTAAAAAGCAGAAGCAGTAGTCTGATTGTACATTGATCAAACATGCTTACTCTCCTTAGGTAATTCTCCTGCGCTCATTGTGCTTATTGAACATACCAGGGTGGATATTCTGCTCTATAAAACAATGGGGAAAATAGGAGCCCATTAGGGCTGCTATGGATAAAGCACCCTGGTTACCCTCCACTGTTGCCATTTTAAAGCATTAGTAATCTAGAAGCAAAAAAAATAAATGGTGCACATCATGTGTGACTAAAGATAAAGAACAGAAAAAAACACTTTCATTCTAAATCTCTATAGAGCCGTTACCTTAAATTTCTGTGCTGTGTTATAATTGAATATTATAAGCACAGACCATTCCTTTGCTAAAATGTGTGGAAAGATATTCTCCATTAAATATATAAAACCAAATATATGTTCAGCTGCAAACATTCTTAAATGATGGTAAATAATACAGAATGGCCAACTAGACCTGTGTGTAGGGAAGAATTTACTCTTGATTTCAAATCATATCTTTAATTCAGCCTTTCTTTATAATTTATTTTTGGTTCCAATTCCCTATGGTCTTATGGAACAATAAAATGTTCAGATATGGCACAGTAAAGCCATACAGAGTACAGGTATGGGATCCGTTATGTGGAAACCCGTTATCCAGAAAGTCCCAAATTACAGGAAGGCCATCTACCATAAACTCTTTTTTATCCAAATAATCCAATTTTTTTTAAATAATAAAACAATACCTTGTACTTGAACCAAACTAAGATAAAATGAATCCTTATTGGAAGCAAAACCAGCCTATTGGGTTTATTTCATGTTTACATTATTTTCTAGTAGACTCTAAAGCAGTGATCCCCAACCAGTAGCTCGTGAGCAACATGTTGCTCTTCGACCCCTTGGATGTTGCTCCCAGTGGCCTCCAAGCAGGTGCTTATTTTTGAATTCCTGGCTTAAAGGCAAGCTTTAAATGCATAAAAACATGTGTACTGCCAAACAGAGTCTCGTGTTGGCTGCAAGTCTACACAGAGGCTACTAATACCCAATCACAGCCCTTATTTGGCACCCCCAGGAACTTTTTGCATGCTTGTGTTGCTCTCCAAAAAGATCCATTATCTGGAAAACCCCAGGTCCAGAGCATTCTTGATAACAGGTCCCATACCTGTATTTGGGTAATTGGGTTGTTTTAAAAATAAAACCGTCCGACCATAACTCCTTACCTATATGTGGGTCCATTGAGTGACAGTTCTGAAGCACTTGATTAGTCAGGAATAAAAATCTAGATAGTTGATGACCACCATCAGTAGGGTCTTGAGATGACCAAGAAGTGTCAGTGGCCCAGCTTTAGAATTCAGTAATTCAGTCTATGTGTAATTAGTTCACATGTAACCAATTTGGGTTTGATACGGAGATTAACAGCAGAAGATCAACGAGTGAATTGGTCACATTTATATGTGTTTTAGTATCCTCCAAAACAAGAATTTTGATGGCACCTTTAAGGGCAGAGCTAGACAAGTAGGATAGAGAATCATTCACCCTCCAGCCAGGTGGTGGACTTCTATCTAACATGACTTTTTTGCACATATAGAAAATACTAAAACATCTAACATCTGTAGCACATTGTAATCTGTAATTTTACCAAGAACATTTTCTGTCCAACAGGCCCCCTCTGATGCTGTCCATTTGATCCAAGGAACATATTTATTCCAAGTTCTACATAGATACCCCTTTGCATTCAATCTTTGTCTGACCTCTAAGCTTATTTGGCACCACATCCCTTTTGGCACAAAGTACTATAATAGGAATAGCACTAAAATGCCAGAACTTAATATACATTTTTAGATTTCTTGATTTTTACAGCTACATGAGATATCATCTTACCTTCTTGTTTTTTTCCACACATAACACATCAGATTTGCTCAGTGATAAATGTATTTCATCACAAAAAAAATAAAAAAACCCTGACCATATCTTCAAAAATCTTTCTGCATGTACAGTTTTTTTTTTAAAGGTGCAATGATATTTAGGAGGGAAACTTTACATTCAAATAAACAAAAATATGTAGACATGACAATGGCCTGAAATAGTCATATCTTATCTTGGCCAACCTTTGAAGGGCATTTCTTTATTTATATTTGTCTATTGACTATGTGTATGTGACCAACTGCCTGAAATTACTCTACTGTATCAGAGTTGTCCAACTGGAGACTCAAGGTAGAAATCATCAGCTGGAGGGAGGTATTATTCAGAGCAATCAATGCCTTCTCTTGCCCAAACTTTAGAGGGCATTATTCTTTATTCTAGACTAATCTATCCACCATTGGGTATTTTTATGGCCCCCACCTGCCCCCAGAGGTCCAAATACCTATTTTCTGCTTTTCCTTTCAATGCAATCCAAAAATCACATGGCCATATACAATTCTACAAGCAAAACATACCTCATGGTTTATCTCATGGAATATAATATTTTATCTATGGAACATAATATGATGGTTTACTCTCCCACTTTGTAGAACAGCATTGGTCTAAATAAAAGCCAATATTTGGCAATTAGAAGCATCTAATGGAACAGACATCCACTGACTACAATTTCCCCCTAGTAACGCCTTCTCACATATGTAATAGAAGACATTACGTTGATCAGCAACCAATAAAATGTTTTTAAACAGTGACCAGTGAATTCCGCCTATTGATTGGATGATAAAGACAACTACTAAACCTGTAGTAAAGTTTGCTCCTTTTATTACAGAATGTCATTTGATTATTAGCATGGCTATCAGCTTTTACTTCTTCATAAATAGAAGACTGGCCAAAACAAGGTCACAACAAATTTTAGTCTGTGCAAGACAAAAGCATTGCAATTATGCATTAATGCAGTAATCCCTGGAAAGTCCAACTTTCCTTAATCTTCCTGTAGCTAAGTGAATATTGCTAATTAGATAGGTTGCCCAGTTGCACATTTGCCCTGTATTAATAAATAAACCAACTGCCTTAAACAAACCTAAATGTTTGCAAATCACACCAACGCATAATATTTAGTAAATATATTCGTTTTGTCATAGTGATAATAAACATGTATAATACATAAAATACTTTAAATTTGGAAGGGAAAATGTAAATAACATATTTATTAAAACAGCCGCATGCTGACTAAGCTAAATTGCCTTTCCCGACACAGTTTGTACAACTTGTGCTTAACGTATAATCACTACTTAGCCAAGATACTCAATTATTTCACATGGGCAACTTTTCCATGGTGATTAATTGCTAAGGAAAAAAAGTCACTCTAAATGGGACAAATAGCCCCTACAGAGCAAATCTGACAAACCAAGTGTCTGGTGAAAGATTCACTTGTGAGCCTATCCAACTGTAACCTAAGTTACATCTACCTCTGTCTGTGTTGTGGGTAGAAGCCAATTCTAATGATGGGCGAATTTGTCCCGTTTCGAATTTTGACTCCGGCGTTAAAGTCAATGGGCGTCCGAATAATGTTGACGTATGGCGGCTTTGACTAGAACGATTTTTCTGACGCACTTCCAAAATGTTTTGATGCCGGCAAATTTTATTCGCCCATTACTAGCCAATTCCTTTGAGTGGTAGACCTAAGGGAAGGTGTCCTGCTGTAGGCAGATATCACCTGTGTGGTTAAGCAGTTGGTTTCCAATATGGACAGTACTTGGAGAAAATGGGCTGTGAAATTTGTGATCGAAATGAATGGGAAGCACTGTAAGATATTTAGGCTGTACAATTTATTCATAACAATGAATCAGTGCACAGTTTCCAACTATAACCATGAGTATCAAGCTGAGTTTTCATTCCACTTCTTGCAGCAACCATCAACATACATAGTCAGTGCACTATCCAAGAATGGATTTGTTCAGTGAAAAAGAGTAAACATTTCCAGTCAAATGAATCATTTTATGTTTAGCTTTACTGGTCTGATACAGGTATGAGACCTGTTTTCCAGAGACCTGGGGGCAAATTCACTAAGGCGCGAAGCGCCGAACGCTAGCGTTAATTCGCTAGCGTTTGGCATTTTTGCTACTGCGCAAATTCACTAACGAACGCTGGCGTAGTTTCGCTAGTGTTACTTTGCAACCTTACGCCAGGCGAATCTTCGCTAGCGACGAAACTACGCAAATTCACTAACTTGCGCAGTGTAGTGAACGCTACCTTTTACGCTAGACTTCCTTCGCCACCTCAGACCTGGCGAAGCGCAATAGAGTAGATAGGGATTGTTTAAAAAAAAGTCAAAATTTTTTCTAAGTCCCAAAAAACGCTGGCATGTTTTCTACATGATGGCTGATAGGCTGAAAAAGATCGAAATTTTTTTGGGGCTCCCCTCCTTCCCCCCTACATTTCCTGACTCATGGCAACTTACCTAGACAGTGGGCACATGTGTAGGGCAAAATAAAATTTTTATTTGCAGATTTGAAGGTTTTCTAGGCATTTGTAGTGCAGATACGTGTTCCTCCATTGAAATTTGAATTTCGCGCCGTATGCAAATTAGCCTTCGCTAGCGCAACTTCGCTTTATATAGCGAAACAACGCTAGCGCAACTCCGCAACCTTACGCTACCCCTGTGCGCAACTTCGGATTTTAGTGAATTTGCGAAGCGCTGGCGAAACTACGCCTGGCGAAGTGCGGGGAAGTGCGGCGAAGTTGCGCCTGGCGCAACTTCGCATCTTAGTGAATTTGCCCCCTGGGCTTTAGCAGTTTAACGGATATTTCCATAATTTGTATCTTCATACCTTAAGGCTGCTATAAATCATATAAATATTTAATAAACCCAATAGGCTGGTTTTGCTTCCAATAAGAATTCATGATATCTTAGTTTGGATCAAGTTACCATTTTATTATTATAAATAAAAAGGAAATACTTTTTAAATATTTGGATTTTTTGGATAACATTGAGCCTAGTGAGATGGCCTTCCCATAATTCAGAGCTTTCTGGATAACAGGTTTCTGGATAACAGATCCCATACCTGCACATAATTTAACCTCCTCCTGATGAATTGATTGTACCCTCAGATAATGAAGAGGAACGTTCAGGCCAGGGGATTAACTAAAAACTTTCTGCTGGACAAGATTTTCCCAAGCTCAAGAATTTCCCATTCCAATTAAAAGTATATTAGGCCCATCTGATAACAATACTGTTGATGTCTTACATGTGGTGACTAGACCAATGTCATTTCAGATAATATCCTTTTGTATTTTTATTTTTTATGGTCTAGATTTTTTTTTTAAAACAAAAAATACAAATGAAAACCATTCTTTGGAAAACAGCTTGCATAGAATACTGTACGTACTTCACCTTCACCAAGAATGTATTTTGGGGTATAAAAAAAAATGCTTGTTGTGTATTGAAATAAAAGAAGAAACATTTTACCCCACAATTGAGAGTAATCTTTACTTAATTAGTCTAAATAATAATCATCGGTACCATGAGTTTTTTTTTTTAAATAAAGATTAAATTTAAAGGGATTAGGCCACTATTGCAAAATATTAGCCGTTCAAAAATGACAAAAATGTCCATAAGCCTCTCTAAAGAGAAGGGTAACCGAACAGGCTGTCTTTTGTTTCACTATAAGACTTGATGGCAAGAGACTTAGAAGTTGCTTTTAGTCTATGTGTGCGGGACTCACTGATACAACATATCTATTGCCAGTAAAACAAAGCAGTTTGGGGAATTAGCAAGGGGATTAAAAGTCAAAACTGCCGGTAAAACACTGGCCACCCGCAAGGTATCTTCTCCTAGCAGGAATATACACATTTCCCCCCCAAAACAAAGATAATCACATTCTGAAAAAAATACAGGCATAGGATATATTATCCGGAAACCCATTATTATGGAAAGCCCATCTCCCATAGACTTCATTTTATCCAAACAATCCAAATTCCTTTGTAATAATAAAACAGTAGCTTGTACTTGATCCAAACTACGATATAATTAATCCTTATTGGAAGGAAAAATAACCTGTTTGTGTGTATTTAATGTTTACATGATTTTCTAGTAGATCTGAAGATTCAAATTACAGAAAGACCTGTTATCCCGAATACCCTAGGTTCCGAGCATTCTGGATAACAGGTCCCATACCTTTATATATAAATAAAAGAATATATGAATGTGTGTATCAAAGAGGTCATTAATTCTATTCCGTAATAATGATCCTTTCCAGCTGCAGTTTTGGGCAATAAAACCATATCTCATCTACCAGAAAATAGCAGCCGGGACTTATACTTGGCGTTATGTTGCTCAGTAATTACCATTTAATAATATATACAGTATGAAATGCATCCTGCAGGACATTGGTTGTAGGTATGGATTCATCTTCCGTGTAAAGGTCTGATGTGGCTTTCTTCAATTTACTTTTGTGCAGTGAAAATAAAGGGCACAGACTCTATTTGACTCTATTATTTATTTATCAGTTGGTTTCAAAACCCTTGCAGGCAAATATTAATATTCTTGCGGTGTCAACCAGTATATTCTCTTGAAAGCTGAAAAGAAGATAGTGTATAGAGTAAGGAAAAAGCTTGGTTTTACAGGGCTGTATTATTCAGTGCAATGGCTCCTGTTCATTTAATTTGTATTTGTGTGCAGCCATGTGACATTTGCATTTCCCCCCATAGCCTTGGAGACCCCGCTACCTATAGAACATAATTACATATTTTACTGCATTTTTTTTTAAATGCCCATTTGAGTTTGTACATAGGAAAGTCAGAGTTATTAGTTGTAAATGAACAGGGTTCAGGGTTCAGAACATTATTTTTTTTTGTTATGACACTTCAAATATTTGCAGTTCAATCAAATCATCTAAAAGGGATTGTTCACCTTTAAATTAACCTTTAGTATGTTGTAGAGAGTGATATTGAGTTTTTGAGTTGTTTAGCGTTTTATTCAGCAGCTCTCAATTTCAGCAACCTGGTTGCTAGGGTCCAAATTACCCTAGCAACCATGCATTGATTTGAATGAGACTGGAATATAAATAGAAGAGGGTCTAGAGAAAGATGAACAATAAAAAGTAGCAATAACAGTAAATGTGTAGCCTTACAGAACATTGTTACTGTTCGCAGATTTATTAGTGCAGTAAACTTACAGATGTGCATTAATCTATTAAATTATTAAAACAATATTTGTATAAAAGTCTGCTCTAGACTTTACATGTAAACTACTATTCTCTTTCATACTCTGCTGAAGAAGTTGGGGGGATAATAGTGCTTTAAGGCCTTGAATCCAAACATTAAATAAAAAAGTCAATTACTGACTTCCACCTGTGTGTTTTTCGCTATTAAACTACAGCTCCCAGCAACGCCTGTAGGTGTTAAAGTGTTTGACTAGAATTGGGCACCACAGATCAGATACCCTCTAATTCTGCAAGCAATTACTTTTAACTCTTCATATACTTATCAGATACTTGGATTCCACAGGAGGAGCACATTCTACCTTAGGGCAGGGGCACACAAAGCTACTGGGGGAAATTAGTCACCCAGCGACAAATCGCTTCCTTCGGGCAACTTATCTGGTGATTTAGATTCTAGTCTGTGGGGAGGCCGCTCGGGGAGATTAGTCCCCTTGAAGAAGAAGAAATTTCTGTCCCAGGTCCCCTAAGGACAGAGATACACATGGAGATTTGGGGAGATCAGTCGCCCGAAGTATCCTTTTGAGGCAACGTCGGGCGACTTCGGAAAATAAAGCGCTCCGAGTGCCATCCCGCAGGTGACTTAGATTCTAGCCAGCGGGGAGGCAGTTAAGGGAGATCAGTCGCCCGAAGAAGAGGCGATTTGTCGCCGGGTGACTAAATCTCCCCGAATCTTCCCATCTGTCTCTGCCCTTAGACTATCCAATGTAGCCACAAATCAGCAATGCCTTCTTGACCTTCCAACGTGCTTGGACCCAACAACGACCATGTGAGGTGGGTCATATGGAACAGATTTAGATACAAGCCCATATCATCCTGCAAGAGGAATGTAAAGTCCCCGCCGATCCCTTCCGCAAAGCTGCATCATGTGTATGAGATAAATCCCGGGGACAGAAGGGCCTGGCAGACAAGTGAAAGGACAATACGTCTGGTATCTCAAACCAAACAGACAGAACACATTTTTTTTGTCACAAGTGATACTGGTGTGATTAAGTTTCTGAGCTGATTATGATTTGTTTTCCATAAAGTTTTAACTCTTTTGTCTCCCGATGAAGTGTAAGCAGAATTATTTCACATAGGACAAACTCTGAACAACACACTTGTTGCCATATCAGCAAAACACTAGAATATTCAGTATTAGGGTCATTATAATTACTACTGTATCTTACATCACCAATGCTGAGAACAATGGAATATGCAGTAGAACAGCCGGCCACTACAGGCAAAAATGTCATCCTTTTCTGCTAAAATTAAGAAAGCTGTTTTTTTCAGAAACCAATTCAATGTTCTACATTTGTGTCATTTTATTATTATTTTTTTAATGAGCGAATCTGTCCCATTTCTTTGAAAAATATGTGAAATGTCGAAAAAATTAGTGAAACGCATTGAAGTCAACAGGCGTCAAATTTGTTTTACACGCAACACTTTTTCTTGCTCCAAAAACATTAAAGTCAATGGGAGTTTTTTCTTGTGCAACTTTTCTGTCCAAATGCTTAAAAGCAGCGGTCCCCAACCTGTGTAGAGCCAAATTTTTTTGCAAGGACTGGGGGGGTGGGTCGGGAGGGGTCGGCATCCAATTCTGCATCCAATTCAGCGCGTTAATTGGTCTCTAGGCTCGGCAGCTCAGTTCAAGACTTCAAGACCCGGTTCAGGGCCTGGCCTGGCGGTTGGGGACCCCTGCATTAAAGTCAGTGGATGTTTTTTCTTATGGCGACTTTTTTATCCAAATTCAAAATAGGCATTTTTTTTATATTGGAGACTTTTTTTGTCTCAGCAGCAATTTTGTCTCGACAAATTTTTCCGCTTCGAATTTTTGCCGCAGTTTCGCAAAAACATGTGCATATATATTTCACCACAAATCCATGGCTGGTGAAAAAATTTGCTCATCACTACTGATGACATTCATTAAAGGTTCTTTCATTAAAAGCCCTTTGCATAATTGCACTCAGCTCTGCTGGTTCTCTCCCATCAAATTGGGTGCAGTGCACTGATTGATTCAGGGGATTCCTAGAGCTACCAGGCTCAGTGGTGGTACCTCCAGGGTTCCCACAGCAGCCTCCAGCAATTTAATTGAATTGCACCTAAAGAATTGGGTATGGACGTCATTTTGACGGAAATGATGACAATGCTGCACTGTGGGTAAAAAAAACCCATGGCTATTGGGCCCAAAATTATTATTATTATTATTATTATTGGTTCTTTGCTAGATCAAATTCAGTGATTTCTGTATTCCTTTCAATATTATCCTTTTCAATATGTAGAGTTATAGAATGGGGTGACTAGAAGGAACATGAGGAAAGGAGCCTTGATTGGATAAGGAAGGGGCAGGGAAGCTAAAGGGCTAATGAGGTTTCTCAGGATTAGGGGGTAGAGGACTTTACATGGAGTAGGACAGGAAGACAGGGGAGGCCAGGGGTAGTAGGTTGGTGTGTATGGTGTTTGGTGGTTTCCTTTGGGACGGGTTCCTGGGAGACATTATACTAAGTAAGGTGGGCACATTGCTAAAAAGACATTGCAGGTTTAAAGAGAATAATTTGTGTAAGGGCAATGGCACATAGGGTGATTGCTTGGTGGGTATTTTCCATTGCCCTTTCATTGATCTGAATAATAATTGTCTTGAACCTAGTGGCACATTTGCATGTTTCCGTGTGATATCTCAGGGTACAGGTGATTTCCATTCAGGCAATTCCAAGTGCTCCAGCCGAACTGGAAATCACACAGGCACCAAAACTCTGCCAATCTCCCTGTATGCTACAGCAATATATACATAATTTTATCATAACGGAAGCTTGCCTTTATTACACAAATAATAACCATGAAGCAGACTGACAAAAAAAGTATTAAAAATGTCTTTTTGCTCTGGACATTAGCTGCTGCCTTGTATTTCATTATGTATTTCTCATGCCGCAACCCGCACTGCATCGCTGGATTGCGCTTACCATTCATGTTTGCAATTTAAAAACAGAGTTTGATGGTTCCACAATAATACCAGAATCGCTGTCCGCAAGCGTGCATAAATCTTCTGAAAGTTATACCTTGTTTGGTCATGACACAGATCTCCTCGTCAAAGAGATTTCCTGAGCTTGAGAAAATGGAATTATGAAGCAACGTCTAGTATTTTCTCTTGGGTGATTCTAAGGTTTCTGAAGCTGGATATCTTGTGGTAGCCAGAAATGTCAGAATAAAATCCCTATTGACATAGACAATACTGCCAAAATGGCCGCATGACAGAACACAGCGCCGCACCATCACATTTCAGTCTTCCCATCCTTCTGTACGAGTAGATGAAGGACAGTGGAATTCTGAAAACAAGATAAGTTTACTATCATCTACACTGTGATATAATTACAACTGACATTAATTATAATCATAGCCAAATCTTTGCGGGGGCTGGGGTGTACAGTAATGGGCCATTTACAGAAAGGGTTAAAGGTGACCCTTTCTGGGCCTTGGTGTGCTTTGCTGCCTGTGCTTATTATGTTGTGCAGTGGCCCCTTTTACAGGGTCAGAACCAGGAGTAAGTAGAACACACATGTGCCTCGGGTGCAACAGTTGGGGACCTCTATCAGTGGGGGTGCAGATAATGTTGATAGAGCATTAAGGATGCAGATGGAGAGCAAGCAATGGTGGGGGTATTCTGCGTACTGAGCATGAAAGGTTGACAGAGGTCTGAGCAGCCATTGTGAAGACTTAATGGCATCAGAGAGGTAAGGGGTGTAGGTTGAAGGCACCTTGGGGTCCTAAATTACTTGACTCCGGCTCTGCCCTTCTACATATGAACAGATATGTTTTACATTCTAGTACGGCAAAATAGTTATAAAACTGCACTCCCTTACAATTGTGCCAGTCAAAGTATATTTCCCCTGCCCAATTGTATTTGTTAATATTAATTCTTAATGAATCAGTAGAGTCATCAATTATACTCATGGCATGTCTTCTTCAGCTGTAGTTGCTTTAGGCTTTACAGCTTTCCATTCAGATCATTTGAAATGCATTTTCTTCTTTCATACTTTTGCGCTCAGTTACCAATAATATGTAACCTCAGCTGCCTATAATTTCTAATGGAGCGTAGCAGAGCTCTGGAACTTGGCCCGGAACGAGTTAACAACTGCCAAGCTGTCTTACTGTGTAACCCTGCGCACAATTCAGAGGAGGAAACGGGTCACCCAGCAGAACACTTTATTCAGTCGTACATTTGTCATATTAAAAGTATGTCCTTTGATGCTGTATGTTCTCGGGCTGTATAACCTGTGGGACTCCAGATGTTCTATGGCTTCTTGCATCCCATATCCAGTAGCAGCTTCTGGCACTACAGCTGTCTTTGGGAGTTGCAGTTAAATATGCACAGTTTGCTCATTTAATTTGTGCTTTAAGGTTACAGTGTTGGTTTAGAATTTGGCACATTTGAGCATAGATGTTCTTTTTAATCTTTTACATGAAGGCTGAGCATGATGCATGTATGTCTTTTTACAACCTAAACTACTATAGGGGAAGCACCTCTCTAAATGTTGTATAGACAATTCAATAAGGTCCAAACATGATCCTGCAGCTCCTGCCAATGCATCCATCCTGATAATGATGCATCCATCCATTCATTCTTCTGATAATGATGCTCAACTGCCCCTACTGACACTGGGAAACTGTGGAGCTACCACTACCTAGGTCTGTATTTGTGAGCAGGCCATAAAGGTTAGTGTCTAGGACGGCAAAGTTTGGGGGGCAGCAAAGTTTGGGGGGCAGCCTCATGCCGCCCCCCTTGCTCCCCAGCGTTTACCTTTTTTTTGCGTAAGAGAGGGTCCACATTGCTAGTGCAGAGAGCTCAATTGCACTCTCTGCACTAGAAGAGCCAAATTTTCGATTTAATGACTGGAAATTTGGCTCTTAAAAGTTACCAGGAGCATTTTTTTCTAAACTTGCCTCACTGCAGCAGCACCCATGGGGGCAACATCTTCACAGGGGACTGGGTGGGAAATATTGACGGCCGTTTGAATCTCTTGCCTGGCCAGTCCCCAGTGGAAGAGATCGAGAAGGGACCATAACAAGATGTTACTGGACCCCAAAGCAAATTAAAATTAGGGCCCCAACATATCCAGAGATTGCCCTGTTTTAGCAATATATGTTGAAATTGCTTTTTATTTGGGCATAGTGATGGGCGAATTTGCTGAGAAAAATTCGCGAAACGGCAACGAGAAAATTTATTTTGACGCCGGTGAATTTTTGCCGCGAATTTTCGCGGGCATTTTGCAAATTTATTCGCTGGCGGCGAATCGCGCGAATTTGCGCCTGGTGAATAAATTCCCCCATCACTATTTGGGCATCATGGGCCCCTCTATAACTCCTGGCCCCCCCTGAAACCCCCCTGCAGTGTCTGCTTCCTCTGTAGTTACACCCCTGAGAAGAAGCAGAGCCAGCAGGGTGGTAAGAGGGTTGTGAGCGGTGTGGGGGATATGTAGTGAGGATGGGGTGAGTGCGAGTTGGTCGGTTTGTGCAAAGAGGGCCTAGGGGCACAGAATTTTTAAATCTGGCCCTGCCACTACCCTGTGCATTATGGGTAAAAAAATGCTATTTGTGTCCAAATTATCACAGTACATGCTCCATGTTTTTCTTAAATGATCCCTAAATGTGTATTCTTAAAGCTAGATCATGCTGCTAAGTATGCACACTGTATATCGCTGTATATTTGTAATTAAGAGTGTATATTTCTGTATATTCGTAAATCGAAGAGTATACTCACTATTTGTATAGTAAAAACACGTGCGTGTCAGTGAATCCAGAGTTCCTTGGTTGCAGTACAATGATATTGTGTTAGGGATGGGTCAGTTCTTTTTCTCTTAATATCTTGACTGGATATTTTATGAGTTTCTTTGTTCTTCGTCAAACAATATTTTTTAGCAAGAATGTCGGCCGCACTTGACAAGGATTGTTCCTCATTCTTTCCTTTCAATAAATTCTCTTCCGCCAGCATTTTCCCTAGGAAAGCATAGCGCTGACCTCAGCTTGTAAAAAAATAGCATAAAGAATAAAAGACTTTCCCTTTAATTATGTCTTCTAGTCAAACTATGAATATGTCATCTCCGAGCTGGCTTAGTTAGCACAGGTGCACGCTGTGATTTTTCTTTTCTGGGAAGGTGAGGGATTTAGAAAGTGACAAGGTGTGACTTTATAATAGTGCATTAGACCAATACAGTCTTTCATGGTGGATGTCATATTTTAATCCCTTAAACAGTAAATAAACATTGCAACATGGAAGATCCAACGACCGCTTCTATTGTAAAAAGGAAACAGCAGCTTTTATCACAAGGTAATACAATGTAATAGCAACTTTTTCTCTTGTTCTTGGCCTGGGCTGTGGTTGGTAGTGTTGAGTGCTATCTCGTGCTCTTAGATCCTGTACTAAAAAGTGCTGTCATTTATCTCAATACCATATCAGAATATGTCCTCTCTGCCCATAGAATCTGTACAAGTACTAACTGTGTAGCAATATGAATTATATGAGCACAAAACAGACAGTGGCTCTGGGGTTAGAACTATGGGACTTGCTGTGGTGGTTCTTGATCAGCATTGTGTCAGGGAATGTTCTTGCTGGAGATCTACCTCTTATGGTTAATCCAGGGCTGACTCTTGAGTTTGATTCCAACCAGCACAATATCTGCATGAAGTTTGTATGTTTTTCTCTTGAAGGCCTATGGGAGAGAGACAAGGCACTCCAGGGCATTTTATGACCTTCAGTGTGTCCATAGGCTTCATAGACCCCCATCATGGAAGAGTAGGATAGCTCTGTTCTCCTGTGTCTGTGTGGCCTTTCTGTGTTAGTGTTGTATAAATTAAGGATAGTAATAAACAATTTTTATTAGGATAATAACTTTCATAAATGGGAACTAAAATATACTTTGTCTAAGGAAGCCTTCATAGACAGTAAATGCAAGACCTTCCTGTAAGAGATTCTGTTTCTTCTGAATGTTTTAGGCCTCCAGAACTGGATATTATTGGTTACATGCAATGATTTTACATATTTAAGCAATCTTGTTACAAGATAAAGTTGCCCCCACTCCATGGAGTCTGTTAATGTCATGACATTGAAGAGCTTCATGGACATCATGGCACCATAAGGCAGAGATTTATCTACCCCTAAAACTCTTTTCCATGGGTTGTTTTAGTTCAGTTATCCCCAACCAGTGGCTCACAAACTCCTTGGATGTAGCTCCCAGTGGTCTCAAAGCAGGTGCTTATTTATGAATTTTTGGTTTGAAGGCAAGTTTTGGTTGTATAAAAACCAGGTGTATTGCTAAACAGAACCTCCTGTAGGCTGACAGTCCACATAGGGGTCAACCACAGCATTTATTTTGCACCACCCATGAACATTTTTATGCTTGTGTTGCTCCCACAACTCTTACATCTGAATGTATCTCACGGGTACAAAAGGTTGGGGACCCCTGTTCTAGTTTTATGGTAGTGTTCCACTAAAACACTCCAACAAACTGAAAGCTCCGATGAAAAATCAAGTATTGCATTTATTTTATGGAAACTATGGGGAATAATTATGAATAATTATGATAACACTTCTCCAGGAGTAGGATGGGTACTGATCGCTGATCCATATAAATGATCAACCTTTCAGCTGAAGCAAATTGTGCCCATTGCATTGTATCTCTAGGGCGAATGAGCTTATAATGCTTGGATAGCTGGTGTTTTTAAAGGTTGTTGCACACAGATTCAGATACCCAATTTTAATTTTTATAATTTGTCTTCAATTGATCGTGTCTGTATTCAAAGAAGGGGCTAAAATTAATTTGTATCTGTTGCATGAGGGTCTATCATAAAATATAAAGGACATAAAAGTACTGGGCACAACTATTTTTTTCCACATAGGAAACACGCAGTAGCAATTCCATTTTGCACTTTGATTAATGTCTATGTTCCAAAAAAATCAAGTCACCCGAGAGCTTGTCATTTTGGCAATTGTCTGACTTTGCAGTAATTTATGCCTTGAGCCAGTAATTTGCAAATCTAATCTACGGGAGCTCTATGGATGTGATTCACATGCTTTTGACTTATTTATTAAGTATCACCCCCTCCCTATTAGTAAAACAAATGGTGTTTGAATCTGACATCATCACTGGGCTCTCTAAATATTTGATCAGCCATAATGGAAATTGTCAAATCAGTATAATTGTACGATATGTTAGGAATAAGATATCAAAATCAGACGGAACCTTTACCCCTGAGTCTGACACATTAGTTGTTGTTATTAAAGGTGTGTGTGCTGGTGTGTTCAAGTGGCCCTTTGCCAGAGTTTTGCATTGTTTGCCATTAATTAATTGTACAAAAGCCACTTTATTACCATTGTAGGAAAATAAAGACTGGTACATATATAGTGCAAGGGTCTTTTCCTGGTACTGGAGAAGATTTTATTTTAAAGGGATTCTGTCATGATTTTTATGGTCCAGTTTTTATTTCTAAATTACATTGTTTACATTGCAAATACTTCACTCTACAATGTAAAATGTCATTCTTGAACAAGCAAGTATATTTTATTTTAGTTGTAATATTGGTGTGTAGGCAGCCATCTCAGGTCATTTTGCCTGGTCATGTGCTTTCAGAAAGAGCCAGCACTTTAGGATGGAACTGCTTTCTGGCAGGCTGTTGTTTCTCCTACTCAATGTTACTGAAGGTGTCTCAGTGGGACCTGGATTTTACTATTGAGTGCTGTTCGTAGATCTACCAGGCAGCTGTTATCTTGTGTTAAGGAGCTGTTACCTTTCCATTGTTCTGTTGTTAGGCTGCTGGGGGGGGTGAAGGGAGGGGGGTGATATCACTCCAACTTGCAGTACAGCAGTAAAGAGTGATTGAAGTTCATCAGAGCACAAGTCACATGACTTGGGACAGCTGGGAAACTGACAATATGTCTAGCCCCATGTCAGATTTCAAAATTAAATATTAAAAAATCAGTTTGCTCTTTTGAGAAACGGATTTCTGTGCAGAAGTCTGCTGGAGCAGCACTATTAACTGATGCGTTTTGAAAAAAAAACATTTTCCCATGACAACATCCCTTTTAGGGATGCACCGAATCCAGGATTCGGTTCGGGATACAGCCTTTTTCAGCAGGCTTTGGCCGAATCCTTCTGCCAGGTGGAACGGAATCCTAATTTGCATATGCAAATTAGTGGCAGGAAAGGGAAATCGTGTGACTTTTTGTCACAAAACAAGGAAGTAAAAAATGTCTCCCCTTCCCACACCTAATTTGCATATGCAAATTCTGATTTGTATTGGGTATTCGCCAAATATTTCGCAAATGATTCAGGGGTTCGGCTGAATCCAAAATAGTGGATTCGGTGCATCCCTAATCAATTTAAGCTTCTATAAAGGATTTATATGGTCAGAATGCAATTTTAGGACTTTGGCACATGGGGCTGTTTGGACTATAATAGTGATCAAGCAGATAGAGGTGCCAAAACAACAGATATAGTTTGTCTTGTATGGCAAAAGCCTAAAGGTGGAAGTACTCTTCAGTATGATGAGAATGATATTCTGAGACAATTTGCAATTGGTTTTCATTTTTTATTATTTGTGGGGTTTTTTTTGAGTTTTTTAGCTTTTCATTCAACAGCTGTCCAGTTTGCTATTTCAGCAATCTGGTTGCTGGGGTTCACATTTCCATAGCAACCATACATTAATTTGAATAAGACACTGGAATATGAATAGGAGAGGGCCTGCAAAGAAATAATAGTAATAAAAAGTAGCAATAACAGTAAATTTATAGCTTTAAAGAATTGTTTTTAAATGGGTTCAGTGACCCAACCCATTTGCAAGCTGAAAACAGAAGAAGAAGAAGGCAAATAATTTAAAAACTATAACAAAGAAAAAATTAAAGCCAATTAAAATGTTGCTTAGAATTAGCCATTCTATAACATACTAAAAATTAACTTAAAGGTGAACCATTTCTATAAGACTTTTCTGCATTATTCATCATTCGTCATTTTCTTCTCCCTGTCTCTTTAAGTATAAAAGTTTGCAGCTTTCAAATGCATGTCGAAGTATTTGGTATGTAAAGGCATGTTATACATTCTCATTTTCTTGCTTTTGTTTCCCATTAACAATGCTCAGCGAGAGGCAGCCTTTGATTATTAACTCTGAGATCCTATTTACATTCCCTAAAATGTAAAATGTCACAGGCCTGTATGATATGTGTACAAATGACCTTTATTACTCCTGAGACGGCAAATAAACAGGTGATTTCCCCTATTAACTGCAACTCAATTAACTGGATCAAAAATGAAATGTCATATTGAAAAAGTGCTGACTAAATGCTTTCATTGTGAGCTGCCTTTCATAATTCCTATGGCAGTTTGCCACCGGATTTTGCATGTTAATTGCCCAGTGGATTTCCCTCCCCCCCTCTCTTTTGTTATTAGGAGAAATGAAATATATGACAGGGCCCTGCTGGGCCATTGCTAACTTAGAAAGATGAAGTAAAATATCAGCCTTCTTCTGGCGTGACCTTAGATTTTTATCTAAAATAGCTTTCTGTGAAAATATATAAATAAATATGCCCTTATTAAGTGTTCACATTCTAGGCCAACAATAACCAAAACCTAGACAAGACCCTCCCTTCTAGTTCATATCAAGAAAACGTGTTAGACTACACAGACAGTGAGGTCATTCACATCCACTATTGTTTCCTTCAATGTGAACCCAATTAGAAACAGAAAATTGCAAGTTATCTAAGCTCTTTCCATTGGTGGCTAAGTTTGTTTAACTGGTCAGCCTAAGATGTCTGTCTTCACCTTCCTGACCACAGAAACACCAAAGTCACTTTAGAATTATCTCCTTTAGGTTTTTGTTACATTTGTGGGTAGTCTAGCTGGGTGACATTGCTGTTCCAATGCTGGCGTCCATATTGCTCTAATGAATCATGGGCAAGTGCACTTATTGGGGAACCCTGGAACTACTGCCACCCTGAACATGTAAATTATAGAAATGTTGTTTTGATTTAGGAATGAGTTGTTATGGTCATTAGACAATTTTCTAAATAAATATGTTTAGAAATGTTTATTTATTTTTTCCTGAGAAATAGATCTCATTCTACTTTCATAAAAAGAACTGGCCTTGGAGTAAGTTATGGGTGATATTAAATGACTTGAATAATCTCTTGGTCCTTAAGATGTCCTTCTCCGCAAGGTGCTTAGTGATCTGTGTCGTATAGCGCGTATGATAAATGGAAGAAGAACAGCTGGCACTAACAGACAGAGAGCTTTGCCAGTGAGCCTTGAATGAGGAGATGAAGAAACTATCTTGTGTGTCTTTGTAGCGGGGAAAAAAAAAATCAGCATTTTATACTGAAATATTATTTCTATAATTGTTGAAAGAGGGTGATAACCAACTGTGTGTCAAGCTGATGCCTAGCTATAAATAAAGGGAAGCAAGTATGGCTGAGAGCACATTATGGTGAGGATAAACCTATGGAACCTAGAGCACAATAATTATTTGGTGATAATTGCAATTTGCAAGTATATAGGGCAGGGGTCCCCAACCTTTTTCACCCTAGAGCAACATTCAGATTTAAAAAGAGTTGGGGAACAACACAAGCACGTAAAATGTTCCTGGGTGGTGCCAAATAAGGGCTGTGGTAGCCCCTATGTGGACTTGCAGCCTACAGGAGGCTCTGTTTGGCAGTACATCTAGTTTTTATGCAACCCAAACTTGCCTCCAAGCCTGAAATTCTAAAATAAGCACCTGCTTTGAGGCCACTGGGAGCAACATCCAAGGGGTTGGAGAGCAACATGTTACTCACGAACTACTGGTTGGGGATCACTGATATAGGGAACTTACTAATCAGACATGGCCTCTTTGCACTCCTGATCCTCAAGAACTTGAAAGGCTATTATTGGCTGCAACGCTAACGTATATTCTTCTCCATCCTGGAAACTGCGTCACATTGGAAATTACATTGATTTTTCTTTACATTTACTATTGAGTTTACAGCACCTGGATAAACTTAGTGCCTTTTCTTACATATGGAGGGTATTCTGTTGCATATCAGCTGGAAGACATCACTTATTGATATGAATTCTAGTCATATCAACAGTATTGGCATATTTAAAATATCCTGTAGTGATTGGCGAATAAATTCGGCGGGCGCGAATTTGCTGCGAATTTCCACCTTTTGCCGGCGATAAATAAAATCTTGAAACTCCAACGAAAATTTGCCGGAGTCAAAAAATTTTGGCGACGCGTCCAAAAAGTCACTCATGTCAAAATCGACGCGCATCAACACTATTCACACGCCCATTGACTAAAACGCAAGGATGCAAGTCCAAAATTTATGCGGGCGTCAATTTTCGAGTTTCACAAATTTTTCGCCATTTTGCGGGAAATTTGTGAATCTTATAGTGAAGGGAAATGGGAGAAATTCGCCCATCACAAATATTCTGCTAAGGGCTTAGGGCACAGAAGGGGTCAACTTTGACCCATTTAATACCTGCACCCCAGTTGTATACCCCTTTCTGTGCTGTTGTTAGAAATAAGTTATGATGCTGGTGTTATTAATAAGTTATAACTTAATTCCATAACTTGGCTCCATAAGAAATTAATCCTGCATTTTTTTTACAAAATCTGGGTCCATATGCTTTCTGCCAAACTCCTGCCTTGCAGTCTAAGCTGTCTTTTTAGGGGTTTCAGCTAAAGGCATAACTTATATTAGTTAAAGGTCTACCTCATATCTCAACCATTCATAATGTGAGAAGCCTTTGCTTACAGCAACCCCAAACAAATGGTTCTTGGGGGTTTACTAAAATATTACAAGCAGTAGGGGCTTTAACACTACAGTTTGTACTCAGCAGGGACCCCATCCATTAGTTTCGAGTTTGTTTCTGTTTCTTTTATTGCTTACACAGCTTCCATTTTTTGCACAATTCTGCAGAAAATGTTAGTTCTGAATAAATAAACTGCTATCAAAATGATAATGATGATGATAAAGAGCTGCTTTATTCTGAATGGGCTGCAAACAAGGGAATGCACATATAGGGCAGCAAATGTGCTACAGTATATATTGCTGTGCTGTTAGGGCCTGCACTTCTTATATACAATGAATCATTTATGATATTGGACTCTCTCAGCTGCTGAAATGCCCATTATTCACTCTAAGGAATCTTGCAGGAATAAAAAGCAGTTATTTTCCCTTACAACACATGAATTCTTCTGTGCTAATCTATTCATGAAAGGCCACACAGTTTAATCATTAAAAGCATTACTTTGGGCAGTTATAAAATAAAGCAAATAATGTATACTGTGCATGAGAGGATTGTTTGCTTTCGGGAGCATAGAATGTTTAGTAAGATTCCCATTGATAACTTGAGAACACTCAACATATAATCAGAATTTATTTATGTAAACCCTGAACATATAAATCATTTACACATTCCAACATATCAATATTACTAAATGGCTATGGTATTTTGATATTCATAGACAGCGAAATAATTTCACTTGAAGCCCTCAATCTGAAAATGCGGATATCCATATTTGATCAATAGTGATGGGCGAATTTATTGCGTGATTCGCCACCAGCGAAAAAATTTGCGAAACGCCCGCGAAAATTAGCGTCAAAAACGGGCGCCGGCGTCAAAAACAAGACGCCGGCGCAAATTCGCCCATCACTATTGATCAACAGTTGTTGGCAGTGGGCTACCCTTTGAACTTTGCATTGCTGTCACCAGAACGTGTCTTTGGGCAGACCTCAACATTTCCATTATCTCTTCTCAGTATTTCCCAGTAAATTCGCAAATCTTTCGGTGAAGCAAATTTGGCCATCACTAATCTTGAGTACATATTTGGTGTCTTCAACGATTTATTATAGACTAGTGGACCTGTGGCATCTACAAACATCTCAGGTGGCCTATACACCGTCCTAGATCATTTACTGTGCATTGAGTCATACTGTGGAAGAAGGACCACAGTGGTTACCCTGTGTTATTTATTCAGTTTACATGAGGCTATAAAGAACTGCAGTGTTTATATTGTGACCACTGTTGCAGGGGTTTGGTAGATATCAGCTAGCTGAAAATGTATCTTCATACATCATCCTGCCTTTTTCAGGAATAATCAGACCAGAAAGTTTTCCTATGGGCAATGCCAGTATTCCTTGGTGATATCATTTGCATCAGTAACAGAAATACCAAAGACTATTTATGCGACATTGAATATCTCTCAATACCACACAGGAGATCCAAGATAAGGCTGGAAAAGTAACATATCAAATTGTAATTCTCTGCAATGGTCGTGGTTACCTGGAGCAAAAAGGTCAAATCGGTTCCAGTAGTTAAAAGGCACATAAGGAATGTTTCCTTTTTGAATTTCACCATCAACACAACTTATATCCTTCATGTTTCTTTGGTATTTGGCATGGATAATGAGCTGGCTAAAGCCCCCTGGAACCTAGTGTTCTGCCACATTTCTTGCTTGATTTTATTTCCTCGGGAATGGAGAAATGTGAACTTATCGGGTATCTTTCCTCATCCAATTTAATCATTCAGGGAAAGTCACAACATCATCCATTTAAATTCAGTACATCTTTACAGCATGACGTTTGCATTTGTGCTTCAGCTGGGCTTGATTTCTGGAGACATACCTAAATTTAATTAAAATAAATCTGTCTCTTATCATGAGTACAGCTTTTCTCGGACAAAAGACCTTTCTTGCTATAAACACAGGGCTTAAAAATAAGGTGAGTAGTTCAGTGAAGCAGCAGTGATGCCCATGTAACTCTAAGTTGTTTACTGGGCTACAAGAAACACCAGAGATGGACAAAATGTATTATTCTTATGATTAATGTTGCAGAGGAGAAAGCAGGATATACTGTCAGTAGATGAAACAGGGTAACTCTGACATACTTTATATAAAAATAATTTGCATGGAGAGGATTAGAGGCTGCTGTGTGACCCTACATTTTTATTTTGAGAACGATATGGAGCTGTATTCAAATTCCAGCTCTCCAGGGAGCTGGAATTTAGAAATATGGTAACAGAAAATTGTGCTAGGAAGAAGTCTAAAGTCTATTGCAAGTTTGCCGTGGGCTTTTGTGTGTGCCTGTAAGCATGGTGTCTTGAGCTAAAAGTTCCCAAACAGTAACATTTTAGTCATCAGAGTAAGTCAACCAAATATTTCTGGACATTGTCCTTTGGTAATATGTTCTCAGGTATGTACTTGGATGCAGGCATTTAATTGGTCCCAGTGATACATAGACTTAAACAAGGTGTTAGACTGGAACATTGCCATGAACTTTGAAATGCTAACTTATCTACGGGCAGTAATGAATAGTGACTCTTGGTCAACACATATGGCCTTGCCCTGTGTGACTTGGTCTTAAGTAGAGCTGAAGGTCAAAAATCCTGGATCTGGTAGAAATATTTCAGTGATCAGGTTTAGTCAACAAAATGTTGATAGGCCTTGTTGTTCAGTAATATTTGTGTGGGCTTGTATTTGAGTATAACATTGTCATGAGCATTTACTTGAGTGTATGGGTTTAGCAGTAGGTCCCATTAATACAGATGTTGGACTGAACCATTCCCATGGCAGTTAACTCTGGAATAGTTATCTACAGGCAAATATGAAGTCTTGGCTCTACTAAGAACTAAGGACCAAAGAACCCTGGAGTCTGATAACTGCAGGGGATTATATAAGTCATACTGGCATTCAAGGATACATCAAGGACCTGCAGAATTATTAATCATTAAAACAAAAATCTATCTTCTATTATCTATTTTTCTACTGTCTATCTATGTATCATCTATCTATATATCATCTATCTATCTATCTATCTATCTATCTATCTATCTATCTATCTATCTATCTATCTATTCATCATAGTATCTGTCTCTCAATCTATCTGTATCTCAGAATGTACTTTGTAACTCTTTTCTCATCTCCCTTGGAGCGAAATGCATCTGCTATATGCCTGCCTGATCAGTTGACTCTAAGACATGTCAGAATGTTACACTGGAGATAGCAGTAACAAAGGGTGACTTCCTCTCAAATTACAGAAGCCGGTCCATGCAGGTAAAGGCATTCAGTTATTTATAAACTGACCCCGGTGACCTTCCATCAACAGACAAATTATCCTACTACTTTGCTGTATGCTTCTTATGCTTCGTAGTTGTGAAAGACCAATTTGCTCACAATTAGCATGGCATATGTCTGTGGTACGGAGAGAAATAATGAGGCTTTTTATCATTTTCCAGGACAATGCAGAGCAGACATCCTAAGTTCGACAGTCCTGAGCTTCATCATAAAGGAACTCAAATGCACTAAGGTGTCATAGGTTTTATAATCTTGCATAATATACATATATCACAATCTATAATCAATACATTCTACATTCCTCATATTTTTGATATTATCGTATGAAACTTTTTTTTGTTTCGTATGATATTCGGTCCCTGTATGGTGGAAGAAAAAATGTCCAATACTGGCAAAAAACTTGGATATCGGTCAGCTCATGGTTCGGGTGCCTTTGAAGGCCACTGTTTACTGCTGAATTATCAGATACACGTAGAATTCAATTGTTTCTACATGTATATCAGTTGGTGACCAATGGTCACAGGAAAGATTGCAATTGTTATGTCTATGGCCACCTTAACTGAGTCACTTGATTGAAAAGATGCCAAATGAGCAGATGTTTTTTCTAATTGGCCACCCATCAGATCTATGCAGAGCACTGACCAACTAACTGCATTCATGGCCAAATGCAGTTCGGTCCATTGGCCTAGCCAGGTAAGCTCCCAAAAAAGATAACAGTTGGGAAGGCAATTGTTAAAGTTGCCTGTTGCGACTACATCTGACTCTTCAGTATATTGAGTAAAACAAGACCACTCCCTTGTCTAAGTGTGATTAAAAAAGTTAATGCATGGTGAAGCCAATCCAGTGTTCCTCAATTTTCTTTATTGTTTTGTCATTGGAGGATATAGTTTTATGAAGGTCTTTAAATAATATTAATTGACATTTGGCAATGGTACACTGTTGATGCTCTTTGTGTAAGACAGACCCAATGATACAGAGGAGCCTCTAATGCATTGCAAAGTCCACCATAATGGTCGATACAGGGGTACCTTTTCAGACCACACAAAGAGCAAATACAGGCATCCACTAGCTGCTCATTACAATTGACTGCAGAAGATAGAAACCTGTTAGTTGCCCTCATGATGATTGTTCTTCAAAGTTGCATTTTAAATTTGTCTTCCAAAACTGACTACAGGTTCCATTGCTGATCATTTAAGGTCATTGCTTGAGCTGTGACCTTGATCCAGAGACATAAAACTTAACAGTTAATGTATTGGTCCCCAACCAGTGGCTCATGAGCAAAATGTTGCTCACCAACCCCTTGGATGTTGCTCCCAGTGGCCTCAAAGTAGGTGCTTATTTTTGAATTCCAGGCTTGAAGTTTTGTATCTACCATTAAAGTGGGTGTTGTCCTGCATTACAGACTCCTCATTTAAAGTCTCATTGGCTCTGTCTTAAACAAAGAGTATCAACATTGTACTGATGCCAATCATCTGTTAATCTTCATAAAAGATTCTAATGAAACTATACCCTCCAATGACAAAGCTATAAAGAAAAATTGAGGAATAGTGGATTGGTGACATGAAAATACAATTGTAAAAATAGCAATTATAGGGAAACACTGTTTCCTTACATTTGAAAAATCATTTAATTTCCTAATGCAGGGATGCTTTATTCATGATTCTATGCAGTAACATTTCATAGTATAATTAACAAAAGAAATTAAAATAAGCTGACTCCATCTTGGTCTTACCCAAAGTGGTAAAGAAACCCTTAGCATGCTCCCTGCAATAGTTTTTATATCAGTCTGATAGACAGTGTGTGTAGCAATGAGCGAGTATAGGATTAGATATTTCTAAAAATATACATATATGTAATGATGTATAGGGTAATGCTTTGCTTCCGTCTTATAGCCTTGGGGCACTGGAAGTGCAGATTATAGACCTATGTGGAGGCCAATCAGCTACGAATCCTGGGGAAGTATCCTACTCATTTTCACATTGGGGCACCATTTCATTAGATACGTTTGGCTGAGAGATTTCACCAAGGCAAGATATTTCTGTAGACAACCACAGGGGCTTTGCTGATTGTCCCTGATTATCTTCTGTCACAGAAAGTACTTTTCACTCAGGTTCACAGAATTATTCCGCTGTTATCTTTGTTATGTTTGTTTAACTGGATTATTGTGTACAGATTTTCACAGTGGTAGTCTGTTACTTGGAAGAAAGGAACCTGTTGTATTGTTTCAAAATGCACTTGTTGTAATTCTTAGCACTTTCCATCTGTTTTCCTTTTCCTTCCTTATGATATAAGTAGGGTTTCCTTAGATTATCGCCCTTTTCACGGGGGTGGGGGAACAAAAGGAGGGCAGAGAGGAAGATGGAGAAACATGGGCAGTGGAAAATACACTGAAATAAACAAATGTACCAAATAATGGACAATAACAGGTTTTCCCCCAATTTTATTCATTTTTTTTTTTTCATTCTTAATATACTTGTCTAATCCTAATGAAAGAACTGCTTGTAATTTTCCGACAGATACACATAAAAAGTGTCCTGGTCATTGCCCAGAGTTTATTAAATGTTTATTACAATGTGGAAACGCTGGAAGGCAAAGGTTACATTTGTTCCTCAGCTCTAGGTCATGGTCATTGCACAAAGTTCAGATTTCAGAGATCTTCTTACTTGAGCACAGTTGGGTTTATCAGTCAGTGGTTCAGTGTCACTAGCAAGGCAGGGCAGGTGATTTACTGATAATATTGATTAAATAAAAATAAAGCAGAAAAGACGGACATAAAACATTTTTATCTGCTCTCAACTCCCAGAAATCATCTCTGTAATACACCTTTGTCCTCTTTTTTTTTCAGTGCTATGAGGAGTAATGGATTTCTTAAATTAATAATGTGTAAAGAGAGATTTACTCCTTGGGACTCAAATATTGTCTTTTGCATTTTATTCACACATTTGTCACTGTAGTCTCTAATAGAGCTTCTCAGTGGGGGGAATAAATAACAAAGAAAAAAAAAATGTCTGTCATATTCCGGGACCATTTGCAAATTCATCAGCGATATTCTCTTGGAAAACAGAGAGATGGCTGAAAAATAGGACCTGCCACTAACATCTCATTGATTTTCATGCCATCTATTCTGAGCTACCTAAACATTGCCCTGTTAAGGAAAACAGAAAATTATGGCATTTTGTGGATTTGTTGCTTTAGGTAAAAAAAAAAATGTAATTTGAATTATATTAATTATTATTTTGTTTTTCATCACTTTATTTTAACCTGGCTCAAACAGCAGTGAAATTCGATGAGTTGTATCTATTAACATAATGTGATTATGTCCATGTTCCATTTGGGTATATTTAGCATATGTTAATAAAGGTATGTGTATAAAAGCCTATCATAAATTAGCGGGAGCCTTGTAATTAGTGCGATTTCATACAGATGGCACATTGGAATGATCCGGTGAATTGGCATACATACAGGCTAACCAATATTTACACACTCCCAGTTAAAGGAAAACTATACCCCCCAAACAATGTAGGTCTCTATTAAAAGATACTGAGTAAAACAGCTCACGTGTAAAACCCTGCTTCATGTAAATGAACCATTATCATAATAATATACTTTTTTAGTAGTATGTGCCATTGGGTAATCATTAATAGAAAATTGCCATTTTAAAAAATAAGGGCCGCCCCCTGAGATCGTAAGATTCACTGTGTACACATACAAACCACATGTAAGGTCACATGAGCCAATTAACAGACAGAGTTCTGCCTTTTGCTTCCTCACTTCTTCCTGTTACAGTTGTAGTATTTCTGGTCAGGTGATATCTGAGGCAGCACAGATAGAGTCACAAAATGGTGGTTCAAGGCAAGAGATGTAAAAGGGCAATATTTATGTAAATATATACTGTATTCCAGTTTGGTAAGATTCTTTAACATGTCATTCAATTTGATATAAACTATCTGTTGCTTAAGTATTCATTTTGGGGGTATAGTTTTCCTTTAAGATGACCTAACACAGGTACATACGTTTATTTGTACCGATGAGCTAATTTTTTCGTCAGGCATGGATTCGCAGTGAAATTCCACATTTCGCCATCTGCAAATTATTTTGCGAATAATGCGAAGAAGAAAAGAAGGAATGCCCATTGACTTTAATGCATTTGGATCAAGAAAAAATTCTCTTTATGCAAAAAAATTGTGGTGTGTCAAAAAAAGCCTATTTACTTTTAATACGTTTTGCAAATTTTTCATCAGTTTCACAATTTTTTGGTGAAGCGAAACAGGACACATTCCCTCATTGCTATTTATTTGGCAATCCCATGAACAAGCTAATTTTTTTCCGAGGTTGACCCACATTAGCCTGAGGCTATCAGTTGTCCCTCAGTTCAACCATTGTATCACATAGGGTCCCATGCAGACCTGAGAGATTGAGACCAGATCCACAGCCTGATGTGGCCTTCTTCTGTTGTAATTCTTCACACTTCCTTATTGCTATCTGACCAAGTCCTGTTCATTTATTGGCCATTGTCAGAACCATAGCCATAGTTATTTAGAAAATAATATTATTGCTTAAGTACCTTCCCCTGAAAGACTTAATCGGAGCTTTAGCCATCATTCACCTCATGTATGATTGAGTTGTATTGCACTGGTCACATAGATAAATGGGTGTGCCAGAAGTTGAATATTACTATGTCTTAGAGGTCGCCTATATGATAAACATTTCTTGTTTTTGATAATTGCATAATACACCACTTTGTTCTGTCAAATCCATTGGCTCCCACTGATTTACCAGTATAATGGTGTTGAAATCAGAGACCATAGACACATTTACCCAGCATGAACTCTTTATCACCCACTTGCTGTCTTTTCCTAACTACATATGTCACACATCTCCCCTCTTATTATTGCTGTAGCTACTATTGTCTCATTTGGCTTCTGGAACAAAAAGTCTGTCCATCCATATGACAAGAAGAGCTTATAATAAGTAAAGGCTCACACAATATGGAAAATGAAGGTTATTCTTAGTAGGACTGATAGCATTGGTTCACTGGTATAACTAGACATGTGAACAGCTGATCAGAGTAATCTAACGGTATGCAAATTTACCATATTATATTTCAAGTCAAATATTTGTTTTTTTTAGAAAATCCATCTAAGACTAAATTACTATGGTACCCATCAATCATCCAACACCGGTGTTCTCCATTTTCAATTTCTGCAGATCGGGCAACTATTATGCAACAGTACTATGGGGTTTAAACAGCAAAGCTGATGTAGGACCATAACATAGCCATTTGATGTTCTGATCCCTATATATTGAGATTTACACTTTATATCTGGACTATCAATGACCTGTAATCATCAGTGACTTAAGGTGGCCATACACGGGCAGATAAAGCTGCCGATATCGGTCGTTTGGACCGATTTGACAGCTTATCTGCCCATGTATTGGGGCTTCCGACGGGTCTTCCCGATCGATATCTGGCCACGATATCGATCGGGAAGGTTGGATTTTTAACAGAACGACCTGTCGGAGCCCCTTGGCGCATCGTAATTCGATCGTTCGGCCATACGGCCGAACATTCGAATTACCCCCGATATAGCCACGCAGTTTAGTGGCATATCAGGGAAAGATCTGCTTGTTTGGCGATGTCGCCAAACGAGCGGATTTTTGAGTCTATGGCCACCTTTAGAAATGCTCTTATCAAGTCTTCCTTAGTTTCCCCCTTGGAAACCACTAGCTAACATTTTAAATAAATGTAAACTCTCTTGGGAGAAAAATAATCCATGAACCCAGTCATGACACCATTCCTAGTACAGGCTAAACGGTACATTAAAATATCTGGGAATAATATTAAACTCACGCATGGACTCATTTATCAAAATCTTTACTGTATCTTTGCAGGAACAGATGAGTGGAAACATCAATTCTTTTTACAAGT
Source organism: Xenopus laevis (assembly GCF_017654675.1). NCBI lineage: Eukaryota > Metazoa > Chordata > Amphibia > Anura > Pipidae > Xenopus > Xenopus laevis. The sequence continues at coordinate 106,925,394 of NC_054383.1, read as the reverse complement.
ATGGATTGTGTTTCTCATGTCAAAACCAGGAGTGTAACAAAAGCCAAATCAGACCCTGTGACTCCTGGATGGGTGCAGTCCATATAGGGGCCAAGAGGGACAGTAATACTGTTATAGGCGTTACAATTATTCTGTGGTATTAGGCATCTTCTAGGTATGCCACTGCTCAACTATGTGGTGCTGTAGTAATAGGTATACAATAGGTATACAATATTGTGGTCTTTATGTTCCAAACGACAAAGCTGTAAAATGTGTTTGGGTTCAGTTCCCAGTCTCCCTATTGTTTGATATTTATAAGTAGAGGTCTCAGTAGCCTGCAGAACAGGCAGACAGACGTTTTAGACATTTCTTTTTAATTTAAGCCCCCCTCACTTTTGCAAAAAAATATTTGTCCACGGTTCCCATAGATCACATTAAGATATGCATAACCATTGGAATAGTCATCCTATAGTGTTACTATTATCCAGAGCAACAAATAAAATGTCAACCCTATTTGGTCTACAAGCTGGGTTCCCCATGACTCCTGTGAGCACAGCTTCATGGTTCTGGACCAGCACTGTAAGTCTAGGGACACACAGGGCCAAAATCAGTTCGCTGAAATACGCAGTCCAATTTCAGTCTCTACTGCAGGGAGCAGCCTTTTTCTTCATTGTGTCGGCTCTGGATGTGAACAGAATTAGGAGGCTATGGCCGTTGTTGGGGCTGAAATTGGCCCGTGTATTTTAGAAGACTGATTTTGGCTCCATGTGGCTCTAGTCAAATGTTTCTAAGGTCACCCCCCTAAACACACTCATGAAAGAGTGCACTTGGTGTCTATGTAAGTCTATATCATGGAAGCCCTAATAGAAGTCAGCCTAAATCATACTGATGGAATTATTTGCACATTGGCCAACAATCAGATAAAAACCTTACCTTCTGATTGGACAATAAGATCATAATAGGGGCCTATGCAGACCCATCAGTATCAATGAGACTGATATGGTCCTTACCCAATGGGACTGTTAAACCTGTAAAATAGATATCTTATTAGTCTGTGGCTAGATATTGTCAGGGGATCCTTTTGTTTTGACTCCATGTGTGGTCCAATCGGCTGTTGCCATTTTGCTCGGGGTCATTGTCCTTAGCAAACTGACTGTAAGGCTATAGTGGACAGTTGTGGAACTGAAAAGTAAAACAATTTAAAAAATGCAACAAACAAAGAAAATTAAAGCCTATTCCAAATTCTCTTAGAATATCACAAACATTTTTATTTTAACCATGAAAAAAATCTGAATGCTTTTGTAGGCAATGGAAATCCTAAATGTCTTAAAATGTGACATATTATATTCTTCTTTGTTTGTTTTGATCCACAGAGTTAACAAGAGCCCAGATTTCCCTTATTAGTTGTCCAATGTTTATAAAGATATCTTTTCACAGCCCCAAGGCAGTGCACAGCTTCCTTTCCTCCAATGTCCCCACAGTGAGTCTGCTGCAAGCGAACACTTTTGTCAGTGTGATTAATAGCGCTGTGCATTGTCGTTAATTCACTGGCTAATGACTGCAAGTCTGGCCACTCAAGGAGTAATCGGGTGATGTATGTGGGGATCGTTCACCTCGTGGCAGAGGTGAAAATCATTTCGACAAGTCAAATATTGTCACCGGGAACAAATGGCTCTCCTTGTTAATAAAAATTAATGAATTTTCTTTTGCTTGTGGCCACTTTATGGCCTTCTAACTAAATGAAGCTATAGAGTCAGTGAACACATACAGGAGATTAGCGAATTAAGGTGTTTGATTGGGAGGCTGTAAATGTTGGTAAAAGCATTGCAGCAAATCTATTATTCGCTGCTATAGAGCAATGCTTGGTGGAAATATATTACACTTTAGTCATTAAAAATGTCTGCCAGTCTTTTTTCCCCATCCTTTAATTACATTCTTCTGCATTCTTCTATTTTTCCCTTTAATTCCTAAATGTATATCGAATTTCCAATATCTAGTTATCTAATTGAACTATATTCAATGAAACCAATATATATACCTGTATATATATATACCTGTATATATATATATATATATATATATATATATATATATATATATATATATATATATATATATATATATATATATATATATATATATATATATATGTATAGTCTTATTCATCTCCAGACTACAATCATTCTGTATTTACTTTAATCTCTATCGTCTGTATAATCCAGCACAGAGCAAGGTGGGTTTGGGCTACAAAAATTCTGATGATTGGTACTTGAAATTAACATAGCGAGAAAGGAAATTTTTTCCACTGTCAGGTCAAACGCAAACAATGCATTGTGATTGTCATCGTGACCAGGCACGTTTCAGGGGCTGCTGCCGCCTGAGGCAGCAGCCCCAATGCCGCCCCTCCTCCTGCTCCGCTCTTCTAACTACCAGCGTCGGAGCGGGTGGAGGAGGGGCCGCATCGCTAGTGCAGTGAGCGCTATTGCGCTCGCTGCGCTAGAAGAGCCGAATTTCCGTTTTAAAAAACGGAAATTCGGCTCTTAAAGTTACCAGAGGCGGCTTTTTGCCGCCCCTGGTAACTGGCCGCTCCGTGCCGCCTGAGGCAAGATTCTCACCTTGCCTCATGGCCGGAGCGGCCCTGATCGTGACTTCTTCTAGAATAGTGTACAGGTATAGGATCCGTTATCCGGAAACCCGTTATCCAGAAAGCTCCGAATTACGTAAAGACCATCTCCCATAGACTCCGTTGTAATAAAATAATTCAAATTTTAAAAAATGATTTCGTTTTTCTCTGTAGTAATGAAATGGTACCATGTACTTGATCCCAGTTAAGATAATAAATAATAATAAATAATAATAATAATAAGTTCAAATAATAAATCCTTATCGGATGCAAAACAATCCTTTTGGGTTTAATTAACGTTTAAATGTTTTTTTACTAGACTTAAGGTATGGAGTTCCAAATTACAGGAAGATCCCATATCCAGAAAACCCCAGGTCCTGAGCATTCTGGATTAAAGGTCCCATACCTGTACTTGGATTGCTTTTCATTGGCAGAAAATCTTGGGAATTAATGATAAGACCACAACTACTGGAAGCAAAACCAGCCTATTGGGTTTATTAAATGTTTTCATGATTTCTAGTAGACTTAAGGTATGAAGATCCAAATTATGGAACAAAAATCATTATCCGGAAAAACCCAGGTCCTGAGCATTCTAAATAACAGGTCCCCAAATCGGTACTACATTTAAAATCAGGCTTTATAAAATAAAATATATCTGTGTAGATTGTGCTTGCCAGGTCACTTACAGCTCCTATATACTGATTAATTTCTGAATATTGCTGAGTTCTTGGGGTTATAATTCTTAGGATATTCAACCACACCAGTCACCCACAGCTCAATTACCTCCTGTTACTCTCATTAACTTGAATAAGAAGCAGGTGGAAGCAAAGCTGGGGATCTTTTTTAGGGCTTCACTCCAGAACTTTCCCATATTTCCCATTTTATGTAAATAGGAGCTATTTCACCTGCCTTAAACTATTGCCATTTAATAGCATGTTGGTTACATACAGACACATACAGACAGAAGCCTAGCTTCTAGGCAGAGCACGGTATATTGAATGGCAACACCATTTCCAATGTGCAATGACATTTACAGCCTAATGCAGTTATAAAATAGAACATAAGAAGATTGCTATAGCTTTATTAGATGCACAGAATTATTTTTACTTTGTGATAAACTGGTGACCAATTTTCCTTTGAGAAAAATGACCAAGACTGCCTTCCATTGTAGATTTTATATAGTTCTTCTGGCTGGAATCAGTCTACTGTAATTATATATATATAAATAGCATTTATCTTCCATCATTTCATTTTTATGTTTCCCATAATTAGAAATGCAGCCCTTGCCCTTGGGTTGAGTTTGGGCTTTCACCTGCTGCATTTTTAGAATCCCAAACTCTTGGGGACCTGGTTAAAAACTGTCTAGATATCTCACAGGCAGGTTTTAAAAATAGCGGTCAAGAGGGGACCTCAATGCAGTATTATTATGGTCCTCATCAACAGGTCTTCATAGGCCCACAGTAGGATCTGATGATTGGTTCCCAGACCAAAAAAATGGATCATCCCGTTATAGCCCAGCATGCAATATATAGATATAATTATCCTGCTAGAGTTAATAGGTTACTTCTTCACATATAAAAAAAAAAAATCTAAAATGGCAAAATAATTGAGTTTACATATACTTTTAACAAAAATTATGAAGTTCGCCTTGGATTTACATATTGTACCAACCCTCTCAATCTATTTGCATTTTTTAAATCAAAGGAAGCTATGATAGATTTTAAATGACAGGTTTCTTTTCCCACCCATTATGTCCTTGGCTTATTTGTTTATTCACACAACTATGGACATAATTAATACCCATTGGAAACTTTAACAAATCAGACACATGCTCTTCAGGGAATAAGGGGAGACCACCAACTCATTTCAAATACGCCACCAATAGCTGTCAAATGCTAATGACATTTGCTCACTTCCAACCTGAGCCAGATGTGATCCGGTGACCTTTCATTGTTGGTTTTACAGGACATTTGTGTCCTTTAATTTTTCCCTTCACCCTATGCCTTCGGGAAGAATATATGGCTACTGCATTCTTCCCAGAGAAAGAATGAGATCACGCTATTATGTGTCCCCGGCACTTGTTTTATTCAATCAGCTGCAGCATTTATTACACTGTAAAGCAGAATGGGAAGTTTGGTGAAAGAAGCATGATGGTGCAAAGACCAGAGTAAAGGCTCTGGTACACTGGTTGCCTCTCTGTTAGTGTATATGATTGCAGAGAATATACCCAATATACAATGGGCTGATATACAAACTGAATTAGCAACTAAAATGTACCCGCAAAGTTGCCTATAGCAATCAATTAGATCTTTGCTTTTATCTTGAAAACTTTCTGCAGACTGTTCAAAATAACTTGCAAAATCATTTTAGAACCCCTATAATGTTTGGTCAAAATGATCTCTTTACATGCTAGTACAGAAATCTGACATAAATCGAGGAACCTATGAGGCTAACAATTCTCTTGGAGTTCAGCGTTATCAAATAGAGTAGTAAATAGACTGTGACTGTCTGGGGCATTAGTCAATGTAGGTAGGAACAGGTTGTGGGGGCATTACAGGCATCATAGGCAAGGTCGGACTGGGGGGGCCGACTGGGGCTGCTGTTTCAGGGGCCCCTCTCCGTCCCCTGCCCATATCGCAAAGCCCCTTCTGGGCCCTCCACCCCTGTCACCTGTCACAACCCCCTTCAGCCTGGCTCCCCCCCCAATGTGGGTCTGGGCCAATGGGGCCTTGAGAACTGGGACCCACCGGATTTTTTCCCAGTACGACCCTGATCTTAGGACAAGATGGGGCACAGATGGGTACAAAGTAGTACAGGTATGGGACCTGTTATCCAGATTGCTTAGGTCCTAGGGTTTTCCAGATTAAGGATCTTTCTGTAATTTGGATCTTCATACCTTAAATCTGCTAAAAAAATCATGCAAACATTACATAAACCCAATAGGCTGGTTTTTCCTCCAATAGGGTTTAATTATATCTTAGTTTGGATCAAGTACAATGCACTGTTTTATTACTGCAAAGAAAAAAATAAATACTTTTTACAAATCTGAATGGCAGTCTATGGGAGATTTCCTTACCATCTACCATTCGTAGCTGTCTGGATAACGGGTTTCCGGATAACGGATACCATACCTGTAATGTTTTATATCAGCTCTGCTCAAACTCTGGCCCCAAACACTTTTAAATAATGGACCCACCCATAGTTTGTGTTGCTCCTGGTACCACCATTATTAAATACAAACCGTGCTGGGCCCCTGCAGCAGTGAGAGGGTTAGCCGCATCTATTATTATGCCCCTGGTTGCAGTAGAGGTGTAAAATGAGTCAACACTGATTAGGTTTTTATACGTTGATTTAGTGCTTCTGTAAATAATAGCAGTTTGTGCATTTATCAGAAATCTTTTTTTGCTATAGGGCCATTCTAAGTACGGGGGGAGGGGGCGAGGACCAATACCTTCTGTTTCTTACCCTAAAAACTCTTATTTTCTTGTCAGGCTTCTCTAAAGCCTCAGGGTTAATTTATCATGGGAAGGAATATGATTCTCCTTCTCTTTATAAGCATTCCAGACTTGGTTTTCAAGCAGACCCAAGTGCAGGGCTGTAGAATCCAGTTACATCTGAAATGAAAGCCTGATTCCCCAGATACTTTTGCTGGCTATTAACCCAGTTTATCCTACAAAGCATTTCTTTAAATCTGCAACATAATGCAACTGTGTGTCACATTGTTTTCAGCTTATCTTAAGTGGAGTTATGTTGCGCCCCACGGTATGGTCCTATTTACCAAGAAACGTGCAGCTTGTTTTTATACTACATTTCACTGCTGCTATTATTAGAGGAAATATGTCTACTTATTGTCACCACCCCTTTGTATTACCATCAGACTAGACTTTTATTTAATGATTTTGGGGATTCAAGCAGACCCCCCTCTCCCATACAGAAACCTTTGCAGTGCGACTGTTTTCATATCCCCTTTTTATAAAGGAATACATAAAGTATTGTTGCCACAGGGCTATGTAAAACAGAGTGACAAATTAGCATTCATCCCATGACTGAATCCTTTTCTAGTTAAATATATGGTTTATCCTCCATGAACTGTATAAATTGGAGAGCAATGTTTCAGGGTTACGACACGCATGATGATTTGTAATTAAATATACCCAGGACCAGTACATGTTACACTCATTGGCAATTGCATTGCGCACAATATTAATGCTGTTTTTTTTGGAGAAATCGGTTACCAGATTTACATTTAATGTTCTTTTAATTCTAAAATGTTTTAATTACACTATCAGTTATTCCTACCAAGTAATTGTAGAATGGTGGCACATAATATGTTTTTTTTATTCCTCCCCAACTAATACTCGGTATTAGTTTAAACTAAAAGGGTTTAAACAAAATATTATATTTAAATTATAATACTGTACATACCAGTCTGGGTAGAAGAGTGCTTCTAGTTGCTCAGTAAAATACATAAGGGCTTATTTACAAAGTACAGGGCCCGGTGCAAATTGCAAAAAAACTGGAGCAAATCACCATGTGTTTTTGTACTTGCACCCTGCTCCATGCATTGTACCCATATGCCAAAATGGAGTAAAGAGATCTGTGCCTCTCCAATGAATGCCTGCATTCAGCAGCTCTGTATTCATGGTGGAGGGATGTCCCTCATCACACACCCTACTAGTACCCTAATTTGAGTATTATTCAGATAAATTGCTCTGCATGTTGGACTCTGGCTCTTCCTTGATATTACTGATTAGTTGAGGATATTAGCTGCATCCTGAAGGATATATCTAATGTCTATAGGTATCCAGAGGAATGGACACAAGTAGAAGTGGCAGTGGCAGGCACTTTGGGTTTTCTTCCCAACTGGGATCCATATACCCATAACAATTTTCCACTCCTAGTACATAAAATAGCCAGTGATGAGTGAATCTGCGCTATTTTGCCTTGCCTAAAAATGTGTGGAAAATATATTGGGGTCAATGGCCAAATTTTTTTGCATCATAATTTTGTGGCGCTTTTGTGAAAAAATTAGCCAATGGGAAAATATGGGACTATGCAGAAAATCCATGCCTGGCCTCACTATTCATGATTGATTTCCTTTTTTTTTTTTGGTTTTAATCAACTGTCATTCAAAAATAGAGTTTGGATTTGTGCCTTTAGCTTCATGTAATATTTAGCAAAAACTGAAGTGTTGAAAACAAATATTCAATGCTGAACTTGTATAGAGAAGTTTAATTGCTCTTTCCTTCCTAACACAGCAGTACTCTCTTGCTTTATGGCAGAGATTCTAGCTATTCTTGCAATTGTGCTTTCAGACCACGGTGTTCTGCGGTCCTGTTAAGGATTTTGAGCCCTTAACAGGATTCGTTAGCAGAGTGACTGAGATATGAAAACTCCCAAAACCAAAGGAAAAACTGCATGGCAGTCATTTAGTGAAAGCTGGATATATTTAGCAAGAGACAAATGCCCGGCACTAATGAGAAGTGCTTACAGCAAGCAAAATAGAAATGTTGCAAAAGAGGGAACTTGGAGGATGATTGTATCTTTTTAAATATGTCTTTGTTCTTTTAACATTTAACTTATACTTAAAAAGTAACAGCTGGAAGGACACAAGTTGGAGAGCCCTGATGTACATGATAGAAGTCACTTTCCAGGCTCAGTTTAAATTGATCCCTATCATACACTTTTCTATTGAATTGACATGCATGTGCCCTGCTGTTCCACGTGATGTCAGAACATGTGATAAAACTACTATATATTAAACATCATTTATTATATCTACTTTATTGACATTTCGCTTCTCAAGAAGTCACACTGATGCTGGGGGAGGGTAAGGGCCAATTTCCTTTTTGCTTTACCCTAAAATCTGCCCTCCAAATTGCATGAACCAACTGTCAGTGTCTGACTGCATGATATAAAGCCTGGGGAATGTGCGATTAAAAAATAAATCAAGATACTGATGGTTAAATAAAAACATTTCTGCTGTCTCCACACTTTCAGCTCCTAAACATCTTGGGCTGAGAGGGATAAAAAAAAAAAAGTTCTGTTGTGCTTGAGAGCAAAAACATTGGGATGTGAGCCATTGCATGGAATACCTTTCCTACCTCCAGGGCAAGTGGAAGTGGTATATTAACTAAGGAATAGAAGATAGGAAGAAAGGCCAAATCACATTTCTGTGAAACAAAGAGGCTTTTTAGTAGAAACAAGCCTTGATAAAAATTACAGTGGCATCACAAGTCATTTCTCCAGCCTGGCCCCAGGCTCTGTGCGAGCAGCGAGGAAATAGGGGGATGTGGCAGCACTGAAATACAAATACTGGAGTCCCATGTGCGCTTTATATATAAATAATTCCATTCAGTATACAACATTTACTTTATATAGGGCCAGGTGCTGTTTACAACACCTCATATCACACTTTGAGAAGCTGAGTGTTAGCGGCATAGATGAAGCACCGTGGGATATGTGCCAGTTCATAAAGGAACAGGCCTATAAGGAGCTCTCACTGCAGTAAATATAAGCCAGGGATGTTGTACCTGTGACCCTGCAGCCAAGGCTGAACTACAAGGCCTAGAATCCCCTTAGAGAGGATAGCTGGGAGTTTTATTGCAATACAAGTCTGTACATTACAAATCCCTGTTTTAGATTTACATGCCTCTACTTTAAGGATAGAGATAGATACATAATAGATAGATGATAGATGATAGATAGATAGATAGATAGATAGATGATAGATCAGATAGATAGACAGCTGATTGACAGATAGATAGATAGATAGATAGATAGATATGTAATAGACAGATAAATAGATAGATGGATAGATAGATGATAGATACAGTAGACAGACAATATATATAGTGAATAAAGTACCCCCTTTTGTAAAATATAAGGATATTATAAGTTACCGAGGAGTTTCATGACCATATAAAAACACGAGGCCGAAGGCCGAGTGTTTTTATACAGGTCATGGAACTCCAAGGTAACTTCTAATATCCTCATATTTTGCAACTGGGGGTAATTTATTTATTATAATACACAAATTTCGGTGAGTCATGTGACAGAAATGACATCAGAACTCACCGTTTATAACTGATGACATCAGAACTCATCAGAACCGTTCACCGTTTATAAGGCTATAATTTACAAGATATTCATGGCTTTTGTGTATTATAGATAGATAAAAGATAGATGGATAGAAGGATAAATAGATAATAGATAGATTGATAGATAGATAGATGATAGATGATTGATAGATAGATAGATAGATAGATAGATAGATAGATAGATAGAGAAATGATAGATAGATGAATAGATAGATAATAGATAGATGAACAGATAGATAATCGATAGATGAATAGATAGATAGATAGATACAGTAGATAATAATTAGATGGATAGATAAAAGATAGATGAATAGATAGATACAGTAAATCGACAATAGATTGACAGACTGTTAGATAATAAATGGATAGTTGATAGATAGATGGATGGATAGATAGATAGATAGAATTAAGGATAAATAGATAATAGATAGATCGACAGATAGATAGATAGATAGATAGATAGATAGATAGATAGATAGTGGCCTACTGAGTTTTTTCAGAGTATACATATACCCTGTCTCTATGAAAGGAAATGTGCATTCCATGTGCTCTATGCTAAGAGAACACTCCCAAACAGCGGCTTATTTTTATCTAAGTGGGGTGGATTTCCAACATATTTGGATACTGGGCCAACTCCAGCCAACATCATTACAATATTGAGTTTAGACAAGGTGCACCATTGAATGAATACTTGGGGATATGTAGCCTTCTGATGCCATAATGGTATAAAAAAAACAACTTCCCATTTAGATGTGATAAGGGACCATTTAGCTAGGACTTGCTGGCAGAAAATGTAATGGACCATTCTCAATCTAGAGAATGGCCGCTCATGTGATCCAATTGTTGACTTAGCGCCCATATATTACTATCAGCCCAATTTGTCCCAGTAAATAAGGCAAAGATCCACATATTTCCATGGTGGTATTGTTTGTTGCTTTTATGAGTTCTGTTTTTGCGTGTTTTATTATTTTACACAGTAACCCCCATATGTAATAAAAGGCACTAAGTTTGCCCTGTAGCAGTAACCAATAAGGTGTTTAATTTTAAACATGTGACCGGTAAATGCTACCTGTTGATTGATTGCTATGGGTTACTGCCCCTGGGCAAACCAAGTGCCTTTTATTACATAAACCCATTACACTGGTAACTGGTAGTGGGGCCCTTGTGTGTGTGCCTGTGAGTGAGACAACATTTATTAAGTGAACCTCAAATTTATCTGGTCGGGCTTTTTGGGGCAAAAACGAAAAATCTTAGTGGAAATATTTTTTTCTCGAGATTTATTATACCCCAATGCTGCAAAATCCAGACCTGTTGAAGTCATGTATAAAGTCAATGGGAGATGTCTCTATCCCAATTTGAAAATATCATGGTTAGTGATAAGCAAATTTCTCTCTTTCGCTGAAAAATTTGCAAATTTCCCATGAAATCATGTGAAACTCAAAAATTGACACTCGCATCAATTTTGATGCCGGCATTAAAGTCAATGGGCGGCCAGCGGTTTTGATGCAAGCGACTTTTCGGACACGCTTCCAAAATTTTTTGACGTCTGCGAATTTTCACGGGAGTTTCGCAAATTTATTCACTGGCAGCAAAACGTGGAAATTCCTTGCGCATTCGCGCCAGGCGCTTTTATCCGCCATCACTAATCACTAATGGAGCTTTGCGCTGGGTTTAGCCTGATAAAACGATAAATTCAGGGTTTTCAGGCAAAAACCCGAAAAAGTTGATTGATTTGGGTTTTTGCTCAATTTTATTGTTTTTTTTTCCTGATCCAAGTTATTCGAGTTATTTTATTAATAAATCAGGCAAAATCAGGCATGGGAGTTTGAGCTTTTTTATCTTAAATATGAGATAAATTTGGATTTAGTAAATAACTACCCTAATCAGAGCTAGGTAAGGTTCCCATGTTCCCTGTTCTCCCGGGCAATGTCTGCATCTCATCAATTCAGGACATATAAGTTATTATTGATTATTATTAATATTTATCATGTTTGTGGAAATGGCTTTCCCCTGTGCTATTAATCTGCTGTGTTAATAAACGTCAGCACTCCTGTTCTGAGCCCTGAGGGAACATGCACTGAGCTGAATGGCAATGATATCCCGCAGTTTACTAGAACAGATACTAGAGTTGCAGCCGCCTACAGTTCTTAAAGGAGATCTGAAATGAAAGAGGCACCCTATGTGTTAGGGCTCCAGTTCGGGTTTCCTTGCAAACCGAAGTCTCTGTGCTCATGCATGCACCAAGCATCATTTTTGCAGCACAAAGGTGGAGTAGAATTTGCTAATACATGGTACATGACTATACTATTCCTGGGAAGCACACAGGCAAAAGCTATTGTGCTCCAAGACTTGCAGTACTGCTTTAAACCAGCAAATCCCTTCCATGAACAGTTACAGTACAACACCACCATATGTCATACTGGCTACAGAGCAAAACATTGATATCTGAAAGGCAATAAGTTTTAAAGTACAGGTATAGGACCTGTTATTCAGAATGCTAAGGATCTGGATAAGGGGTCTTTCCGTAATTTGGATCTCTATACCATAAGTCTTCTAAAACATCAGTTAAACATCAATCAATCATAATAAGAGTGTTTCGCCACCAATAAGGATTAATTATATCTGAGTTGGTATCAAGTACAAGGTACTGTTTTATTATTACAGAGAAAAGGGAATACTCGGATATTTCTGGTTAATGGGTTTCATGATAACAGATCCATATCTGTATCTTCCAGTCATATCATTTTTTTAATGTATAAAAAAAGCTCTACAACTATTTTCACAATACCTCTCTACTCAAGGAATTGTATGCCATCAACCATTTCTTTTAACAAAAGCCTTACAGAGACTAGCAAAGTTTCTAAAACTTAATTAAACAAGAGGCGTTTTGGCAGAGAGCCCAGAATACTCAGCATCTGCACTTAGATACATTTGTAACAATTTAAGATAAACAAAGCCTTACAGAGACTTTAGCTAGCCATAGATGCAACAATCCACGATTCGTATGATTTTTGGAACGTGTGTGGAGAGTCCCGTCATTTTTTGTCCGGCGGAGATCGGTCATTTGGTCGATCAGACAGGTTAGAAGATTTCTGTCGGCTGCCGATAATATCTCTGCGTGTATTGCCGATCGTACGATTTTCAGTGGGAGACTGTCACTAGCTGTCAGGAGCAGAACATCGGCTGATCTGTTCTTTAACTACTTTATTTGGTCGGAATGGTAAGACTTTGATCTGAATGGTTAGTGGCGGGTCGGGAGATGGGAAAGTCCGATGATTCGTACGATCGGATCTTTGCGTCTATGGCCAGCTTTATAGCTGAAAGGGCAATTCGTCTTCATGAGCAAAACTGCAATAACACTTAAAACATGACCCTAAAACCACCAGAAATGTGTTCAAACTTTCCACAATCGACCAAATTGTATAAAATGGACATGGCGTGGTCAGAACATTTTCTACAGCTGAACTTTCTGATTTTCAAATGTTGGGATGTATGTGGATGTCTCCAAACAAATAAATACGATTTTTTAATTGTTTGTACAAGTTTAAGTTGCATTTTACCCTAATCCAAACTGATTAGGCTTTTCTCAAAAATCTATTTCCCCTATGAGAGTATCTGGCTAATATTAATTATCCAAGATGTATGGTTTGAGACTCCAGCATCCCCTTACTCTATGACCAAAAATGAAACCAGAAGGCTTTCTTTATAGCAAAGGCCCCGTTTTTCCATACCATGGATACGGATGCCTGAATTGTATCTTCAAAACCCCACACACATGAGCCTTACGCTGAAATAAGCTTTTCTGTGAAAATATTTTTGATGCCTGGCTGACTAGCCTTTTACTGGAAATATAATACTGGCATTTAGTGCTGAGTTATTTGGAAACCCTCCCTGCTGGTTTTACTGTACTCTGGAAAATGTGTTTGAGGGAATACTCCAAATTATCGTTACAGGCTTCTCTCCCTATTTCACGAGCAGAAATCCTTTAATTAAGGAACACGCTTAATTTTGCCTTTATCACTTTACTGTTAGTCTTTTAAACCTTTGCAAATTATATGCTAGCGTTTGCTTGTTAAAAAGATATTATTTAGGGTTTTGAATGTATACTTGTGGGGATCTAGTAACATTATTTTCTGCTGGCGTCGGAACTCTAGGGAACTCAGTTTTATTTGTTCATTTTTGTTAACACAAGGGGGGGAACAAAATCCCACCTAGGCCCTTAAACTGTCTATCTGTATTTCTTGTGGGCTGAGGTGGGAGGATTCGTGGTTAGGTTACTAAGCCTGATAGCATTTAATCAGGTGTCAAATGCTTTCATTTCAAGGAGCCACTGATATGGTCTTTAACTTGGTTTGGCAATAAGATATTATCCCCGTTTTTATGGTTACCTTTAAAGCTGATATAAATTACAGAAATGTAATCTCCCCCAACTTGTTATCTAGAGGAATTTATATACTCCCGGCATTGTAGGGATTATTAATCCATGTCCCCTATAAAAAGGAAGCACATTCATTTAGATTCGATTTTTACCATTCTTTTTGTTGAAAAGATAAGAAATAAAGAAGGAATAGTATTTTTTTTCATATTTATCAGCCACATTATCATATAGTGTATTTGCCATGTGGCAAAATCTTTTCCAAGCACGTCTTATCGATTTAACAGCTTTGCAGGTCCTGTTGGCATGAGACTGGCTAGCGCTGCTGCCCCTGCCAAGGAATCTGGCTGCTGAAGATACGGGTCAAGTTTCTTAGTTCCACATCTTTAGATTTTGTAAGAATGCCCCTTTTTAAAAGAATGGCATTTTTTCTATTTAGTTGAGACAGTTATGCACCATTTAAATGCCACTATAGAGGCTATTTAGGCAAGTCTGACATTTATGAGATATTGTCCTCCATGCATTTTCTTACTTCCTTTGCATTTATCGTCCTCTCTTATATGTTTCATTATGGCTTTTCATATGATTACAGTATAAAAATGTATTGGTGGGTGAATGAACAAAGCTAGGTGGTGGTAACCAGATGAACTAGGCCACCTAACTGCCACTTGCATGACGTGATCTAAAGTGGACTGATCTGAGTGTTTTCTACCAATTAATATCTGAACAAGAGATTAGATATAGATCAATAGAATATGTTTCCTATGTGAGTTTTAAGGTTGCATATTTGGTCTAGAATAGTTGTCCCCCATTTATTTATCCCATGAGCCACATTACAATGTTAAAAGACTTGAAAGCAACACTAGCATGAAAAAAATCCCTCGGGATGCAAAATAAGGCCTGTGATTGGCTATTTGGTAGCCCCTATGTGGACTGGCAGCCTACAGGAGTCTCTATTTAGCAGTACATCTGGTTTTATGCAACCAAAGTTGTCTCCAAGCCTGGAATTACAAAATAAGCACCTGCTTTGAGGCCACTGGGAGCAACATCCAAGTGGTTGGAGAGCAACATGTTGCTCACGAGACACTGGTTAGGGATCACTGGTCTACAAGATCCAAATATGTACCTATTACCCAATATGAAACACTTTACACTGGTGGTTCCCAAACTGTAGGGCTGCCCCCTCCCCATTAGGAAGGGCTGCCCCCCCATTAGGAAAAATAAGCAGTGGCAGTGGGGCTCAGCCTGAAGGCCAGTTAGGCTGAGATTTTGGGAAAATGCATATAAGCTCTTCTAGATACATGCGTAAGTCACGTTTGAAGTTCAGTTATAGTTAGTTTTAGGCATAAAACTTCTTTACTGGCCTAGATATCCTTGGAATTCTGATACACCAATCTATGACCTTGTTATGAGCTATGGGGACCCTGATCAAAGTATGAACTGAAAAAGGTTGCACTATTGTACATGCCAGATTGATGATCAACATGTATGAAATGTATGCATGTTTTGGTATGGTGGCCCCTGTCTTGGAATGTAAACTAGAATCAAAGTATTTCCACAGAAGCAACAGCTGGTGATGTAGAGAATTTTGTTTACACTCTTGGTATCCATGTAGTAGCTCTTTGCTTTTAAAAACTTTTGGCTAAGGTTCAGGTCCTTTAAGAAGCAAGTGTTTTACAACCTAGTCTTCTCCAACGCGCAGTCCAAGATCTTTGGCCTCTTGTATACAGACACAGTTGCAGCAGTATGTACCTCATCGGCAGCCAAACAGTTCCAACTAGTCACTTTACATATTTGCAGGAGGTTTAGACACAATTTAGCTGGATTCAATTTCCAAATGAAAATGTAAAAGAAAATGCTTTCAGTGGAAATTGCATGTGACTCTTTGCTTGGAGATCAAATTTACATCCAATTTCCATGCAATTCCATAGAGATGAAAGAGGATGCCATCGATGGTCCACATGGTTAGTATTATGCTTTATAATTCAGTGCCAAAATATTATTCAGCAGATCAAAGTTGAAGCCTGCTGCAATCCCTAAAACCCTCCAGAAAGGACTGGATCTGATACCATAGTCTGAACAGAACCATTCAATTATCATAGTCAATTATACGTGATTCTGATTTGGTCCAATTAGATGAAATCTAAAGCTGTATTCCCGCAATTGTTTCCCTTGCATTTCCCTGATTGACTCTCTTTGAGCACAGGGAGGTTTACCTACAGAATACAAATTTTGAATTATTCGATTAAAATGGAGTCTATGGGAGATGGCCTTCTTGTAATTCTGAGCTTTCTGGTTAACAGGTTTCTGGATTACGGATCCCATACCAGTATTAAAATGATCCCTGATTATTACTTGCACTTTATCCCCCTGAACCTTAAGGGGTTATTTATCAAGGTCTGAATTTATCTCAATATCGGCTGCTACAAACTCCGATCTAAGCCACTTGGGTTTTTAACGCTTATTTATTATTACATTTTCCTGAAAATTACCTTTGCGGGAAAAGCTCAGATTTACACGATTTTTTCGGGCATTTCCCCCCAATTTTTTTGGAATTTTCACCCGAAAGCTCCGAAGACATAGTGGAATTGCCCGAAACCCCCAACACAACCAAAAATCAATGGGACTGTTCCTATTGACTTTTATGCAACCTCGACAGGTTTGAGATGCCTTGTTTTTATATTCAGGCTTTTTAGCCCTGGGGGTTTAATAAATTCCAAAAAATTTGTGATTTTTTTTTAAAACACAGAAAATCACGAATTTTTCAGATTTCGGGTATTTGGAGTTTAGTAAATAACCCCCTAAGGCAATTCTTCTATGCAGAGAGTAAATAAAAGCATTGTGTAGCAACTATTAAAAAAATAAATATCAAACAGGCTGAAACCAATATGCTGAGTTTAACTGCTCTTCCTCTGCATCAGAATTTATACCAGATTTTAGAATTACCATTGAAATGATTTTAATAGAGTAATTGCCTGAGACATCAATTGGCAACCCACAACTCCAAGAAAAGAGAGAAGAGAAGAAAAGCATGTTTTAACCAGAGGCACTTACGGCATGTTCCGCAGAACTGAATGTGCAATAATCTGCCTCCCTTTCCGCTGGAAACCAAACCAGAATTTCTCTCCAAATGTTTAAACCACTTCCTTGTCTTCCACTGATGAGAGACTCAGTGAGCATACTGAGGGGGAACATAGCGTTATACCCAATTTATCATTTTTATGAACTAGAATTTATGATCTCTATGCAGTTTCAGCTACTGTGTGTTTGAATGGATTCACTGTTAAACAAAAGTGTGCACGTTTTGTAAGCAGGGCTTTATAATTCCATTTATTTACCACCCAACAGCAGAGTATGCTGAATGCAAAGTATGTTGAATGATACATATATTGCAATCTTTTAAGGGGGGGCACTGAAATATTAATGCTCCTACCAAAAGTATTTTTGTGTGACCTTTTCCAAGCCCTTATCCTGAGTTTTAAGTGTTCCCAAGCATTTTCCACTACATACCTTTGTGGCCTGGGACATGAGAGTATGAAATAACAGAGCCGGTACACAGATCCACAGATCCAGATGCAAGCAGGGTCTATCCCCTGTGACAATACGTTACAGTCCCAGTTTGCATCCAGATAGGCATGCCAGTTGGGGTTTTGCATATTTGCAATTCCCTCTAAGCAATAAGCACCAGATGGAAGGATTGGAGAGAGTAGGAAGTGCCTGTAAGACTGTATCCAATCGGTAAGCACCCTGCAGTATGTAGGGTATTTTTTTTAAAATTTTTGCTGGCTCCCAAGAGCTTTGCATTTTGCAGGTCCCTGCTTAGCAATCTCATTTAGCAACAAACTTGATCGTCAAGTTCTATAATAACTCTTTATCATTGGCACAAAGAAGAACCTGTAAACAGTGTTAAAATCTGTTCTCCAAGAGCAGGAGGGCAGGTTGAAAATCATTATTGCCATGCTAATTGCATTGCTAAAAGCTGCCGACATACAAATTTGGCAGCTTATTGGCCAGTATATGGGGCCCTCCGACGGGCTTCTGCAATTGATATCTGGCCCTAAGGCCCAGGATTAGTGATGGGCGAATTCGTGGCAAATTCACATGATTCGACGCCGCTGCGAAAATTCGCCAGGGAAAATTCGCCAGCGTAAAAAAAAAATGGATGCCGGCGTCCGTTTTTTTGCGCATCAAAAACGGGACGCAAGCACCATTTCCCGAATTTTTCGCCGTTTTCGCAAATTTCACGGGATATTTGTGATTTTTTTCGGCCCATATTCGCCCATCACTACCCAGGATCAAGGTGGACATATCGGTGCAAGATCTGCTCGTTTGGCAAACTCTTCAAACCATTGGATCTGCCCATGTATGGCTGCCTTTAAACTTGACAGAGGTGAATGAACCATCTTGATTATATCTACTAAAGGTGGTCATATCTACATGAAAATAATTAATCTGTTTGGTTTATCCTTTTGGCCAGTTACAGGGTACCTTGGGAGATAATTAAGAGTTTTGGAACGAAAACCCTGCAATCCCATCTAGTCCCGTCTAGTAGAATCCTTGATGGATTTGCAGAAGAACTGGAAACATGGCAACACCTTCTTTTCACTTCACTTATGTGAGGCCCAACAAGCAAACAAAAATCATGGTTATTCATGTGGAAAACCAAAACAGACAATATTAGACAATTCGACCCACTGGCTTAGCTAACCCAATGTCAGTCCATACATAGAAATAAAAACTACTAAAATATGTATACAAAGTTGCCTATGTCTGACTTAAAAATACATTTCCCTGTTTAATGTACACATTTAAAGGTGATTTCCAAGAAAATCTGTTGATAAAATAATTTCGAGTTATCTTTAGCACCCAGAATCTATATTGTGGTTCCACAACCACCCAACATCTCCTCATTATTGGTGATAAAGTGCCACCCCCCTATGGTCTGACAGAATCATTACCTGCCAATTTTCCACTCAATTTTCCTTTTGCACTTAACAGTGTAATGAACCAGGAGATAAATAAGGGCAATTATCAGCATTTGGATTTTCGGTGTACTACTGTTGTGACTAAACTGCACCACATAAAACAGGCGTATTTCCATTTCATGAACTTTATATAAAAAATACAAGTTGGGGTAAAAAAATAAATTTGTGGAAAAATGTGGAAAACTATTAAACAGGTCTCCTCGAGTATATACACATTTTATTTTTCTTTCGTTTCAATAATGAAATATTTATATTGGCACCTTTTTTTTTACCATGTTGTACATCCAGCGGCACGTAATTATGAAACTAACCCTGCAGCCTGTATCTATACACACAGCGGAATGCAATTTATGTTTTTATTGAAAGATCGAAATATATGAAATGTTTCAACGGCAATATGGAACTATTTATGGGGCTTTTTTCCTAATGCGACATGTGAACAAAACTAGGGGGAAGACATTGTAAGAATGCAAAGCCCTGTCACTTAGTGGATTTGTTCAATTGAATATTCCTGTTCAGTTTCATATAAAAAAAATGAAAGGAAGAGATGCCGGTGTTCATTTACAAACCAGCCATTAAACAGTGGACTCATTTCATGCAAAAGAAGAGAGGGTCAATACTAGGGATGAGTGAATCTGTCCCATTTCGCTTTGCCAATAAAATTGCGGAAAGATTTACAAAACATCGAAATTTTGTGAAACGTATTGAAGTTAATTGGCGTTTTTCCGTGCAACAATTTTTATGCGCATGACAATTTTTCTCGCTCCAAATGCATTAAAGTCTTTTGGCGTTTTTTCTTATGGAGACTTTTTCGTCCTAATGTGTCAATGGGCGTTTTTTCTTATGGCGACTATTTTTGTCCTAATGCATTAAAGTCAATGGGCTTTTTTCTAATGGGCATTTTTTTTTGAGTGAATTTTTGCTGCAGTTTTGTGAAAAAATTTGCACATGCCAAAATTCGGAATTTCGCCACTAATCCATGGCCGGTGAATAGATTCGCTCATCACTAGT
The DNA here is from genome assembly GCF_017654675.1 of Xenopus laevis. Classification (NCBI taxonomy): domain Eukaryota; kingdom Metazoa; phylum Chordata; class Amphibia; order Anura; family Pipidae; genus Xenopus; species Xenopus laevis. The sequence continues at coordinate 106,905,321 of NC_054383.1, read as the reverse complement.
CACTACTGACCCACTCATGTATTTGTGATACAAACTTGTGTACTACCAGCTGATAATTATAATTATACGCTACAAGTAGCTGTACCTCCAAAATTTACAGGAACTGTTTGGTCCATCTCCAAAATGAACAATTCTGTGAGTACACAAGAGATCTGTTGGTGACCAAATGAGCACAACTTTACCATACTGGGCAGATCCATTTGTTCAGATCACAGGGAGGGCCCATGGAGACCCCCTTTGTAGAGTACCACTTTCACCAAACCATGCTTTCCTTGCCTAATAAACTTTGCCAGCCTTAGCACTCCGTATATTTAAACAAAACTTGATTAGATATTGACTGAAGAGGCCATTGTTTTGGACCTACCCAAGTTAGGTGATAACTTCCAGCCATTCTGACATTATTTTTTGTGGTTGGTACTTGGGTACACAAAGACAATGTAGGACTTTATTTTAAACCTAATTACTTTGTATGTTGGAAGGCTAAACATTACAGTGGACACTTATTCTGCATAGGTTTGAATGGCCTTCTCACCAGTAATGTGCCTTAAAGGTGTAGTTCACCTTTAAGTTAACATTTAGTATGTCATAGAATGACTACTTTTAAGCAATGGTTTAATTAGTCTTTATTATTTTTTTTTTTTATAGTTTTTGAATTATTTATCATCTTCTTCTAACGTTTCCAGCTTTCAAATGGGGGTCACTGACCCCATGTAAAAACAAATGCTCTGTAAGACTACACATTTAGGGGCCGATTCACAAAGGGTCGAATATCGAGGGTTAATTAACCCTCGATATTCGACTGCGAATTAAAATCCTTCGACTTCGAATATCGAAGTCGAAGGATTTTAGCGCAAATAGGATTATTCCTTCGATCGAACGATAAAATCCTTCGAATTGAACGATTCGAAGGATTTTAATCCAACGATCAAAGTAATATCCTTCGATCAAAAAAAGTTAGCCACGCCTATGGGGACCTTCCCCATAGGCTAACATTGAGTTCGGTAGCTTTTAGATGGCAAACTAGGGGGTTGAAGTTTTTTCTTAAAGAGACAGTACTTCGACTATAGAATGGTCGAATGGTTGAACGATTTTTAGTTCAAATAGTTCGATTCGAAGTCGTAGTCGTAGTCGAAGGTCGTAGTAGCCCATTCGATGGTCGAAGTAGCCCAAAAAACACTTCCAAATTCAACGTTTTTTTACTTCGAATCCATCACTCGAAGTTAGTGAATCGGCCCCTTATTGTTACTGTCAGTTTTTATTACTCATCTTTCTATTTAGTCCCTCTGCTATTCATACTCCAGCCTCTTATTCAAATCAGTGGTTGCAACCTAGCAAACAGATTGTCGAAATTGCAAACTGAGAGCTGCTCAATTAAAAGTGAAATAACTCAAAAACCACCAATGATAAAAATGAAAACCAACTGCGGGTTGTCTCAGAATATCACTCTCTACATCATACTAAAAATTCATGTACAGTAAAAGTGAACAACCCCTTTAGGATGGTTGGGCTAAACCAAAACGTAATCCCCCTAATAAGAAGAGAGAACTCATGGTCAGTTTTGCTTTAAATAAAAACCCTTTATGCTATGACATCACAGTGATATCATCTACATTTACATATCAACATTCATAGCTTAATTGCTGCTCACTTTTATTCAGTCTAACATATAAAAGTGAAATAAAAAGTAACTGCACTAATCCCGCTGATCTCCCTGCTGCCAGCTCAGTTAGTTGAATCCTTGGCAAGAACAATTTGATTTATTCTGAACTACAGCACAAATAATACAGAGTGTCCTGAGCCGTAATCATTTGTAATCTTTTTTTCTCCTATTTTCTTTTTTTTTTAACGAGTTGATGCAGACGAGTCATTAGAGAGCTCATTAACCCATATGCCTTAACGTTTAAACCACTGAGTAACCATCGTCAAGAATTTCAGGTTTATAACGCGAGAAAATAACATGCTGTTGTGAAGTAAGGATTTCCAAAGTCATAAAAATCCATGTTCTTGGCAGCAGCTGACAGCGGGCTATGAAAGCGTGATTAGAAACACTCCTGCCGCAATTGAGGCCTGGTTAGTGCTGATTGCAGGGCCTGTGTTTGGATTGCAAACTGCAGTGTACATAGACAAATTACACCGTACTGATTCTGTATATTTATGCATCTTACATACAGCTATGGTTAAAGGAGATTTTTGTTATTTCAGTCACATGGAAGAAATGTGATTCCTAGTATAGAAATATGAAATATCCTGCTCCCCAGCCATAGTAAACTGCAAATCCCAGAACTCTTTCAATGCTAGTGAATGCCGTGACACTTTCTATACAACAATACGTAGATTATGATCATGTCAGATTATGACATAGATATACGTAGATTATGAGCATGAGCGGAGATAACATTTCTTTACCCCTGCATAAAAAAGTATATGAATAAAATGAATGTGCAAAAAGTAACAGCTGCTTTAGGGTAAGTCCACACAGGGCGTTTTGGGGAGATTTGGTCGCCTGGCGACTAATCACCTCATTTTTGCAGCGACCAATCTCCCCAAACGCCTTCCCTGAATCTGCGGCTGCTAAAATGAAAAAAAAAAAAAACACCGGCGCTAATCACACGCGACGATTCGTTTTCCGAAGTCGTCCTAAGTTTCCAACTTCGGGCGACTTCGGAAAACGAACCATGCGTTTTTTTTATGCCGGCACATATTCAGGGAAGGCGTTTGGTGAGATTGGTCGCCGCAAAAATGAGGCGATTAGTCGCCAGGCGACCAAATCTCCCTAAAACGCCCTGTGTGGCTTGACCAATAGTAAGCAAATGGCGATCATGTAGCAGAGTTTACTAACTAATCTTTCCCATTGACTGCCATTGGTTATGCCATAAGAATAATGGCATAAAATAATGGTGTTAAATTTGGTGATTGAGAGGCGTAAAAGGAAACACACAACTTAATTAATACAGGTATGAGATCCATTATCTGGAAATAAAATGGGTTGATACCAATTACACCATTACCTGCCTGTGCCACTGCTTCTGTCCCTCTTAGAAGCCAAATGTCTGCAGTTTCTGTGAAAGTTGTGGACAAAACAGGCTCAAAACCGCATTCCATTATCTGGAAACCCATTATTCAGAAAGCTCCAAATTATGGAAAAGCCATGTTCCATAGACTACATTTTAATCAAATAATTCAAATTATTAAAAATGATTCCCTTTTTCTCTGTAATAATAAAACAGTAGCTTGTACTTGATCCCAATTAAGACGCAATTACTCCTTATTAAAGGCAAAACCGTCCTATTGGGATTAAATTACATTTAAATAATTTTTTTTTTTGACTTAAAGTATGTAGATCTAATTTACAGAAAGACCCATTATCCAGAAAGACCCAGGTCCCCAGCATTTTGGATAAAAGGTCTGTACCTATACCCCTTTTAATTTACATGACATATAAGTCATATTGTCATGCGGGCTCCTATTTATGTCAGTATTATACTATGATGTAAATTATATTACAGAAATATAAAACCAGGACCTCTCCTGGGGCCATTGAGAACCTTGTCTCAGGAGGCAGTTGGCAGTTAACTCTAAGAGCCGAATTTCCAGTTTTTAAAACTGAATTTCAGCTCTGCTAGTGCAGAGAGCACTGTAGCTTTCATTGCACTAGCGATGTGGCCCCAATTTAACCCGCTCCAATGCTAACGTTTTAAGCAGGAGAGGGGGGCGGCATCGGTAGGCAGCAGCAGCCCCAGGATCAACCCTGTATAAAACATTACTGTATTAGCATCTCATTTATGTGTCCATGATTATATAGAGTAGAAAATATATTTTCTACTCCAAATCTCCACATAATGGTCCCTCAGGTTGGGCTGTTAGGGCAGCAGAAGATAAAACAGGCATTCTCCCTAACTCTTATGATAAAACATCAAATTATGATAACATGATAAAACACAAAACAAATTCTCCCATTCTACTCCATTGGAGCAACCAAATACTCTGGCTGCTGCCTGAGGCGAGTTGAGAAACCTGCCTCGTAGCAATAGTGCCCCTGTCCAGAACTGCACATGGACCAAAGATCTAACAAAAAGCAAACAAGGTCAGAACATCTTGGGGTCTAATTAGACCGACCTTCCAACATTTTCAACATACACTCTATGTTCAGTTTGATATAATCATGTGTTGTCATGACAAATTTTTTTTTACTTTATACTTGATCCCAACTACAATATTATTAATCCTTATTCAAGGCCAAACAATGCTATTGGGTTTAATTCAGACTTTTAATGCATGCCATTTTTTAGCAGAATTAAGGTAGGGTGATTCAAATTATGGAAAGACCCCTTACTTGGAAAACCCCAGGTCCTGAGCCTGTACTCCAGTGCTGTCCAATTTTACCGAGGGCCGTAATGTTTCTGGCCTATGTGTTGGAGGGCCTTTAATGGAAATGAGTGTTAGCCACTCCTTTTTTAACTGTACCCACTTTAAACCACACAGCAAGAACTGTAGGGATATCACTCGTCACACAAGATATACCCTTAAATCCATATGCCTCCTCTCCCCTGGGGATAGCACAGCAAACAACTCCTAGAACGTTATTAAATATATTAGGGACCCCCTAACAACTATTTTCAAATGCAAAAGAAAAAACAGAATAAACCCACACCATGCTCATCTCCCACAGGCAGAGTAAGGCACACACATGGAGCATAGGGCAGGTAGAGTATGGCACACACAGAGAGCATAGGGCAGGCAGAGTATGACACACACAAGAAACATAGGGCAGGCAGAGGCGGAGTATGGCACACACAGGGAGCATAGTTCAAGCAGAGTATGGTACACACAGGGAGCATAGGGCAGGCTGAGTATGGCACACACAAGGAGCATAGGGCAGGCAGAGTGTGGCACACACAGGCAGAGCAGAGTAGGAGAGAGGGAAACCTAACATGACCATGCAAATAACCTATTTTACCACTCTGAGAACAGTATAAACTGCACTATGTACAGTGACACAATGCCTGTGCCCTTTCTACAGCCTGTGTTAGTTGTGAACAGGTGAACAATGTGGGTATTTATAGTCTGGGTCTAAAGTGTGAACAATACAGGGGGGATTACAGGTGTGAATATTATAGGAGGGATTACAAATGTGAACAATGCAGGTGATTATAGTCTAAACCTGGATTATGAATAGTTTCCAGTTAATCTCTGTAGTAATACCCAAATTTACACAAGGTAAGCACTCACAGCTGCCAGACTTCATTTGTGGGGCCACACAAGGGGGGGTCGCGGGCCAGATGCGGCCCATGGGCCACCAGTTGGACAGCACTGTGGTACTCAATTTTGTTAGCTCCACTGGGGCAGGGATCAATACGAATGATTAAAATCAATGCACTACATAAATGTTCCAGCACTAGAAAAATAAAGGCTAATAATAACTATACAGATAAGAGCATTGGTTTAAAGAGCACCCGTGCAAATCTGCTTAACATGATCCATTTCACATTTCTTTGGAGCAAAAAATAAGTGTTGGTCTCTCTCTTTCAGGTGACAATGAGCTTGTAAATAATATGTATGAGCCCGACCCGGATCTGCTTGCTGGTGAAAGTGCAGAAGAAGAAACTGAGGACAGTATAATGTCGCCCATTCCTGTAGGACCTCCGTCCCCATTTCCAACTAGTGAAGACTTCACCCCAAAAGAGGGCTCACCTTATGAAGCCCCTGTCTACATTCCTGATGACATTCCAATCCCTCCAGATTTTGAACTCAGAGAATCTTCAATTCCAGGGGCAGGACTTGGTATCTGGGCCAAAAAGAAGATTGAAGCAGGGGAAAGACTTGGACCTTACATCATGATGCAAAAGACCACATTAAAAGAGAACAATCTAGGATGGGAAGTAAGTAAAATATGGGGCTAATCAAAGCCTTTTTCCCAGGCAATGCTTTTAGAAAAGATAATTGAAAAGAGTTTGCCCTTCAGGAAAAGGATATGAGTGGGTGTCTGTTTATTCAAGTTACATATTTATGGTTTGTAATCATATTGTGGTATTAAAAAAAATCTCAAAGGTTAAACAGATCAGAAATCCAATATGTCAAAATTGCATATTTCTTCTGCAGTCTCAAAATGTTATGCTATGGGTTTTTTATTATCTTTGAAGACAACTAAATATCATCTAAAGTGTATTTTATTCATAATACACCTTCAATTGTTTAAAATGAGTTTATAAAAGAGATACGGAATGTTTTTGATGGAAGCCAGAAGGATTCATCTTCATGACGGCCATAATGTGGAAGGCCAGGCCCAGCTTTGTGGGAAGGCCACAAAGGCCTGGGCCTAGGGTGGTAAGATTTTAGGGGTGGCATGCCTCCCAGCCGCATCCTCCCAGCACTTTAAAATCTGTGCTCCTAATCCCTAGTGCTCTGGTGGAAAATGTGCATGAGGGGGGGAATGAGAGGGAGGAGCAGTCATGGGACCTTCTGGCCTAGGGACACCCAGTTCATAAATCCAGGCCTGTGGAATGGTTGTAAATCAGCACTCTTCAATGTGACTCTTGTACTATGGCTGAATAATAGCACTAAGGAACCATCAGCATCTTATGTTTAGTCACCTTTAGTCTGTACATTAATGCCTACACACTACTGGTTTTGAAAGTGGTAACTAAAAAGCCAAAGGTAATCTAAAATCTACATGCCCTCGTGCTTGATTGATGTTACCATTTTAAAGGCCAGGTTCACACCAAAGAGTTGTTTTGTAGGAAGACATGAGCAGTATGTACAATTTATTCCCCCATAACAGTCACAGTGTCTCAGCTGAAAGATGCTTAGCCTCAGGGAATGCTCATTCATAGCTCCTACCTTCCCCACTTATATATGTATTACAATACAAACCATTTATTTAAAACCCATTAAAGTCATTTTGCGGTTAGATGATGCACTTGTCACACGCACATCTGTCTGTATCAAAAAGCATCCCTTTTTCTTCTCTTTTATATATTCTGCTTCTATCAGGCTGAAACAGAATTCACTACAGATGTGCTTACAGACGTTAGTTTATAAAGATAACAAAAAAAAAGCAATTTCGGCAGCTTTACTCATTTATGTGTTGGCTTTTTATTAGATCAATAATGCAAATAGATTGTGTTTTCCTTAAGGATTATTACATTTTGACATTGATTGATTGATTTAAAGGAAACAATAAATATAGGTTCATATTGTACTTAAAGAACCAGAAGCAAAAAATGAAAATGACTGATTTGACTTTGCATATTATTTATTTTTTTCTGAAGTCCTGGTCCTGGGTTTTATTGCCTTGTTTTCTATAAGATCTTCAGCCATCTTTTATCCGTTGTGTAAGCAAAGCTCCGCCTAGTCTATTGTGTTTCCTACTAGGAAAACTACGAGTATTTCCAATGCAGATGTATTTATCACAAAGGTACATAATTATTATTAAATTTAGCTCATCACGAAATAAAGACAGATGTTTCTTCACACTTTGTTAGGAATGAGCAAATTTTTTATGCCGAATTTTTGCAAGTAGCGAAAATATTCATGAATCTCTACTAGAATTTTGTTTTGTAAAAACTTGTGAAAAAAAACCCAGTGGCAGAACTAGAGTTATACAAAGAATTTTGTTTCAGCAGTTTTGGCACCAGAACAACATTATTAGAATGTAGTTTTTTGTTTGAAAAATAAAGTTTTTACCTGCACAAAAAATTGACATTGGCACCAATGCTTTTGATGGGGGGAAAACGCAGAAAAAACACCCATTGACTTGCAAGAAAAAATATGGCGAAAAAAACCACCTACTGACTTTGGCGATGAAACCTGGAGCAGTTTTATTCATTACTACCCTTTGTATAATATACTTTATAATATATATAGTATACTGTTTTATTTTATATATAGACCACCGTTTATATAATTGTGTCCTTCACTGATTTTTACCCACTTAATTCTAAAGCCCTTAGCACCCACACATTACAAGGAGCAATGCAACATCTTCTATTCAATTCCTGACAAGCACAGTAGTAGTACTCTCTTCCATATCTCCTTATGATCTCATCCTATTGGGTTTCATGAGTTCTGGGCACCTGCCAAGAAGTTATTCGTTGACTCTTTACATGATCATACATGTTAGAATAGCCAAGTCCAATCTCATGTCTAAAATGAAAGCAAATCTATCTTTCTCTATTAACTGCAATGGTGGTATGAAGCACTTATGTTAACAATAAAGCTCTTTTCTCATGAACACCCCTAGATGAATTTTATTAATAAACCTTTTGGGCCAACATATACAGTTATGCAACTCTTCCATTATGTCTCATAACCTCTGTTAGAGAATTTAGAAATTTTTAGTTTTTTTTTTTTTCCCTTTTCCACGCTATATACAGTATGAATCTTTGTTATTATAATATGCCCTATTTTAAAAAAATACTTATAAAAATACTTTATCTCTAAGGCCTGGTGGCAAAAGGGCAAGTTTGAGTGCTTTGGCACCTGCATTTTGTTGTTGCTCAGAAGGAAGTTCCAAACTGCCCATAACTGGACTATATTCCCTGCCTATGGCTATTGCCTTGTCATGCAATGGTGTCTTGGAAATGCAGACTTCTACATTGCTAAATAATAATCATTTACAGATGTTTGCATTGGTGCTTTTAGGATATTGCCCTAGAAGGCAATAGTGATTGATTCCTGGTGATTTGACCATGTTCCCCAACTGCTAAAAATCAAACATGCCAAGGCCCCCAAGATCTGTTCTTGTACCATTACATTAAACTGGCTATACACAACCAGCATCAGATTTGCCCACCCATGTCCATATTGGACTAAATGGGGCCTAAGCTGGCTCATCAGGAGAGGACCACATCAATTTACCAATGCAGCCCTTACCAGAAGGGATTTTAAAACCTGTTTGATAAATATTTGGATGGTTTTCAGCCAGGAAACAGTCAGAGAGGGCCCATACATGGGAGGATAAGCCCTGACTTGGTCTGAAGGGGCCACATTGGCAGCTTAAATCAGCCAGTGCAGGGCCAGCTAGTTTTGATGGTAGACATTGTAACCCACAAACAATTAGAACCACACTGGAATTTGTTTTACTAATCTTGAATTTTAATTGTACATGTTAAAATGAACCAAAATTCTGTAACCATTTGCATGACCTACAAAAAAGCCAGGTCTGGGCTTGATCTGATGGATGTGCTAATGAGTCAAGCTAAAAGATACAAATCACTTATCTACATTAGTATTACATAGGTGAGCGAAAGTAAACACCTTTAGTACTTTTGTCAGAGGACTTCAAAAGAATCCACAAATCATGACGAGCAGGCTTTTTCAGGCTTTAGATTTATATCAGTGACAAACCTCTTACTGTTTTATCAGAAGACGCAATATTTAAATAGTTATCACACAAATACCAGAGCTTTCGTAGGTGTGAGTTTCATTCTTTCTATTTACATGACCTCTGCAAAGCATTTATGCCAATGAAACAGAACAATTTAGATTTTCGTAATACAACACTGCACATTGTGTGAGATTTGGCTGATTTCTTAATATCTGTAATACCTATCTATTATTTGATACGCTGATACATATATAAAAATATATAAACAAGTGTGTAAATTTACTCTGAGAGATCATTTCTTTTCCAGTGCCAAAGATTCTACTTTATACATGTATGAGATCTAGGGTTGCCACCTAGCCAGTATTTTACTGGCCTGGCCAGTAAAAATGATGGTTTATCCCAATGTTATTAATAGGGAAAAAGATAAATATATAGGAAGGCTGGTATTTTTTTCTAGAAAAGGTGGCAACCCTAATGGGATGTGGAAACCCATTATTCAGAAAGCTCCAAATTATGGGAAGGTCATGTCCCACAGACTCCATTTTATCCAAATAATCCAAATTTTTAGAAAAATAAATAAAATATAACAGTACCTTGTCCTTGATTCAAACTAAGATATAATTAATCCTTATTGGAAGCAAAACCAGCCTATTGGGTTTATTTAATGTTTACATGATTTTCCAACAGACGTAAGGTATGGCAATCTCAATTAAGGAAACCCCAGGTCCTGAGCATTCTGGATAACAAGTCCCATACCTGTAAAAGAATTATATAAAAATGGAATTAAAAATGAAGGTGGTAAATTGGCCCAGATTATATTGGCTGCAAATATCTTAGATTTTTGTTGATGAGAATCAATGAAGCTATCAACTGGAGATGATCCATTTCACCATACATAGAGCCACCATCATTCGAAACATCAGCTATAGTTGCCTATAACTCAATTAATTCCAAGCATTTCTGTATGAAGAGGCAAAAATGTCCTTGAAGCAAATGTTCTTGTCTCTTATCCTGTTGCAAGCCTATATTTACCTTCTTCTTTTTAAGTAATGTTCCATATCTCTATTACTCATTGAACCTCAAGCCTGGTACGGGCAGTTTCTATTATTTACCATGATGTTGACTTTGCGATATTGTTTATTTTTGGTCTACGTGAGAATACTTTCTCTCTCCATGGTGCTCCTCAAGTTTCTCTGTCGTTCCTTTGTTCCCTGATCCTGACCTGACAGCTACCTTTTATAGGAGCAGTTTGAATTATTTGCCCTCACTCTAACGTCCTCAAACAGTGCCACAGACCCACCCAATCACTATCAGTTTTGACCTTGTATTCACATTTCAATTAGATAAATTGCTTGCTTTGTGCTGCATCTCTTATCTTTCAGCGCATGTTTTCTGCCCATAAGAAATGTGTAAGATGTCCTTTAAAAGCTACAGATTATGTGAATAAGATCTGATTAACTACAATCTGCAAATAAGGAATGTTGAACGTGCTTTTTATTTTGAGTGCCCATATCAAGCTCAGACATACGATTGAATATTAAAATTATTATTGGTAAATTGCATATCTTGGTGGCGGTAATCAAATGTAACCACTTGAGGGTCTGAAGCCACTTGGAAAAATATTGACCCCAATTCTGAATTTAGAGTCTCGACCAGTTTCAAGCCATGTTAATGGTACAGAACAGGGTTTAATGGGAATACATCATCACTTTTTACAGTATGATGCCATCAACAACTTCTAAAATGTTATTCACTAGTTTAAGCCAAATACTATATTATGTGCTCACCATAAACTGTCTACTCTTATATCTGTCTATATAAAGATAGGACTGGATGAGCAATGGTATTTAAGCATCTCATTAATGTTTCTTAAAGTTACCTGCACTCAGCATTTTCCATACATCTTTTACTTATTCCTGCTTATTTTATGTTTCAGAGTAGAATTCTTTTTGCATAAATTATAATTCAGCTATGTTATTATATTAATTAAATATTCTAGTGTATGCAGTATTTTATGAAGTTGTGTTTATGATCCTAGACTTGTTTGCTATAAACTGTTTGTCCAACTTGAGCAGAAGTAAATTTTCCATCATTTTGCGAAGTTGCTCTAGTCAGAGCTTTCTAACTCCGGAGTAGGATATTTTATCCCTATTAATTCTGCAAAGGCATTGCGTTTAAAGGTCACATTTTAAAACGATCAATAGTGAGGAAAGATACTGTGTTTGCATTGATTGCAGTAAATTATATTTTACTTTTTATTTACCTGGGAGTGTCAATCCCTGTGTTTTTCTTGGTGTACTTCATAAGAGGAAGTGACCTCACATCCCCAATCCTCTACAGCAGGGCTTCTTATCTTTTAAGGGCCCAGATGAAATATCTGAATCAGCATCATAACGCAACAATTGTTTTAACATCCATTATTGCAGCTTGCTTTAACCTACACAACAATATAACAACTAAATAAAAAGTGAAAAAATAATTAGAATTTCAATTTTCAAAAAAATGTGACTATTTGAATATCGAAATTTATCATGTACTGTCTCTTTAAAATTTTTACTTCGACCATTCGCCATCTAAAACCTGCCGAATTGCTGTTTTAGCCTATGGGGTACCTCCTAGAACCGTTATGTAGTCATTTGGCGGACTTTGAAAAATCAAAGTTTTTTGGGGCAAATACTTTGTTTCGAATTCGATCGAATGTACTAAAACTTTGATTTGATTTGAATACAGCCTATTCACCCAAAGTTAAAAACTTTGATTTTTTAAAATAAATTTAGATTGCACTTCTTTAATTTGAATTTCAAAGTTAAGGGAGTTCCAAAAACTCCCATTACTTCGAACTTCGACCCTTGATAAATCTGCCCCTTATTGGTTCAGGAATGAAATTGTATATGGTAGAGTGAATTATTTGCAGTGTAAGCAGTGTACTTTAGAAATAAAAACATAAAATCATGACAGAACCCCTTTAAATGTGGATGATAGATTAGTACCTTGTATGAGATAATTAAAAATTGTATGAGATAAATAATTATCATTGCCAACAATGCACTCAGATGGGTTGAGCATCCTATTTCTAATTGTGTAATATAGAGGTTTAATGCTGGCTAGTAGTAATGGGCGAATTTGTCCCACTTGGCTTTTCTGGAAAATTTGTGAATTTACTGCGAAATTCACAAAAGGCAAAAATTTCTCATTGAAGTCAATGGGCGTCAAAATTATTTCGATGCGCGTCAGTTTTGATGCCCGCGACAATTTTTATATGCGCGCCTATTTTGTCCAAATGCATTAAAGTCAATGGGCGACTTAATCAATTTAATAAATTTTATGCGCGAGACTACTCTGACACGTGCCCACATTTCTTTTGACGCACCAGATTTTTCACCGCAGTTCTTACAAATTTATTCCCTGGAGGTGAAATGCGGAAATTCGCTGCAAATTTGCAGCTGCCGAATTTATTAGCCCATCACTAACTGGCTAGATTGTCCGTTTGTTTATCATGACTTAGAAATCAGTCTGTATGAAAAGAATGCATTTGAAAAAATGTTTTCAATCATATACAAAATATACAAAATAGTTGTATATTTGACTTACAATGTGTGGCCAGCTTAATACAGTAACACAACAAAGCAAGTTAAAAGACACATCAAGCCTTTAATTTAAATGTGGTCCAGAGTCCCAAACTTTTTATTAAGGCGAGCAAGAAAACCAAATAAAATCTTTACTTGATCATTAATTGTGAAAATTATTTTTTTTTGAGCCTAATAAAAACAAATAACAGTGAGTGAATAAAATAATTAAATACTCATCCCTAGGTCAATATGTTTCAGAAAGTTGCTTAAATATAAAAGAGCATATCAACACCCCAAACATATGTAAATAAATCCCTTTACAATTATCTAGAAATTTGTGTCAAATTATGGAGTATTCTTCAAAAAACCTTTGTGGAGAAGAGACTCCCAACCCTTTGAGCAATTGGTATTTAGAAAATTGAAATCCCTTCATATGTTTTCCAAGATAAAGGGTCAGTTTTCCAAAATCGAACACATCTTCCTTGCTGTTCTTCACAGAGGAAACAATTAGGGAATATTCATGGTTACCATGTTACTCTGTAGATGAAATTCTCTGATTTGGCTCTGGGTGTACAAAGCTATCAGGGAAGATGAAAAAGGCTTCTTTTATTTTGTGTGATGTGATTGAATTTATGCATGCTCTCTTGAGTCTATTACTCCCTTGCCTGCTGACACAGAGTCACTGGCTCTGACATAAATCACACCACGTTTTCAGTTTATTGCCCCAGTGGAAAGGAAAAACAATGATTTTGATCATTTATTGAGTAAATAATGACATTTATCATAGCACTGTTTATTCTGCTAATTAAAAGATGGCAACTATTGACAAGTGTGAGGGAAATACGGCATGAGAAGTCATCTAAAATATGTACTTAGTATAATTCATAGGATATGTTTTCAGAAGAAATGGCTCCTATGGAAATGTATGGGGGCTTACGTGGGGATGTATGACGGATATGACGGAGAAAGGCAGAGAAATATATTTATCCTTCGTATACAATTCTATAGGGTCACTAGAAATTAAATTTTTTATTTGCCACGAAAAACGTGCAAAAATGCCACCAGTTCCAATGTATTGTAAAAGAAAGTTGCACGGCTTGGAAAAAGTTGCTGCGAAAAAACATCTATAGACTTATAGCCAATAATAGCTAGACGTGGCATTATACATAATGACAACAGAGGCAGAAGAAGGGGGTGAGCCTTGGATTTTCTTACTATGGCACATGGGTAGCGATGGGTGAACCTGTTCCATTTTGCCTCGCAGAAAAATTAACGAAATGGCAAAAATTTGCAAAACGCAAAGAGCACGTATTTGCAGTCAATTTTTCCAAGCAGTGCATTTTTCACTGCAAAATCTGTCAAGAAATTTTGCTCGTCACTACACATGGGTGATTAAATCACATAAAATGCATGGTTAGGGCACTGTCTTTTGAAAATTAAAAACCGATATTGGTAGCTCCATTTCTGAAACCTTGATGATTCATGTTTCATTGGCATCTGCTGTTCCTAACTTAAAATATTCATGCTGAGAGTAATATAAAAATAAAAATGGCAAAGTTTTCCGCTATCCCACAGCAACCAATAAGCAGGTCAGCTGCTCAAAGTCAGATATGTAATTGGTTGTAAAGACTTGATAGACCTGACATCATTTTATATTAACCCATTAACATGAGAAAAAAATATGGACTTGGAGTAAGAGCATCAGAAGATGGCTTTAAAAATTGTACACAAGGGGCCGAGAATAAAGGCAGGTGAGACATGGCTGTAGCTCAGCCTATACCCGCCTCCAAAGAAACAGGAGTAAATGTAATTGTTCCTGTTTTGTTTGTTAGGAGAAAAACACTGTCCATGTTTATTGTGCTTCACTCTAGGACAAGGCCGCATGATATTTTTTTTGGCATAGATTCCGTTAACTTTATGGCTTTTTTTACTGCCCTCTGGAAAAACTTTTAATGAGAAATCTTTGTGCTAATCTGGTATGTTTTTGTAAGCCATTAAATACATAAACATACCTTTCTAAAGTAAACAAATATACCTTCGTTTTCATCTCATCATAAGCTAAGACTTCTACCCTTTTCCCCTCTACCCTTTTCCCCCTCCTCTTCTTAAGGCCAAATAAAGACATGGAATAGAGGTAAAATATTTGCAGTAGCAGCCCTGCAACCCTTCAACCACCTGTTCCTTTCCTTCACCTGAAAATATTCACTACTTACTTACTGACTTTATTGTCTATGGCACACAGAACATTTTGATCACTAAAACAGATTTGTTGAGATCAAACAGTTTGAATTCTCCCCAGTTCCCTTCCTGCACTACTATGTGTGTTAAAGGGCTGAACTCCATGGTGCGATGAGGACCGATTCATGGCCAGGTGATGACACGCATGCTACATGTAGGACGATTGAGAAATCACAGGTACAAACTACATGTATCCAACTGTCGGATGTGAACGCCGCACAATGCGTCTTCATCCGACAGTCGGATACATGTAGTTTGTACCTGAAATTTTTCGATCAGTCCCATTATATTCTGCCCCTTCTACATGTCGGATGCATGTCATCGCCTGGCGATGAATCGGTCCTCATCGTGCCATGGAGTCCAGTCCTTAGGGTGACAAATCAACACTAGTTAATGATACAGTCCCGGGAAATGACCATTGGACTTTAAAGAGAAGGGTGCTCAACATTATGGCTATACATGTGCAGATCAGCTCATTTAGAGAGTGGGTGATATATATGTATATATGTATCATAGATGTGCAGATTTACCTTCTCATCGGACGAACGATCATCTCCCAACCTGCCACTAACCATTCAGATGACAGATGTTCTGTCCCTGATAGCGAAAGTTATGTCCGACAAAAGCTGGTGACAGTCTCCCACTGATATCGTCAGATCGGCAATACACGCAGAGATATTATCGGTAGCCGACAGAAATTTTCTAACCTGTACGATCGTGTGAACGACCGGCCGCCATGGCACGAAAAATGTCAGGACACACATGGCCCGAAAATCGTACGAATCGAAGATTTCTATGATCACATCATTGCGTCTATGGCCAGCGTAAGGCCCAACGATCAGATCACAATGCCGAGGATTTAGGTTGTTGGAGTAAGAACCGTATCTATGAACTGATGTGGTCCTTGATTTGACTGGATTTTTAAACCTGCCTGTTTGAGATCTGGACAATTTTTTCCCAGAAATTCATCGGAGGGCCCCATTCACTGGCCAGTAAACGACCTACTTTGTCTGTCGGCAGCTATTATCTGCTCATGGGTGGCCACCTATATTGACATTATTCAATATGTCTTAAACTCTTAAACTCTTCAGCTAGCACTAGAATTAACTAAAATTATTCTTTACCAATTTCATACATGTACAGTTATGGGATCCCTTTTCTGAAAGCTATCGTACCAACTGAAGTTAGCAAATATATGTTTACTAATATCACCATGTATTCATCTTGTTATGTTATTATATAGCGCAATAAGAACTGGTCATATACAACAATATACTACAATGTATACAGATACAGAAGAGTCTTAAGCATCACAGCTCACAAACTGATACTGAATTATACTTCCCACCATGCTCAACTAACTGTTTGGCAGATACAAAAGCTAAAAAAGCAATATGCTCAGTATCAAAATTATAGGAGGATTTTATATGAACTTGTAGAGCTTTCCCAGTGCTGAAAGGGTCTGCCTGGCTTCTTTCCCCATCACGGTCAGCATGTATGGGAAATTTATATGTATAAAAAGAAATGACTAAGTAAAATCTCAATATTATTTCCATAAGCGGAAATAACTCACGGGTAATGGAGATGAGTGCTGAAGTTTTAAATAGATCATTCTTACTCACTGGCATGGAAGGGAAATAAATATTTTCTTTTCATATTTAGGAGTCATCAGTGCATACCAAGATCTTCTCAAAGTCTTTTATCATACTCCTTCGGTAGAGGACTGACTGGCTCGTTTTAACCACAGACCAGAGAAAATAACATCCCTTAAATAAAGCACATTAGGCTGTTCTGGGAGGCACTGTGCAGGTCACTAATTAGAATCCTGTTAATCCGCTTTAACATAAAGGCCAGTGAATGTTTTACTATACAGAAAGAAGCTTAGCAACCTCAGCTTTCATCTAATCTTCTAGTTATTCAGAAAAATAGCTGTCTCATATGTATTAGTATTGAGGCACTTGATGCATGGTTCCTATCATCATATAAAATCACAATTTAAAATAATACAGATAAATCACCATCACCTTTGGATCCAATTTCTTGATGAGAGCATTTACATTAAATGGAACCTGCTGTTTGCAGGTGCAATCATTTTGGGGCTTCTGGCCATATACAATGGTGGGGAAGATGGGTGGCCAGCAACCTTGCAGTTACCACTGCTGAAAGGAGATGCAGAAATAAGCAGCAGCTACCAAGTTATTGGGTCCAACATGTATTACACATGATTATACATCATAATATGGGAAGGGGAGGTAATTAGTGATGGGTGAATAAATTCGTCAGGCACAAATTTGCGTCAAATTTCTGTGTTTTGCCACCGGTGAATACAATTGCGAAACTGCTGAGAAAATTTGCCGGAGAAAAATCCTCTGTTTTCAAAAAATATTTGGTGCTTGTCAGAATAGTCGCGCATTAAAATTATTCATACGCCTATTGACTTTAATGCATTTGGCCAAAAAAGGCGCACGTATAACAATTGTCGCAGGCGTCAAAATTGACGGACATCAGAATAAATTTGACGCCCATTGACCAATGCATTTTGCTAATTTTTTTGAATTTGCCATTTCGTTAATTTCGCAGGAAATTCTTGAATTTTTTGGCGATGCAAAATTCGCACATCACCAGTAAAAAAAAAGACCTGGGCATAGGGAAATACAGGGCATTGGGGTATGGTTTGGAGAAAAAAAATGATCGTAATAGGTGAGTAGATGGCAGGGAAAATTATACCTCTCAACTTTCTCACTTTCAAAATCAGGACATAATATCGACCCTCCAATGCAACCAGGGTATGATTACTTTAGTGATACTGAATCAGTGGCTTTTGGGAAACATGTTGCTCTCCAACCCCTTGGATTTTGCTCCCAGTGGCCTCAAAGCAGGTGCTTGATCGCAAGTTTTGGTTGTATAAAACCAGGTGAACTACCAAACAGAGACTCCTGTAGGCTTTCAGTCCTCATAGGGGCTAGCAAATAGCCAAACCCACTACTTATTTGGCATCCCCAGGGACTTTTTTCCTGCTTGTGTTGCTCCCCAACTCGTTTTATATTTGAATATGGCTCACAGGTAAAAAAAAGGTTGAGAACCTCTGCTTTAGACTGTAAGAACCAAGGACTGTCCTCATAAAACGAGGACATGCTTGCTTACCACAAAGACTATTTTAAAGCAACAAAATGGATAGACCATAGACAATTAAATCTAATGTAAGTCTTGAAGGAGTTTTATGAACTAAAATGCAGTATTGGGGCTGTAAGCCTTTGTGTTTGTCTATTTTGCTCACTACTTTCGTGGACATCTAAGAAGCAACTGAGCTTTGGTCATGGTTTTACCAGTAAGGAGGTTTAGCTCACACCAAAAGTGGGATACGTAAAGAAAAGTGGCTAAAGCTGAATTGTCATCATGTATTAAAAGTTTTGTCAACCTGCAGCCCTCCAGATGTTATATAACTACAACTTCCAACATCACTCTGGCATCTAAAAGCTACTACTTGCCCATCAATGCATTAAAGAACATGTCTTGTCACCCTATAAATGGCGCTGTATTTCAAAATGCTAAATTACCAAGCAAAATATAAAATAATACATAAACGTTTTCTTTTCACTTTCACTTGGGACCAAACGTCAGCTAAGTGGCTTTCTGCTTTTAGATTCCTCTCTTAAAAATAAACAGATATTAGAATTATTGCTGACACCTGGCTAAGTGCTAGCTGGCTAGTTTAATCAAGTTCCAGACTGGTGATGATGCTCTTTAAACCGTTTAATGTGTTTGCATTGATCGCAGGCATGCACACTGGAGTGGGATGTGTAAATAAAGGCTCGGCTTGTGCTATGTGGAAAAAAAGGCAAATTTTTAACACACACCAGGAGCCACAGAAATGAATGTTATTTCAAGTGGGTCTGCATCTTAGAAATTCCTGTCCTGGAAAGGATGACCCCCTTAAAGTGCAGTCATACGAAGCTAGTTTATATACTAAGCATTAATGTCTGTAAAGTCTATGTTTAAGCCACCAGTATCCCCACAACCCACACTCACCTATTTAAGTAAATATAGAGGAAGCAGACCCTGCGGCTGCAGACGACCCAAGTGTATAGGAGCCCCAGTAAGGCTCTAATTAATAGGCAATTTCAATATATCTCTGTAGACACCGTACTAATGTTTTGCCCCGTAACATATAGTTACTCCACTGCACATTAAAGTTTATTTTACATTGAGAATGACAGGCTTTTGCAATCTGCATAGACCACAGTAAGGAACTGCTGCCTAGGAAGAAATTCCTATGAGAGCAGGTGCAAAATTTGCTCTGGGGACCCATTCACAATATCTGTGTCCTAGTCCACCCCCTGTATATTGGATTGTGCAGTGTCCCCTTTCTTTTTATTATATCTGAACTTCTGTGTTGAAATGTTTCATGGTTGAAATGAAGAGCATTTCCCTTGTAGTTATGCCTTGAAGAAACCTGGGCTGGCACCTGCTGATCTGACAGATAAACACGTTTTCCTTTATATTAGCGAGCCTATCCTTTATATAACAAAAAGAAATGCTATGATTATTTAGGCCAAAAGTTAATAATATTCATTTGCTTGAACAGGTATAGTATATATTATATGGAATGCTTCAGACCTGGGGGATTCTGGATAAGGTATCTTTCCGTACTTTGGATCACCATACCTAAAGTGCTTGCAATAAGCACCAACTACCTTATGAGAAAGTAAAACAAAGAGCTCTTAAATCATCCACCACCTGTTAAATATTGCACCTGCGAGTTCTGAAGATACTGCAGAATCCCAACATCAAGTATCGGGATTAGATGAATTGTCTTCATTCTTCTGTTGTTGTCATGGCACTTATATAATATTACAATGAGCACCATCCTCAGGCCTTTACATGACTCTTTAAGCGAGTCTAAAACAGTTTCCTCCACCTAAATTATTGACGTCAGGATGAGATGCTTCAAGGACCACCATTTTGGCTGACTAACTCAGAGTGGGTATGTAAGCTTCGTAGCAGGTAGCATTCAGCTTTACCCAATTAGGCTTAAAGATTCAACGAAAACCTATACATGGAACTACTGTAGGTACAAACATCCCAAACATCTCAAAGACCAGGAACAGCTTAGCTACAAATAAAGTCCCCATTTCTGGACATTTATGCATTCACCATTCATTTCTATACAGCAACAGATGGGCTTGAGTGTTTAATTAACTATATTATTGTGTCATCCCAGCTGAACGATGCTTTGCCGAAAATCTGTATCCCTTTTTTTCTATTTAGATCTTACTGAAGTTCATTCTACTTTATCAGCAGAGCAATTTCACGAGCAGAGCTAAGATTTCTGCCATTAATGCCCAGGGCATTGTCTGTCACAGCTGCAGTCAAGATAAAGCTTCACCCAGAACAAAGTTGGAATGACCTTTTACAAGCAGGATCTGTCTTGTTTCCCTCTAGACTAATTTATCAGCCTTCGCTTCAGCACAGGCTCTCAGCAGAGGCCTGAAAGAACATTATAAAGAGCATGAATGAACAGGAGGATTAAGATGCTTGGCTAGTCCTTCTTTTTCAGCAGACACCTTCTGGATTTACTGAGATGTAAGCTGTAAATGACCATAAGTGGCGCGCTTCCTTAAACTTGAACACTGTTTGTTGGAGAGAAGTGGAGTTGAGAAGCAGTTAAATTGCTCTCAGGAAAGCAGTGAAGACTTGATTTGATTTTTGCTGTGTGCATTAAGATGTTTATTTGGGGTTTGAATGCACAAACATGGACCCAATGATAATGCTGACAAAATTCTTTTGTTACATTGCTATCATCATTACAATTAGTTTGACAAGGTATTTATAAGGCACCAACTAATTCCACAGCTCTGTAGAGTGGAAGGGTTTATATATCATACTGTACATACAGATTACATTCAAATACTGGGTGATACAGGGCATAGAGTGTCCTGCTTATGAATTTTCCTTTAATTTAACTTTTTAGTATGATGCAAACAGTGAAACAATTTACAATTGCTCTTCCTTTTATTTAATGAATTAAGATGGCCATAACCTCAATTGGCAAAGTTGCCAATCAAGTGGATATTTCCCCAATGTGCCAGCACTGAGCTGGGTGGGATTGACCTGATCCAGTTGCTTGGCCCAAGGGCCAAATGATCTGATCAAAACACTGGGAATGTAAGCTGTCCGAGCAACAATGAGGTCCTCTCTCTCTGATTTTTAAACCTACCAGATGGATATCTGGCAGATTTTTGGCCAGATATTGGTCAGGCAGGACATGGGCAGTTCATCTTACTTTGTGTTCTCTGAGACTATTTGCCGTTGAGCAAGACTATACATTTTTCAAAAATAAAGTAAATACCGAATTTCTATTCAGTTAGACATTCAGGTACAAGTATGGGACCTGTTATCCAGAATGCTCAGGACCTGGGGTTTTCAAGATAACCGATCTTTCTACAATTTGGATCATATCTTGTCTACTAGAAAATCATGTAAACATTAAATAAACCCAACAGGCTGGTTTTGCTTCAAATAAGGATTAATTATATTTTAGTGTGGATGAAGTATCAGGTACTGTTTTATTATTACAGAGAAAATGGAAGTAATTTTTAAAAATTTGGATTATTCGGTTAAAAATGGTGTCTATGGCAGAAATTCAGAGCTTTTGGATAACGGATCTCATATCTGTACAGATAAAATGTATTTGTAATTAAATTTCACTTCAAAAGCCCTTTTTGATACAGTGCATTTAAAATGCAGTTATCTGTATTTTCTTAGTGCATTTTATTTTCTTAATTCTGCAGATTTTGTGTTGCTATGGTTTAATATCCCCAGCCTAATTAGTTAGTTAACGGAGATCCAGGTTGAAGAGATACAGTATAGCCTGATACTGTGTAGCAACTATTCTGCTCACCCAGGACATGTCAGCTAATTAGCCTGAAAGACCTGGCAATGGCTTCTGGTGGCAATCATTATCATCAAAGATACAAAGACCTTGGATTATGTTCTGCGCTTCTGGAATTCATGCTATTAAATTGCATTTAACTTCACATTGAAGCATTTGATAGGTCAGCAGGCCTAATATCGCCTGGGTAGTTCTTAGATTGTAGACTCTCACGCTCATCTCTGCTAATAAAACTGTTTTCTAATTTGATACGAGATTAAACTTCAGGTGGAATTAATAGACTACAAATTGCACTTCCATATAAAAGCAAAAAAAACCCCACTGTGCCAATACAGTCTCTGCAATGTGCAAACTGAAATGAATGTGAAATAGTTCCTTAAAAATGATTAATAATCTGCCTTGTCATATGTATTCAGTGAATGCAGAGCTTTGCATACACTCAAACTGTATGCTGGATCACAAATACTACAGCAACATCTTATAGGTCCGAATTGTGATGGGTATGGGGTAAGCTTAGGGGTAGGGCTGCAGTTTGTTAATTTTTTAGTTAACTTATAGAATAAAAAAATCTTCGAATTTCGAATGTTTTTTTGGCTACTTCGACCTTCGACTACGACTTCGAATCGAACGATTCGAACTAAAAAACGTTCGAATATTTGACCATTCGATAATCGAAGTATTGTCTCTTTAAAAAAAACTTCGACCCCCTACTTCGCCACCTAAAACCTACCGAGGTGCAATGTTAGCCTATGGGGAAGGTTTCCTAGCAATTTTTTGGTCGAAGAAAAATCGTTCGATCGATGGATTAAAATCCTTCAAATCGAACGATTCGAAGGATTTAATCGTTTGATCGAACGATTTTTCGTTCGATCGTACGATCAAACTATTTGCAGTAAATGCTTCGACTTCGATATTCGAAGTCAAAGGATTTTCATTCGGCAGTCGAATATCGAGGGTTAATTAACCCTCGATATTCGACCCTATTTAAATCTGCCCCCTAGTATAATGTAGAGAGTGATATTCTGAGACAATTTGCAATTGTTTTTCGTTTTTTCTTATTTGCGTTTTTTGAGTTATTTAGCTTTTTAATCATCAACTCTCCAGTTAGCAATTCTAGCTCTCTGGTTGCTAGGGTCCAAATTACCCTAGCAACATGCACTGATTTGTATAAGAAACTGAAATATGAATAGCAGAGGCCCTGAATATAATTATGAGGAATAAAAAGTAGCAATAACAATACATTTGCAGCCTTGCAGAGCCATCCTACCAATGAGGTCAACATCTATCATTATTATTTAACAGTATAATGGGCAAATATTTTCCTTACCGCTGTTCAATAGTGATGGGCAAATAAATTCACCAGATGGAAATTTGCGGTGAAATGCCAGCGTTTTACCACCAGCGAAAAAATTAAAAAATTTGGCTGACGAAAAATCCACTGCGTCAAAAAAAAAGTGGGCACATAAAAATTGTCGCGCGTCAAAATTATTCGGACGCCCATTGACTTTAATGCATTTGGACAAAAAAGGCGCGAGTATAAAAATTGTCGTGGGTGTTAAAATTGACGCGCGTCAAACTGATTTTTCAGCAAAGCAAAACAGGACAAATTTGCCCATTACTACTGTTCAACGGATCTTTGGCAAACTGGGCACAGGCAATTGATTTGGCAAGGGGAGCAAACAGGTTAATGCCCCCCACCCACAGTCCATCATATTTCTTTTGCTTGACAAGGCTTCCAAGATACCAGAATAACCACCAAATAACCAAATAAATAACCACCAAATAACCAAAAAAGTCAATTCTGCATCAAACTGTTGCAAGCATAGCAATATTTTTGCTTAGTTTTTGTCTAAATAACAAAATACATTCCATGTACTGACTCCTTTGGCTATATATATCTATATCTATCTATCTATCTATCTATCTATCTATCTATCTATCTATCTATCTATCTATCTATATATATATATATATATATATATATATGAATAACAAGATTTGGATTTGGTATGTTTGGAGGTTATCATTATTTCTAACAGCAACCAGATGTCATAAGTTGTTGGTGTTTTGACATTGCTGTTTATTGAGAAGCAAAATGCCATGTCCCGCTGTGGACATACAATTACGATTCTGTTTATATAAGAGGGACTAAATTTACTGGAACTTTATACACTTTCTTCTCTTTAATGCGGGTAGACATTTACAGCATTTATATTACGCTAAAGTGGTTTTCTATCTCTTAATGATAGTGTACAGTAAACAGGCATTTATATACATAAAGTGAAAGGTCTCACCTTGGACAACTTTTACCCTCTGGTTTTTAATCAGAAAGAATGTGATAATAAGAGGATGTGTAGTAAAATAGATGGTGAGGAACCAGGGAGCTCAGCAGTAGGCTAATTGGAGAAAACAATAATGATGATGTAGCTGGAAGCACTTACTTCTACAAATGCTCTCCTGGACAATACACTGAAGAAATGGGAACTGGGAAGGACCAGCTGGGATTGTTCGTGAATTAGCTGAAGTCAAAAACCCATGAATGAGGCAAAGAAGCAAAAAGGAAGTAAAGGTTAGGATACAATTCAGTCTAAATGAGGTAGGCTATTCACAAAGCATGAAAGAATTCCGAGCTCCTTTTCATACAGGAAGTGGTTAGTAATGTTCTCTTCTATTGACATTAAACCAGTGTCTGGTCTTTGGAGTATTTATACCTAGACATGGACAGTATCGCTGGAAAATGAATTAAAACCACATCATATTAGGCCGGTCTGAGTCATCAACTGTTTTTGCTATGACTACTTTAAATGCTAAACTATTCGGGACCTAGTTCAAAATACGAATAGGGTCTTCTTTATTTGTTAAAAAAAATATTTTTATAACCGTAGGCACCCGGGAGATATATTAACGATGAACTTTTACAGTCTTAGAAAGCCAATAGTTTTAATTATGCTTAATCGGTTTGGTTTCTTTCTTGTGAAAAAGGTCCCTTGGGGTTACGTAATAAAAAGAACTAAGTTTGTCCAGGAGTAGTAGTACATCATAGCAACCAATCAGCAGCTAGCATTTACTGGTCACCTGTTTGAAAGCAAACTGCTTATTGGTTGTAATGGCTTACTGCTCCTGGATAAAGGTAGTGACCTTTATTACATATGGTGGGGGGGAATGTGTTTTAATCAGTATATAATAAAGCAAAGAAATATGATTAAATTGTACATATAAAACAAAATCAATCAGTTTCTGTTTGGTACAAGAGTATTAGGTAATGGCACCTGTCCACCAGTGGGGAATGGCATACCAGCAACATATTTTGAATGTTTTCTAACTTATAGTTAGTCTTGAAACAGGGTTAAATAGAAACAATACAGCCATCCTCTCAATATTTCCAGCTGGAAATTCCAGATGTTTTAGGCCATTTACCCAATCTGCTACTAACAACCCAAATACACTCTCACGACACCATCTGAATATTTAAATTTTCACACTCTTCTTCTGGTTTATGTGCACTAAAATTAGGGATATTTGGGAGTAGGGATGCAAGGCTGATTTGAAGCCCTCAGAATCTTGTCAGTAGTGTGTTTAAAGTGATCCTTTAGCTTCAGGTTACTGGTGAACTTGTGAATATTTTTCAAGGTCTCAAAATAATTAAAATGATGAGTAGAAACAAACTATAGACCCTGGGGGGCCCTGGGTCTGACACTGGGGGCACATTTACTTAGCTAGAGTGAAGGAATAGAATAAAAAAAACTTAGAATTTCGAATGTTTTTTTAGGCTACTTCGACCATTGAATGGGCTACTTCAACTACGACTTTGAATCGAACGATTCAAACTAAAAAACGTTCGACTATTCGACCTTTGATAGTCGAAGTACTGTCTCTTTAAAAAAAAGAGACAGGTCCCCATAGGCTTTGCAATCTTTTATAGGTCGAAGAAAAATCGTTCGATCGATGGATTAAAATCCTTCGAATCGTACGATTCGAAGTATTTAATCGTTCGATCGAACGACTTTTCGTTTGATCGTTCGATCGAACTATTTGCGGTAAATCCTTCGACTTCGATATTCAAAGTCGAAGGATTTAACTTCGACAGTCGAATATCGAGGTTTAATTAACCCTCGATATTCGACCATAGGTAAATTTGCCCCAGTATGTTTAGACATATTAAAAATTACCGTCTCCTGTTGGGCTGTCTTGGAGGATATCCTTTTGTGTCTATACCCCTCCTTCTTGTTGGTCGGTGTGGCTTTTGTCTGATTCTATTTGGGAGCGAGTTGTTAACCCCAAAAAAGTTGGGTTGTTTGTACTAGGTGTGTGGTTAGTGTCAGATTCAGAAGAGTGAACTGAAGTATCAATGGTGGTGAGAAAATGTTTTTTTTAAAGGGTATTGACCTAGGTCTAGGATGTCGCTTATGGTTAGGATGTCTCTTATGGTTAGCCTAGGAGCCAACTATAAACCTGCCTGTCATGGTAGTCAGTTTACTTTTCTTAAGTGCTATCAAGTCATCCCTGATAGTTTAGCACTTTTAGAGATTGTGATTTGTTTTAGATTTCAAATAAAACTCTTCTGCCCTATCTTGTTTCCTATTTTTGCCAATTTTTGACCAAGTGCCTGGACAACAATCCTCAATATGCAACATTTAGATAATCCTATATGCCCCACTTGGTTCTTTGGTTATCCCCAAGGAACTGGACTAGGTACTTTGTTCCGTCTTTCATTTTATTACCTTAGGCCCACTTTTCTAACTCTGGTTTTGAGGACAAGTGAATTTCTGAAAACAACAAAGATCATTTTGCTGGGGCAAATTTAATCAAATGAAAAAGTACAATATTATAGAACTTATTAATGACCAGAGCATGGAGCATAAAGGTAGAGATGGCCCAGTATGGACCGATGACCCCACATCACAAGCATGCCTCCAGAAAATAGAAGATGGCTATAAGCTCCATGGATTGCAACCTATTTTCCATTACATTGAAGCTAGGTGATTTTCCTGTAGAACACAGTGGCAGGCATTAGAGCATGCTGTTGCAGTTCTGTAGCTCATTTGTACAGGGTTGTTTCATGATTAAGGTTCTGGTGTTAATAGAAAATCAGGTTAAAGACTGAGGAAAAGCCAAGCGTCTAATTAAAGCATTTGTTAAATCATCTTAACAATCACACAGAGTGCAACGTCTATATATAAATCCAAAATGTGCAATCACGCAAAAATAATCTCACTGTGACAAGAGTATGAATGGAAGTCATAACAGTGGCTTGATACAAGTTTTGAAAAGCAATGAATTGATTTTAATTTTCCCTTTGATTATATTAATATCTATTCTGCAGCTGTGGCTAATGTCAATGTGCACTCTGTATTAGTGGCAGATATATTAAAATATACTAAAGGTGGCCATAGATGAAAAGTTCCGCTCGTTTGGCGACATCGCCAAGCTAGGCGATCTATCCTCGATATTACGATGAGAGTGCAATGGGCTTTGGTGGGATCGGTCAGGACAAAATCAAACCTGTCCGATCGACCAATCTCCGCCGGACGAAAAATGACGGGACTCTCCACACACGGTCCGAAAATCATACGAATCCTCGATTCGTACGACAGGATCTTTGCGTCTATGGCACGGGTGCCCAAACTTTTTGCAACAAGGGCCAGATTTGGGGTGAAAATGTGTGGGGGCCTACCATTCAGCCCGATATTCTTTGAACCATTAACATTAAATTACAGGAATCAAGTAATCGTAGCAGTAATATTTGGGCACATTAGTGAAATGATCTGCCACTATACTGCTGCCTGTGTGCTGAAGGTGTTAGCAATAGACATGTACTGGAACGTAGTGACGCCATACTTGTTTAGTTTACTGTACTGGCACGTCAGTACGTCTATTGACACCTTCAGCCCTAAAGAAGTATGTGAAAAAACGTCTCTACGTGTCAGTATGTGTCTATTGCTAACACCTTCAGGCAGCAGTATAGACCATATATCTAATGTGCCTTAATATTACTGCTATGGGATTCCTGATCGCACTGTGCTGGGGGGCCTCATTATTATTAAATTCATGATGGAGGCTGAGGGCCTGTGTAAATTTGAAAAAGGGCCGCACTTTGGACATGCCTGGTCTATGGCCACCTTAAAGCTCAGATCAAATTCCTATAGAATAAGCACCCTGCATTTAAGGCAAGTCAATGTGAGCATATCTTCAGGGTAGCCATACATGTACAAATACTGTCATCCAATAGGAAGTCAGATGGGTAATGTAAAAGCTTTGAGCAAATACTTTATGGCAAAATTATAAGTAGCAAACAAAGCCAATACTATAATAGATGTAAAAATAGTCATTCTTTAATGAAATGTCTCCCAAAAAAGGCAGACTCCAGCTGGGTTGGACTGGGAGTGCAGGGCCCAATGGGGCTGGTACCTCAGGGGCCCCCACACCCTCTTTGGGGTCCCCCAGGCAGTACCTGATGACGCAATTCTCCCCCACACATAACTTTAATTTCTAGCCGTATCGGCCACAATCAGGGGAGATCAGAGGATTTTTCAGACACTGGACTCCAGTACAAATAATAATTTAAAAGAAAAAGGTGAAATAACCCATTTGAACCAATATATTCTGGAAACAGTTGTGCATCTTTAAGTGCATATTCATCTTCAGTGGTTCGGAGCTCCTCTTTATAAGACATTAGTGAATGGGACAGAATGTCGTACCCCCCCTGTAGGTATATATTGCAAATCTGAGAATACAATAAAAGAAGAATATACTGAAGTTTCTACAATCATGAATGTCTAAATAATACATTTTAGATCTCTGCCAAAAAAATGACAGGAAATGAATAAAGACATGTGTTGCAGTGGGACACGGAATGTAGACAATGATATGGGAAAGTCTGATGCTGAATCAGATGGATATGGCCTAATCCACAGGTAACCATGACCACTTGCCTCAGACACCAGAGCAGAAGAATTCCCCTTAAGCCAGAAGAGGTCAGCCCTAAGTAAATAATTTGGAACTAAGTTGGACTTCAGAAATGTTATACTCGAGGGGTTAATTCTCATTTTATCTGTGGTCTGTCATTATTACAGAGGAGGGAGAAAAAAAACCTTTTGACAACTTTGGCTAATTTGCACTCCATTCACTTTCACATGAAAACCCATCAGGGCTACCAAAGAACTGTTCTGCAATTGACCTCATTCAATGTCAGAGTGATATACTGGGAAACGAGCCAGTTTTTACAATGCCAAAAAGAGCAAATTGGACAGAAGCTTTGTTCTTCCTTTTCTTCGTCCCATTCCTTTCATGCCAGGCTTGAACTAGTTAAGTTCTTCCATTTGTTCCAACAGTAGCAAAAATACTCAGGGTCTGGTCGGGGGTCATGTCTATATATGAGATAGCTGTGCAGACAGATTTGTGGTTTTTGAACCCTAATGTGAAATTGTGTCCAAGTGAGGTTTATCTTCTCTGTATTCCCCTAATCAGGCAGTATTTTGCTTATGGCAAAGCTGATTGTGTTCATAGAACATACCTGCTCAGCACATTCACATTTATACATGTAAAAATGAGTTGTCATACTGATCCCCTGTGGCAACCTCTATACATATTTATGACCATCAGACAGTGCTGAGCTATTGGTGTCTTATAAAGTATAAGTAACACAAGTTAGCTTGATTTCAAGAGTGAAAATGTAAATAATGTTTCATGTCAATGTAAATAATGTTTCATGTCATGACTTCAGATGGACCTCAGATGGCGCAAACTTCGTTTTGATAGCACATGGAGCAGATTGGGGGTCACAAATTCTAACTTCTCATAAGCCATTTTTTGAAATACAAAAAAACCTTTAAGCAGCAATTGGGCATTTAGAGTGCCTCAATGTCAGTAGTGCTGTCACAAAGCTGGTGTTTGTTATCAAATAGGACTTGCACATCTAGCTCATATTTTGTCTAAATTTTGTCTATAAGTAATCAATTCCTGTAAGGGCAATTGTGGTGAAGGTAGTGGGCATCCTGGCATAGTTCTTCTGCCTTGGTCATCTGTCAAATATATTGCTATGGGTCATTCAACTACTCAGATGGGTAATTACTGAGGAAGCAGACCCCATGCCCTCGGGGGAGCAGGGGTACAGGGGGCCCAGTGGGGGTCTTCTTCCTTCCTCTATAGTGACCTGATAGTAGGTGCGGTGGGTGGTGAGAAAATCATGGGTCATCCATGATTATGTGCAGAGAGACCCAGAAGAAAATATCCCCTGACGAGACACATTCAAGCAAAGTTTAATGTCTTTCTTGCCACAGCCTTCCTTATTACTTCCCATAGCATTCCTGTGATGTTACAATTTCAAGTTATTGGAGGGAATAGCAATTTGGTCAGGGTGTCATGGTCTGTCATCACAGGGGCAAGCTTATTATAGTGATATATAGGAATAGCAGCACCAGAACGCAGTCCTAACAGCCACTCAAGGGCTGTATAGAAAGCAGCCAGCATAATAAATTAATAAATATATCACTGTGCAGAAATGTACCAATCAGATGTGGTTGGCATCAATTAATCAATCAACCCAGTGTCAGTAGCAAAACTGTTGACTTGCTATTAAAGGATGTGGAACTGCTGCAATTTATATTGAAACAAGTTCAATTCAAGTCACACTGTGCACGTTTACCCTCTTTTAAGTAAAGGCCATGATGTAAGTTTAGCAAAAATATTTGGAACCTCATTGTTTTACAGTGCAAATGATTCTGTTACAGCAATTGAGCACATATGACACAAGGCGGCAGTTTATTCTTTTAGTGATGAAATGTGTGAGTAAGGCATCTTCTGAATTAGGCTTACGGTCTGCAAACACAGAATGATTTTATGCGAGGCCATAGCCTTCTGTACCAATATTGTTCCTGAGGCTATATAGCAATACATGATCAACCTTTCCTTTTTTATTGTGTTCTCTAGAGCAATTGGCACCATCATGGCCTTGCTTCTATCATCTTCTCACTCGCTTTTCTTCAGTGCCCTCAGGTCTTCTCATTTCCCCTTCTCTCTCACAAATTCTGCCCATGTCCGCACCCTCATTAATCAATGTCAAGTGACTGAGTGTACAACAAGAGCCGCATTCTTCAACTGCCCCCTCAACCCTCATATATCCCATTGTTCCAAAAAACTGATTCAGATGGCAAGAAAACAGCCTATGCAGCACATAAAAGAGATGAGACAAAAATGAAAAGAATCAACTGAAAAAAAAACTAGGGACAGAGAAAAGAGAAGAGGCATTTTTCCCCCTGAAACGCTCAAATACGGCACAATGATAATTTAAATTATTCATACATTTATGAAAACAAGCATTGAAAGGGAAGTGTATGATGGTCTTTGTCTGTTCCTTTATCCCTTGTCTCTCGTTGGGACTTAACCTTTACTGTAACTTGGGCAAAGCAGCTCGGCTCTCACAAAGAACGGATTTTTATTTGCCTGGGAAAATATTTCTTCATCCCGATGTATGAAAAATGAAGTGAAGGTATTTTTGTGCTGATGTGGCATCTACTTCATCACGAGGGAAGAATATTCTGTCTGCCCATCAGATGCAAAAACAAATCTGGTAACACTACATTCCTTGGCAATTTCGTTTTAACCCTATTAAAACTCTTACAGGAAATGGGTAAACATATCTTCAAGTGTCATAACTTTGCTGGCCTTTAAGAGAACCGGCTATTATATGAAAGGGATTCATTGTTCCGAGCATTAAATTAAAAAACACAAGGCACTCTTCTAGCAGAATAAAGTCATTAATGAAAACAACATGAACCCCAGTTTCTCAATACCTAAAAACAGAGGGGCAGAAACTGTTGGAGAAACAGGATACCCACTGCTGTAATCTACTTCAATTTTGTCAAAACTGCCACTACAGGAAGCCCATAAAGAGAATTAATGTTGTTATGTGGCCATTAAATGCTATGTTATGGCCACCACATAGTGACTTCATCTCATGGTCACCATATGTTGCTTAAACCAAGAAATAGGGTTTGGGTATTAATATAGTTACCATCACAAAGTTTCAAAGTTTTAAGGAAGGAGTTTTCCCCAGAATACTGTGTGTTTCAACTAGGGTTGCCACCTGGCCGGTATTTTACCAGCCCGGCCAGTAAAAACGATGTTATTAATAGGGAAAAAATATAAATATATATGAAGGCTGGTATTTTTTTTACAGAAAAGGTGGCAACCCTAGTTTCTGGTGACAACTGATGTGATGCTCAAGCTATTGCTGCCTTGACCATATTTGTTGATTTAAGCATTGATTGCCTGGTTGGAAAATAGGCCAGTAGAAGCAGAACTAGTAGGATTCTTAAGCTCTTCAGCTTCAACAAAACATTTTGGAGTTATTACATGCCCGTTACCCTATATTAAACAAAGGCAGCATTGGAGATGGTACAGAAATGACTTAATATGTAAAGATTCCATGTATTTTCTCATATATTGAATCATGATACTATTTGTTGGTATCATCATACAATACAGGAACTGACCTATATGAAACATTGGTGAGTCACAATGAGTCAATGTCTTGAATCCTTTTATGATGGCATTTGTTACAACAAGCCCAATTTGAAATATTAAGATTCAATTCAAATCAACAAATTTCAAACTGGTGCATAATACTTAAATAGAAATAGGGATGCACGGAATCCTGAATTTGGGTTGGGATTTGGCCAAATTCAAGCCTTTTTTGGCAGGATTTAGATGTTGCTGAATCTAAAGGGCCGATTTACAAAAGTTCATAGAACGTTCATTTCTCCAAATCGTACTTGCTAGCGCATTTAACACATTTTTCATATAATTTCTTAATCAACATGTTATTTGTAATTTAGCAGCTGAAAAAAACATAAAATCTACGATGCCATAATAACTGCAAGTAAAATTCAAGATCAAGTGAAAGTAAATAGAAGTTCTCTTTTTTTCTTGCAAAGATCAGCCTTTCATTTTAGGTTTTTTATGGTTTTAGAGGTTTTTGGAAGTCAAAACTTTCATTGTTTCAAATTTTTTCAACTACTATTTTCTTTTATACTTTTTTATTTGGATCCACTAAAATGTGACCTTTAGTAAATGGGGTTTTAAAGCGCCTGGCCAAAGAGGATCCAAATGCTTAAAATCATGTGACTTTAGTCTACACACTATATAAATTAATTTATTTTTTTCCCCAAGATTTTGCTAATTAGTATTCTGTTCAGTATTTGGACAAATCTGATAAAAAGTGAATTTGTTTAATCCCTACTTATAAACTCTAAGGGGGGTATTTACTAAGGGTCGAATTTCGAGGGGTTAAAACCCTCAAATTCGACCATCAAATTTAAATCGTTCGAATTTGAATATCGAATTCAAAGGATTTAGCGATAAAATAAGCATTCGATCGATCGAATAAAAATTGTTTGATCAAACGATTTGAGCGATATTCAGCAATCGATCGAAGGATTTTTATTAGATGCCAAAAACTTACAAAGTGCTTTTTGAAGGTCTCCATAGGCTTATAATGCAATTAGGTAGGTTTAACTTGGCGAAGTATTGAATTCGAAGGATTTTTAAAGAGACAGTACTTCGACTATCGAATGGTCGAATAGTCAAACGATTTTTTATTCGAATCGTTTGAATCGAAGTCCAATACGATGGTCGAAGTTTCCAAAAATTTACTTCGAAATTCAAACTTTTTGAAATTCGAATATTCACCCGTGGCTTAGTAAATCTGCCCCTAGATCTTGTAACTAGTACTTGGTGACTATTTCTGCAAAACTGCTGGAAAAGAATTGCCTGCATCCATATACGCCATGGTAACTTTAAAGTATTTTGCACAAAAAACGTCACTGCAAAAAACACCCTTTTGACTTCAAAGCATTTTATGAATTTTCGCTATTTCGTGAAATTTTTCGTGGAGCATTTTTCCCCAATAAAAGCACTTTGCAGTCATAGCTACTGCCTTGGATCTGTCCTGCTTTCTATTATAATACTGACTGTGACGTTTTCTGCACTCATGTGAAGGATTCAATAAAGTGAAATGGACATTTCCTCATAGCTATAAGTAACTGTACAAATGTTTTGAACAATGGAAAGAAAATCTTGCAAAATATTGCAGTGATCTCTTTTCTAAAGAGTCTAAAGTACAATAGCAAACAACGTAGAAATTGTTAATATGGATGGAAAAGAAGGGAAGGGTACAAATGTAGCTCCACATGAACAAGTTGAAAATTCATACACTTGCCAAATCATGAACATTAACGTTTTATCCTCCTTGTAGCGCTAATGTATCATTGCTTTTCACCTTTTCTTCATTATTAGTGAAAGTACAGTAAGTAATGTACTGTAGGTGTCAAAATGAGCAGCTAAGGAGAAGTTAATAAACACATAAAAATAGCACATACTAGATTTTATGTTTGTGATTGTCACCTCCAGCTCAGCTGTAACGGCTATTACGCATACAATGGAAGGAAACGTCTTTCAACAGATGCCATAGCGGCAAAAAAATAAAAGAGTTTACTTTACTACTGAAAGTAGAAGGAAAGGCTTTGTGCACTTGGGGGTTCCAAGTGATTGTATTGACTTACCTGAAACCCTGGGCCGGTGCTCCTATCAGCAGAAAACTGCACTGTCCCGGGGTTATACCAGTGGGCACCATGGATCGATCCTCTTCTGTCTTCTTCTTTCTTCTCACGGCTGCGCATGTGCAGTAGAGCGAAAAGCCAAACTTTAACTAAAAAGTTGCCAATTTCATTCAACTGCGCATGCGTCTGCCCTGGAAAATTTGAAGAAAGAAGAAGCCAGAAGAGGATCGATCCGTGATGCTCGCTAGAAGAACCTGGGCCGGTGCTCTTATTAGCAGAAAACTGCACCGGCCCGGGGTTCTTCCAGCAAGCATCATGTATCGGGCTTTTAGGTAAGTAAATACAATCACGTGGGGGTGCCTAACATTTGGCACCCCCAAGTGCACAAAGCCTTTCCTTCTCCTTTAAGAGAATGATCCGGTACAATTCTTCCAGCAAAATATGTCATTTATATGGGAAACGATCAAGCAATAAATATTAAAGATATGAAACAAAATATCAATATTTGACCAAAAAGCCTTATTAACATTACATTAACACAATCGATACATTATGGAAGACAAAAGTATTGTAGATCAATTCAAGAGTGAATGGGGGTGATTTAATCAAATTGGTTTAAAATCTGCTCCAAGTTTTATCATCTTTTAAATAAATGGCATAGTTATAAAGCTGTGTATTTCTCCTTACATGTAATCCATTTTGATCGCTGAAATAATTAATTAAAAACAACGTATAAAGTTGCATATTTTTTTTTTATTATTGCCTTCATTTACACCTATATTTTACTCCACTTCAGACATGACATAACCTATGCACCAAATCCACTATTTAAGGACTTAGCCAAATCCCGAATCCTTTATGAAATTCAGCCGAATACCAAACCAAATTGGTTGGTGGTGAAACTGCCTCTACTCTCTACTCCTCTGGGAATGATTTCCATTAGATGTTGGGACATTGTTGTTAGAATTTGCTTTTATTGATGTCTAATAAGCTGGACACTGATGTTGGGGATGGGGCCTGACTCAAGTTTCCATTCCAATTTATCCTACAGGTTTATTTAGGTTAAGGTCAAGGTTCTGTGCAGGCCACTCTAGCTCTTCCACTCTCATTTCTGCAAAACTATTCTGTATGTACCTAACTTTGTGCACTGAGTTATTATCCTGCAGAAACAGAAATGGGCCTTTTCCAAACTGCTGTAACAAAGTACAAAGTGCACAATTATTAAAAATGTATGATATTGAGCTATAATAAAACAAATAAAATGTAAAAACACTAAAGAGCAGTCTATGTTGCTTAAGTGGGCAGCAGGAAGGAAGGAAGGAAGAAGAAAGCATTTTGAATGTACAACTGAAAAGGAGACAGACAGACATTTAGGAGCAGTAATAGTTTTAAGGCAGTAATCTATGAGGCAGGAGCAGGAAATAAGGAATTATTGCAAATAACAAATACAAATTTTTGCTAAGTATGTCAACAGCACAAAGATTTGGTCTAAGAACATGAGCTCAATAATAAATAAACATACTTACATTACAAGGGTCTCTGAAAAGCAATGTTCTTCTGATGAAGGATTGTGCACAGAGAGCAGTTGCTATAATAATAATAATTGGTTAGGGTACATGTTTCATTGCACTAGTGTTTTAAATGGGATGCTGCATTTTTTTTTTATAGGGGTGCTAATGGTCAGGTCATCCATCAAAAATAAACTGTGTATAATTAAACAGATTGTAGTTCTTATCAATTTAAGATCAGGGTTGTCCTTGGATAATGTACGGTATAACTATACTCAGTCTATTGTGCTTTTGCTACTTTTCTGTCCCCCCCCCACCCCCCTGATATTGTTTAAGGTTTAAAGTATTTTATTTATTGTAATAACAGTCGTATTTAAAGGGAAATCACGATTGCATTAGCTATTGTTAGCATATCATTACTGCCCCTTATAGTGCTGAATGAGTTAGCGTGTCTCATGGGTCATTGATCTGTTGATTCATTTAACTCAAAACTCTTTCTTTGACTTGTACCCCGTCCAGGAGACTTTTGGTTAGAAGATCTGGGATGATGGTATTCAAAAAATATTGATGTCTATTATTTACTTAAAATACACTGGATAAGCCAGCATGAGTAGACTAGGTCAGATAATTTTAAATCATCAACTTCATGTTATTAATAGTCATTGATCTTTCCACTATGCGGATTCATGATGCTAAGGATTTGTGCCAAATGCATCCATCCTTTTCACATTACATACTTCACATGCTTTCAGTGGGAATCTTGTGACAGACTACATTTCCATGTCCTGTTTATATAACATTTCATCATTTTCGACTGATTTTTTCCTCTATAATAATAAGAAAGCACCTTGTACCTGATGGTAACTAAGCTAGTATCAATCCATGGTGGCAGTGGAACAATCCTATTGGTTTGTTATTATTTTGAAGTGTGTGTAGCTGTCTTAAGGCAGTTGATCACTAACTCTATGGATCACACCCAAGAGGACTTGGAGAAGTGGTCGGGAGATGTTCAGCCTGAAGACCATTTAGGGAGAACTGGGGAAAAGGACAATTTGATCTCCTAGATACAACTGAAAGTGCCATTTGAAGATCAGTTAGGGCGAGCTTTAGGGTGACTATATATTTTCTCCCCTAGATATTTTTGAAACTATAGCTGATATTTTTCCATATCTGTACTCATTTCATGAGCTAAAGGGAAACCCTAACTAAAGGTTGGACCTACAAGTTGAACTGAAGTTTGACAGCCAGTAGTGTTTCACATACATAATGATCCTTTATCTACACAACTCCATATCCTATGCATTCTATATACAATAACATTTAAGGCCTTTGAAATTGCCAAACACAGGAACCCTAAATAAGATAACGGCTTTCATTTTTATTCATCTAAAAGGGGTTGGTCAATATACTGTCTACATTTGAAGCAGAAATGCACAACTTATTCCGACCTGGAATGTGGAAACATTTATTACTTTTATTATTTATACAGCACTGACATTTACTGTATACCACATTTCTATTAGAGTTGATTAAAACATAAAAAGAATAGCTACTGCGTGATCATTTGTGGCACCGCCGGAGCTTGTTAGTTAGAAAAAAGACAAAAAAACTAATTAAAAACAGTAAAAAAAAATTATGCAGAATTGTGCATAAAAGCTACACAGAGTAGATCTAATTTATGAAGGATGGGGCAATGCTCGATGGTTTTTGACACAAATATATTATAAATCACTCACTGCCTAGTATACCCTAAAATCTTTTTTTTTTTTTACATTTTATTCCATCCTCTTTGCTTGGGTGGCATTACATGCAGAATGCAGAAACACTTCCCTGCTGGATTATGTGATTTTCTTCTGTGAATTCACATCTAGACTCACTGTACAATGACTTCTTTACAGAGCTTTCACTATAGTTTTAATCCTCTATTCTATTAAATCACCATGGCATTCTCTATGGCCCATACAAGGTATTGAAGATGCTTGGGGTTATACTGAAAATAACCTCTTTTTTCCACCTTTGCCATCGATGTCGAGGTCTGGGAAGGTAGCCAAATGCCACTGAGGACACTAGTGTAATAAATCATCCTTCTTTTTTGCATCTGCAGCCCCCCAATACCGGGCCCCCCTCCTTCCTTTGGTTTTCCCCTGTCCATATCTGACAAAAACCCCATTGTCGTAATCCGAGTGAAGAAGAGTCCTTTTCTTTTACAAAGCCGCTATGAAGCCAAGTTGTGGGCTGCTGGAGATGATGCCTATGACTCCACAGGGAGCCTGCATCCCAAGCTCATACTTTTCTTCTCTCACTGGGGTCACCCGAATCCTTTCATTCCAGCTTCATATTCACATAAAGACATCAAGAAAAGAAGAGGAAAAAAGCTCAGTAGAAAGAATTATTAGGCATGGCTGTCAGCTTCTATAGCAGGAAAGACAAGAAGCCCACAGTAACACTTCTGTTGGTCGTATTATAATTTCCAGCTACTTACAATTACAGATAAATCCAATTTGTCTGATGACCTTCATGCTTAAAAGAATCATAAAAATCTGCTTAAGTCATTAAGTGCTATAGAAACGTACACTTTTACTGGGTTTTAACCAGTTATTAGTAAATTCAAAGTAAGTATTGCCAACGGTAGAGGTGATTGATAAATGCTCGGGGCTATTAAAATAGCTAATATTTTTATATACCTGCTAAGAAGGCAGATAATATTATATTGCTTATTTACCCCTAAAATGTAGACTATGATATATACTGTACATTTTGTATATTTATACAATAATAATAATTGGGAATCATAAAACAAATTTGTAGATTTGGAGTTTTTCTGATTTTTTACAGAATTTTAAAGGATTTTTGTAGATAATTTTTCCTTGGCCATTAAAAGTATGCCCCATAAACTAAAGTTCATGCACCGATAACCGTGCATTCTGGATCCGTCAAATTGTCAGAAAGTGCAAGTGACCTAATCTGTGCTCATTAGAGTATAAATGATATTAATTGGCCCTTTATTAAAAAATAAATAAGTATGTGGACGGATATATGATTGGGGGTACCAGGAGGAAATGACCTGCTGTTTGAAGCTGTTAATCATCCTAGGTTTATAACTGATCCCCGCTGTTGCTCCTGACAGGCCTTGCACATAAAGGGCAACTCCAAATTACATAGGTGCAACACAAAACACCCCTAGGTTCCTTTTTACTTGTGTCTTTTGGCATTCACTTTGCACCTAGCAGCTTATTCAACAAAGCAGACACAATAGGCAGTGATGGGTGAATTTGTCCCGTTCGATTCACGTAAAAATTAGCAAATTTCCAGCGAAATGCGTGAAACGGCGAAAAATTCATTAAACCACGTCAATTTGCGTCAATTTTGACACCCACATTACAGTCTATGGGCGTCCGAATAATGTTGACGTGTGACAGTTTTGACATGATCGACTTTTCTGACGCACGGGCAAATTTATGAAATGCAGAAATTCACTGTGAAGTCGCAAGTCGAAGTCACTAACAATAGGCATTTAAGCACAAAATAAAAATATAAAGGAGTGTGTATTGAAGCATGTACCTTTGTGAATGTCATTTGAATAGGATCATCCATATTTGCACTTTGCACTTGAGTTCATAAATTATAATCCTAATACAGAATTGCTTAAACACTGTAGAACTGCAGATGCAGTCTTTATGCAAATGAATTCCTGTCCTATAAAAGCTATGTAGATTTCAAAATGAATGTGTGCAATGTTGTTAATTATGTTTTTGCTATTAAACACCTGAAAAACATGCTCTGGGATTTTCCACGATATGGCCTACCGGGAGTTGTAGTTCCAAACAGCTGGGTGGCTGCAAATTTGACATTCCTAATCTATATGTACAGAAGCACGGTACTTTTTGGGATAATAAAGAACATTTAATACTTCATTGTTTTTCATATGAAGTGCATTCAACCCCTAGCTGTGTTCTTCTATGACTGACTGTCCAGTATGGTGGCCTTTCTTTATTTGATGCCTGATGAGGGATCAATATTTTCTACCCGCCACTGTTCTAGTGTATAATGGTGCAGAGGGTAATTAGTGATTCCCTTTTGAAGTATTCTGTGAAACAAAGTATTGGCTACAAATGTTTCATGACATAGAAACTGACTAAAGCTGGCCATACACGGAGAGATCCGCGATGTCGCCAAATGAGCGGATCTCTCTCCGATATGCCCACCTTGAGGTGGGCAATATTGGGCTCATTCAATCGTGGGCCCTAGGGCCCAACGATCGGATCCTAATGAATGGGAATGGGAGGTCATATCGCGGGACCGCAACAACGAACAGATGTGGCCGCGATCCAAAGGGATTTTTTGTCCCATCTGATCGAGATCTGCCCGACTTTCGGACAGATCTCGATCGGGGAAGCCCGTCGGGGGGCCCCATACACGGGCCAATAAGCTGCCGACTCTGTCTGTCGGCAGCTTTTATCAGCCCGTGTATCGCCACCATAAGCCATTTACCTTGTCTTCACAACCAATGGTACACTTCTTGGTGTAGCCTGCTGTACAGTACAGGTATAGGATCTATTATTTAGAACGCTCAGGACCTGGGGTTTCCAGGGTAACAGGTCTTTCCGTAATTTGGATCCTCTTACCTTAAAGGAGAAACAAACCCTTAATAAAAAAAACCCTACCCTACACAGACCCCCCTCCCTCCTCCCCCACTGGGCAAATGCCCCTAACTCTTTACTTACCCCTCCATGCAGATTCTGTCCAGCAGAGTTCATGGGTGTCTTCTTCTCTTCGGTAATCTTCTAAATGAGACTGACGAAGTAGTGCACGCGTAGTTGGAGCAATTTTCTGGTTTGCGACAACTGCATATGTGCCGAAACTCACGAAAATTGTCAAAGCACCGGTCTCATTCCGAAAAGATTACTGAAGATGTCGTCTGTGAACTCCGCTGGACAGAATCTGCATGGAGGGGTAAGTAAAGAGTTAGGGGTAACACTTAGGCTGGGGGGAGGGGGTCTATGTAGGGTAAGGGGTATGGGTTTTTATATTGAAGGTTTGTTTCTCCTTTAAGTATACTAAAAAAACATTTAAACATTAAACCCAATAGGATGGTTTTGCCTCCGATAAGTATTGATTATTTTGAATCAGGTACAAGCTACTGTTTTACTATTAGAAAGAAAAAGGAAATTATTTTTACAAATTTGAATATTTGATTCAAATGGAGTCCATGGAAGATGACCTTCCCATAATTCGGAGCTTTTCTGGATAATGGATTTCCAGATAACGGATCCCATACCTGTACTAGCTTGTGCCTTGACAGAAAACAAATATTGGGAGAGTGAAATCAGCTGACCAATGTAAGATATAATCTCCACCAGTCAAAATATTGCACAGACAAAACTTCTCAATGCAATCCTTAAGAGGTATATCAATGCAAAGAGAAAGGGCTAAATATATTTGTTTGTGTTACACACTAGCTTTAAATGCCTTCCCATTACTGAGTATTAATGATAACATAGAACTGCAATCATTAATCATAGTTGTTTAATTATATCGAAAGCTTCCTCAAACGATACCAGGAAATAAATAGTTGGGAGAAAGAATTGGGAAAAATAAATCCTCTGACAATATATCTCATGCACAGCATGGAACTTCAAAGGGAAAATAATAATAAAAACAATAATCATACATGTTCTCAAGCAAAACCTAAAACGGCATTCCTGTGAATGATTTCCCTTTAGCAAACATTTTTATTTCCAATTAGCAAAAGAAAAATTGCTAATTCGCTGCAGTTGGACAGGCCTGACGTCTCAATCTGCAAAGTGTCAGGTCAGTGAAAGGAAATGTTTCACACTGAGTAGGGAGAGGGAGCAGCACTAAGAGGGTCAGGGCAGTGGGCCCAGAAACCAGATTGACTGGCCACAGTGCTAAATTACTCACACAAGACATACATTGTCTAACGTGCCAAATCCACACTGATCACGTTCTCAGTCTTTCCCATTTTTGTTATTTAGCATGGAGAAGATGAGCCACAGGGATTGGACTGAAACAATGACTCTTCTTTTATCATGCTATAAATTCTGGGAGCATTACTTCAGCTAGGTTAAATATTATCCCGGTTCGTCTATACCTCTCAGAAACCAAGAGATAGAGCTCTGAGAATGTCATCCACCTTTCTAGACAAATAATGCCCTCAGTAGATAGTACTTGCAGGAATCCAAAGCACAGTATAATCATTTACACATCCTCTAAATTTTGTGCATAAGCTATGCAAGGAAATTGATCTGTTCTCCACTTGTGATTGCAAAACAGAGATAACCATTACAATCTGACAAAATCATTCAGTGAATGGGGTGTTTTTGTGATAGACAATCCTAAGCTGTGATGAGAATAAAATAATTACAGGATGAAATCTTCTCCAGAATGGGAAAGCTCCCGAGTTGTAACAACAGAGACATCAGATCCAGCAGCTTCTGGGAAACCTAGAAGTGTAGAGGGCCTTGTTCTGTTTCTGACTGTTGGACAGACTATAAAACAAATGATCTTTTCAGAGCTTGGGGGATAGGGAGCCACAGAAAAGTATTTTGGGACCAGTAACCAGTAACGTAACTAGAGGGGGGCGGGCCCTGGCGAGGGAAGTGCTGCCGGGCCCTCCGCCCCCCTCCATACGCTGTTCTCTGCGTGTGTGCAGTGGTGTGCGAGCTGCCGGGGGGCCCTGGCCCAATCGCACCCCCTGCTCCCCCGGTAGTTACGCCACTGCCAGTAACTAATGAATTTGCGAATCTGTCCTTTTTTCGCCGAAAAATTTGCAAAACAGCAAATACATTTTTTTTGAAACGGCGAAAAATTTGTGAAATGTATTGAAGTCAATAGGTGTCAAAATAACTTTGACACACGACAATTTTGCCGACATGCATTCAAGTCAGGTGTCCGAATAATTTTGACGCGTGTCAATTTTTATGAGCTTGCCAATCTTGATGCGCAGCAAATTTTTTTGGAAGCAGTGGATTTTTCGTCTGCAAATTTTTACCGCGGTGAAACATGGAAATTCGACCACAAATCCATGCTTGCCAAATTTATTCACCCATCACTACCAGTAACATCTCGCTAGCTTACTGGAAAGCATACTATTTTTTCTGGTTAAACTTTGTTTATCTGTACAAAATGTAAAACGTTCCGCAGAGATCTCTTTCTTGGTGCTTCATGGTTTTTGTACATCAAACAGCAACATTTAGGTTGCAAAAATGGCAATTTCAAATTCTATACAAAAGTTCACAGAAAGCTGAATATATATTCCAAGTTATAGACTTTGGGGCAAAGTGACTAATGCTGGCGAAGATTCACCAGCATTACCATTTTCAGGGACTTAGCAGATTTACTAACGGGCGCAGGCATCACTTCGCTAGTGAAGGAGATACATGCTAACGATGATTTACACTTTATCGCAAGAGGAAACTTTGCGACATTACCTCTTTCGCCAGACTTGCTTTCGCCAGCTCAGACTAGGTGAAGTGCACTGGAGTGCATAGATCTTCCTCATTCTTCTGTTACTTACATCATATTTTTTAGTGCAAAAAGTTTCTAAGTCCAAAAAACGCTGGCGTCTTTTCCTTTTTCAGAGTGATAGCCTGCAAAAGTCCTTAAAAATTTTTTTGGGTAACCGGGTTCCCCCATACATTTTCTAACATATGGAACATAAACTATACAGTGGGCTCATGTGTAGGGC
Source organism: Xenopus laevis (assembly GCF_017654675.1). Taxonomy (NCBI): domain Eukaryota; kingdom Metazoa; phylum Chordata; class Amphibia; order Anura; family Pipidae; genus Xenopus; species Xenopus laevis. The sequence goes on along the minus strand of NC_054383.1, from coordinate 106,861,524 downwards.
ATTATAAGAACTCTATTTTCTTTATTAAGGTTCCCTGGACTTGTGTAATGTAATGTATTTGCTGCAACATATACGTCCATTCAACTTTATCATTTCCTGACGTATGCAAATTAGCCTGAGCGAAGACCTCTAACGAAGTTGTGCTAGGCAGAATTGAACACTAGCGCATCTTGGCTTTGATTTGCTCGCATTGGCGAAGTAACACTAGTGAAAATTCGCCACTTGGTAAATTTATCCCTTTGCCTCCAACATACATACAAGCAAGAACCACAAACATTATGCCAAGTTACAGTCTAAGAAAACAAGGAATATATAAAAATATAAACATTGTTATCTGAATGCTAAGCAAATTATTCAAAACAGTGAGTTAAACAGGGTTGGGACACCAGAGCAGTCTGCCACAGCCTCAAGTATTGGCCACATAAAACCTTCAAGACAGTGTGCTATTGAAGCAGAGATACTGCAAGAAAGATCTTCAGTTCTCCAAAGAATATAACACATAAGTGATACTGTATAATGAAATGTTACTTGGCCCCACAGAAAATATAATGCAGAGCCTCAAAACATTAGTAAGTGAACCCGTTCTACCACTACTGTATGTATTGAAATTGCTCATTGATTTACTACAATACTGGGCTCCTTGCTTACTGCTACCTCTGTAGTTACGCCCCCTAGAACATATGGTGGAAATGTTAGACATCATTTGTTCAGAAATATATTTATAGCAATAGTGCAGTCCCCTTGCTGCCTTGCATAAAGCAAATGGCCAACCAGCAATACTCTATGCCAGAGCAAATAAGAGACAAAATGCCACTAGCTAATATTTACCCTTGTAAAGTACCCGTTATTTGCAGGCCTCCACTGATAAATGGAATAAAAACACAAGGCTTTAAATAGATTCCCTTAAGAAGCAATTGCACTCGTTTCTACTAGGTACCTGCCAAGTGAACGATAATTAATATCAATAAAAGTAATCACTACACCTACTAAAAATAAAATGCAAACAACCCATGGTCTTTAGACTTTATATCCTAGAAAAATATGCTTAGTAATCTTGGAGTGCCAAAGGTTGAAATTTGCCATAATTCATGGTCCATTTCTTAGGCAACCTCTGGCCAAAAAATGAATTGCCCGATACTATAACAGATGTTTTGTCAACAGAGGGGGAGATTTGATATTATTATAGGTCTGAATTTTGATATTCACAGTTACAGTTAAAAACACAACCTTCTACCCTTATCTATTTCTAGCATGTAACTGCTGGGAATAAGTAAAGCTGGCCATAGACGCAAAGATCCGATCGTACGCATCGAGGATTCATACAATTTTCGGCCGTGTGTGGAGAGTCCCGTCATTTTTCGTCCCACGGAGATCGGTCGTTTTGTCGATTGGCCAGATTAAAAGATTTCTGTCGGCTGCCGATAATTTCTCTGCATGTATTGCCGATCGTTAGATTTTTAGCTTTGTCGGACATAACTTTTGTACGATTGCTGTCAGGGGCAGAACATCGGCTGATCTGTTCTTTTACTACTTTATTTGATCAGAATGGTTAGTGGCAGGTCGGGAGATGGGGAAGTCCGATCATCAGAGGAGCCGCATGATCAGATCTTTGCATCTATGGCCAGCTTCACTCCTATGAGTTGCTCCATGATATGATATAAATAACTCCAGAGGAGAAGAATAGCTAACTAAGCCAATCAAAAATATCCATGCTAGCAAAAAAATAAAATGCAAGGGCTAGTTGGAGGATATTGTCACCTCATTATTAAAGTCAGCTTGTGAAGCCCACTTGTGGGCTTTAAATGGCGTCAGACTGTGCACAGTTCTCTCAATTATACCGGCCTGTGCCAGCATTTTCACCTCTTTAATCAATGTAAATACCCTCTAGACAACAATGGGCCATTATAAAGTTATAAACTCTCACTCCTATATCACCAAGTACCCAGTGTTGGCCCATTCCACATTACTCCCTGTACGACGTAGTCCCAACTTTATTGCTTAAAAAAAAATACATTTTTATTTCCGCTCAGTCCGATGCCAAAAATAAAACTTCAAGCTTTGCTTTTAAACATATAATTACTTCTCCAGTAATGGCTAAAGTGCCTTATCTTAATGACATTTTGGAGCAATTCATCACCAGCATTCATATCGATTGGTAAGCAAAGAGAAAGAGAAAAAAAAATATATGATCTCTTTGGTTAAAAATATTCCCTTACTTAATAACATATTTTTGTCTGTGCTTGGATTAGTTTACTTTATATTTATATATCGTGGAATCGAATATAAATCTTATAATATAAACTGAGACACAGAGGCCCACGGTCTGGGCAGCTTTCCAGAGTTAGATCACCTCGCAATGTTCTCAGATCTTAGCTAAAGTCTGTAAAGTACCCGCACATACCACTTTCTCACAGAGTTTCACTTCTGGTCCATCTCTTCCCTCTGCCAAGCAATTTCTCTCCTCATTATCAGCCATGTCCTTCCTCATTGTGCATTTAGGAGCACATTTTTGGAGTATGGAAGGCCAGATGCCATTCCCATGAAGCACAGCAGATTACAAGTTGGGTGAAGATGTGCAGGCCCCATCCCTTTGCAAGATCAGCCCTTGACTAAAAGGTTTAATTGGATTTTATTTCAGAGGCTCCATGTACAGTAATACAAAGTCATTTCAGCCTACTGTGCCCAGATAGCTTTTCTACCCAATCAGACATGATGTTATCCTAATTGTTGGATACTTTATTCTTTTTTTGCAAATTCTGGCTTTTAGAAGACACAATTTAGATTAACAGCGTGTTGCTAAATTGGGCAGGCAAAGGAGTAATTGGCATACGTTTGTCAAGTCTTTATATCTCGGCACTTGTTCCTAGTAATGACTTTGTTGGGCAGACTGTGCAGCATTAAAATCTAATGAACCAAAATCAGACGAGGAAATTTAGGCAATTTTAACATTATTTAGACAGTCAACGGTCACATAGAAAATTCTGCGTGGATGAATGGAAAATGGATAGTCTGGTTGGGTTGGGATTTCACTAAAGTTATGTGATATAAAGTTGCATGCAGCAATTTAATTGGACCCTTGAATTACAGGCATGGCACCTGTTATCTAAAATGCTCAGGATCTGGGGTTCTCTGGATAACAGATTCCATGATTTGGCTCTTCATAACTTAGGTCTACTAGACAATCAATTAAACATTAAATAAATGCAATAGGCTTTGGTTTGCCTTCAATAAGGATTGTTTATACTGTATATTTGTTTGGATCAAGTTCAAGCTACTATATTAGCACTACAGAGAAAATTTTATATTTTTTATAAATTAGTTAGAGTCTATGGGAGATGGCCTTCCGATAATTTGGAGCTTTTTGGATAACGGGTTTCCAGATAATGGATCCCATTCTTGTACTAGTTTAAACAGGCCCTTAGACTACAATTTATTTCAATTGATCTGAAGTTTTGAATTAATCTTATTGAGTCTGACAAACCAACAGTAATCCTAATTATCTGGTTGGGGATATACAAACTCCTAAGTATAATGGCACATGGGTTATTTCTACCATCACTATAATCATGCAAAAACAGCATCATCACCATCTATACAGTATATATATATATATATTGCTACCTAGAGTACAACTCTCAGTCCGTAACTTAGCTTTAGAAAACTTGTTTCCCTCAGTTCTCTATGGGCAGTACAGACAGAAAGGTAGGTTCAATTAAGACTGGGGTATTAGGAACCTTGTTAGCCAAACTTTTACCTGGGTTCGGATCTACAGCTTCTTCTTAAGAGATATTAGGACTCAAGAGAACTACAGGTCTTAAATGACCACCCCCTCTGAATGCAGGCAGTGCTGCATTGCAGTAATGTGCAGCTCTTTGCACTCCATTGTAGTAGAACTGTGTCTTGCATAATTTAAAAAAAAAATCAAGTGTTTGTTGAAAGAAATACCTAAATGTGATGGTTACCTTTTAAAACTATCAACCGGCCTGGATGTGCAGTCACTAGGCGCCTTTATTCCAAACCTAACTTTTTCATGCTTTGTGATCAATAAGTTACCAGTTTGTTTTTTCATGTTCAAAACATTTGTGACTTAATTAGATTATCGAAGTAGATAATTTTACAGTTGCCCTGCTAATAAAGTAAAGTCTTTGAAGCAATGATTGGTGAGTGGATACTGCTAACTTTATGATACTTTCTATCTTAATCAAACAACAAACAGCAGGGATGAGTCGAAGTTCATCCTTTTGTGAAGGTTAAAATTGAGACATCCAGAACACTTTTTTATACTCCTTTATCTGTTATTTGTGAACCTAACATATTTAATACATCAGTTTTCCTCCAACACTCTATATACACATTACATTATCCCTTGTTCCCTTGTTGAATTCATACATCAGCAGTGAAAGCAGATTGCAGGGAAGGAACTCTGGGGAGGTGGCAGAGGCATTTAGCTAAGTTACAACCAGACAGAGTGGTTTTATTCTGGGCAGTGGAGTAGTATAGCAAGCAATTACAATAGTGGGGAATACTAACCATTTGCGATTTAGAAATCCATACATTTCGAATGTAAATCAAGGTATTCCCATGCCTCATAATTGGTTTGTTCAAAAGTTAGTTCCTGGTAGTTTCAAGGAAACATTGGTGATTTACTGACCATCTTTACCTTTAACAATTGCTTTTGTTTATATACACGAGGGCTTCTTTACTAAACCAGGTGCTGCAATTGAAATGCTCATTAATATCAATAAAATTGCAACCATTAGCTGAGACTAAATCTAAATATCTCTAGCTATCTATCATCTATCTATTATCTATCTATCTATCTATCTATCTATTTGTCAATCAGCTATCTATCTATCTATCTATCATCTATCTATCTATCTATCTATCTATCTATCTATCTATCTATCTATTTGTCAATCAGCTATCTATCTATCTATCTATCTATCTATCTATCTATCTATTTGTCAATCAGCTATCTATCTATCTATCTATCTATCTATCTATCTATCTATCTATCATCTATCTATCTATCTATCTATCTATCTATCTTTCTCTCTATCTATCTATCTATCTATCTATCTATCTATCTATCTATCTATCTATCTATCCTCCTATCTATCTATCTATCTATCTATCTATCTATCTATCTATCTATCTATCTATCTATCTATCTATCTATCTTTCTCTCTATCTATCTATCTATCTATCTATCTATCTATCATCTATCTCTCTTTCTCTCTGTCTCTTTATCTCTCTCTCTTTCTCTCTCTCTCTATCTACCTATCTCACTACACATATATCATCTACTATCTATCTATCTATCATCTATCTATCTATCTATCTCTCTCTCTCTCTCTCTCTCTCTCTCTCTCTCTCTCTCTCTCTCTCTCTCTCTATCTATCTATCTATCTATCTATCTATCATCTATTATCTATCTCTTGCTCAGTAAGGTAGGTTTGGCACATATTATTGGGTCCCCAAATCAGTTCATTGACCCTTTAAATGATTCATTTATTATTTCCAAAGCAAAATTAGAAACATTTTATAGTAGCTGCCACATCTCTCCCCTCTCCTCAGAAGCTAAAGGAGCACTAAAGCAACAAATATTTCGCATTTCAGTCTCCATCTTTCCAATTTAACGAGCCCTGTGATCATAGCCTGTCACTTTGGAATTTTTTTTTAGATTTCATAGAAAATCTATTGAAGCCATCAAATAGTTCATCTCTAAGTGAAGCTGTGGTGCAATGTTAAAGAGTCAGCCATAAATCAGCCTACTGCTGCACCTCAAATAGATAATCAATTTCACTGAAAGCATCAATAATCATAGTTAGACATTTATTGCTGGAAGGATGGTTTATCTTTCTGGGTTCGGGGACAGCAGGGGTAATGATAAATACCAGATCTGCCACTGAACTCAATTAAATGCTGAAAGGATAAAGCATTTTATATTGTGCAGAGTGGGGGGGGGAGCAATCCTATTCATAATAGGGCCATATTGTATGAAATCCACAGGAAATAAATAACTACATATTAAAGTGAGTGCATCTAATTTCAATTTTAATGTCATATCTCGGCAGACAATGTTTCAGCAATGCATTTGTTTATTCTTTAGAGCCAGTTCTCTGGCTTTTCTGCAAGTTAAAGGGACAATGTCAATTCTCACTGGGCTTAATTTTCCTTGTCACTGCTAATTGGCTGTGTTTTTTTCCCCCTCTTGGAATAGAATGTAGATGAGATATCTGGTGTGATTTCTGAGGCTAGAGAGTCACTGACAATGTATTCTGCACTTTGGCATGACCCCACATAAGTATTGGTAATGGTGTGTTGCAGCGAGCATCAAACTCATTGAATATGCACCTGTGGCGGCTAAACATCAGATGTCAAAAAGCAGAGGTCTAAAAGCTGAAAGAATAATAAGTGAACACGAGAGAGAAAGGCACATTAAACACAATTGCAAAAAGGAAAATGAACATTTGGCAGGATAAAACTTTAGGAGAGTTTTTTTTCCCTCTTTATCATTCTGTCAAGCCTATTCACTTCAAAAACACTTTTAGCACAAGGTCTAGTCTTTTGTTTTCGCTGAAAGCTGAATGGATGGGCTGCCATTTCTACTGTAGATTTACAGGCGGAATAAAAGGCAGTTCATGAATCACATATTGATTTTGGGGGGGATAAAAAAAATCAACATATTGTTATTAATTGCAGACCGCCCTGGGTGGTCTTAAAGTCCCACACCTTGTATGACAACCTTGGGACAGAAATGGGCAATATATTTAAGACAGGGCACTAGAAGGACAGTAGAGCAAATTTCATCACACCCACTAAGAGCTAATGCGGCACCTCAATGTCAGTTTTAAGCCAACTTCTAAAAAAAAAAAAAAACTCTTTTAAAAATCCCATAGAAATGAATGGAGAGTGGTGGAATTTCACTCTAGAGGACTGTGACGATCTCTAACTTCACTTTTTGATAAATATACCCCTAAGTATTTCCTGGTAAATTTGAAAACCCTATGGGGTATATTTATGATTAAGAGTGAAATATGTTTGCGTGAAATACCGCTACTCTCCTTTTATTTCTATGGGATTTTTAAAGGCGTATTTATCGAAGGGTGAACTTTCACCCTTTGATAAATACACTTTTAAAAATCACATAGAAATGAATGGAGAGAAACTGAATTTTACTCCAATTTTAGTGGACTGTGGTGATCTCTAATTTCACTTTTTGATAAATATACCCCTATTTGTTCTGCTTCCGGTCCACCCTTAATAAGGGCCAATGTTGCTTCCCATTACCTCTTTCAACCCCTTTTTCCCTGCATCCCCTTTGGCCACTAAAGCACAGCTCCATCTCCATTTGCACTATAACCCTGCTTCCATTGCATCATAGCACCGCCCCTTCTGGATCCTGTTTTCATCGCATTCATGGGCCAGTAAGGGGCCAACCAAAAGGGGGCAACCCTAAAGCAAACCTATACTTACCACTTCCCCATTCACTTCGCTGGGTCAGCGGGGCCCACAAGCACCAGGACCCACCAGGGTTTTTCCCTTTGTCCCGCTGGCCCATCCTGACTGCTTGTCTACAATAGTTAGAGTATTATACATTCTGTTTCCATTCGTCTGCAGCAAATGTTCTCTACAGAATTCCCTAGAGTATTTTGTGTGGGTATTTTCACCCTCTTTTAGCTCTTGGAATGTATTACAAGCCTTCTGTACATGCAAATAGAGGCCCAATACTAATAGAAATTGCAATTCAACTCAGGTTAATTGTGTACATGCTCCCTACCACATATTGTAAAATAATTGGCATGACCCTGATGTATTATAAACTACTAATTTGTTTATTCTTTTAGCACAGGGGTTCTGTATATAATAATTTATAGCTTTAACATAATTACATTTTGAGCTTTATTGTGAAGGGAATTTCCATGCTTCCTTTTATAATTAGCCCAGCCGTGACAGACAAATTGTGCCTATTTAATAATGCCAATTTTTTTCTGCATTGTGTGAGTGAGGAGAGTAACCAGGAGCTCACTGGCCTCTCTGACCCAAAATGATATACTGAGATCCAGACAAGTAGCAGAGAAAGACTGGCTGTTAAGCTCTTTTTGATGTTGTTAAAGGAAAAGGGAAGATAAGTGGAACACATATATATTACGCTGAAAGGCTGAAAGCAATAAGTCAGAACAGGAAATAAATATGTAGTTAGGGGGTAATTAAAAAGAAGACTGATAAGAGCTCTGCTGAAGATGATGCACACCAACATGTCCAATAAAGACCTGGAGAAAGTCAAGAGAGTCAGTGATTAATTGATTTTATTCCAGGCAGATTCTGATCTAAAATTGGGGTGATACAACACAGGGTCAGAGGTCAGGTCAAGTCAAGATCTAAATTGTCCAATTGGCCACTGCTTGCTGCAGAAGTTGTTCACTTCAACCGGTTTCTTACCACCTTAAGACTCCACTCGCACAAAACATAGAGTTAACCTATACCATTTGGTGAATAGGACTTACAAAACTGGAATGGCTAAAGCAAGCTACTTGTGCTACAAGTATTGTTGGATACAACACAACAATGTTTTTAGTTTTAGGGGCAGATTTATCAAGGGTCGAATTTCGAAGCAATGAGAGTTTCTTTTTCTAACTCCTATAACTTTGTAATTCGAATAAAAAAAGACCAACCGAAATTTATTTTAAAAAAAAGTTTTTTTGCAGGTGAATAGGCTGTATTAGATCGAAGTAAGATCAAATTCGATCGAATTCGATTCGAAGTATATTAAAAAAGAAAACATTGATTTTTCAAAGTCCACCAATTGACTCCATGTAGGTTCTAAGAGGTCCCTCATAGGCTAAAACAGCAATTTGGCAGGTTTTAGATGGCGAATGGTCGAAGTCAAAGTTTTAAAGAGACAGTACATGATAAATTTCAATATTCTAATTTTTTTTTAAAAAATTCTAATAGAATTAAGACTATTGCCTGGTCGAAGTACACAAAATTAACTCGAAATTCAAATTTTTTTACATCAAATTTTTACTTCGACTCTTGATAAATCTGCCCCTTAATGTGGTTTAATGTTAAATTAGTTCTAAAATTAAAAATAATACATTATGATGTTGTCTCTTTTATTGTTGTGTTTATGTGTTTGTGTTGACAAAAGTTTCCTACGTTGGGTGTCTGCTTTATCTTTAGGTTATCCTTTGGCAAAAATAGGACAATGAAAAGTCTGCTGCAGTCATAAAATATCACCAATGCTGCAGCAAGGATGTATGGTTTTGTCTTGCAACCTATTGATATTCTGTATTATTTAAAGTTTCCTACCTATTGCCATGCATGTTGCAACCAACACTAAATGAAACATCAAAACACCACCCCTGCATATATAGTATATTTAATAAAAGGAGAAAAGATTGGTACAGTTCCAATTAGCTATAGCAACCAATCAGCGGGTAGCATTTATTGGGTACCTATTCAAGAGAAAGCATCGTATTGGAGGCTATGAGTTACTACTGCACCTGGACACACTTTGAGCATTTTATTATATATGTGTGTGGGGGGGGGTGCTACAGTGGAAAGTGAGTAGCAACAGAGGGCACTAGACAATTAGACATTTTGATTGATATAAATCAATATTAACAAACAGATTTCAATGAGCAGGGGTGACAACTTCTAATGTGCAGCCCTCTGAGTCCTCAGAACTGGTGGATACCATGCTGTCAATGGATTATTTGGTTGTAATGGAAGTAAAAGCAGTACGGAGAGAGCAGCCAACTGGTACGTGGATGGAAAATTCCAGTTATAAAGACAGGTAGACAGGAGTTTTCCAGGACAGTTGTTCCTGTCAAGTGAAGAAAGTTTTTTGCTTGATGTCAATTTTTATTTCCCTGTGTTTACTTATCTGCTCTGTATGTGCAGGTGTTTAAACCACCACCACTCATTTAGTCTGAGAGCCATGTCTGTTAGAGATGATACTTGTGAAATAGTGGGACAATTTGGGTGCTATCAGTCTGTCCTTACTGAAAATTCAGCCCATTAATGCCATCAGAGTGTCTGAAACATCTGCCCACCAAAAAAAGACAGGAAGCCCCTGCCACCCATATGACCAACAGCAAGTTTATTGTAATACATATTTATCACATCCCAAGAGGTTTGCCCTCTGCATGCCCACCTTAACAGCTCAATGGGCTTATTTATCTATTTGGTCATTCTTGGGAACAATGCAACAAGGAAAAAACCCACTGAAAATAAGTTCCCCATTATAGTATATATGAACAGCATTACTCACGATGTTATATTTACCTACATATGAAATAGCTGTTCCTCATTTCATACAGTATATTCATTCCCTACAGGGAAGATAACCGCAGTGACAAAAAGTCAATATGTAGAGGCCTGTGTATAATTAGTTGCCCTATACAAGAATCAAGATAATAAAAACACAATCCAAGGGACAGGATGTTTCATGACAACATCATTTAAACCCCATGAACTTATCAGTCACATTCTTGTTTTCTGTTGCCTTTAGCAAATCTGCCTCATATCATCCCATTCCTTCAGATAGCACTAATGGGGTCATTCATCTCTCTTCATCACTTGTTCTGACAATGACCTTGCCATGTTAAAGTAATATTTATGCTTTCTTAGTTGATGGATATCAAAGTGAAGCATCCCATCTTTATTGTAAGGCTGCCAAGCACAAAGTAATACATTCCACTGGTAACTCCCTCCGGAGCTTGCTACCCATTCTACTCAAAATAGATGTTTACAGCCCAGGCTAAAGGAGTTGTCTGCTGAAGCTATTCAATACAGAGAATTCTCAATGTAAAACAGCTCCATTAGCCTAACAATGAAGACATAAAAAAGTAAAACATTTACAGAACCCGGCGTCTGATATTGACCTCTGCTGAGAGTCGACTGCTTGTTATGTACAGGGCCGACATCAGAAATCAAGGGGCCCTGTATAACAAAATTTTATGGGCCCCCTGGTCCCCACCCACCCCAGCCCAGCCCCAAGCCCAAAACCTCACCCCAAATCCACCCCACACCACATTAAAAAGGTCACACAGACAGCGCTAAAAACAAGTTAAAAAAAAAAAAACATTGATGGCCAGGGGCCTATATAGTATTAAAAAAATACATTGGTTGCCAGGGGTTTAATAAAATAAAATCACATTGGTGTGGAACCAGGGCAGGATTTACATAGTGGGCATCCCTAGGCCCACTGCCGTTCGTTGCCCCTTTCCCCTTCCCTTTATTCGTTTAAATTTTCATCATCTGCACTGGAGCAAAGGGGAAATTTAAAAAATGATTGTATCTTCAGTGCATCCCCAGTATTTTTGAACAAATGTGGGTGTGGTTGGACAGAATGCCGCCCCCCTATAATTCTGCCGCCCTAGGCCCGGGCCTAGGTGGCCTTTCCACAAATCTGGGCCTGTGTGGAACTTACCTTCGACTCCTTTCTTGGCTTCATGCCTTTTCAGGGCTTCAGCTTCGGCTCCTTTCGTGGCTTCGGGTCTTTTCGTGACTTCAGGACTTCAGCTTCAGGTCTTTTTGTGGCTTTGGGTCTTTTTGCGGCTTCAGCTCCATTCACGGCTTTGGGTCTTCGCTGCTTTGGGTCTTTTCTTGGCTTTGGCCCTGTTCATGGCTTCGGGCCTTCAGTGCCTAAGGTCTTTTAGCAGCTTCGGCTCCATTCGTGGCTACGGTTTTCAGCACTTTGGACCTTTGAATCTTTGGGACTTCGGCTCTATGGGTCTTCGGATCTATGGGTCATCGGCTCTATGGGACTTTGGCAGCTTGGCGTTGTCAAGGGGGGCCTGGCTAATTCGAAAAGTGCAGCATAGCCGGACCAGATACAAATGTATCCCCTGTGCCAACTGCGTATAGGAAAATATCTATCTATCTATCATCTATCTAATGTACCCCATTTTGTAAAATATAACGATATTATAAGTGTCTATGAACTTTGAAATAGCTTCTAATATCCTCATCTAATATTTATTAAATTATACACGTTTCAGTGAATCATGTGACAACAATTACATCACAAAGCACTGCCTATAATTGATGACAGCATTATATAGTTCTGATGTCATTTCTGTAACATGACTCACTGAAACTTGTGTATTATAATAAATAAAGTATAAAAATATGAGGATATTATAAGTTACCAAGGAGTTTCATGACCATATAAAAATGTAAGGCCAAAGGCTGATTCTTCTTTTTATGCAGGTCATGGAACTCCAAGGTGACTTCTAATATCCTCATATTTTACAACTGGGGGTACTTTATTTATTATAATACACAAGTTTCAGTGAGTCATGTTACAGAAATCACATCAGAACTCACCGTTTATAAATGATGATATCAGAACTCAATGTTTATAAGGATATAATACACAAAAGCCATGAATATCTTGTAAATTATATCCTTATAAACGGTGAGTAGTGATGTCATCAGTTATAAACGGTGAGTAGTGATGTAATTTCTGTCACATGACTCACTAAAATTTGTGTATTATAATTAATAAAGTACCCCCAGTTGTAAAATATGAGGATATTATAAGTTACCTCGGAGTTCCATGACCTGTATAAAAACACTCGGCCTTCGGCCTCGTGTTTTTATATGGTCATGAAACTCCTCGGTAACTTATAATATCCTTATATTTTACAAGAGGGGGTACTTTATTCACTATATAATTTACAGTATATTTATAGCTCTTGCCTTGTGTATTATATATTTAAATTCACAAATATATACACATGTACATAGAGAAAGACAGGGCCCTCTTTCTCTTCTACTGAATTGAGGAGAAACATTTCTCAGCATGATTGAATTGTGATGGAATTACAGTATATATCTTGTCATCGGATAATTTTGAATCTTTTTGACAACTGACAATTTTGATATGTATAGCAAATATAACAAATTCTTAAAACTGTTGGTTGGGGGGCAGAATGGTAACAAGAATGTCCCTGACAATTAAAGGAGAAGGAAAGCTAAAGAGGCATTTTATTACCAATAGATTAGCTGCAATAGTGCAAGCTAGAATGCTATATTTATTCTGTAGAATGTTTTACCATACCTGAGTAAAAAGCTCTAGAAACTCTGTTTTTTAGAATAGGAGCTGCAGTATTAATGTGGTGTGACATCACTTCCTGCCTGAGTCTCTCCCTGCTCTGGGCTCAGATTACAGTAGAGAAGGGAGAAGTGGGCGGAGAGGAGCAAATTGAGCATGCTCTTGCCCAGGGCAATGAGGTTTAAGATGAAGGCAGGAAGTCTGATACAGAAGCCCATGTGTACACAATAGAAGGAAAGAAATGCAGTATTTCTTTTGACAGGGGACTCAGAGCAACATTACTTTGGGGGTTTACTGGTATATTTAGATGGACCTTTCTGATAAGGCTTACTTAGTTTTAACCTTTCCTTCTCCTTTAATGAACCCAAACATGATATATAAATATCAACATTCCTGTACAGGGAGCAGACAGTTTTATTACAGATGCCTTTTGAAATAACCTGATACAAACTTAAACCATTACTGAGATAAATACACAGGTGAATATTAAAAGTAGCTTTATTTTATCACCTACTGCACTTTTATTACGTGTGAATCTTCAAAACAAGGCTCTGAACTTTAAACCTCTACAAAATACTTACGTGTCAGAATATCTTAGGCAAACAGAGGTGCAGCACAAATGTTTTGGGTAAAAGTTATATCAAATATCGATTGGTTGTGTACAGAGTTCCCAATCCGTGATATTCAGTGCATATTCAACTTAGGATTCAGTGTAAATAAGTGACTGCAATAAGTAAACATGGTTTTATCAATATTTGCAACACTTTGTTTTCCTTATAGCTCACTTTTAAAAGAAATACAAAGGGGAATGCAGGAACCATTAAAGGGTAATTAAGTATAACCAAACTATTAAATAAGTGCAAAATTGCTTCAGACACACAATACATTGGGATTGGTTCGATGTACATTCTCTGCCCCATGTTTTATTAATGATTCGTTATTTGCAAGTCCACATATTTATGAAAAACAAAGGTTTTTAGGTAGGTTAGATGATTAAAGTTAAATTAGATTAGAGTTAAATTCAACATGGTGGACCTATCTTTTTTATCTCTGGCAATATCTTTATCTTTTATCTCCCTGCTAACTTGCATTACCTTAGGAAAGCGTCTCATAAGCAAAGCATTGGTCTCACAGGTAAATCTTGTCCATGTGGTTGTAAAACCCCAAACAAATTTCTTTGACTTGGGAATCAATTTTAAATTGGAATAATTAACTAGTCATCTTTTTTTAAAGCTATGCTGGGACAACTAAATATTTTAGGTTCTTAACTATACTTGGACTGGGTCTCAGGATTAGCCATCTCACACCAGCATCTTATTGGTGGGTAGGAGTCAGCCAATCAGGGCTGACTCTGTCCCATATATTGCCAGTCCACCTCACAACCAGTGCCTGAGCATTGGTCTACATTGAGCACTGTGGAACTGGCCCAAGCTTTTGTTCCTGCTCTGCCTCCTGTCTTGATTCTACTCTTTTCTGGTTCTTGTCTAGTTCTTGTTCATCCTTGTCCAGTTCCAGTGCAGTCCTGTTGTAGTCCAGTTTCCATTCAGTTCAGTCCTTTTCTGTCTTTACCTGCTTTTTCCCACTCCAGTCTGTTCTTGATTCTTCGCCCGCTCCATCCTTTGCTGCTCTATTCTGTCCTGGTCTTCTCTCTCTCCATCCTTCTCCTGTCAGCACAGTATCAGCTCCTGCCTAAAGGACTCACCTTTCTCCTTTCCCTAATAATCCCTGATGCCAGTAGAGCTACCCTATAATTTTTTACACATGATATAATGTTGGTCATCAGCTGATTGACATTTCAAGCAATCTTCCCCCCCCCTCTACACTACAGTTTAAACTAAAGAGAATTTGATGAGACAACCAATAAGACCCTGTGATAAATTGCACTGCCAAGGTTTTTAGTTAATGACTCTGAAATACGTTGTCATCATATAGTCTGTCCCTTGGTTGGCAATGTCAAAAAGATTGCAGAATACATTTCTTTGGAACTCTGCACATACTCTAAGTGGCTGGAGGCATATTTCATGTAGAGAATGTACTTTATTACAACATTATTTACCTGCTTTCTTCATAAAAAGTGATGTCCATCCTGAGACAATGCTGCTTTTGTTAAACTAGCAAGGTGATAAAGGGAGTCATAATTCACCAATGACTGGAAGGCCACGGTTGGACATTGGGGGATGCTGGAAATGTTTGGAGGTTGCAGGTACCTTTATGCAGCTTAGGAACATGACCCCATTTATGGATTGGGTGATGCAGAGGTTTTTGGGGTAGCAGGAACCTTCTTTCCTTAGGGTCACCGACGAAGGAAAGTTCTTGCCATTATATTATCTACATCTCCCAAAAATTTTTAATAAATCAGAGTTAAACAGGATAACCACCACCCCCAAGTTGCAAGATTGACAGGATATAGGTTTTCTTTATATTGTAAGTTACACTGGCCCTGGTTAAACTCCTGTAAGATGTACTGTATTAACGATGCCCTTCTATGCAGTGTCCCTTAAATGTGAAGGGCTCAGATTCAACTTGGCTGTTCTAAAGGCAATAGCCTAAGGGGGGATTCATAAATAGTGATGGGCAAATTTCTCCCGTTTCGCCCAAAAATTTGCAAATTTCCTGTGAAATTCAGAAAACAGCGAATCCGAAAAGTTGATTGCGTCAATATTGATGCCAGCGTTAGAGTCAATTGCCTTCCAAATAGTGTTGACACGCAGTGATTTTTACGAGAACGACTTTTCAGTGAATTTTCACAGGAGTTTTGGGAATTTATTCGCCGGCGGTGAAACGTGGAAATTCACTGGGCGAATTTATCGCCCATATCTATTCATAAAGTAACTTGTAGCATCACACAAAAATTTGTGGGATACGTATGAAGAGACATAGGGGCCCATTTATTAAACATCAAATTTATCTGGTCAAAGTTTTAAAGGGGAGAACTCGAATTTTTAGAGATTTATTATTGCCCAAAGCTGCTAAAAATCCAAATCTGAAAATACTCTATCTCAAACCTGTCAGGATCATGTAGAAGTCAATGGCAGATGTCCCTGAAGTTGTTTCTTGACATTGTGGTCTGCGCTCGATAGTCCGATAAAGTCAGGTTTTTTGCAGCAACAATTTGATAAAGTCAAGTTTTCAGAGCGTTAGTGTAATAAAATTACCTAGTGGTCTAGTGGTGCGGCGGCGTGGACAGCTGCCACGCCGCCGCGCTCCTTCTCCTGTCTCCAGCGCCGGCACCATCTTGGTCTCCTAGGGCGCGCGCGGCGCGCCTGTGCGCCTCTTAAAGGTACAGGCGCGCTGGCGTGATTACGCCAGCGCGCATTGGCGCACGTTTTGGCGCGAAATTCGAAAGTATTTAAGGCCCATTCATACTCCCAGCCAGTGCCCGTGATAGAACTTGTTTCTAGTGGTTTCCTGAGCCTTGTGCATCTGATCTGAATCTCGTCTGTCTGATTATCTGTGTTTGACCTTGCCTGTATCCTGACTATTCTGAAATCTGTATCCTGACCCTTGCCTGCCTACGACAACTCTTCCTGCTTAACCCCTTGATTGACAACCCGGTTTGACCCTTGCCTGCCTGACGATTCTGATATCCGCCTGCCTCGACTCTGCTTGTCTGACGATTCTCTTGCCTGCTCCATTTGTACCGTGACCTTCGTCCCAAAAGACTCTCTACCTGCCGTGCCCCTCTGCTAGCCAGAACATCTCGCTTTGTACCCCTCGTTAAGTCCAGGTGGCACCCAAGTAAGCTGAGGGCTCCTCCTGAAGCCCAACAGTGGTCACACTACTGGTGAAGCCAAGCCGAGACCAGGGTACTTAGCACCTGTTCTGGTATTGGGTGCCGGCCGTGACAGTTAGTTTTCTCCATTTTGAAGTAATGTTTTTTCACTCCTTCTTTAAGAAAAAATATTGATAAATTAGTTCTATTCATGGAAGCGAGTTTGGTTGCCTTTGTTTTAATAAAAAATTAAATTCATTTGGGTTTCAGTAAATAACGCTCATAATTTCGGGCAATTATGTCAATGGAAGATGACCTGTGCTGCTTTCAATCAAACAGCAATGCTAAACATCAACATTTTCTAAGTAACATAACTGTGAACCATGATTCAGTCTGTACTGTAATTTTCCTTTTATACCTCTGTACTAGTGATGGACGAATTGTGAAATGATGAAAAATTTGCAAAGCAGGCGTCAAAATAATTTTGATGTGCATCAATTTAGACAATTTTTATACGCGCACCTATTTTGTCCAAATGGATTAAAGTCAAGGGCGTCCGAATAATTTTGATGCGCAACAATTTTTATGCGCACGACTATTATGACACACACCTACATTTTTTTTACTTTATTGGGTGCCCGCAAATTCATGTTGCCGAATTTCATTGCCCATCAATACTCTGTACCAGTTATTTATTTTTTAATAAAGAGGAATCTGAATAAGTAAATGTCTCCATAACATGAACCTGAGTATTATATGCTTTAATCTCTTACCCAAAATGTCTCCTTGCTCACTATATGGCATTGTGACATGAGCGCTGGCTTCTGACCTTACCATTGAACTCACCATGGGATACAGGGCTAAAAGTTCACTTATAATTTACAGTCTATTGGCGTCTACATCAAATGAAGACTATTAGTGGCTATTTATTTATGTCAAAGGTGAATTCTAGTGACATCAGTGATCTCTGACATTGTTCCTCGAGTTCAAAAGGACTGTCCTGTTTCTATTAAATGAAGACAGAATATATCAATGGCAGTCAAGTACATTAGGTAACTCTACATTTATTTTATCTTTTTTACTTCCATTGCCGGATTTTGTTTCATCCCCTCGCACAACACACTATTAATGTGTCCACATAGAATATTTTTAGTTTTAACTCAATATTTTTTCAGCAGATCTCTGTAGAGGAGACCCATATTGTTATAATAATAAATGATAGAATTTCAAAAAGGGAAATATTATGAAACAAAAATAGAATTTTAAGCAAACAACCACATTAAAAGGGAACTAGCATCACTAAAAAAATTAACTAAAAAATAAATAAATAAAGAAAAAAAAAATTAAAACTCCAGAATTTTAAAGCTGGTGAGCTCATGCAGAAAAATTTATGAGACTGGTAATTTTAAAATTCAAACTATTTTTCGATGAGTTTTTGAGATCAATTTGAAATTTGTTATTGACTCTTGTAGAGCAACTTGACTGTATAAAAATATAATAGTACACGTACAGAATTTGTTATCCAGAAACCCGTTATCCAGAAAGCTTCAAATTAAAGAAAGGCCATCTCCCATAGACTTCCTTTTTCTCTATAATACCAAAAGAGAACCTTGTATTTAATCATAAATAGGATATAATTAATCATTATTGGAGGCAAAACAATCCTATTAGGTTAAATGAATGTTTAAATG
This sequence comes from Xenopus laevis, assembly GCF_017654675.1. Taxonomy (NCBI): domain Eukaryota; kingdom Metazoa; phylum Chordata; class Amphibia; order Anura; family Pipidae; genus Xenopus; species Xenopus laevis. The sequence continues at coordinate 106,843,052 of NC_054383.1, read as the reverse complement.
ATTTTTAACAGATTTTAGTATGGAGATCAACATTATGGAAAGATCCCTTATTTAGAAAACCCCAGGTCTAGAGCATTCTGGATAAGTCCCATACCTGTATATAGTTATTACTTGATTATATTTAGAACTTCTTTTCATTTTTTTTTGTCCTTTACCTAAAAAAAGGCTCATGACACAGCAATCAAAATGCCCTTCTGCACCAACAGCTACAAGAAATTCACTTGAAAGGCAAAAAAATTCTCAAGACAGGACTAATTCTTGCAGTCTTTAGCATTCCTAAAAGATAACCATCAACCAGCACAAATGTCTGCCATAAACTCTACTTGTACCAGTCAAGTCAATCCAAAGTAACTGCTTGCTTTTTCCCTGAGCTGAATGCAGTGCAGATCACCTTGTGTGTAATAGGACGTTAGCTATTTTAATACATGTAAGAAAGTGGATTGAAAGAAAATTATTTGTTGTATTCATGGATCTCCTTCATTGTATTCACTAACCAAGCGGCAGAAGGCCTTTCCAATTACATATTAAATGGGGTTTCCGTATATTTCCTCTATGCGTGATACAGAAAATGGTATATTATGTAAATTCTATATATGAGGACTTTTTTCTAAACTTCGTAGAGGAAAACAAACCTTGAATAAACTTTTTAATAATGAATAAACTCATTTTTTTTCAGGTTTTTATTTTCTCAACTGCTGCCATGTTTAAAACAAGTTGGAGTTTGGGTATCCCTTTATGGAGCAACCAGGCAGTGGTTTGAATGAAAGAGAGAGACAGAACAGAAAGATAATTAATTATAGCTTAAAAAATTAAAGACAATACAAATCTTGCAACACAACTGATCTGATATCTCAGTATCATTGACCCATAAGCATTTTAAATATAATGTTAAAAAGCAGGAGCATAGAAGGACAAACAAAAAAAAATAAATCAGCTGTAATTCCTCAGAATATCAGTATCTGAATACTACTAAAATGTAATTCTAAGTTGAAATGTACTGATTCATTGGAGAAGTAGGCATTTTGAAACTCATCTTTTCTTTATACCAAATTGATATTCTTGAAAGGGATCCTGTCATCGGAAAACATGTTTTCCGATGACAGGATTCAGCAGAATTCTGCACTGAAATCCATTTCTCAAAAGAGCAAACAGATTTTTTTATATTCAATTTTGAAATCTGACGGGGCTAGACATTTTGTCAATTTCCCAGCTGCCGCTGGTCATGTGACTTGTGCCTGTACTTTAGGAGAGAAATGCTTTCTGGCAGGCTGCTGTTTTTCCTTCTCAATGTAACTGAATGTGTCTCAGTGGGACATGGGTTTTTACTATTGTTCTTAGATGAGACCAGGCAGCTGTTATCTTGTGTTAGGGAACTGTTATCTGGTTACCTTCCCATTGTTCTTTTGTTTGGCTGCTGGGGGGAAAAAGGGAGGGGGGTGATATCACTCCAACTTGCAGTACAGCAGTAAAGAGTAATTGAAGTTTATCAGAGCACAAGTCACATGACTTGGGGCAACTGGGAAATTGACAATATGTCTAGCCCCATGTCAGATTTCAAAATTGAATATAAAAAAATCTGTTTGTTCTTTTGAGAAATGGATTTCAGTGCAGAATTCTGCTGGAGCAGCACTATTAACTGATTCATTTGGAATTTTTTTTTTTTTCCCATGACAGTATCCCTTGAAGTCAGATTTCCAAATATTGATGTCTAGGGTCAAGGATCATTAACCTTACCATATGACAATACATTTGTGAACAGAAAAGAATATAAGTCAATAAAAACTTCACTGTCTCTCCCACTAGCTCACTCATTTTGCACTGGATCATCTATTGTCACATACAGTTTCCATCTAAATCATCTATAACATTTTCACCACTTCCATTCAAGCGTTTTTGTATTTTGTCCTGCATGTCTTTTTATTCCATAAGCATACTGGGATTTCTAAAACTCTTATACAATGATCTCATATACAAATAACAAGAATGAAAGTGCCGGAGCCCTAACAGGCACAAAATTCAGCCTCTTAGGACCCATACAAGGACCACTTGCGCCTTCAGAAAAACTGTGGTTTGAGCCTTGCATTGAATCAGACCTGAATAGAAAGATTAGTAATAAAAAGTAACAATAACAGTAAATTTGTAGCCTTACAGAGCATTTGTTTTTAAGATAGGGTCAGTGACCCCCGTTTGAAAGCTGGAAAGAGTCAGCCAGGAACAGGGGGGACTATGGGTCGAAGAACGGAACACGCTGAAAGAAGATCCATTGCCCGGAGACCAAGGAGAGCATAATCAACTTCTGGTAGAGCCCAAACCACTCTGGTCACGTGGTACAATACATACGTCCATTAGATGCACAACTGGAAGCTCACCGAACTGCAGGGTTCAGCGAGTGTCTATATGTCATTTATTTGTTATTCCATTAAAAGCATTATATGGACACACACATAAAGCAGGCAGGGGAGAGTACGGCTTGACGCGTTTCGTGACTGTGTTAGTCACTTCCTCAGAAGCCAGTGGGATCAGACTATGGGGTCTGCTTCATCTATAGCTTATAAAAAAACCCTCCTTCCCAGCCACTCTCTTACCTGAGACACAAGTCGGGCAGGAGTGGGTGTAGTTGGGGTGGGTGGGGTTGATGTGGGACATAGGTGGGGAAGAAGTGGGGTGGGCGGGAAGATGAGGGAATGGAGTGCCCCGGGCCCTTCTGAAGATTTTTTTACAGGGGGGCTCAGTGCACTCTAACCACTGTGGTAGATCACAATATACATTTTAAATACTGACATAACAAGTATTTCAAGAGAATGCGGGCTTCCGTGTGCTTCATTGATGCATACTACCTTTTTTCCCTTTCTCTAGTCTAAATGAAGGCGTAATTGTGGTTCTCCCTGAGAGGACAGTGGCAATTCAAATCTTCTTCTGTGCCAACGCCAAAGTCAACAGTTTACTAGATGAAGCCCTGGGACATCAGTGCTTAAAAAGTCTTCGTATTTGGGCTGCTTTGCACAAAACCTAATTCATGACTGGGAATCAGCCCTTTTGGCCTAAGCTCAGCAATACATATTGTGGATTCACTGCAGTGGCTTCTTCTAAAAATGGGGGCATGTGTGCTGCCAATAAACTCATGCCACTGCAATAAGCCACTGATTTTGTTGACTGTGTTTCCTAACAAATATCAGATTAACACAGTTTGGTCATTATTTCAAATGAGAAGCTTTGGAAGACCTAGGGATTGCAAATAACCCAGATATGACCTTTATAATGTATTTGCTCTTCCTTCTTGCATCAAGTCAAGCATGGGAGTGAAGATTCTAAAGCTTTAAGAACAACTTCTGTAGAAATAATCTAAGTGAATAGAGACATGTTTATTCTGTGAATCTATTTATTCAACCTGACAACACTCGCTTTCTCAAGTTTTAAACGTTTTATTTGTTCATCTTTTCAGTGAATCAAATCACACGTAAAAAGCAATTTTTCAATTTGCGTAAGTTATCATACTTGCCACTAACCCTAAATACTTCTTAGCATTCGTCACTAGCAGGAATCTCAGACTACATGTTGGACGGTTACCCAGCTGTTTAAATACCCACTCACAATAATAAAAAAATAGAATAAAAATGCCCAGCATAAATGAATAGCTAGCTATTTGCCTTTGTGAAAAACGGACGAAATCTCGGCAGCATTGAAATGATTATTTCCTTGCTATACACCGCTGTATTATTGGCTTTTCAGAATGGGTTTACCTTGATGAATATTTTTTTATTTGAAGTATGAATAAATGTTTGTCTTTCACTACAATGATGAGCAAACTACCATTATTGGACTTTTGGCCTGATAGAAGGGTCAGGCAAGAAGCATCTAGAGTGACAATTTGGATTAATGCCATGCTGTAAGTATGAAGGCCAACACTCTCTGTACATCCAGCAGTTAAAGAGGACCATATACTATATATCTATTTCTGTATGAAATTATAATGAATAAATGCCTTTTCTGAAATGGACAGCGATGCCCTCAGTAAATTCAAACAGGTATTTGCCTGTATTTTATCCACAGCAGGATTATCAATTGTACATTACAAATGCATACAGGGTTCATTGCTTTGAAACTAGAACAGAACGATTTACTAGCATATACTGTATAGGAAACCTGTTTTTTAGTAGTGCCTTGGCCATTGTTAGGGTAAAGTCATTCCAGAAAATTATGAAGAATTCACTCGCAACCCATAGTTACTCATAGTAAATAGTGATGGGCAAATTCGCCAGGCATGAATTCGTGGCAAATATCCGCATAAATTCACCAAACTGCCGGGGGAAAAAAATCGGGCGCGTAAAATTTTTTTTGACACAGGTTAAAATAGTCACGCACATAAAAAATTGTTGCATGCCAAGATTATTCAGACTTTAATGCATTTGGACAAGTAGGCGCATATATAAATATTGTCATGGTCGTCTAAATTGACGTGCTTCAATATAATTTTGACGCCCACTGACTTCAATGCGTTTCGCAAACTTTTCGCTGTTTCCCAAATTTCGCAATAAATTCGCCCATGACTAATAGTAACAGCATAACTTTTAGTTTAATGTTTGTATTTGTTTGAAGTTCCAGAGCAATGATCTCCAACCAGGGACTTGTGAGAAACATGTTGCCCACCAAGCACCTTGATGTTGCTCCCAGTGGCCTCAAAGCAGGTGCTTATTTTTGAATTCCAGGCTTGGAGGCAAGTTTTGTAGGCATAAAAACCAGGTGTACTGCCAAGAAGAACCTCCTGTAGACTTCCACAATCTAGGAGGGGCTAGCAAACAGCCCTAGCGAATAGCCAATCACAGTCCTTATTTGGCACCTCCAGGGTTTTTTTTCATTCTTGTGTTGCTCCCCAAATCTTTTTATATTTAAGTGTGTCTCATAGGTGTAAAGGGTTAGAGACTCCCTATCTAGAGGGACACTAACTAAAAGCTTGCTGTTGTGTTTCACTGCATCTTTAAATAAGCGTAATCCTATTTACAAATAGAGTATATCTTTACTTTTAGCATTAGTCTTTTAGAAATCTTATAGCAGTTCTCTATTAGACTGCACAACAAGCTACTCGATTCTATTCCCTAACAGGGTCATAACCTTGTAACCATAGTTTTATCATGTCTGGGCCAGCACGTCAATACTGCAATGAGGAAGCATCTTCTTTTGAAAAGAGGCCTCTGTTTTTAAGTAATAAAACAAACAGATTGATTATTAGCCAAGACGGGCTGGACCCTGGCAAAGCTTTGATGGTTGCAATGTTTAATGTCCCCTGCCATCAGATAACAACATAGACACCTAATAAAAAGACAAATATTTAATGAGAACAGCTCTATTATCAGTAGGCATTGCATGGAAAAATGATAATTGTTTGCTTGATGAAATACAATGAAACCAGGAGGTTATTAAGTAGCTGTCTATCATTGCAGTGATATCTTGGGTGAAAGCAAAGCAAGGTTCACAGTGGAGATGTTCAGCTTAATTTTATTTTCAGATTTTAAAAAAAAACAGACTGTGCCATTTTCCAAAAATGGTCTTGAAATATTCTAAAATTTATTTTTATAACTCAAATATTCAACAGTGAACGCAGAGCCTGGTTTCCATGTAACCCTTTAAATGCCTTTATAAACATTTAACAACTTCTCCTGCCTTTAGAACTGAGTTACCCTGGCTGTATCAATTGCCACTACTTGACGGTTGATCAGAATACCCAAAATCCACGTCCTATTGCCACCACTGTGAAGTGCCCTGGATCTCCATGAATTTTTTAGGCAACAATCCCTTCTGCAGGCTCAAGGAGCTTGCTATTGATGTTAACTGGAAGCAACTTATTGCTCTTAGTGGGGATTTTAATGTCTGCTTCAAACAACTAAACACAATACATCTGACATCCAAAGTGGTGCTTTAATTGGGTGGAAGGACATGGTTTCCTTTTTATATAGGGACATTGAGTTTAGTCAGCATCATTTTACAACACACTTATAGGAGGCCTTCTTGCTGCACAAAATGAGAAGTTGGTACTGCTTTCAGGCTTTTTGAAATCAGTGAAAAAAATAGAATATGGGGGGGGGAACAGAACATTTTGAACCCTCAGATTTGAAGTGGCAAGTTCAGAACAGAATGCAATTCAACACAAAATATTAAATTAACTGCTTATATGCATCTCCCCAAGAGACCTTTTATTTATTGGAATTGGACCTTCAAAACCCGCACAGGTGACAATCAAGTAAAGCACTCCATTTACACCCATACAGTATGGGTATGGGACCTGTTATGGGATCTTTCCATGATTTAGATCTTCATACCTCATGTCTAGAAAATCATGTAAACATTACAAGGTACTGTTTTAATTCTACAGAAAAAAGGAAATCGTTTATAAAAATGTGGATTTTTTTGGATAAAATGGAGTCTTTGGGAGACGGCCTTTCCGTAATGCTAACTGCAGCTATAGTGGCTAGTTCCTTTCTGTCCATGTTTAACAACAGTATTAATTGTCAACTATCTGATTCCAGCCTTAATATTTGGAAGTTTTCACTTTAAAGAGAGCTGTATCAAGCATTAAGGTAATAGTTCATGTGTTAATGCATCTTAAGCTGCAATTTGCAAAATGTGTGACTGACAGACATATTTACCTTTGACATTTTTTAATGCATTGAGCGTGCAAAGTGTAGTAACAACATTGTCATAAGCATATACGTAACCTGGTATCCCAGAGTTAGTTTCATGTATTATACAGGTATGGGGCCTGTTATCCAGAATGCTCAGGACCTGGGGTTTTCCAGATAATGTATCTTTCCGTTATTTTGTTAATTAACCCTCGATATTCGACCGTCGAAGTAAAATCCTTTGACTTCGAATATCGAATATATTCCAACGATCAAAATAATCGAACGATTTGAAGGATTTTAATCCAACGATCGAAGGATATTCCTTCGATCAGGAAATTGTTAGGAAGCCTATGGGAACCTTCCCCATAGGCTAACATTGGCCTCGGTAGGTTTTAGGTGGCGAACTAGGGGGTCGAAGAAAGAGACAGTACTTCGACTATCGAATGGTCGAATAGTCGAACGATTTTTAGTTCGAATCGTTCGTTTCGAAGTCGAAGGTCGTAGTCAAAGGTCGAAGTAGCCCATTCGATGGTCGAAGTAGCCCATTCGATGGTCGAAGTAGCCATTTTCGACCATTCGAAATTCGAACTTTTTTCCTCTATTCCTTCACTCGAACTAAGTAAATCATGTAAACATTAAATAAACCCAATAGTCTGTTTTTGCTTCCAATAAGGATTAATTATATCTTAGTTGGGATCAAGTACAAGCTACTGTTTTATTATTTCAGAGAAAAGGAAAATATTTTTTTAAAAATTTGGATTATTTGGATAAAATGGAGTCTATGGGAGATGGCCTTTTTAATTCAGAGCTTTCTGGATAATGGGTTTCCGGATACCTGTACAGCAAAGCAAATGGCAGGATAAATGATGGGTCAGTTTCATTTATAACATGCCAGAACACATGGCGGAATAAATGCAGTGCCTATTGAATGTTAAGAAACATCCAGATCTCATCAAAGTAAACACAGTGTCTTTGTATAATACCAGTGTCCAGTTGTAGGAAATTCATAGCCTCCCCAAGCCTTCATTGATATTGACCTATAAGCTTGTGTTCTAATATTTACACATGCACATGGAAGCACACAAGTATAGGGGCCTTTTAGATCATTCGAAATGACAATATTGAGGGGATGCAGAGATTACTGCCACTATACCTTTACTCAATAAGCAATAGGTATTACATCAAAGCCCATAAAATGCAGCACGAAGGAGTTAATCTTTTTTTTTTTTTTTCTGGTTTGAAATATTTTATTTGACAAAGGAGTTTTAATCTAATAGGTAGGATTAATAGAAATGCATAATAACAGGGGTTGGTGGTCCAGATCCAAACTTTGCATAGGAATCTCTCTTTATACCACCAAGGTTAGGTTCTAATGGAACATGTTGGAACAAGCCAGAGGATACAAACAAAGTAGAGATGTCAGGTGTGGACAAATAGTGATGAAAGAGATGGAATGGAACAAATCCTTAGCGGGACTGATAAATCCTTGGGAAATGTCAAGCTGCTTGCCTTGCATACTATAACTGTGAGTTGCCAACTATTGCTACTCAGCAAGGGCCAGAAACACTGGAAAGCTGGATATGGTATTGAGTAATGATGTTCAAGATGTTCCAAAAATGTGTTCCATTAAAGGGGTTGTTCACCTTGCTAACTTTTAGTATTATATAGAGTGTGATATTCCGAGACAATTTGAAACTGGTTTTCATTTTTTATTTGTGATTTTCGAGTTATTTAGCTTTTTTATTCAGCAGCTGCTAGGGTCCAAATTACCCAAGCAACCATGAATTGATTTGAACAAGTTATTGGAATATGAATAGGAGAGGACCTGAACAGAAAGATGAGTGTTAAAAATTAGCAATAACAATAAATTTGTAGCCTTACAGAGCATTTATTTTTTTATATGGGGTCAGTGACCCCCATTTTAGAGCTGGAAAGAAAAGAATAAGGCAAATCCTTCAAAAACTGCAAAAAAGAAAAAAAATGAAGACCAATTGAAAAGTTGCTTAGAATTAGCCATTCTATAACATACTAAAAGTTAACTTTCAAATGTTCCCAGTTTCATAGGAAACGTCTCTCTAAAAATTGAGTTATTCAATACCTTTTTTATACGGCCTTTAGTAGAGAGATGCCAAGGTGGGTATTGATTCATTGGTTGGGCTAATGGTTATGAACTTTAAATACAAGAAAAGTATAACATTGTTGGGCTTAATGGCATTTGGGAGTATGGTTACATCCCCAGCATGCTTTTGTTAGGAACCAGAGGTTTAAATGAGATGAAGATGAAGTGTGTCCAGAGAGGCATCCCATAAAACTATGGGCATGTCAGTATGGGCACAACTGTGGATACAGTACATAATAAACATAAAACCCTGAAGGAGAACCAGTATTCTGTGGATATCTATTTAGGTACATCTGTGCCAACTGCCATAATGTTATTTTTAGCCACCGTTATCTTATGATACAAAAATGTCTTGCCTTTTAAAACAAGCAGCCCAAACATCTTTTCTTCATTTCCTTCCAATATAACCAAATTGGTTAGAAAATGCCAGAGCCGGATATTGAAAAGTATGTTGAACCATGCTCATTTAGGAGACAGTTTGCCAGGGTAACACATTTCTAAGGCAAAACAGAGATTTATTATTGCATGTAGCACTCGTGGGGCTGAATCATTTGAGTATCTTTAAAGGTGCTTTTCAGATGACCTTCAAACTAAAGACAATAACTGACCAGGCATGTTCTCTTTAGAACAACCAGATGCTGCGATATTCTGTTTTAAATTACAGATGTCTCAGCTTGAACTTTATTGTCTTGCCAATTATTCCTACCAGGCTGTCATAATGTGACAGGTTGAAGTCGGAAAGGTAGGGAAATGAACATGAAGAACACCCCCCTCCCTCCCCAGGCACATACAGGAGAGCTTCTCTTTTATCTTACTGTTAATATCATCTGTCACATTATCAAGGTTGTCATATCATTTCAGGCAAGGCCTGGAAGTTATTAGCCTGGAAGGAAATGGTTAATAGTTCAATCGCAAATCGCCTGCTACGTTATTATTGGAAAGATGCTTTTTATTTGTTTGTTCTATATACCCTCCTGCACAGATACTGAAGAAATCTAATAAAGGTTGCATTTTTAAATTAAAAAAAATGTTGGGAGAATGCCGTCAATTGTATTAAATTCATGGGGGGTTATAATGGGGGTACATCCTCTGCTATTTTCCAATGGAAGCAGGTAATATAGCTGTAATAGAATCTCTGTTCTATTATTATTATGATGAATGATGCATAAAATCCCCAATTCTTTGAACTTGGTCCCTCCATAAAAGATTCAGCAGAATCCCAAATTGAACTCTGTTTTGAATATTCATATGTCAAAAAAAAAAATTGCATTCATTACGTATAAAAAATGGTTGCATTCACTTTACCCAGATTTCACATGACTTTGGATTCAGACCTTCGAAGTCCTGCAAAAAGTGCTTGGATTCAGCCGAATCCCAAACTAGATGCTGAATTGAGTGTATCCCTAATTATTATGCACTCTTAATTTGTGCAAGATGTATGTAGTGCTGTATTTAGGTTTGGAGCTAACCGAGGTACCTCCCCTTGGGGATTGGGGCAGTACCTGAATTCATCCACCCCCGGCACACTTGCATATATGAACAAAAAAAGAGAATGCGCACGTGTGCTTTAACAAACAGGGAGCTGAACACTACTGGTTAGTGAAGGGGACATTGGCAGAAAACGCATGTGCCTGGAACCCCCCCAAGCTTTACGCTCTAGGTATTTGCCTCTTCTGCCTACTCTTTGTTCCAGCTCTGGGCAGGATAGTCTGTGGATGTTGCAGCCCCGGAACTGTCTCCCTGTCCACCTCAACTCCAGTGTAGATGTGTATGGCGGTAGGCTTGGGTACATATATTTGTGTGGGTTTTTTTCCTTTATGTATAGGCGCCCTAAAGCTGCTGTCCTTCGAATGTGCCCTTGGGTACCTATATAGAAAACATGGCTCTGGAAGTATGCATATGTTACTTTTCAGCAGCACAAGATCTTGCCTGTAGAACTTACAGTCCTTTCAACTAGGAAACTATTAAAAAAACTCGCCTGGCAGATACATTAGATGGCTTTAAGAAGGGGTTGGATGGCTTTTTAGCAAGTGAGAGAATACAGGGTTATGGAAGATAGCTCATAGTACAAGTTGATCCAGGGACTAGTCCGATTGCCATTTTGGAGTCAGGAAGGAATTCCCCCCCCTCTGAGGCAAATTGGAGAAGCTTCAGATTTATTTTTTTTTTGCCTTCCTCTGGATCAACTGGTAGTTAGGCAGGTTAAAAAAAGTTAAAAGGCTGAACTTGATGGACGTGTGTCTTTTTTCAACCTAAATTACTATGTTACTATGTTAAATCTGAGAATAATGTCCCTAGGGTTCATCTTGCTGCCTAATCTAAAGCATCCGGTCAGTTGAATTCTAGCTTGGATATCTTTATTACCCCCACCAAAAACTGTTGTCAATTTGAAGGCAAGTAATGGGCTAGAACAAAAAGACTGATGTTGCCACCATGCCTCGCATTGTTCTGCATTTTTAATATATTAAGGGGATCAATAATATGAAATATAAAACTGTTGACTATATCCCCCAGTTTCAGATTTAGCCTACCCTAGTTTGCAGTGGATCCATTTATGCTCTTTTTACAGCAAATTGGGGTACAGGCAAATCACGTTTGAAAGCTTTTACCCCAAGGTTTTCCTTTCATTGTTGAGTACAATGATGAGGGGGTTTCCGGGGAGCGGATGCTTAGCTTTTGCATCAGGTTGTGAACTTTTGCACCGTGACTACGCAGATCAGACAAAACTAAGCCCTGCACACGTGTTGCCGTTTATTTTGACGTTATTGAATCGGATTCATACCCTCGGCAATAAGTTCACCGTACATCAAACAACTGCAGAGCTCTGATGGGAAACGTCGAACAGAACAAGCAAAACAGATTGAAGGCTTTGACATGTATCTATATGAACTCGCATGAATAAGAAACCAACGCTGGAAGAAACCTTGTCATTAATCATGACACCATAATGAGTGTCAGAAGCTGCAGGTGAAAAGTGCAACTGTACACAGTGAGGTGGAAACAGATAACTGCATCATGCCGCGTTATGTTTGCACATCCAGTCGGAGGATTAGAATAGGAGGGAGACAAAATAACAATGAAATACAAGTGGAAGGTCTCCTTTTCAGAATCATTTCTGCGAGCGTGATTTATTTTAGTTCAGCAGCTTTCATCTTTCTGTGTAAGAGTGTTACAGTGAAACCCAACTTCCTAGAATGTATGGTATTCAATGAAAAGCTGAACTTTTACCAGTCCAGAGGTCAGACTAGTGCTGCAAGGTTTAAGGCACAGAAGCAGATATTCCATCATAACAAACACACACATGCATATATCTTAAAGGAGAACTAAATCCTCAAAATGCCGTAGTTTATATATTGAACTTATTGAACCAGCCTAAAGGTTCAGCATCTCTATAGCAGTAATGATCCAGGCTTTCAAATTTAACACAGAAGTTTCCCATCAGAGGGGCACATTTACTAAAGTGCGAAGCGGCTAACGCTAGCAAAAATTTACCAGCATGATGTCATTTCATTACTTCGCCGATTTACTAACAGGCGCTGGCGTAAATTCGCTAGTGAAGTGGACCTACTCTAGCGCTGCTTCGCACCCTTATGCCAGGCGAAGTTGCACTATGGCATAGGGACGGAACTAAGCTAATTCACTAACTTGCGCATTTTACTGAACGTTACCTCTTGCGCCAGACTTGCCTTCGCCACCTCAGACCAGGCGAAGTGCAATAGAGTAGATAGGGATTGCTTAAAAAAAAAATTTAAATTTTTTCTAAGTCCCAAAAAACGCTGGCGTCTTTTCCTTTTTTAAGCGTGATAGGCTGAAAAAGATCATAATTTTTTTTGGGGGTACCCTCCTTCCCCCCTACATTTCCTGACATATGGCACCTTAACTATACAGTGGGCACATGTATACGGCAATATAACAACTCTATTTTATCTTATGAAGCTTTCCCAGACTTGTGTAGTGTAATGTATTTGCTGCTACATATACGTCCATTGTACTTTAACTTGGCGCCGTATGAAAATTAGTCATCGTTAGCGTAACTTCTCTTTACTTGACGAATTAACGATAGAGCAACTTCGCCTCCCTGAGCGCAACTTCGGATTTTAGTGTACTAGCGGCACCCTGGCAAAAATTCATCTGGCGAAGTGTGGCTAAGTGCGGCTAAGTGCAGCTAAGTGCGGCGAAGCCAGCACTGGCGTAACTTCAAATGTAAGTAAATTTGCCCCTTAGATCTTGTTAGGAGTGTCTGCAACATGCACATGCTCAGTGGGCTCTGAGCAACTGTTTATAAACTAGGGATGCACTGAATCCAGGATTCGGTTCGGGATTCGGCCGAATCCTTCTGCCTGGACTAACCGAATCCGAATTCTGATTTGCATGTCAAATTAGGGGCGGAGAGGGAAATTGCGTGACTTTTTGTTAGAAAACAAGGAAGTAAAACATTTTTCCTCTTCCCACCCCTAATTTGCATGTGCAAATTAGGGTTCGGATTCGGTTCGGTATTCGCCCGAATCTTTCACAAAGGATTCGGGGGTTCGGCCGAATCCAAAAAAATTGGTTTTGGTGCATCCCTATTAGAAACTTAGCTTAGCGATTGTTGTAAATCATCAAGCAGCAATAAGGTTTGTCTCTCATATAAGCAGATAAGCTACAGGGCTGATTATTAAATTCTGATGCTATGTGCACTGGTTTCTAAGCTGCCATGTACCAATACTTATTTAACACCCAGGCTTATATTAGTGTGACGTTTATATGATATATATTCAATATATTGGGCGTTGGTTCCTAAGCTCAGAAATTGACAGCAGCACAGAGCATCAGCAGAAAAGAAGAAGGAGAGATACAGGGACATCTTTGGAGGCACGGATCTTTACTACTAAGAGGTAGTGGTTACCTTGGGCGGGTATAGAAGCCCAAAACATAATGTACAACAACCTGTACAAAGCAATTAATCTAGTCTAAGGCATTTTGAAATATAAATTGTTTCTATAATACCAGTATGGCCCCACAATATGCAAATCGTGTTCTGGAAGACCTAGAACAATAGTCTATAGCTACAGGATACAACAAAAGCAGAATGTTGTGCAGTAGATTGTTCCGTGAATTCAATCTAGTCATGAAACACAAAATAAATTACTCTTTGGAATGTATATACATTCTAGATACAATAGTAGCAACCGGCTGGCACACATTACCCCTCCATTTGGACCTCACCTTCTTTTTATTGTCTATATTAACCCTTAGCAGACTCATTATTGCATTTTCCTTTTAATCCTTCTCTAATGAACACAAGTGTAGCAGTTGAGTGTGTTTCTCACCATGTGGGCTGTGTGGGTGTTATATAGTTGGCGAGTGGAACAGTCTTTTCATTTGTAACCATATAGCAAGTCAGAAAAGCTTCTGTTCCCTTATATTTCAAAGACTAGTAGGTTATTGCCAATATATGTAATAGACACAAAAATTAAATAATCTACTATTTTGACATTTCATTGATTAAGGGGGCCAAATAAGTATTTAAACTCTTGAGGGCAGGGACCCTGTTGTTTCTAACAATAGCGGGAACCTCTGCTAGCGTCCAGGACGGATTCTGAGCTACAGCTACTGAATGAGAGCGAGAGAGCAAGTTCTATTCTTTTTTTAAAGGCTACAACTTGTTCAGCATCAGTTAGATGTGGAAAGAGAGGTCAACTGAAGGCCTACCAAGGGAGTTACTATTCTTTCAGATAAATGGGAAACTCAAGACTCAAGGCACCCTTGTAGAGTGAAAATGCTCAGCTTGCTATAGTATTACTGTAACCTAAATAGGCGCTTTGCATGACAAGTGTTGTATCTGCAACTCTGTGTTCTAATTATGTGTGTTTTCTGTCGGACAAGACGCAAGGTCATCCACCTCCCACTCAGGTAATGTTATTGGCTTGGAATAGAAATTGCTACTACTGCTTTTATATCATAGATAATAGTTACTGAAGATAGACAATTAGATAGATAGATAGATAGATAGATAGATAGATAATAGATAGATAGATAGATAGATAGATAGATAGATAGATAATAGATAGATAGATAGATAGATAGATAGATAGATAGATAGATAGATAGATAGATGATAGATAGATAGATAGATAGATAGATAGACATAGATAGATAGATAGATAGATAGATAGATAGATAGATAGATAGATAATAGATAGATAGATAGATAGATAGATAGATAGATAGATAGATAGATAGATAGTAGATAGATAGATAGATAGATAGATAGATAGATAGATAGATAGATAGATAGATAGATAGATAGATAGTAGATAGATAGATAGATAGATAGTAGATAGATGATAGATGGATAATAAACATTATTGATATTAGATTTTTTGAATGGCCATTATTCATATGATTATTAAGGCATCAATATAACTATCTACTTGGATTAATTACTGTAGCATATTTCATGCAGTTATACTAGAATTCTTTGAATTAAAAATGTTGGTGGTTGCTGAGCAGACTGGTACTTTTGAATTAGGGATGCACTGAATCCTGTACTTGGGGGGTTTGGGCAGAACCCCTGAATCCTTGCGAATAAATTTGGCAGAAAATCGAACTGAATCCCTTTCCTCTGCACTGGAAATTCCTGGTGAACAGCTAGAAAAAGTCACATGCATGCATAGGAAATGTTTACTGTTATAAAGGGTTCTGATTCGGTTCCTCTAGGCTCTTGGATTCAGCCAAATTCGAATCCTGCTATAAAAGGCTTGGACTGTTGCTGAATCCCAAATCCAATATGGGATTCGGTGCATCCCTGATTTGAATTTAATTTTGTTTCGTTTGACCTTTTAGAAATAATTTTCAAAAATAAAGGTTTGTATTAGTAACTTAAAGCTTGTTTTTGTAGCATTGGTGAATGTTGGTGTCAGCATATATATTTATATAGATAAGTAAGCATAGCAATCTCTCAATCACTTTAGGTATGTGTTTATACAGTGACTCCTATTCTGTTAAAACCCAATTACTGAATGTGAATATATGTGAAAGTTATATGAGAAAGGAATATGGGAAAAGTATATGGGAAAGGTATATGGCACAGTAGAAATCATAAGACATGCTAGCAGTTGAATTCTGTATCACACTGACTGGCCAGTATGTGTATAAGGTAGATTCCATTCAACTGCAGGATTAATATTTGCTGAAGGTGGAGGCAGGATCATCCATCTTGGCTGCCGAAAGCAGTGTTTGCTCCTTTATCTTTGAGATGCTAGTGACTAGGATTTATCTGGCGATTAAAAGATTATAGCAATACAAAGAAGGACTGAGGTAAAAAATAACTATTTCTTCTATATCACAATGTTTACACACCTGTTAACAATGACGTTAGTGTCATTACTGGCCCGAAAATGATACACAATAGATTTTTTTTTCTTTTTTGCTAACCATTTTTTTTTAGTAAATAACATGTTATCACACTTCAGTCTCACGCACCTATGGATATCTTTTCCGGATACGCTCTAGTTGTAACACCAGGTTCAGCAAAGGTACTCCCTTGCCAACTGAGGGGAACAAATCAGCTGGAGCTGTCTCTTGAGCGGCAATGCCATAGGCCTAACTGACATGTTAATTTGTGACTCACAAAATGGCCTTCGGATCTTTATAAATTTAAAGCTTATTTGATAATTTCCATTAGCTGAGTCTATGACTGGCCAAAAGGCATACTGGAAAAAAGGGTGGTGGGCCCCACCTGCTGTCTCTTGGAGCTCATAGATGAGCCCTGGAAAAGGTCTTCCTTATTTAAAAGATGAGGCATAAAAAGGAAAGGTAGCAGTGCATTCCATTGTGGAACACACGGCCATCTTTGATTGTTTTACAGGAGTTTTAGCTAGGCAGAGAGACAAGCACCATGGGGGCACTGGGAAAGAAGAGAAGATTATAATATTTGTACAAGTGTAGTTTAGGTAATGAGCTCAATCTATCCATTTCTACAGTGATCTGGTGATTATGGCTAAAGGGAGTGACAAAGTGAGAATGACCTTTAATTTTTAGCATTGTGCTATGCTTGGAGCAGTTGGGTAAAAAGTTTTTGCTTTCGGCCCCATAATTTGTTTAGATGATCCTGCTTGTACATGTATATAGTGCAGGGTGGGCAGCAGCGACAACCAGTGGGTTCGGCAATGAGTGTGCTTATGTATTTGTGGGCTCCAGGTACCCCAGTCCGACACTGAAGTCTGTTTAAATGCCTTGATTTCTAATTACGTGTTTTATACCAGAAGCTAATTTACTGATGGATTTCTTGCATCATTAACTTTATGGCATGAAATGAGTAGCAGCAATCATAACTCTAATGTGCCTTACCGGGTTTTTACAAAGAGACAGCTAAATAAAGCAAGACTAAACCAAACCTCTGTCATTGTTTTTAGTTGGGATTTCTTAAAAACCAGATGAAAGCAATGTGCACTATTTTGGGTGCTATTACAATTAATGATTATAAAACCATGACCTGTGCCATAAAACTAAACCTAACCAGGGGAGGGGGCTGTGTATACAATAGTTACACATTTCAGTTTTTTTTAGAATTTATTTTTATACATTTGACGGATAGTAACTTAAAACACACGAGGAGCACAAATAATGTATACGCTGGAAAGTGTTTAGAAATGTGCGTTAACATTATATAAACAGTGTAAAAGCTTTCTTTGGGAATTACAAATAAGGAGAAAGCGGCAAAGTTTATTTTTTTTCACTTGTGTCCTAAAAAAAAATGCGATGCCACATTAAGTGCACATCAAACCACATTATATCACAGTTCTTTTTTTCCCTGACAGTTTATCTAGAGGGGTAAAGCAAAAAAGGATAACATTACCATTTAAATGGAGCAGTTGTGATCTGTCTCGCTAATGTAATCAAATTCAGCTTCCACCGCATGGAAAAAATGCTCGCTTGTAAACTGTTTTTCTATAGGAATCGAATGGTAGGACTGTCATATCGTCTGCTCCTCTCCTAAGTTGTTTGGAAGTGCACTTGGCTTCCTGTGCGTGTCTAAGTAACACATTCTTGCGTTTCAGACCCAGACACAAAAACTTCAAGAAATAATCTGGCTGGTGCTACACATATTTATCACATGCGATGTATGAAATTATATGATAAAACTAGATCTACTTAAATGGACAGCAAAGGGTTAATATAGATCATTGCTTGTACTTTTTAAGATGCACTTTATTTTGCTTGCCTAATGGGAATATTATTAAGCATTGAATGTATCTTATTTAGTTTAGTCTGACTGAACAAGGCTATCCGTCCTGAACATTCCTTTCCTTGTTCCATTCCTTATTTCGTTAGAATTCCCTTATAGAAATGTTTCCAATTTGTGGATCTGGACACTAGGAGACCAAAGCTGACTGAGGTATTGGCTATCCAGAATTTATTAAAAGGTGGCTGTTATGACCATAGTGTTGCCCAGCGGCGATTCCAGTGAAGAAGCCGCCTGAGGCGGCTCTTCAAAATGCCGCCCCCCTCGCCTGCTTACCCATCTGCAGAGGAGGCATCCGACGCAGGAACACTAGTGCGGAGAGCACTAGGAAATTCACACCGGAAATTCGGCTCTTAAATGTATCTGGCGCTGCCGCCTGAGGCGAGCGCCTAAGGCTGCCTCATTGGCCGAGCGCCCCTGGGGTTGCCACCTGTCCGGATTTGACCCAGACAGCCCAGTTTTCCATATTTGAAGGATTTCCCTTGATTGACATGATGATCATCCAATAGCCGATCGCCATATCATAGCGCCATCCCCATGATGTCTCTCACTCCACCTGCAACATCATTGGCCCACCCCTCTGATATCATGGTTCCACCCCCTGCCCAGATTGTGGGCTACAAAAAGGTGGCAACCCTATATGAGCATGTTATCATAAAGCTGTCATACAAGTCAAGGGGGGTCCTAACTAAATACAGGGCCTGTTAACCAGAATGCTTGGGAGCAGGGGTTTACCAGATAATGGATGTTTCTTTAATTTGGATTTTTGTATTTAAAGTCTACTAAAAAATCATGTAAACATGAAATAAACCCAATAGGCTGGTTTTGCTTCCAATAAGAATTAATTATATCTTAGTTTGGATCAAGTACAAGGCATTATTACAGAGAAAAGTGAAACCATTTTTTGGCTAAAATTATTTGGCTAAAATGGAGTGTATGGGAAATGACCTTTCTTGTAATTCAGAGCTTTCTAAATAACCAACCCCATACCTGCAGTATAGTGGGAAAACCCAAGAAGCCTCTGGGGTAAATTTATCAAAGAGTGAAGTTCCGCCACTAGAGTGAAATTCCGCAGCTCTCCATTCATTTCTATGGGATTTTGAAAGGCGTATTTATCAATGGGTGAAAGTGAAATTTCACCCTTTGATAAATACGCCTTTAAAAACCCCATAGAAATGAATGGTAAGTGGCTGAATTTCACTCTAGTGGCGGAAATTCACTATTAACTTCACTCTTTGATAAATATACCCCATTGTGTTAAGGAAATATCAATTCGAGTGATTCAAGGTTTTTCCACCCAAACCTCGATCAATTCGAGTTTTCCGGTTGATAACCCCGAGCTCACTGAATCAGGTTTTTTCCATTCGAGATTTTTCTTAAATTAGAAACCATTCGAGTTGTGATTTCAATCGAGGTTTAAAAACCTCTAATAACTCTAAAATTCGACCTATGATAAATAAAGCACTAAGGGGCAGATTTACTAAGGGTCGAATATTGAGGGTTAATTAACCCTCGATATTCGACTAGGAACTAAAATCATTCGACTTCGAATATCGAAGTCAAACTATTTAGCGCTAATCGTACGATCGTACGATCGAAGGATTATTCGTTCGATCGAACGATTAAATCCTTCGAATCGAACGATTCGAAGGATTTTAATCCAACGATCGAAGGAATATCCTTCGATCAAAAAAACACAGGCAAGCCTATGGGGACCTTCCCCATAGGCTAACATTGAGTTCGGTAGCTTTTAGCTGCCGAACTAGGGGGTCGAAGTTTTTCTTAAAGAGACAGTACTTCGATTATCGAATGGTCGAATAGTCGAACGATTTTTAGTTCGCATCGTTCGATTCGTAGTCAAAGTCGTAGTCGAAGGTCGAACTAGCCCATTCGATGGTCGAAGTAGCCAAAAAAACACTTCGAAATTCGAAGTTTTTTTCATTCGAATCCTTCACTCGAGCTTTGTAAATCTGCCCCATTATATGTATCTTTTAACTGATTGTGGTCTTGGTTTTGTTTTCTTCAGCAGATCCTTCCTGAATCAGATGTGACATCACAAGATGGCTGCCTTAGTAAGGTAGGAAAACAATGTTCGACTGCAGGCCCAGTTTATTTTTTGAAAATAATATGCACAGCTACTAGAATGAAATGACTTGAAGAGTATGGCTACATGAAATGAATAATTTGCCAACCTATATATTGTTCTTACATCATTCCAAATATTTGTGAGTATACTTTTAAATATGGAAACACAACAGGAGGCGCAACATTGCATAGTGTGTGTGTATATGTGAAATGTAACACAAAATGAGCAATTTAGCCGACTCCTTTGTATAGGTGAGTGATAACCTTATGGAGATCTCTTCAGATGAATTAGGCAACGTCCTGTTGATCACAAGGTTAATTATTGACGGAAATGTATCCCAGTATGGTCCTCTAAGCTTTGAACTGTCCATCCCTAAGTGAGCGTATGCCAGAGACTTCTCAGGCTGCAAATTGTATGAATGTAAATATTTTAAAGATGACTTCACTTGGCAAACGATGAGTGTGAGTGAAGCGAGACTTCAACATATTCAAATACATTTCTGAGGCAACGGTAAATCATTGCTCATTAGATGAGACCAGATTCATGTCTCCCGACTTGTGCACAACATTGTTTATTTCTGATTGAACAATAATGTAAACCGTTTCAACCCAAGTCTACCAGTTTTTTTTTTTTTTTGGATGAAGCCTTGGAATTTTTTTTTTGCATAAAGTCTCTCCCAAATGTATTTTTGCGAGAATCCCCTTTTCGCAGATCATTAAAGAGGCTGAGATAAATGGGAATGAAAAAGTTTGGGATATTAATGGCGATCTCTCTTTCTGTCTCTCTCTGCGTGGTTGGTATTGGAGTTGAACTTTGTCCAGAGCAGAGAATAAACCTGTACGACTAGAATAAGGTTCTTCTGTAACGGCATTGTGACCATCGGCTGACCTTGTAAAAGGACCGAACGTCTATGGGAGTGAACTTTTTACCTTATTTCCTTCCATAACTCTCACTTTGTTGCATGTGACACAGTGGGATCTTTTTCAGAGACATTCTGCCAAGGTGGCAGAGCAGGACCGTTGGTATGAACCTCATCTCGGGATTTCTCACATTCCAATTCCCAACATAATTAATATATCACTTGACCTAAAAACATACTTATCTCTTATGACATATATTGGAATTTTAATGTCTGTTCTTGAAGCAAAAGTGCTGTGTCATCGGCATTTGCTGAAGCCCTATGGGTGGCTGCATGTGTTAGTATTCAAGGGCTGAATCAAGCGCCTCTTGTCTCCTACTGTCGCAAGATTTAAAGGGATACCAGAGCCAGGAAAGTTTTCTCCAGGCAATGGACGAGCAGTCTATTGATTTGCTTTCCTGCTGAATCTTGAACTGTTTAATGATACTGTGACATTGAGAGGTAATGAGTTCATCGAAGGGATGGGCAGCAGTTTTAATAGGCAAGGTTAAGAAGGTTGCCCCCAGTAAGGTAAATAGTTCAAGTTCTACACTTAATGGTTAGGAAAGAATAGCTGCAATGAAGCTACTTGACTGGAAGAAAGTGTTTGATCATTTATCCTCGAATGTACAAGGACAGTCACAGGCAGGGGATGGAAGTTTTTTTTGGAAGCGGATTTTCATGTAGTTATCACATTTCATTTTATATATATTAACCAATAAAGTGGTATGAATGTGGGTACAGAGCAATTTTTTTTCTCCAGCCTAAAGCTGGGCTAACACCTATTTATAACGGAGAACATTTATCTTTAGTAAGAGAGTAATCTACAGAATAAGATAATGTAAGGCTGTAAAATCAAACACACTCTTTGCACTTCCGTATAGTTTTGCTCATGAGTGTGTCCATCCCTCCCCCTTTATTAAATGAAGTGGAATGCACCTATTGACACTGGGAAACCCTGGAACTACTGCTCCCACCTTGAATTTGGCAGTTAGGTTTCCTTCAGCCAAAGCAAAGAATCACATATTAAACATCAATCTTGGAAACTGCTGTCATTCCCACTACAAACATTTTATCCGCAACTCGCACCATATTTGCATCAAAACACAAGCAAAATTGTGTTATTTTTCACACATTGGGCACAACTGTGGTGGATGCAACTCTGCATTGCTTATATGATAACAAGATTGATTTGCATCCAAAATTGTGCTTTTGCACACTAACCTTGTGATCGTAATCGACCCTTAATATATTTCAGCTTTGTTAAAACTGGTATGGATACAAAGATCATGCATGCCAATTAGTGATGGGCAAATCTGACCCGTATCACCTGTATCCACAGCAAAAAATTTGCCAAACACATTGAAGTCCATTTTGGCTAATGCATGAAAATGTGCAATTGAAACATTACTGCATTAATAATCGTTGGTGTTCATATGCCATCAGGCACAGAATTGTGCCCAATTCTTTAGGCACAGCCTACCCAGCCCGGTGTGGAAATTTAAGAGCTTATTTCTTTTAACCTGAAAGTTGCCAATTTCACAAGCCAAAATATGGTTAATGCAGTTGGATGGGTGCGTTTCAAGGAATGTACAGTTCCTTAAATGGAACATGGGACTGGGAAGCATGTTTAACCCATGGAGAAGTCATTATCGTTCAGTATTACAGAAACTTATAATCAACAGAGGTCTTACAATAATTAAACAAAATAAAAAATAAGATTAGGGGTATTTTGCACAAATCCCTTGGTAGTTTTATTACGTTTGCTCCATCAGGTTCCACCTGCCACATAGAGACCAAATTGTTTAGCAATGTCAGTTATTTTCAGACAAAGTGGCAACTATAGCACCACAGGGACCCCAAATTGTAAACTAATTTATTTATCTAGTGTCTCGACTTTAAAACAATAGACAGGTATGAGATCCGTTATTCAGAAACATGATATGCAGAAAGGTCCAAATTATGGGAAAGATATTTTGCATAGACTCCATTTTAATCCAATTATACAACTTTGTACTTGATCCCAACTAAGATATAATAGATCCTTATTGGAGGCAGAATAAGTCTATGTAATGTTTAAATTAGGGATGCACCGAATCCAGGATTCGGTTCGGGATTCGGCCAGGATTCTGCCTTTTTCAGCAGGATTCGGATTCGGCCAAATCCTTCTGCCTGGCCGAACCGAATCCTAATTTGCATATGCAAATTAGGGGCGGGGAGGGAAATTGCATGACTTTTTGCCACAAAACAAGGAAGTAAAAAAATTTCCTCTTCCCATCCCTAATTTGCATATGCAACTTAGGGTTCGGATTCGGTTCGATATTCGGCCGAATCTTTCTCGAAGGATAGTGGATTCGGTGCATCCCTAGTTTAATTTATGTTTTTAGTCTTAAGACTTTTATTTAAGGTATTGTGATCTAAATAATGGAAAGAACCCTTATCTGGAAAACCAGGAGCATTCTGGATAACAAGTCACATACCTTTAATTTATTTTTCCTAGCTAATTTTGGTATACTTTATATGTTGACTTGTGGCATTTTTTGTTATTTTAAAGAATTAGACTATACATAGGATATAAATATGTTTACTGTTTAGTATACCTTTCACAAATTCAGCTGATTAAAAAGAAAAAGCAGAAAAGATGCCTGATATCCCCAATACGCACTATGTCATCTACAAAAATATTTTGCCCACGAGCTGGAAATAAGAGGTATGAATCAAATGCTTTAGAAAAATCCAGCTTACTCTGTGCTTCTAGAATGTTTTGCAACAGTTACTGCTGGAATTAGCAAACAAAGTCGCTGTTTCAACACACCCTGAAATTTCGGATGGCTGGAAAGAATCTTTCAATGCAAGTGCATTTTAGGAGATATAGTCATGTCTTCTCATTTGCTTTTACAATCTTTAAGGGAATTATTTACCTAGTATTTTTATGATTGAGCTTTTTGGGCCAAAAACTTTTCGTGGAAAAAAAAATGTATTTAACCCGAGGGTGCAAAAAGCCAGAATCGAAAATCCACCATCTCGGACGTGTAGAGGTCCTGTGGGTCAATGGGAGAAGCACCTATTACAAATTGAAGTTATCATGGTCTGCACTGCTCAGGGTAAAGAAATGGAGCTTTTCATAAGAAAAGCCCAAAAAAATTGTACGGTTCGTGTTTTTGCTCAATTTTTTTGTGTTTTTTTACCGATCCAATTTTATCGAGTTCATTTATTAATAAATTAGGCAGTGGTGTAACTAGATGTTACTGGGCCCCACAGCAAATACATTTTAGGGCCCCCAACATATCCAGAGGTTGTCCTGTTTTTCCAATATATGTTGAAATTTCTCATCAATTAGGGCCACATGGGGCCCCTTTTACCTCCTGGCCCCTTGCAGCCGCAGGGTCTGCTTCCTCTGTAGTTACACCCATAAATAAGGCAAAATCGAGCATGGGAATTTGGTCGAGCTTTTGGGACGAGATAAATTCGGATTTTAGTAAATAATCCCCTAAGTGTGAGCTTCTCTCCGTAAGTCCTAGATTTATTTAAGGGATACTGCCTTTCTTATATAATATTTATTTTGTATGTACTATGTGAGACTCAGGAACAACCCATAATGATGACTACAATTCAGTTTTTAAAGAGCTACGTGACAGTCAGAGGGTTTTATGCTCTGCATCGGTGAACTTTGGAAAGAATAGTACTTTTGGTTACAGTTTGTTTCTGAATTTTTTGGTTGCCAGAATTTCTTAGTGCAAGTAAAGAAAACATTATTCATAATAGGGGATAATAGAAGCTATGATTACATTTCTCCAGTGGATGTCAGTGGGAGGACAGCTGCAGATCTTTTTCTTGGGACACCTTCTATAACCTATGACAGAGCTTGTCCAAAATTGGGTTGGACCCATGCCATCCCTTACCCCCTCCACAGGTTCATTGCAAACCCCTGCCTCAGCCAATCACTTGCAACCCTGTACTGCTCCAATCTTCTTTCACCATTGGTGCTTTTTGTTCGCTGCTTCCATTCCAGCCTATGCCATCTACCCCTAGTTCCGGCCTTGACATATGGTGCCTCTTGAATGTAGTTGTAGTACTATCCCCCTATGCAACTACTTGTTGGGTTAAAAGGGGTGGTTAATACAGTATATTATATAATGGCCTATTCTAAGTCATTCTATGACCTTCATTTTGTTTTTGAATAATTTGCCTTCTTCTTCTGCTTTCCAGCTTTCAAATGGGAGTCACTGACCCCATATAAAAACAAATGCTCTTTAAGGTTACAAATGTTTTGATATTGCTACTTTGTATTACTCATATTTCTATACAGGCAGTCTCCTTATTTATATTGCAGTCTCTTATTAAATGCATGGTTGCTAGGGTAATTTGGACCATAGCAACCCAGTTGCTGCGATTGCAAACAGGAGAGCTGCTGAATAAAAAGCTAAATAACTCAAAAAACATAAAATATTAAAAAATGAAAACCAATTGCAAATTGTCTCAGAATATCACTCTCTACGTCATACTAAAAGTTAACTCAAAGATGAACAACTCCTTTAAGGGTGAGATGTGCTACCGACTTGCCTACAGTATCACACACATTTAGTAAGTGCAGGGGAGGGGTGTAAAGTGCAAAAAATTGAAGCAAACCGCCATAATTTTCATACTTTTCACCCTGTCCTCCACTTTTCTGAATTGCCACAGGTGTCTGCTCTCCAAATGGAACCTCATGAATACAGCACTCCATTTATCACAGAAGAGCAGCACTGTAGTACTCCATTGTTCTAACTGATCACAACTAACTACTGATTGGTTGCTATGTGTTGCTGCACAGGGGGAGAGTTACACAGTGTCAGTAAATGACAATAGGGAAAGTCTGTGGTTCTGTTCACAAGTAGATTTGGGTTGTTAGAAATTGCCCAACTGGTTGCAGTAGGATAAATGTTTCTGTAGCTGTAACCATTAGAGCACCAGCCAATGGAAAGGCTAAGTCATATTTTCCATGTTGGTGGTAATTTTGAATCTATAACGATTACCTTACTTTTCTTGGATTACGATGCGGCCTTGTGGCTTGTATGTGCTTTCTTTATAAACAGCAGCTGAGTCATCCTGTATAACAGAGGGCTTACACTGACAGCAAGCTGGAGGGTTCAATAATACTGCATTTAATATCAAAAGAAATAAAACATTTGTCTTTATACTATATTTATTTTCCCATAGACAGTGAATATGAGGGTTGCTTTTAGGCACAGAACTATGCTTCTCCGAACACTATGGGGCCGATTCATGAAGCTCGAGTGAAGGATTCGAATTAAAAAAACTTTGAATTTCGAAGTATTTTTTGGGTACTTCGACCATCGAATTGGTTAAATTCGATCGAATTCGAACGATTCGAACGATTCTAAGTAAAAATCGTTCGACTATTCGACCATTCGATAATCGAAGTACTGTCTCTTTATAAAATACTTCGACCACCTACTTCGGTAGATAAAACCTACCGAAGTCAATGTTAGCCTATGGGGAAGGTCCCCATAGGCTTGCCTGTGATTTTTTGATCGAAGGATTTTCCTTCGATCGTTGGATTAAAATCCTTCGAATCGTTCGATTCGAAGGATTTAATCGGTCGATCGGACGAAAAATCCTTCGATCGATCGATCGCAGGATTTGCGCAAAATCGTTCGACTTCGATATTCGAAGTCGAACGATTTTAGTTCCCAGTCGAATATCGAGGGTTAATTAACCCTCGATATTCGACTCTTGATGAATCGGCCCCTATGATTTTGTTGTCCATTTATGTCCATTTATTAGTCTTAAGCACTAAAATGAGAATGTGGTTCAGGCGTATACAGAGCCTGAACTATATAATCGTATATGACACCATTTCACAGGTATTGAAATTCACCAAGAGCAGCTAAAATTTCCAGTGTAATAGAGTACTCAAGGGGTTGTTCATATTTAAATTCACTTTTAGGGCTTATTTACTAAAACTCAAATGGATCTAGTTTTTTATGAGAACAAAACTCCCTTCCCAAATTGAATTCATTTATCGGTAATTTTTCTTGAAAAAAATCTAAGCAACAAAACGGAGGGACAAATTTGAATGTCATTCGTATCATACGATTGAGGCTCCGAAAACGTGATTTTATTGAATTTTCTATACAAAAACTTCTTCGGATTATCAGACGAAGACCCCAACTTTTTTGGATTATCCAGCACAGATCACGATGTCAAGATACAACTTCAGGGACATCTGCCATTGACTTCTACATGACCTTAAAAGGTTTCAGATGGCGTATTTTCGAATTCTGATTTTTAGCAGCTTCGGGGGATGATAAATCTTTAAAAATTCTAGGTTTTTTTTCCATGAAAAATTTGAGTTTCCCCCCCTAAAAACCTTGACCAGAAAAAACTGAGGTTTAATAAAAGGGCACCTGTGTATGATGTATACATTGATATGCTGAGATAATTTGCATTTGCTCTTCATTTTTTTTTTTTTTTGTGGTTTTTAAGTTATTTTGATTTATGTTCAGCATCTTTTGAGCATTTTTCAGCAGCTATCTGTTGCTAGGGTCTTATTTACCCTAGCAACCAAGCAGTGGTTTGAATAAGAGACTGGAATATGAATAGGAGAGGGATTAAATAGGAAGAAAAGTAGTACAAATGAACAATAACAATAAACAAATAAAAAAAAGCAGAAGAGTAAAAGAGGCAAATAATTTAAAAACACAATTAAAAATAAACCACTATTAGTGATGGGCGAATAAATTTCGCCAGACACTAATTTGCGATGATTTTCCGTGTTTCGCCACAAGTGAATTCATTTGCGAAACTGTGGCAACAATTCGCATAATTGCTGCTTGCATCGGTAATCAGAAATTGCCGCTGGCGAATTTTCCCGCAGAATTTTCCCGGGAGATTTGCTAATTTATAAGCCGGCGGCGGAACACGGAAATTCGCCGCAAATTCATGCCAGGTGAATTTATTCGCTTATCACTACTGGTCACCTACTTGAAAGCTTTCAACTGATTGGCTTCTATTTCTTATGGTACCTTTTTATTAGATTCCTTAAGGACTATGGCACACTTTGATTGAAGGAAAACTGCATCTATATTGGCCATATTTTCAGTATATGCATGGGCTCTATTATGTATGTATATTTGCATTTACATGTTGCTACCTGTGCATGTAGCACTGTACAGTGGAACAGACAGGGGTCAATACAAAAAAACCCAAATATATATTAGTAGAAAATTAAAGAGACAAGTGGAAGTAGGTCCCTGTCCTATAGAGCTCACAATCTAAGAGGGTGATTTTTTTAAAGTTCGAATTGGAATTTTTGCCACAATTCAATTTTTTTTTCAAAAATTACAAATTCAAGTTACATTTTTAAAAACTCAAATGTTTTATATTTTTTAGCATGAAAAACTTCTAAAAGCTGGTGAGTTTCCATGAGAGTAGTCCTAGGCAACACTCAAGCCATTTTTTAATTAGAAATTTTCAAGTTTTTTTGAGCTGCTAAACTCACAGATTCAAGGTTATTTTTGCCTATAAACATGACAAATTTGAAATATTCGCGTTTGATCCATGATTATATCCAATCGAGTTTTATACATTTGGATTTTTTAATAAATGAGCAAACATTTGAGTTTTTTAAAGTAGAAAAAAACTCTAAAACCTCACAAATTCGAATTTTGATAATTAGGCCTTAGGCGAGTATTGTCAGGAAAACCTAAGTTTTTCAATATGGCAATGCCATTTCCTATAAAAGCATATCGAAGCAGCATCCTCTTCATTGTTGACTGAAGTTCATTGCATGCAGTAGTAAATAAAAGCTAAATGCATATCGACAGTAAAATAATTCCTTTGGAATGTGTGAATGTTACGCAGTAGCCTTAGCTAGACTGGTTCTTGATGTTGAAGATTCAATGATTATTATTATTAGTATTAACATGTATTTCTATAGCACCAATATATTTCGCAGCGAATGCGATGCAATGATATACATATATCAGTATAGTCTGATAAATATATCAGAGAGACAGAGACATACTCTGCTACAAAAAAAAGAATTACATTTAATGTTAATCCCCATTGCTGATTGGAACCCCCCAAAAAAATGTTGAAGCTTTACTAGATACTATAAATAAAGGTCACTTCATATGCTTTCTTTCCTTGAAGGCTTAAGTCTCCCTGACAGCAAATAAATCCTTCTGATGAGGCATAGTTGGGTGGGATGGGTGAACATCAAAGAGTGCCATAGGCACAACAGTTCCTCCAAGGAGTCATTTATAAATGGCAATCATCACCATCTGCCCCTGAAATTCAGCTCCCAGAAACCTTTGGTTATTGACTATATTCTGGCAGTTGCATTTGTCCCAAACATGGACACGATGTACATGACAACAATATAATCAATTAAATGTTATGCAATGTTAAACATAATTAAAGAGCCTAAATAAGCACATTCATCCCTCTTCGCTGAGATCTTAAAATTTTTAACCCCCCCCCCAAAAAAAACAGTGTAAGGAAAACACATACAAACGGAGGCAAATATTTGCTTTCGTGGTACTGAATTAAGAAGCCAACACGCCGTTACTTAACAATGAACCATTTTAGTCTCTGAACATTTTGATAGTAATTTGTTTCTCTGACTTTTTCTCTTTAAAGCCGGTTTCTATAAATGTTTTCCTTCTGGAGGTCTTCCATCCTCTTTAAAAGTGTTATTTTTCTAGCTCTGGTGACATTGGTCCTTAGAGGATTTTCTCTTCAGTAGACTCTCTATTTAGTCTCTGTTTACTTAGAAGGAATAGCCCAGGGGCTACTGGAGAGAAAACATCTGTGGGAGATAATCTATAGAGTTATCTATCTATCTATCACTCTTGTCGGCCCGGTCTCTCTTGAGAGCCAGCTGAGAGACTTGTAATGAAAAGGCAATGCTGAAGAGGCTTTAGGGACAAATAAAAAGACATGTTAAGGGCTGGCTGAAAATGGATAGGAGACATTATTAAAGCTCAATAGCCTTCTTATCAAAATCCAATAGGATAGACGTTTGGCAAAAGCCGTACAATTATTTTTTAACATATCACAAGGCAGCATTATCTTTCAGCAACAATAGATGGAATTGGTTGGCTTAAATCCTCTCATCTGGAAGGATTTCTTGACCTCCTTTAGACATTCTATACTCCTAAAGCAAACCTTTACTTATTTGTAGCTACAATGAAAATAAACAACAACGGAAGGACTTCTTATCACAGTTTACAGAGTAACGTCCTCTTTCTATATATTTATTCAGCCTTAGTGCGGAGCTCAAGCTTAGGAAAAGGTTTATACCAAGCTGTCATTAAATAAATAGCAAAATGAATATGAGCTCAAACATCCCCCTTCCTTTTCGGGAAGGCTCAATGCGATCTTTTAAAAATACTTCAGTGTAATTACTGTTGGTTTTAACATTGGACAGGTCCGAATATAGTAATTAATACAAAATAAAGACAGCAGTCCAGTCCAGTTTGGCCATTCTCGAATAGTTTTAAAAAAAAAAAATGTCATTTTAATATTGTACATGAAATCTGCTCTCAGGAAAGATAATAGTGCTTTGTGGCACACAGATATGCATTACTGAAGCTATTAATCTCTTGTCATTTAAAATGAGATATGTAATACTTAAAGTCCAAGCAGCCATCTGATACCTCCGCGCCGCAATGTTTACAGCCATGTGATTGATTGATAATTATGATAATTTGTAAAATGATCATTTGTGTATGATAAGCGGAGGTTTGTCTCACCCGGTAAAAAGCACAGTTTCCTATTAATCTGGACTTTCTCGCAAATGGCCTCTGGTAACAAGGGATGTGGAGAGGTCTTCCTATGGGAGTTGCAGGACTGATGAATTATGACCTGGATCAGCCAAAGCCCAGACTTCAATAAGGAGCCAGGAAGGTAGTTAGAGAAGCGCAGGCAACTGTTAACTGTCTTTTGTAGAGCAATTATTAGGCCACACAGCCTGAGGCCAAGAGGGGTTCTATTCATATTAATAAACATGTGTATTTACTAACTTTATTTGTACAAAAATGGTTCTCTAAGAAGGGCTTGCTTGTGTCTTAACTTGTGTGTATTAACTTGCCTCATGCCTTGACTGCAAATTGTTTTATTTTTACAATGCAAAGGATGAAATCGGAATTCCTTATATCAGTTAATGGCACTGCCATGTCATTATGTATTAAACATTTTTTTTTTTTTGGTGAAAATGTAATATGCTTTAAGGTACTTAAATTAAGAGCCATAGCAACTGAAATAAATATGTTGTAAACAGCGAAGACATGTTATTGGATGAAAGGTGTGAGAAGAGATAACCAGCCTATAATAAATGGTAGGACTTGCAATAATGGTCAGACTATTATCCTGAATTTGGCCAAATTACCACACCATTAATCTGTGTATGTTTGTTGGGAGGCAGTTTCCACGGACCATAATGAAATCCCATGAGGAGCCATCAATCTGTCCGAACAGGAAATCTGCCCAAAAACATGTGTGAGAGGTCACTGACCAACTCAAAAACCTGACAGCGGCCAAACGTCAATCCTGCTTTGACTGAAATAAAAAGATGGGTGTAATTTTGCCATCCAAGCGTTTGTAGCATTGTGTGCAATAACATGCGCATAACATGAAGTAATTGGCCTGTGCTCTTTACATGTTGTATAGATGTAGTGACATTTTAAGTAAAAAAAACTTTATGGGTCGATTTGATCAAGTGGGGATAATGTGAACTAATACAAAATGTTAACTAATACACAATCCATTGTATTTTAGGGATAGCTTGAGTATTGTCCTTTATTTCTCTCTATTTGTTTTTTATTTATTGTTTTTTGGAGAGCAGAGTACTCTCCCATATAGGGGGGGGGGTAGCCCAAGTAATAACCTAATTGTAATTGTGCGTGACAATTTTTCTCTTTCCAAATGCATTAATGAACATATCTTCTTATACGAATTTTTTTGTCTCTGCGACATTTTTTCAATGGCGACTTTTTTGTCACAGCCAATTTTTTCACGGCAAATTTTTGCCTCAGTTTTCTTAAATCATGTAAAAAGATGAATTTTAATAAATCTACCCGTTCTACACTATGGGCAGTTTTAACAGGAGACAATCAACCTTCTTATATGTTTTTAATGTTCTCTGATCACCGGTGTACGCTGTTCCCAAGGCCAGTTCTTTGTTACCTTTCTTTTTTATGGGGTTTGACCATATTATTACAAAAGAATGTATTTTAAGTTAAAATAACCTCTTCATATACCAATGAGTGGGGGGTTGCTAATCAGTATGCAAATTTACTAAATTGCGAAGCGGCTAACGCTAGCACAAATTTGTGTGACGTCATTTCATTACTTCGCCGATTTACTAACAGGCGCTGACATAAATTTGCTAGCGAAGTGGACCTACTCTAGCGCTACTTTGCTCCCTTATGGCAGACGAAGTTGCACTATGGCGATGTAGGGACGATGTAACTACGCTACTTCTTCTTGCACCAGACTTACCTTCGCCATCTCAGACCAGGCGAAGTGCAATAGAGTAGATAGGGATTGCTTCAAAAAAAGTTGAAATTTTTCCCAAAAAACGCTGGCATCTACCTTTTTTAAGGGTGATAGGCTGAAAAAGATTGTAATTTTTTTTGGGGTCACCCTCCTTCCCCCCTACATTTCCTAAAATATGGCACCTAAACTATACAGTGGGCACATGTATAGGGCAAAATAACAACTCTATTTTATTTTATGAAGCTTTCCCAGGCTTGTGTAGTGTAATGTATTTGCTGCTACATATATGTCCATTGTACTTTAACTTGGCGCCGTATGCAAATTAGGCATCGCTAGCGTAACTTCGCTTTGCTTGACAAATTAGCGCTAGCGCAACTTCGCTACCTTTTGCTTCGATGTGCGCAACTTCACATTTTAGTAAACTTGCGGAGCGCTGTTGAAAATTCGCCTGGCGAAGGCTGCACTAGCGAAACTCCGCAGGTTAGTGAATTTGCCCCATAGAAATTTTCCTTCGAAATAAAAGCAGCAATACCACCACTTTATTGCCACAAGGAGTGCCATTGTTCAAATAATTTATGAATCATTTAAACATACATAAATCAAGGCAGTCTGGCATCTCACACACATATGAACAACAGTTACACAATATTATCTGCAAGTATATTTAACATTCATTTAAGGGGAGGACATAAGCCCTTTAACATGCCTATTACATTGTTGATAAAGAAAGGAAATTAAATTTAATTCTAAAAGTGATCTAAACTTGCATTAAAACTGCTTGGGAGGAGATTATGGAAATGTGTCCAAATATGGCCGATTCATGTCTGAGTGGCACAGACAGAGACAGCCCTGATTTCTAAAATATTCTTTCTGAAAAGAACTGCCTTGTTCCAATATGTCTGCCACAAAGGAGGTAATGAGAGGAGGGGGGAGGGTTGGGTAGTTAGCTAAAAAGTCATTTTTACAACGAGTCTATTTCCATTGTTGGAAGGCTCCCTCATAAAAGAACCAGCAGTCCATTAATTCACTGAATGAACATATAGTAAAGTCAGTTCCCTCTTGAGAACAATAATGTTGAGGTCAGCTTAGGCTGCCATGGAAACTAAGTACTACTGAGAAGTTTGCATCCTTGAATTTGCTCAAATGAAGGCGAAGAGACTGGAATGTGCCTGGAAAGGTGCTAATCGGCAGAACATTGCTTAAGTTCCCATTATTACAAGTTGCTGGTTTTTCTCTTTATTGAGAAACGCTGATGGTTTCTATTTTACCCAATAAAGTTTGTTTTAAGCCTATTCTGTTCACTCACTTTTGAATGTAACAAACGTTCTCCTGGCAGAGCCCTAACAATTGTGATTTATTAAAAAGACTCTTATTTAAGGTATTGTCGTATACCAACACTTTCCCTCATGTTATATCATGTTTTTTTCTATATACATTATACATCTGTCAAAGTCAGAATATTTTTACAGGACACATTTTACCTTTGTGCTAGGGATGCACCAGATCCAATTTTTATTTGGATTTAGCTGAATATTGAATTCCTATGATTAATGGCAGAAACAGTAACCAATCAGTGCCTTGAAGGGGGGTCACATGGGTTATAATTGTTTGGCGGGCTTAGCCAAAAAGCACTCAAATACCTTTGGATCCAGACTGGCATCTCTAGAGGGGTTGATGGGACTTGAAGCTCAGCAAGATGTTAGAGAGCTGCAGACTGTAATTTTTAGACTTAAACTAGTCATATGTGGGCCAATAAAAGTTTTCAGTTTGGCCTCTCTAGACAACTTATCGACAACTTATCAGCCCATGTGTGAGACACTTGGGCCCGTCTGATCAATATATAACCAAACCAGGTGAGGACTGCATTGCCTTATGGGTCCTAATTGGTCCGCAAAATGCTCCAACCCTGGGGCCAATCTCCCCAAAAAAGTTGATCTTTAAATGCATGTCCATCTTTACCTCATCAGTGTAACTTTCTATTTTAAGCCTCGTGTAAAATTAGCTGTGCTGAACTACAACTCAGCATCATCCACATATCTGCCAGCGGGGCGACTTCTGCCTTGACTTTTGTTATTTATTATGACACAGATACACAAAAGTCCCAAATAACTTGTATAATATTTCGTTACTTATGCTGCTTGGTGATATGACTTGTCACATGACTCACCAAATACAGTATGTGGCCTCCTGCCTTTTTATGGTCATGAAATGTTCTAATATTCTTTTATTTTGTGCAAATATATATATATATATATATATATATATATATATACACACACCAAGATTGTGATCAAGGGAAAAATTCTTAGGAGCAATTTTACTACAGTTTTGTATCTGAGTTTTTTTTAATATCCCCAGCCCCTTGGCTATTTTTGGCAGTGCCATTTTTTTTAAAATGTCGCTTAACCCTCCTCCTTCCAGTAGGAGATTCCCCTTTAGACAACAGCATTATGTAAAAGCCTCCGCTTGTGCTGACTGAGTTAAATAAAGAGTTATAGAATCAGATCTGTCTGAATGACTAATCACTTATGGAGTTTATCATGGAGATGATTAAAAGGTATTGCAGCCTCCAGTTATTTTCAACATGCCAGAATGCCCTGGAGATCCATGTGAATCTGCTGCCAGCCGGGCCCTGTCAAAGCTGAAGGCAGACCAAAATCAACGGCAGGAAGGTCATGTGAAAGAAACCCCTCAGTCATCAGAAAGTCCTTGGCCTTCTACCCTCCCTGACATCTTGTGACAAACCTTAAATCATGAAAGCAGACAAAACATCACCAATTTGGGAATGATTGCCTCTGGGGCAATGTTTTTCTTCCACTGCCTTGTCCCACTGCGTTTCTCTTGTCTCCCTACTTCCCTACTATCTTTTGCATAAGGACTATATGACATGGGACCTTCCATGAGAAATAAACACAGTGAACAAAATGAAATATCAAGATCTTAGAAAATAAAATAAGTATTAATGCATATGAATACAAATACAGGTATAGGACCTGTTATGCAGAATGCTCGGGACCTGGGGTTTTCCGGATAAGAGATCTTTCCGTAATTTGGATCTCCATAAATTAAGCCTACTCAAAATCATTTTAAACATTAAGTAAACCCAAAGGTTTTGCCTTCAATAAGGATTTATTATATCTTAATTGGGATCAAGTACAAGGTACTGTTGTATTATTACAGAAAAAAAGAAAATCAATTTGGGAGACCAATTTGGGAGACCAACTGTAATTCTGAGCTTTCTAGATAACAGGTTTCCAGTTAATGAATCCCATACCTGTGTAAACGAGTTAGGAGCAGCTGGACTAGGTGGTGAGAATATGTCATGAACCTGGTTCATCTGTTGAAATACTCAATAGGCATCAGAGCTGAGTACACCTGGTAGTAACAGCTAACATGCACCTAGTATACAGTATGTACTCACCTGCCTTTGCTATGTTGTTTAACCTCACCATACTCCAGTTCAAACTCAGGACAGAACACCCATGTGTACATATACTTATGGGAATGGCTAGAGCTTAGTTGATGAATTGGCTTGTTAGATAATTTGGCTAATTAGAGTTCTGGTTTGTAGAGCAATTCTGGAGTCACAAAGATGTGTGGGAAAATGCAGAAACACATTACTAAACGCCAGCGACTACATAGAACAGCAATGATATTTGGGATGTATTTACAAAAAAAGTGAACTGTTTGGCTTGACGAGGAATAACTAACACTAATTAACCTAGAGGGTTTATTTTAAGATGAATCCAACTATGGCTTGAAAGAATCAGGGGTGAAATTCATCAATGCATGGAAACCCTGTGAATAAACCAGCTTTCCACATGTGCATGCAGTCCATATGTATAGATACACAGTTCCTCTGTGCTTTATACATGGCATTTAGCTTAGTAATAGTGATGGACGAATTTCTCATGTTTCGCTTCGCCGAAAAGTCCCTGAATTTCCCGCAAAATTCACGAAACGGCAAAAAATTTGCAAAAACATGGTGACGGACGTGCGTCCGAAAAGTCGTTTGCGGCAATTTTGACGCTGTCGTTAAAGCCAATGGGTGTCCATGACTTTTCCAAAAATTTTTGACGCTGGCGAATTTTTGTCTTTTGCAAATCTGCGAATTTGCGTGGGAGATTTGCGGAACTTTTCGCCGGTGGCGAAATGTGGAAAAACGCAATCTGCAAAGATAGACACGTGTCTACCAAGTGGATGGGTATCAGGGTTCCACTGGTTTAGACTTAGCACCACATACATAAGTTAAGGTTGGGTGCTAATTACGAACTCAGAGTGTGAGTTTAATCTGCATTCAGTGGTGGGACACTTTGTATGTACACATTAGCAACCTGTTGTATGCCTATAACAAAATAATTAAAGGAAAGAACCAACCAAAGTCATCCACTAGTTGTTGCCCAGCAATGGATTTAAAGTGTGGAAAATGTTAAAACGTTAGCATTCAGTTAAATTGTGTTGGTCTACTGCAGACTATAGTGGGTGAATACAATTCAGGATTTTTTTATTTGAACTTAGAAGAAATTTAGCAGTTCAGTAAATGTAAAGGAGCCATTCATACTCAAACTGGAGGAAGCTTTGATGCATACTCTACACATAGTATAAAAGCCTTGTTACATTATTAGTCAAAGGCCTTATATTTTATCCTATCAATTAGAATTTTATATTTCAATTGAAATTCAAATCTCAGCACAAAAAATAGTGTTTCTCCTGTTGATTAAAGGGGTTGTTCACCTTTGAGTTAAATATTTAGAGTGATATTCTGAGACAATTTGCAATTGGTTTCCATTATTTATGGTTGTAGCTTTATACTCCAGTTTGTAGTTTCAATAATCTAATTGCTATGGTCCCAATTACCCTAGCAGCGATGCCCTGATTTTAATAAGACAGTGGAATTTGAATAGGAGAGGGCCTTTGCTATTATGAGGATCTTCATGAAATCGAGTCCAAATCATTATGATTAATTTCATGATTATAGTTTATTTTCATTAATTTACAATTTGAAGAGCAGGGACTTTGTATACTAAAGAGACCCAAACCATCACAGAATCTTAATCGACGTGACACTTTTACTTCTCTTGCAGTTTTAGAAATTGTTTCGGTTTGTCCCATGCAAAATGATATCACTATCTGCCCCTTTATGGAGACTAAAGTTGTCAATGGACTTTAGGTGAGAGTTACTGAATTATAATTGGCCATTTCCTTATCATAATCCCTTAACTGTTGACAATAATGTTACCATAACCTTAATATTTTTTCTTCTTTACACAATATATATTAGGCTAGTTAAGAAAGACGGATTACTCTGAAGTGAGAAGAATCCATGAGCATGAAATAACCTTAGAGACAGGATTTATTGAATACATCACATGCATTATAGAAGCCAGATGGTACCCTCAATAAAAGCTGTAAGCTTCAGGTGTGTGGGATATTCATTTAATTAAATTGTATACTGCAGCTAAAAGAAACAAGAAGAGCGAATGAGTATTAGACAAGCAGCCAATTAGTCTTTTTACATTCTGAAAGGCACAGGAACTCAGGAGCATAAAGGGTGTCATTTATCAAAGACTGCCAATGGCAAATCTAGTGAAAATTCTGGCGACAGAGAAAAGAAATCTATGTAAACTGGTCTATGAATGTATTTGAAAAAGTGAGCAATATTTAAAATATTTTTCTAAGGTAATAAGATCAGTAAGTAAGCAAGATGGTTTTTATAGTGTATTGTCTGAAATGTGTTGTTTACTAGAGACAGTACAGGTACAGGATCCATTATCCAGAAACCCATTATCCTGAAAGCTCCAAATTATGTAAAGGTTGTCTCCCGTAGACTCAATTTTATCGAAATAATCTAAAAAAAAAAATTTAAAATTAGAATTAGAATTTTCAATTCGACCCTTAATAAATCTGCCCCTTAGTTGATACATTTCTTATTCTTTGTCCCTGCTGAGCAGAATCTCTGGGTTTCATTACAGGCAGCTGTTAGAATTGATACAATAGTTACTAATACTCCAGAGATGCTGCTGAGAAGTGTATCAACTAAATGCTACAGAATTGTAACCGTCTGAATCTGAATTACTGAACTGCCAGACTCAAACACCAGGGACATTAAACTTTAAACTTAGGTGCTGAAAAAACGGCAAAAAATAAAAAATGCAAAGTAGAGTAGTTGAAAAAAGTCTTTATTTCTGGTGAACAATCTGAATACAACTGAACTGAAGAAAGTGTTTGGAAGGTGAACAACCCCTTTCAGGTTTGAACATCCAAATTACAGAAAGATATTATCTGGAAAATTCCAGGTCCCGGGCATTCTGGATAACAGGGTCCCATACCTGTATATTTACTGCCTAGGTGTCTGTGATATGATATGCAGCCCTAAAAATGGGTGGCCCTAAAAATGTGTGCCCCCAAAGCAACCTGCACTGTATAATAATGTTTCATTATAATACATACATACAGTATCATCTTAGTGGAATAGTAAGAAAAATAGTAAAACAGCAACCACAAATGAAACTGTCCAAACAGAAACTGAAAAAAGTATCGTTTGAGTTACAGCCTTTCAACTCTGGGGTCCTAGATTCAATTTATATCTCTGAAAGCAGTTGGTATATTCTCCCCATGCTTGTGTGGCTTTCGCTCAGTTTCCTCCCACCATAAAAGTTTACTCTGGTTTCTGCCCACCTAAAACATGCAGGGAGTTGAATTGCCTCTTAATAAAATAGTGTATGTATGAATCTGATAGGGACCTTAGATTGTCAGATACTGTACACTGGGGAAGCAAATGATATGGATGATGCAGAATAAATCAATGCTACATAAATAATAATTAAAGGGGCAGTTGCTACATATGGTGAGAGGGTATTGACAAAATTATATTGTAATGAATACCAGAGGAAATATGCTACTTCTAACAATATCTATCCTAATATCTATAGTGAAGGCCACATCAGAAAAAAGTCACCCATCGTGACACTATCTGATGTAACTTGCTCTAGCAAGTCGCCAGGCGACTAATCTCCCCGAACTGCCTTTCCGCTGGCTAGAAACTAAATCGCCAGTGGGATGGCACTCGGATCGTTTCATTTTCCAAAGTCGCCCTAAGTGCCTTCCTGGAGGCTACAACCTAAATCGCCAGCAGGATGACACTCGGATCGCTTTGTTTTCCAAAGTCGCTCGAAGTTTCCTCGTGAGGCAACATTGGCGACTTTGGAAAATGAATCGATCCTAGTGCCATCCTGCATTCTAGACGGCAGAAAGTCAGTTCAGGGAGATTAGTCGCCCGAAGAAGAAACGATTTGTCGCCGGGTGATTAAATCTCCCTGAATCTCGACATCTGTCTCTCACACATACACAACACACACCTCCCATCTTATTTCTTATCTGTGCCAACATTTTAGATAACTTATCTGTTTGAGCAACAAAAAGGCTTTGTGACCAAAAGCTGACACTGAAGCTGCTGTATCTGCTAGCGTCGCATACATGTACTTTAAAATTAGCAGCCACTCCACCAGGCATCAACGTTATTTACCAGTTGTAACAACCAGTCTGATTATTGGATCACAACAGTGTATCCTATTGTTTTACAAAAAGATAACACGCTTACGTTGTATTCAACAGCCTTTTGAATGTTGTTCTAGCAGCAGCACAGTGTTATGATAACCATCACCTTAGACTCTGCTTTTACTGTATTTACAACACCTTCCTGTAGCAACACAGCCCACATCTCTATAGATAAGATAACGACGTGACCAGGATAAAAAGTGTGTGTTGGCCGTATGCCTCATACACCAACGCAAATGTGAACTTTATACTTTTACCTCGTGACACAGAAAGTGCAATTAATGTCCAATCTCCCTGGGGAGCCGACGGCTGTTTCATGGAAAGAGTCGAATGTGAGAAAAAGCGAAAGCTCATGATTTCCGAGATATTTGCAACTGCACACTTCCTATGGCATCAAACCCTAGCATCTCCAGCTTTGTCTGCTGATCACTATCTCCCCTAGTATGTCTTGGG
Organism: Xenopus laevis; assembly: GCF_017654675.1. Taxonomy (NCBI): domain Eukaryota; kingdom Metazoa; phylum Chordata; class Amphibia; order Anura; family Pipidae; genus Xenopus; species Xenopus laevis. The sequence continues at coordinate 106,802,588 of NC_054383.1, read as the reverse complement.
TAGGGCTTGTGGTTAAGAAGAGCTGGTGATGTGTAGGTCACAATTCTACAATTCAGGAATTTGCTTACATTCAACAAAGGACTATATTTAAATATATTCTGCAGTGCTTTACAGAGATTATATATAATTCACAACTGTCCCTGCCCAAGGGGAGCTTATAATCACATTTACCGACACACTCTGGTCACTTTTATCAGGAGCCAATTAACCTGCCTGAATGCCTGGAGAAAAGCCACAAAAGCACGAACAGAACATTCAAACTCCTTGCAGAGAGAGCCCTGCCTAGAATTGAACCAAGGACCCCATGGCTGCAAGGTGGCAGTGTAAACACTTCTCCTCCATGTTGTTTTGTGGTTGATTTCAATATATTTAGGACATTGAGACATTTTTTACCTTGAGCTGCTAAAAAATGTCCTTTAAACAAGACAGGGATTGTCGTTCCATACATCCACCCATTAATGGTTTTAACAATTAGTGGTGGGCACAACTTTCCCTTGTTTGTTATAGTTTATACAGGAGCAGTGGCCAGCTCCATGTTGTAGCTCCTGCCCTTTCCAGCTATAGTCGGGTGATCCCAGTGGTGGCCAATAAAAGGGTGGCAAATAAAATGGCAACCATGTTTGGGAGTTTTAACCTTGAAAGCAACAAGTAAGTTGCAGGTAGTGATGGGCTAATAAATTCGCAAGGCGTAAATTCGTGGCGAATTTCCATGTTTCGCTGCCGGAGAATAAATTCGCAAATCTGATGAGAAAATTCGCAGGTGTCAAACAATTTTGGATGCGTGGCAGAAGTCAATTGTGTCAAAACTGTCGTGCATCAACATTATTCGGACGCTGATTGACTTTACCGATGGCTTTAAAATGTAGGTGAGCGCCAAAATTGCTGCGGGCATCAAAATTCACAATTCGCAAATTTTTCGCAATTTGGCTCATTTCACTGGAAATTCGTGAATTTTCCGGCCAAACGGGACAAATTCATCTATCGCTAGTTGCAGGTAAAACTTAGTTCCTATGTAAAATGTATAATGAAGCAATAGAATTCTTAATGAATCAGTGTAGGACTGACCATACAGGGGATGACTTTGACATAGTTGGTCAGATTAAATATATTTCAATTTATGGACAAACCATCCCTGTTTTGTTTAAAGGGTGTAGCTTAATGCACAAACTGCCATAATGTCCTAAATATATTGATAATGGGTTGAGTGCAGAGGACTCTTCTATTTGTCTATATGTATTTTGTGGTCACAGTCTCATTGCACCCCCGCCTAATGGTTTTAGAAATTAGTGGTGAGCACAACTTTCCCTTGTTATATATATATATATATATATATATATATATATATATATATATATATATATATATATATATATATATATATATAACTAGCACAGAGGATCCGCACTCTCAGGTCTTATATAAATATAAATTTATTTTTGTATGCAAGACTAACGTTTCGGCCTCCTCCGAGGCCTTTCTCAAAGTGTCTGGTGGTGGAAGAAACACACTTAAATACAGGTATTGGCGGGAAACTAGACAAATTGGAACTGACGTGGTAATAGCGTCACAGAAACGTAACTAGATTTAAATATCACTCATTACATACAAACAAACATAAAAATTGCAAAGTACATGTATAACTAAAGGTTATAAATCTACTCATTTAAAACAATCTATCCCTTATACAGAGAAAAAAAACATGATGTTATGTAACAATGTTGCAAATCGTTGGTAATATTGTATCTACATAGTCATGCTACATGTCATTACTTTGTTACTTAAACATCTTAAAATTGAGTAAGAATAGTGGGTCTAAACGGAGAGTCATTCTTTCTTTATGCTAAATACTTTGTCGATTATTAAAAATATTTATTAAAACTGCCACTCTGAAGACGGGGTACTGAATCTTTTATTTGTTCACCTCATTTTGTTAACTACTTGGAGCCCAGCCCCTACGAATTAGAAAAACAGTGCTGGCTAAACCCATATGAATTAGCCCTATGAGACCCATAGCACCATCTAGCTGTCATGCTTAAATATTAGGTGTAGTTATTTCAACCAGGGCTTGTGTGACCCGACAATTATATATATATACCCGGAACCGTCACCAACAAAATGTATATGGATCTAGACTATATGAGACTAGCTATCAAGGAAACTATCATTCTACAAATCTTCAGTGTCAGCATTACATCCCAGCGTCCTCCGTGTGTAATGTGTCATAGTAAATGTGAATCAAATAAACAATATTAATTATAAGCTAAACATTATTTAAGCAGCCAAAATGCCATGATTAAAAAAATTGAAGTGTGTACATGTTAGGTGTGCATACCCCCGCATGAAAACTAAAGGCTAAAAAAGAACACAATACTAAGGACTGTGTGAGTGCATAACATTTACATAGAGAAGAATAAATGCATAAAATATATACATAAAAAATAAAAAAGTGAAAGAAAAAAAGTGAAAGAAAAAATGTGGGAAAAAAATAAAACAAATATATATATCACAGCCTATATCAGATCCAAATGTAAAGTTCCTTTCGCAAAGTCTCTTCATCTAGGATGGCTAAATTAACTGTCCAACTATACCTACTTCGGGTAATAGTGTCTATATACGGGGTTTGGTGAACTTGTCAGGTAAACATATCCATCACGGGCCCCCGCACCAAAACAAGGCACCATCAACGGGGGAGTCGGGAACCACACACCCCGCACCCTGAATGCTGAACGTCACCAATTGCCCCTGGATTGTCGATCATCCAAAAGTAAAAACCCATCAAAAAGTTTGTCCTAGTTATGGGCTGTTAGAATGAGCTCCGCACAGGGCTTGCGGCTCACAATCTGAGTTGCTCAATTTACTGTAGGTGTCGGTAGCAGAATTCCACCGCTAATTCACCCAAGCTATGGGGAAGTGGATGTATGCGGTGCTCGTGATCAGCCGGTCCCTTTCCAACAGTGCCGTTGAGAAGTGTCTGACATCGCACGATCAGAACTCTCACTGCCGATCGCCCGATGACACTGTATATTAAACAAGCGGCACCTTCTCTGGTCATCATCCTGCGCCACTCTATCAAGTACATCCCGCTCCAAACGGACCGCTTGCAGGTGAGTTCCAATTCAAACACTGGGCCTCAATCAACATCTTGAACTTCAGAGTGGCGATTTCCTCTCCAGACCATTATGGGCCTTGTAGGTGTCGGTAGCAGAATTCCACCGCTAATTCACCCAAGCTATGGGGAAGTGGATGTATGCGGTGCTCGTGATCAGCCGGTCCCTTTCCAACAGTTCAAGATGTTGATTGAGGCCCAGTGTTTGAATTGGAACTCACCTGCAAGCGGTCCGTTTGGAGCGGGATGTACTTGATAGAGTGGCGCAGGATGACACACAAACACACACACACACATACACAGGATTTTAGGGGGGTGGCATGCTGCCCAACCACACCCAACCACACCCACATTGGTTCAAAAACCAATGGGGATGCGCTGGAGATACAATCATTTTTTTAAATTTCCCGTGCACCAATCCCCATTGCTCCAGTCCAGATAATGAAAATTTGCACGAATAAAGGGGAGGGGACAGGGTTAATGAACCACAGTGGGCCTAGGGGCGCCCGCTATGTAAATCCGGCCCTGGTTTTATTATTATAGAGGAAAAGGAAATATTTTTTAAAAAATTTGGATTATTTGCTTACAATGTCTATGGCAGACAGCCTTTCCATAATTTGGACCTTTTTGGATAATGGATTTCCGGATAAAGGATTCTATACCTGTACTTTATTATTACAGTGAAAATGGAAATTGTTTTTACAAATTTGAATTATCTGGATAAAATGCATTCTATGGGAGATGGCCTATAGTAAATCGGAGCTTTCTGGATAACAGATCCACTACCTGTATATATATATATATATATATATATATATATATATATATATATATATATATATATATATATATATATATATATATATATATAAAATTAAAGATTGTCACTGCAATCAGGCATTGGTAAATCTTATAACATTATGGCATTGGTAAATCTTATAACATTACATTCAAGTTCCTCCTTGCCTAGGGCAATCTAATGACACCATGTGACCTGCCTGTGAGGTGAGCAGTGCAAAGATTCTCATTGGAAATAAATTTTTCTGAGGATTTCAACACATAAGTCTTAGCTTTAGCATAAAAATCTAAACAAGGCGCTGTTTTTTTGTTTGCTTAGCTGCTAACACATTCCCTTTCACCTAAGAAGACAGCATTCATGACACCAGCGCTGTAATCCTGCGCATTAAAAAAAAAAAAACCCCATTGAATGATTCTTAACTGTCAACAAAAGATTTCATTCTTGAATTTCAAAGCAAACGTTTAATAACCATGTCAAGAATTCCGCAAATGGTCATTCTTAGAAGGAGACTGAGATGAACTATAAATGAACCTGGCACATTTATCATGTAATTTTCAGTTTGCAAATATGATTATAGCATGAAAAAGAAACTGGATTTTGAGATGGAAACCTTCAGTGGCAGTGTGCAGTAACTATGTCATGAGGTTTTACAGGATATTCATTATGAGTTTTTTTTTGAGCATCATTTGATTGATGAGATGAATCAATATGCCAAAGAGCCCACAAAAAGTTTTAAGAAAGAAAATTCTGGAGGATATAAATTGCATACAAATATAGAGAATGATCTAGTGAACAATTTTCTATTTGCTTGTAAAGTTGCATTGTGCCTTTCAGTAAAGGTCATGAAAATATTCATGGGAGATACTCCTGTTATGGGGAGTTCCATTAAAGTACTGTGGGCGAGCCATGGCTCCACTGATATCATATCATGACATGTTAGACCACACCCACTGTGGGCTTTTGCAAGGGGATTATTGCAGAAGGAAAACTATGTGAAGTGATATGAAACAAGGGGAGGCCCATTTACTAAAGGTTGAATTTTAGTGGTATTAGAACTTTTTAAAACCACGATTAATCTCTATTTCTCTAAAATCAAAATTAGCGTGAAATTATTAAAAGATCAAAAATTTCTGCATTCCGAATTTTTGAAGGACAGTGAAGTTTTGATTTCTGAAAAGCCTCTAAAACCAAGAACAAAGGACTGACCTTGACTTTACTTGCTGAACTTTTGTGTTCATCAGTTATATGGTACATTGGATGAAATGAATGTTATACCTTTTTCTTAACATCTAAAGGGACCACTGCAAATTTGACTATGCAGCTATGACAAATAAAATGAGGTCCCCGCCCCTAAAATACTGCAAACAAAAACATTTTTGCATAAGGGTGAAGGGGAAGAAATCAGATTTTCCCTCTTAGCCGCATATCAAAATCTGCAAATCATTGAACAGCATTGCTACAGGTCCTTATCTGCTCATTTACCATTTAATAAAATTGTCAAATAAGGTTAACCCATAAACTGATTTGGGCAACAATTGTATATAGATGCACTATTATGATCAGGGATTGAATAGATTTAGGAAAATATAAGATTGAAAGGAGATTATTAATGGAAATCAAGTCATGTATACCCAACAATAACAATACACAACAATCAACTACACACATACACACTATTATAGGCTTGGGTACTTGTCCCCAGTAGTTTCTTCTTTACTAATGAATTCCACTAGAAAAAAGTGTTCCAAAAATGCCTGATAATCTTTATGACTCTCTGAAAGTAAAGTTTAATGTCACATTAAGGGGTTTATTTATCAAAGTCTCCATACCAAAATCTCAAGTTATTTTTACTATAAAATCCGAATTTTTAGTGGAAAAAAAACTTGAATTTTTCAAGATTTATTATACCCTGAGAAAGGAAAAAGACTGAATCCAAAAATCCGGCATCTCAGACCTACCGAGGTTATATATACGTCAATGGGAGAGGTCCTTATTCTATTTGGAAGTTTCTGTGGTCTGCTCTGAAATTAACCAGAAAATCTAACTTTTTCTGACTTTTCTGGCAAAAATCCAAAAAATTCAGGCTTTTTGGGAAACACCCTGAAAAAGTTGAGCGATTCGGGGAAAAAATTCTGAACAAATTGTACAATTTGCATTTTCACTCGATTTTTTCATGTTTGTCCCTGATCCAATTAAATATTTTTTTTTATAATAAATAAGGTCCAATTTTGGATTCTAGTTTGGTCGGACTTTTTTCATTAAAATAATCAGAAAAATTGTGATTTTTTTCATTTATCAAAGTCTCCATACCAAAATCTCAAGTTATTTTTACTATAAAATCTGAATTTTTTGTGAAAAAAAACTTGAATTGTTTGAAATTTATTATACCCCGAGAAAGGAAAAAGACTGAATCCGAAAATCTGTCATCTCAGACCTACCGAGGTTGTATATAAGTCAATGGGAGAGGTCCTTATTCTATTTGGAAGTTTCTGCAGTCTGCTCTGAAATGAACTCGAAAATCTATTATTTTGGTCTTTTCTGGCAAAAATCTGAAAAATTCAGGATTTTTGGGAAAGAGCCTGATAAAGTCAAGCAAAAAAAATTCTTATAAATAAGGTCTAATCGTGGATTCTAGTTTGGTCGGATTCTAGTTTGATTCAGAAAAAAACTGAATCCGAAAATCTGGCATCTCAGACCTACCGAGGTTGTATATAAGTCAATGGGAGAGGTCCTTATTCTATTTGGAAGTTTCTGCGGTCTGCTCTGAAATGAACTTGAAAATCTATTATTTTGGTCTTTTCTGGCAAAAATCTGAAAAATTCAGGATTTTTGGGAAACAGCTAGTGATGGGCAAATTTATTCGCCAGGCGCGAATTCGCGGCGAATTTGCGCGTTTCGCCACCAGCAAAAAATTTTTTTTAGAAAAAACGGACGCCGGCGCCAAAAACGGGCGCCGGCGTCGGAAAAACGGGCGCCGGCGTCAAAAACGGGCGCTGGCGTAAAAAACGAGACGCCGGCGCCGTTTCACGAGTTTCACAATTTTTGAATTGTTTGAAATTTATTATACCCCGAGAAAGGAAAAAGACTGAATCCGAAAATCTGTCATCTCAGACCTACCGAGGTTGTATATAAGTCAATGGGAGAGGTCCTTATTCTATTTGGAAGTTTCTGCGGTCTGCTCTGAAATGAACTTGAAAATCTATTATTTTGGTCTTTTCTGGCAAAAATCTGAAAAATTCAGGATTTTTGGGAGAGAGCCTGAAAAAGTCGAGCAAAAAAAATTCTGATAAATAAGGTCCAATCATGGATTCTAGTTTAAGTCGGTCTTTTTTCTTAAAAATAATCAGAAAAATTCGGATTTTGATAAATAAGGCCCTAGGTGTTCTAACCACCATGCAGGGTTGGACTGGCCCGGCGGGACACCGGAAAAAAACCCGGTGGGCCTCGGCTCTTTTGGCCCAAACCTGCTCCCTGGATTCCTTATGCTCATCTCCCTCCCAGATACCAGTCGCATCCCTAACGCGACATACGCGCATACGAGCATTCATGCGGGGGGAGGGAGGGGCTAGAGGAGAGATAACTGTGGCTGGGGGCCCTAAGGTTGGAAGCCTGGTGGGCCCTGGGCCCCCCAGTCTAACACAGTCCTAACTAACTAAAACTAATTTAATGAATACCATGAACCACTGAGTTCTGCTTCTAATCAATGACTCTAGTGATCAAAGGAGTTAGTATTCTAAAGCAGATTCAATTTAAAGTAGGGAATTGTGAAGACTTTTTTTGCCATTACTGAATACAGAACAATAGATGATACAAATGATTCGATTTTTTTTTTAACGTTTTTGGCGAATTCCAAAAATTCTCAAAAAATAAGATTTGCAGAAATAATATTAATAGCAACAATTGTCAATGTAACTCACCCACCCACTAGATTGTAAACTCTAAGAAGCAGTGACCTCCATTTCGTTTGGTTTCATAACAAATCTTGAATGTAACTGTATTTATGTATTTGATTTATTCTATTATAGTATACTTCCCATTCTGTTCTATTAATGTATTTTGTTTATGCAAAGCTATGCATGAAGTAGTGGTATATAAATAAAAGGATATGCTTCATATACTTTTATTAAAAAGAGTCTGAAGGGCTTTCCACTTTAAATTTTCAATTATCTCAAGATAAAATATTAATTCATGGATACAAAAGAACTTTTGCCCGTAATGCGTTTTAATTATTTTCCTTGTTTTGTATAATTCCAAATACTGTTAAAGAATGTTCCCATTTGCACTTTCCAGTAAGAAGTTAATAAAATTGGGATTTTGCACAGTGCTGGATTGCTGACATCTTAATCTTCATTAAAGGGACTTAAACTACCAAGAGACTGCTGGTGCAACCTGGCACAGCCATGACTGAGAAACACAAGCAGAGTCTGATCAAATGAACTATTAAACAACTCTCTGTAATCCATCACAGAGAAACAATAGGTGCTGAAACCTTCTGTTTCATATAAATCAATCATGCTTACCATGAGATGTCTAATTCATTAGCATCCAGGGTATTATAGATTCACAAGATCTTTGATGCAAGTGATCCAGTTTTCGGACAATAGGAGATTTGTGCATTTGCTAAAACAGCATTTCGTTCATATCTATCTATCTATCTATCTATCTATCTATCTATCTATCTATCTCTATCTATCTATCTATCTATCTATCTCTATCTATCTATCTATCTATCTATCTATCTATCTATCTATCTATCTAACATCTATCTATTGTGCTGTTGTCTATATACATATAACTATATACCACATTTTAGAATCAATTGTAGAATTGTCAATATCACAATGTCTAGCCTCCAGTTGTTGTGAATAAGAATTGCCCCTGTCTACGTTGGAGGCTATATGAAGGCGTTATCAGAGGTTATTCCCCACCCAACCCCTTTGACAGAGACAATGGAATAATAATTACAATGGTTCTTACATGAATGAACAACAACACGGTTTGTGCAGTTCCAGGAGATCTCAAAAGGGAAAGGATGAGGTAATTGAAGCTCTAGGGGGTCCATGATGTCATTCACTGTACTCTCCAGGTCTTTTTGTCTTTTCTCCACCAGGGATATTTACATAAACAATCTATCATCTCTCTCTCTCTCTCTCTCTCTCTCTCTCTCTCTCTCTCTCTCTCTCTCTCTCTCTCTCTCGCTCTCTCTCTCTCTCTCTCTCTCTCTCTCTCTCTCCCTCTCTCTCTCTATTATCTACCTATCAATCATCTATCTATCATCTATCTATCTATCTATCTATCTATCATCTATCATCTATCTATCTCTCTATCAAGAGCCCTGAATATCCTGTAAATTATTTACTTATAATACACACCCCATGAATATCTTGTAAATTAAATTCTTATAAACGGTGCTTAGTGATGTTATAATCAGAGCTTACTGATGTCATTTCTGTCACATGACTCACTGAATCATGTGTATTATAATAAATAAAGTACCCCCTGTTGCCTTCGGCCTTGTGTTGTTATACGGTCATGGAACTCCTCAGTAACTTATAATATCCTTACTAGAAGGGGTACTTTATTCAATAACAATATTTAGTGAGATCATCATTGGTGTATATATAGTGATGTCATAAGTGATGTCATAGTTATAATTTCTGTCATACGATTCACTAAAATTAGAGTATTATAATAAATAATGAAGCCCCTGTAATAAAAGAGGAGGTTATTAGAAGTCAGCTTACCTTTATTTGGTCATGGAACTCCTCAGTGACATATTGTACATATTTGCATTAAAATGAAAAAAATTCTATTTGATTTAATAATGACAACTACAAGAGAAGAAAACAGAATTAAGGTCAAAGCATCATATCAGCTGCAATTTTTTGCCAGCTTGAATAGCTGAGAATTTTCCAAATTGTTAGCAAAACTATATCTAGTTATGTTTGAAATCAATCTGATTCAGATGAATGACATTTACTAAATCAAGGATAACCAAAGAATAATACAATCAATACATTATTATGGAAATACTGCTTTTTTTCAAAGTGTAAAAAAGTATTTTACACATTATTTCCCCCTCCCAATATAGAATTTTAGAATGCAACTATATCAAAAGCTTATTGCCCTAGTAGAGTGAGTTATCATGGGTCTTAAATGGGGGCATGACATGAACAGAAGTCATTTCAGGGAATCAACCTTTTCTAAGAGAACACGGAGAAGAAATAATTGCAGTTATATGTGGTTCATTGCACACGCTCTACAGTCATTGTTCAAAGAGAGAAAAGCATTAGAAGAGAAGCTGAAATATCTACAACACATGCCTTTTTTATCTGACACATTTGCTTGTGCACAAACCATAAATGGATGATGCAGCCTCTGTCAGAATCTAAGTAGTTAGGATAATTAAAAAAGAAAGCCTATTGGGTAAACACACTCCTAGTGTGTGACCCCCTAATTAATAGACCACAGGGAGAAATTACAGCAGTGACAAGATAATTAACACATTTATTTAAAAGGAATTTCCAGACAAGAGTATTATAGGTTGGTATATCATGAAAGGACTATGGTATGAACAATCAGAATCAAAAAAAAGCAAAAAAATGTATTTGATCGTTAAAAAAAACAAAATAAAACAAATTCTAGAACTTCTTTATTATATTCATACAGTATGTCAAGTTTCATTTGACCACTTATAATTAAGCACTTTGTAAATATTATTGTGTGTTTGTTAATTTTATAAATGTCGTTCATTTTTATTTTTTCACAACATAAAGAAATGATTGGGGGTTTTTTTTTTTTTTAAACAAATCTGTATTTGTCTAAGGATCAAAAAAACATAATATATGGCACAAAACAGTTAAATTCAGTGGTGGATCTGCCCTTGTCTATTTTGTGGTCATTTAAAAAAAATTAAGAAATATTCCATATTTTGTTCTTAATGATATTAAATATTACTATTACAATGCTTAAAATGCTTATCACTATGCTATTACTATGCTATACTATGCTTAAGTTGTGATATTTCATGAAAATCAGTGGTTTACAGGCAGCAAAACTAGTTGAGAGAAAGTAGCCAAAAAAAGTTTGTTATTGTGCGTTGTTTTGAAGAATGCTAAAAAACGGTCAAAGTGAGAGGATTAATCACATGGCTCAGATTTAAATTAATTCCATTCCTTATGCAGCATTTTCACTGGACGCTAATTAAAGACAAGAAAGGAGATCAAAACAAGAGCATGTTGATAGGGTTACTCTGTCTGCTCTGCATTTTTTTTTACACCTACAGAAATAGCCAGTAGTACCTACCACCAGACAAAGGTCTAATATTTTGAATTTGCTTTGGGATTCAGCTTTTCCAAAACTAAAATTTGGCCAAACATTTAGAATCTAGTCCAATTTAATGGCATGATTTTTAAAGTTGTAAAAAATTGCAGGCGATACATTTCTATTGACAGATATTTAAATATGGAAATCAGGGTTTTATTTCAAGTCAACATTCCCACAAATGTTTTGTGGTAGATTCAATATTTGGTGGAACTAAAAAGAATGAAATAATGTGTAATCGGTATATTTTATATGGATATAAATATTTTTTTATATTTTTTGTTTTTACTCATTCTTCTCATGGGACCCCATGAAGCCTTGGTGATTTTATGAATATAGCTTATTGCCACATAGATCATCACATTTGCTTTTACTCAGAACATGTTAGCGAAAGATACCATATTGGTTTTTCTTGGCTGAGACATTTCTATAACCTTTATTACCATTGTTATTATTATTGTTATTAGTAGTAGTAGTAGTAGTAATAGTATCAACATGAATCTGTTTAAGCAGTAGAGAAGTCAATGAAATTAAATCAAGGTGGCATGGATCTATCTGTATATTATAAAATAAAGTGGACACCGGTCTTAAAATTACCATAACTAAATCATTTTTCCATTAGTGGTATGGGTGACATACAATGTGCCAATTCATTTATCATGCTAACATCCTATTGGGCCAACTATTTCAGTAGACCAACATCTGATCCAATCAGATCATACTTTGTAATGCTTAGTATGGAGGAATACAAACTGGGGGATTTTTTTAGTGTTTCTCTGAACAGGATGCACTAAGCTTATGACTACTAAGTGACATACCTCAGCCTGTCAGGCTATTCCCCATTAAAGGAAAACTATACCCCCCAATCAATGTAGGTCTCTATTAAAAGATATTGAGTAAAACAGCTCATCTGTAAAACCCTGCTTCATGTAAATGAACCATCATCATAATAATATACTTTTTTAGTAGTATGTGCCATTGGGTAATCATAAATAGAAAATTGCCATTTTAAAAAATAAGGGCCGCCCCCTGAGATCGTAAGATTCACTGTGTACACATACAAACCACATGTAAGGTCACATGAACCAATTAACAGACAGAGTTCTGCCTTTTGCTTCCTCACTTCTTCCTGTTACAGTTAGTGTTGTAGTATTTCTGGTCAGGTGATCTCTGAGGCAGCACAGATAGAGTCACGAAATGGTGGTTCAAGGCAAGAGATGTAAAAGGGCAATATTTATAAAAATATATATTCCAGTTTGGTAAGATTCTTTAATATGTCATTCAATTTGATATAAACTATCTGTTGCTTAAGTATTCATTCTGGGGGTATAGTTTTCTTTTAATGTGTTTATTGGGATAGATTATCAGATAGGTGGTTTATGAAGGGCGGTGTTTGTCAGACTTTTTTAATTTAAGCCTCCCTTGAAGGTTTATCCTTGTGTAAGTTTATGAGCTAAGGGGCTATTTATAATATATTATCCAAGAATATCTAGGAAAGCATGGATCCCCCAAGCAGGAAAGTCCCACTAATATCGGGAGATAAGAAAAGGTGTTATTGCCAGACAACGACAGCTTAGTCAATTATACTTTCATAGACAATAGATGGAAAGCAATGGCAGAATAACCACATATTTGCCACTAAATATTTTCATGATACCAATACAAATGTTAAGCAAAAATTTAGGTATAGCGGCCCTTTAATATAATTTTTAGGAAATCAATGTTAAAGTCAAATATAAAGGGGAACTTTTGGTAAAATAAAAATGTAATAATTAGACCATACTTTGTAAACAATTTTATCTAAGCTGCATAGAGCTGTACTGATGGCAAAACAATCATATATATTTTATATATATCTTAATTATTTAAATTCCGTGGCCCTAAGGCACAGTGCTCCAGTTAATGAAAAGACCCCATATTCAGAGACTCATTATTCAAAAAAAATTATTTTATATTATTAAGGTAAATGTATTTCCAGTACTGTAGTGGATTCAAATACACACTAACACAGGCTAAGAGGAAAATCCTGCCAACCGCCTATATTGTAATATAAACAGATAGCAAAAACAAAACCTCATTTTGTATACATCCCCATCTAAATTGGGTAGAATAAATTATTTTTTCAAATCCCTATAATAATTTTCTGGCAACGTGCATTGCTTCTTATATTTCATTTCATGGATCCAGTTCTAAGCTTAAAAATATCATAGATAAATTGAAAATAATGTAATATTAATATAAAAAGTACCTCACTTTTAACTAATTGAATACATTAAATAAGACCCTGAAATAAGATTGACTTATACAACACACTTATCAAAGCTTCTCTAATAATAAAAAAAAAAACGTATTTAGGATCTGACCATAATGGCTATCTCTGCTTGCCAAAACATGACTTCCTAGCAGGTGATTTTCATCAAGTACATGTGAAATGGTACCTAAATGAATTAGCAATAAAATGGACTTAGACCTAGCAGTAGGGGCCTCCATTAATCTTAGGTTAATCACTAAAGAGATGCCATTCAATTTTCTTAAGAAGTCACATTTTTCTCCCCTTGCTGGCGACCAGATTTCATAAAGTAACATATTTCTAATGAAAGGACTCTGCTTGAATTAAAAACCCCGAAGGTTTATGCAGATTTTAGTTTTGATTACTGCTGGCATGGGCTCTTAGCAGACTCCGGAAGGAAGGTCCACAGTGAAAGAGTCCCAGCGTGCAATTCATAATATTCTTTGAAATAAAATAGTGCACTTGTACTTAGTGGCTTTAATCAGCTCTGACTTTTGATAGTCAAACAATAGCTAATTACAGTAACACCTGCCTTCGAAGTCATGTCATGTAGGTTATTGCCAACGAGAGGCCTTGTATCTTAGCTGCATGATTATTATAGACTAAAATCTATCTGCACAAAGTCACTATAACTGACATGCGGCAAGTTTTGTGGCCATTAAAAAGCTTTTTTCTCCATGTATATAAGTGAGTTTTTGATGGCATTAGACTTTTGCTGATTTTGTTAGGGAATAAAAAAAAAAAACGTCAATATTTGAAGCATTTTAGCTATTACAACCAAGGGTTGAAGCTTTTCTATACCCTAGAGGGGGTATATTTACACAGGAAAGCCTTAACAAGGTGAATTGGTTATATAGGCAATGGAATATAGTGTGAAAATCTATTAATGTGTAAAAGGGAATTTAATTATTCTGGTGGTTTGCAGAGCAGTTTATAACTGTTCTAAGCCAGGATTTTAAAACCATCTCCCGTGGTTAAAACACATAAGTCATTAAATTTAATATAACATTGTGATGTTTTGTTTCATGGAATGTCAACTGCTTTGACTTCCATTGTTTTTTGATTATTTTTAAGGACTTGTAAGGGTTGTTTGGATTGCTGTGATCTTTAGCTACAAAAATTGTGCTTTTTAAAGTCATTTCTTTCTTGTTAATTTACTTACATAACAGAGGATTTGTTTTCCATATGCAGTCAAGTGAATAATATGGGTTGTTACCATACATTCAACATAGAATAATTTCTAGCATATCTCAAAGCATTAACAAAGCATTAACATAGATGCATGTAATGCTAAAATGATGGCTGTCCAGGTCTGTAGCAAGAAAGAGATACTATACTATTAAATACATCATTATACATCACCATTTTTAGAAATACTGTATCATGCCACAAGATGCTCCATTCAATTCAAACAAGGACACTTCTGGTTGTGAGACACAAAACAGGCCAATGATCATATACCATGAGACACAAGGGGCAGGATTCAAGTCAGCGAGAAAAAGGTTTATCACATGAAAAGTCAAGGACGAGATTCAATTTGAGAAAAACGTATCTCGCGGTTTAACATGTGAAAACTCGAATGAAGTCTATGGGAAAAAAACTGGAACTGATTTTTTCTCTAGTGATGGGCGAATTTATTCGCCAGACGCGAATTTGCGGCAAAAACGAGACGCCGGCGCAGTTTCGCGAAATTTCGTGAATTTTTCGGCGAAACGGCGCAAATTCGCCCATCACTATTTTTCTCCTCAAATTGAATCTCGTTCATGACTTTTCACCATGATAAACCATGAGATGACTTTCTTTCACTGAACTGAATCCGGCCCAAAGTGCATTAAAATTTTTGAAATTTTTTGTGCTTAGGTGAGTGTTATATTTTTTGGCGCTTTTGTGACTATCTCTAATCTCATTAAATTAAAGGCACTTAAAATGACAGACTACATGAATAAACTGGAATATGTATTGAGCTGAGCACCTCCCACCAAAGGCAGCTGCTAAATACCCACTGCCAAACATTATTTCCCCAGTATATACTGTACGTGAGGGCTGATTTACTAACAGTTAGATTTTTTTTTTTTTTTACAAATCTTATTTTATTCTCAAAAAATTTGTGTTTTTCTATTCCTTTAAAATCTGTGTAATAACCACAAAAACTCTAATGCAAAACTTAAAGAGTTGAGGTCCTATAAGAGTCAATGGGAACTGCGCTGATCCTATTGGACCTTTTTTTTAGCCATTCAGACTTTTAGAGGTTTTACATTTTTTTTCGCTAGTACAGGTATGGGACCTATTATCCAGAATGCTCAGGACCTGGGATTTTCCGGATAATGGATCTTTCCGTAATTTGGGTCTTCATGGCTTTAGTCTACTAGAAATTCATTGAAACATTAAATAAACCCAATAGGCTGGTTTTGCTTCCAATAAGGATTAATTATATCTTTGTTGGGATCAAGCACAAGCTACTGTTTTATTATTACAGAGAAAAAGGAAATCATTTTTAAAAATTTGGATTATTTGGATAAAATGGAGTCTATGGGAGACAGCCATTCCGTAATTCGGAGCTTTCTGGATATCGGGTTTCCGGATAAGGGATCCTATGCCTTTAAATGTTCGAAATTTGAAATTTTAGAGGTTTTCAACATTATTTTCCATTTGTACTTTTTAAATTCAGATCTTAGTTTATTTGTTTCATAAAGCTCTAATACCACTAAAATTTTACTTTAAATAAATGGGCTTCCTCGAGTATACTGCCAGTATCTATACAGTATATCTAATATTATCTATTTCTGTGTATGTGAAGGTCATATGGCCCAAACAACCAATCACAAAAAAAGCAACACATAGAGGAGCATAAAGGTTAATGTTATACAATATATGCTTACACCACAGTAAAGATATCAAAAAAAGGAAAAACTGAGCTCAATAAGTGTTTCACACACAAAGTTTCTATTTTAAACACAGACGTAGTCCACAACATGTTTGGGGTCTGCTGTGTCAATGTTTACTATGCCAATTTTGTTGCTCTAAAGTGTAATATCTACATATTATTCAACAGGAGCTTCAGAGGCTAAAGATATCCAATTGATAGGGTGGTTTAGTAAGAGTCACTTTTGGCACTGGAATAAGGCATTTCCACCTATAAAGTGAAATGCAATTCTGCAGCGTAATTCAAATGGACAACTCCAGACTGTCAACTTGACATGCAGACAGGTGTGTTTTCTTAATGACCCAACAGACTTAGGAACAAATGTTCACTGTACCTTTTTTTTTTACATGGAAAAAAGCGAGAAGCTTTCACAACGGCAACATCATTGCTGTGGCTTGCCATAATTTCCAAAATGACAGAAAACAGTGCAAGGTAAAACTAAATTAGCGTAACACCAAATAAATACCTTTTTCTTTTTTGTCCTTCCCAAATTTTAAACTCATATTCTTTTGTTTTATTATATTTCTCAAATCTTTTCAGGGTCTATATTCAAATGGCTCTTGAGGCAACTTTTAAACTGAAGGCTTAATCGCTTACATGTGTATTTGCTAATGGTGGCCGAGCCTTATTTTGGCCATAATACTCTAAACATAATCTCATGTTATAACTCAGCTTTAATGTTATAGCGTAACGATCATTTAAAAAAAATTACACACACACGATATATAGACGTCATTTTGCTATAGCAGCAGTTTGTTAAATGGAACTCTCAATTGTTTAGACTAGACTTTCTATACATTTTCTTCTTTATTTAGGCCTTCCTTTCTTACCATTGTTTGTCACAAAAGTGCTAAGGCCTCTTCTTTATACGCTTCCCTTTTTTGCCATTTCTGATCAGTTTGATTGATCATTGCCAAAGTCACAGGTTGGCAATATGCTGGTTTGAGAGACTCCTACATTTCCCCAGAGATGCCATCGGAATGACAGTTTTGTAAACGGGCTATTTATCAACTGGTTCTCTTGTGGTCGCAGCTCGAAGGCACTTAACCAGAGCTCACATTCAGGGTTACAGGAAAAGCCAAGAGTTTTTTTTTAACTATTTAAGTAGACTGTTAAATATTCTTGTTGTAGGACAATTTGTTCAAGAGAAATGTATATTTACATATCAATTCCTCTTAATCTGCAAATGCTAAATAAACCTAAAATCAAAGGCATACATATTTTCATGATAATTTAGCCATTGCTGTACTTTTTCCTTATTCCCCATTCCTACAACTTTACTTCTGCAGAGCATGGTAGCACCCACGCAGCTGAATACATAACAATGTGCAGACAAATAAGGCCTTCTGTGCAGAAATTACATTTAAGAAGCAGTCAGTTTTATTTAAAATATTTTAAAAGTATTTCAAAATTTCCTGTATTCCAGTTGGGCCACCGCACCTGAGAAACCCACATTTTTCTTTACAAGAAGCAGGAAGGCAGCCATAATTCTGTCACCAAATCCTTTCCCATTTTGAAAACTCACAAACTTGTTTCTGGCATATTTGTGGATGAAAGTAAGTGCAGTAAAACAAAATAGAGCAGAATTAAAGAAAAGAATGAAAACACCCACGTGTCTCATCAAGAGACATTTCCCAGAAATAGTTGGATTTTGGCATGGTGAGTCCTGCTGTGAACTGTGCTAAGAGCATAGCATACTGAGTCTGTTTATACATGGGGCAATGCTTTGCTTGGCTTGTCTAAAGCAGAACTTTGGCTGAAATTGTGTCTCTTCTTCTCTTGTCCCCAAGTTAAAGCTAAAAATTACAGTCAGTGTCAGAAAGAGAGAACCTTAAAGTTCACAGGGGCACACAGAAGAAGTGTGTAGGTGTAGGAGCCAACTTTCTGTTTTAAGCACAACAAAACAATGTGTGACTGGGAAATAGGACGTTTTATAAAGAGGCATGAAACAGAAGATGTAAAAGAGGGGACCATTACAGTAGAACTTATATGTCTAGCTGGGTCACCCACAAAACCTTCATTGTAAAAGGTAGTTCTCGTTATGGACCCTGAAAGAACCAGTCCTGTACCTCTTATGGGTTCCTAGCCTCTATTTTGCAGGAGAGCTCCATGTAGTGGCCTTAAATAAATTGCATAAGAAGCATAACCAGCACAAGTATTAATTGAACCACAGGGTAAACCCCTAATGCTTTATTTTGTTAGACAAAGGCACACAACGTTTCTGGGCATGGCCCTTTGTCAGGACTAGTGATGGGCGAATTTATTCGCCAGGTGCGAATGCGCGGCGAACTTGCGCGATTCGCCACCAGCTGGCATCAAAAACGAGACGCTGGAGCAGTTTCGCTAATTTTCCGCTGTTTCGCTGGAAATTTCCGGTGAAGACAAACGGCGCAAATTCGACTATCACTAGTCAGGACACCTACATAATGTGCACATTGTCTGACACAATAAAAAACTAGGGGTTTACACTGTCACTATGGTTCTATTAATCCATGTGCTGGTTCTGCTGTCTGTGTGCACCAATCCCTGTACTGAGCACCGGAGTGATTATTTAATAGAGAAAGAGAGATCGGGAGTGCCTGTGATCACCACATAAATTGCCCCATTCTGTTAATGTGTAGTACAAATATCAAAGGTGAGTCCATAAATATTGTAGTTACTCATATGTGTAAAATGCAAGTATGTAGCTACCAAAATGCACATGCATATAATGAACTATCCCCCAATGATTATTGGGGTTATTTGACATACAAATCAATACTTTCCAAAGCACAGCCTGATTTCATTTTACTGGGCTTTACGGTAATGGAAAAATATTATGAGAAATCAGATTTGATCCTATGCAACCAAACTAATTACCAGTCAGCCACTCATATTTACATTTTATAGGTCACCATGTTTGCCAGCTCCACACAAAACATGCTACACGACCTAACATAAAAATTGCACTTTTTGCAATTTTCATGTTAGACATCGTTCGTATTCATAAAATTAAGAAATTGCCAATTTGCAATCAGCATGACCCCCCAAATAATATTTTAATAAACATCCTCATGTAAGCATGTTTTATTAATATTGTTGACTCCTGGTGAAGGACACTATAATTAAACATATACAGGGTACTGTAATAAAATGTACTGAATTTTACCCACACATAGCAACCCATAGCAACCAATCAGATATTTGTTTTCAAACTGCTAAACAGTCAAGGTTACCTAATGATTGGCTCCTATGGGTAAGTAGACAGAAACTTGAGACCATTTTGTCCTATCAATGCGTAAATTTAATCAGATGGTTAAGTGGCTGGTATAAAACCAATATTTGTCTTTACTTTCATCCCAGGTCACTGGGTGTAGTAACAGTATTTAGGAACAGTTAGTTAGTTAGTTAGTTAGTTAGTTAGTTAGTTAGTTTGTAGCAGGTTGTCAAGATTGTTTTTTGTAATATTTAGCAATGTGTTGTTATTTAACTACCTACTGCGTTTTGCACCTCCTTAATTTTTTTTAATACACATTTTAGAGGATATTTTCTAGCTTTAACTCTAGTGCTTGAGGTGCTCCTCTGAGATGAAGATAAAGGTCCAAAATTATAAGGAAAAGAAGCCAAGATATCTCAGTACAGTTTCTCAGCCCTCAAGTTATACTCTGTATTCCCTATAAACAGTGTTTTATATTCATTCATGAGAACAGTTATTAATACAATCAATTACATTAGATTCTCAAAAATTCCAGTCGGCGATATTTCAGTTCAGTGTTATTTTTGCCATCAGCTTGCTTTTTCTGTATGGCTGGCTGCATTGAACAGCCTTTGAAAAACACATGCAATGATTCAATGGATGAATTAAAAATATAGTTGAAATTTAAAATGTAAATACAGTCACCTGCTTAAAGCTTGTATGTTTAGTAAGTGCAGTTACGTTAGGAGAAATGGCTTACTCCATTATATTAAATAAACATCTTTCCATTAGCCACAATTGAATCATAATCATTCATGAATTGCCTTATAAATCTCCCCTCCTTTGAACTATTTGCATGAGCTAAACAGTTGTCATTAGTATGATTTTCTATTAAGGCCATAATGTTCTTTATCCCCTTTTCAGAACCCTGTTACCGTGAAGCCATTTAGTGTTGTGGCTGCCACCGTGGGTAATACACCATTCAGCGGATATTGCCCAGATAACAGAGTACATTAGGGCTGCAATTTTGATTGATGTTTTTTTCCTAGACTACATTGGTAATTTATTGTATGAATAATAATATATCTTAATACTAATAATATAATAATAGATCTTGGGGCAGCCCTGTGGCTTAGTAAACAGCACTGCCTTGCTGTCCTGAGTTTGATTTCAGCCACAGCACTATCTGCAAGTAGTTTGGATATTCTCCCCATGTCTGCTTGGGTTTCCTTCAGGTACAGCAGTTTCCAACTACACCCCAAAAAAATATAGGTAGGAATTGGCTTCTGGTAAAATATTGGTCCTGCTGTGAATTGGTAGGTACTTGTCTAATCTCTGTATAGTACTATATAGTATACAATAAATACTTACCATAAACCTTTCTAGAAAGAGTATCATAAATAACACCTCCATTGTTTCTTGGATTAACGAGGAACTTCACCCTGAAAAGATCCCTGTTTGTGGCATTGGTGTAACAAACAAAAATCAAAAAGATCCCATAAACTCATATATTATCATAAAAAGCTATAAAAATCATTAAACGTTATCAACGCTTATAATTAAGTACCAAAGGGTATGAAACGCATAAGGCGGAATACCATGTTCATTCTTTTAATGACTGTTTGAATAAAAATTTGCTTTTTATGATAATATATGAGTTTTTGGGATTTTTTTTTGATTATTGACTGTTGTTCCCTTGAAACTGGGGGCTGTATCCCAGAAACTATGGGCCTTTTTGATTGGCCATATATACCCCAGTATATAAATGTAAGTTTTTTATTGGCATAACAAAGACTTCAATGATACTTGACCATGCAGCTCTTCTGCCCATGAGCAGATAACATTAATGTCATCCTCTTTATGGCCAACTTTATTTGGGAATGGCCAAGCTATGGCCCTGCGGCTAATGGTGTTTTAAAATATTACTGGTAGAATTTGAGACCCCTCCAAAAAAAATTATAGATCTGCCTCTATTCAGTTTCCATAGCAGTTACAGAAAATACAGTAGGAGCTATGGCCAGAAAAGCATTTATTGCAATAAGGAATCCAAGAAGGCTTCTGCGTGAGACCCCTAGCTTTGTGTGTGATCTGGCAGTTAGTTCAGTTGTTTTTGCTCTTTACAACATATACATTATATACAAGTAGTAGTAGATTGATATTTTGCTCAGGCAATAAAATAACCCAAAGCAGAATGAAAGGGCAGAAGAAATTAGAGGGAGCGGGTCGTTCTCTTGAAAGACTTACTATGTATACAGATTTAAGTGAGCTGTGACAGGCTGAGAAATATGGTTTGTTCTGTGATGTCACTTCACACCTGGACAAACTTACAGTGAATGAAAGCTATCCCAGCAGCTTTGCTTTATGTAACTCCACAGTGCGCTTTTGTTATTGCTGCAACAGCCAACTCATTGGAAAAAATTATCTCCGCTGACCTCTTTTGTTGACCTTTTTTTCAGATTTGATTCCTCCAAATCCATAGGATTCTTCTTTGTAAGATCACAATTGGCACCAGAGATAAGGCTGAAGGCAAAATGTCGTCACTCTTGAAACTTCTCCACCAGTCCCAAAATATGTTGACAATTAGAACAGATATAATCTTAGCAGATGAAATCTTTCTCAAATGGGTTTTACATTGAATCCTTCGCTTGCCAGTTCCTTAGTCAACTGCATCATATGAAATAATTTGTAGTAAGAAATGCTTGCTTATTTTTGTATTTTGTTTTACACTCCAAAATCAAGAATTTATTTTTTGTAGCTGTTTGAATTAGCAGTAGGTTAACAAGAAGTTCAACTCTGTTTATGGAATACGACCAACTTTGCAGAAGTCAGCACGCTGCACGGATCTGCTTGGGGCATCACATACTGAGATTTAGTATTCTAAGGGACCTCCTTCCCACTGTGTCTCTTACCACATAGCACTTAAGCGCTTTGTCCTGATATGAATTTTGTGTATATTTATTGTGTGATGTGTCTTCCCATATATATTTTGTACTGTTATACAATATACAGTGCGGCAGCTCCTTAAAGGAGAACCAAACCCTTGCTAATAAAAAACCCCTACCCCCTACCCTACATAGACCCCCTGAGTTCATGGGCACCATTCTCTTCTCTTCGGTAATCTTCGGGAAGAGAGCGGAGTGTCGGCGCATGTGCAGTTGGAGCAATCTTTTGTTTTGCAACAACTGCGCATGCGCCGAAGGTCACGGAAATTGCCGAAGCGCTGGAAGAAGACTGGAAGATTACCGAAGAGAAAAAGATGGCGCCTGTGAACTCTGATGCGCTGAATCTGCACCGAGGGGTAAGTAAAGAGTTAAGGGCATTTACCAAAGGTACCACCTTGGCTGTGGGGAGCAGGTAGGGGGGGTCTATGTTGGGTAGGGGTTTATATTAGCAAGGGTTTGGTTCTCCTTTAACATCGCTTTACAAATAAAGTTATACATACATACATACATACATACATACATACATAAATACATACATACATACACACATACATACACACATACACCACTTGGTCCTCTTTCCCTATTCCTACAGCAATGTAATTCAACAATCGGGCAGAAGAGGACAGCCTGGAGTTTGTGTCAGGAGTCAAGATGAAGTGATATCACTTGGCTGGGCTCAGTGTGTCAGAGTTTACCATAAGCAGTAGCAGTGGAGTCCACCTCATGGGTAGTGACCAACAATGGAGGTCAGAATCTCAGTATTTTTGAGACAAACCCTAGTGTATGGGTATTTGTAGTGGTGAGCAAATATATTCGCCAGTCATGAATGCGTGGCGAAATTCCAAATTTCGCCATGTGCAAATTTTTTTGCAAGACTGTGATGAAAATTCGCTAAGGAAAAATTTGCACAGAAAAAATGTCCATAAGAAAAAAACGCCCATTGTCTTTAATGCATTTGGACAAAAAAGTCACCATAAAAAAAAACGCCCATTGACTTAAATGCGTTATGACAAAAGTCCTCCATAAGAAAAAATGCCGGTTGTGCGCGTAAAAATCATAGCGTGTAAAAACACCCATTGACTTTAATGCATTTCTCGAAATTTTCGCAGATTCGTTCATCACTAATGGTCTTTGCTCCTGTGCAACTAATCCACCTGTGGACCCGTTAAAATATGCAGTGTTGTGGTGGCCAGTGATCTAGGACTATATGTATAAAAGCTACATTTATTAAAAGTAGGCTCTGTGGTGGACCAAAAGATTGCCAGAAAGAACTTTTTAGCATGGTACAACATACGTTGTTACATACTGAGGAGACACAAAAACAGAGATTTTACTGAATAGCTTTCCAGAACTATTTTAATAACACATTTAGGGGTTATTTCTCAAAGGTCAAAGTTTAGAGTTTTTTAGATCTTGAATGAAATCAACTTGAATGGTTTCTAATTTAAGAAAAAACTCAATTGGAAAAAACTCAAATCACAGAGTTCCTGAAAACCCTCAAGCGAAACCCTCCGAAAAAAACTTGAACATTAACATCTTCCAATGGTTCAAGAGACCTGTGTTATTGACCGCTGCATGACCTTCACAGGTTTTAGATGGTGTATTTTCAGATTCGAGCTATTTCCATGGTTCATGTTTTTCTTTTAATTTATAAAATCGACAATTCAAATTTTTCATGGAAAACACAACTCAAACCTACTACGTTTTATCTCTAACAATCACACTGACTACTCATTTCATTCCAACGCTGTATCGTAGTCAGCTCACCTTCAGTAAAGATTCCAATTCTCACAATGACTTGCATGTCCTGTGATTTGCAGACCTACAATGAAGGTGAGGGTGCAAGGCATTGTGGTAACTGGAGTCTTGGCTGGAGGAGGTATAATTTATGATACAGTATTGTCATAACTATCAGCCAGATAGTATGTGACCAGGCATGTTGATGCCCTACAGTATTTTCACCAGTCTAACTGAGCTGCCTGTGGCCCATTACTTAAGAAGTGAAGTTCCATCCTTCTCCAAGATAGATATTAATTAATGTACATTCCAAAGGGTCGGGTCAACTGCCAATGTATTATGTTTTTGAGGAACCACATAGAGTCTGTCTATTTAATCGTGGATTCGTACGATTTTCGGCCTGTATGTGGAGAGTCCCGACATTTTTCGTCCGGCGGAGATCGATCGTTTGGTCAATCGGACAGGTTAGAATGGTAAGACTTTGATCTGAATGGTTAGTGGCGGGTCGGGAGATGGCAAAGTCCAATCGTACGTTGATTCATACGATCGGATCTTTGCGTCTATGGCCAGCTTTAGGCTAAATGTCAGGCGAATATTTTTTTTTTACAAACCCATTTGCAATTAAGATTTTGGAGGTTGGTTTTGGCAATGGGTGTAAGTCACCCACCCACCGATTTATTTTCAAGTCTGTCTCCTTTTCTGTTATTCCTCAGTGTCCTGAACATTACTTATATACAATATCTTATTTGTATTGTCTAAAATATGATACATTTAGTCAACGATCCTTAAACAGAAAGTAGTCTGTAATTTATTGTTATTTAATTTGTAAATGTTGCGAGTACTAATTTATCTTCCACACAATACTGAAATTGATTGAGACTGCTGAATGACTAGCTGGAATTATGTTCAAAACATTATCTGAAAACATATCCTCTCTGGACTGTATTCTTAGCAGCGTGTGAGTAAAACTGTATGAAGGCGCCCTCTGTTGCTTGAAGAATATGTGTATGAGTATATTTACAGTATAAAGTGTTTCACTTCCGTCATGAGGTTTTAAAAGATGTCATGACAGTCCTTTTCTAGTTTTAAAAAGGATATTGCTTTTTATAGCCAAGTCTTGCAGATTCGGTTGCGTATGCTGAACCAGCTGTTCATTGCAGTGAGTTATATAATAAGGACAGAGCATCTATGAGCCTTTTTTTTTTGGTTGGTTTAAAAAAAAATAATGTAGGTCACTTGAATCAAAGCAGTTCCTGACCAATACCACACAATGTGGTCATTTGTCACCATCAAAATTACAGCAGATGTCTTCCAGATTTCTGTTAAAATGTTGAAGGCAGATCATATAAGGGTATATGTCTCAGGGCATGCTTTCATCATAATTTGGCTGTTTTTAGAGAAAGAGAAACAGAATTTTAAAATAAAAATCACTTGGGCACTATCAAAACTCAAGGCATTTGTCCAGGCAGACCAGCTGAGGCAGAACTACAACTCCAAACACTCCCTAGTTGCTGGAATTTATTTAGCCTAGGCTAAGTATAGTGTAATACAATTTAAATACAGACCTGTTTAGGCAATATGAAAGTGTGTGGATATGCAGAATATTCGTACTGCCTATTCAAAACGTATAACTCATGTAAACAAGTTTCGTGCAGTGAATTCATTTCTGAACTTATTTTGGATTTATCAAAAATCATAATAATCATCAATATTCATAATACTTCCATGTCAAAAGTCCATGCCAATTGCTTTGTGGTGTAACTGGAGTGCACCGGGCCCCCTGCCAAAAAATCTTCAGAGGGGCCCAGCGCACTCTGATCCCTATCCTCCCGCCCACTTCCCACCTCTGCCACATCCCATCCGGACCCTGGCAACTCCCCACCCCGGCCCCACCCACTCCTCACCAAGACCCCGCCCACTCCCCACCAGGACCCCGCCCACTCTCCATCCAGACCCCGCCAAGACCCTGCCCACTCTCCACCCTGTGCAGACACACTCTGCTTCCCCACTGTAGGTAGAAGCGGCTGGGGAAGGGGACCCCACAGTCTGGCTCCCCCTTTTCCATGTGCCCCCCTGCGACTGTGTGGGTCTGCTTCCTCTATAGTTACACCACTGGATTCCATTTTAATGATTCCCGTGGTCTACTGTGAAGAGTGCTGGCAGGGGATACAGATTTACCTGCTTTTCCCAAGTCTAAAAGTGCCTAAAAGATAAGAAGTGAAAGACAGTTTATTTAAAATATTTTAAACCTATATTTGGTCAAATCTAAGATGACCATGTCAATGATTTACAGATCAAATGTAATCCGGTGTTGTTAGGGAGCCCCAACGTTTAAAAATGTCCTTGCTACACAGGCAGTTTGTGCTGTCCTAATATATTTGAAGTGATATTGCCTGCATAACAGTAGCTTTCCACCAATCTTAATACTACAGATATGGGACCTGTTATCCACAATACTTGGGACCTGGGTTTTTCTGGATAACGGATATTTCCGTAATTTAGATCCTCATACTTGTGACTGGGGTTTTCTGGATAACAGATATTTCAGTAA
The DNA here is from genome assembly GCF_017654675.1 of Xenopus laevis. Classification (NCBI taxonomy): domain Eukaryota; kingdom Metazoa; phylum Chordata; class Amphibia; order Anura; family Pipidae; genus Xenopus; species Xenopus laevis. The sequence continues at coordinate 106,775,739 of NC_054383.1, read as the reverse complement.
TTTGGATCTAATACTACAGGCATGGGACCTTTTATCCAGAATGCTTAGGACCTGGGGTTATCTGGATAACATATATTTCTGTAATTTGGATCTTCATACCTTAAGTCTACTAGACAATTATGTAAACATTAAATAAAACCGAAAGGCTGATTTTGCTTCCGATAAGGATTAATTATATCTTAGTTTGGAAGAAGTACAAGCTACTGTTTTATTATTACAGGAAAAAAGAAAATCATTTTGAAAAATTAGGATTATTTGGATAAAACGGAGACGGCCTTTCCATAATTCGGAGCTTTCTGGATAACAGGTTTCCCTATAATGGATCTCATACCGGTATTATGACCCTAGTAGGGTACTTTTCTTATTGTAGATGCAATTAAACATATATTTAAATAAATCCTTTATATTTTGTAAAAAAAAAAAAGTCATACAATCTACTTTCACCAGAAACATAACGAGAGCATTGAGTGTTTCTGCTGGAGACTCCGGACAGAGGCATGCAAAAGACAGCATTCCTAGTGTCATCACTTTTACTTTATAAACATCATGTACAACAGCAGTTGATAGAGATGCTAAAAGAAGCCCACTGTTGACATAATGACTAAACAGGGTTATAGGACCATATAAAGCAAGAAGGATGATAATTGATCTCGTCCTTAGACATTAGAAACACGTCAGTGACATAACAGCTCTTCTGTAAGACAAAAATCATGGATAAGGTTAAGGAACATCCATGCTTAAAGATGGAACAACAGCCAAAGCAAAGGAAGCAGTACCTGGAGTGGTTTCCAGTTGGCCATTCCTTCTAAATATTCTCAAACATGTGCTCTTGTCTCCTCATCACAGTCCACTACATGTTTATGGACATTCTCCTGTCTCAATCTCCCCATCACCAGTACTTCATTGTGAATGTTCCCCACAAAGACACTGGTGCAAAGGGTTATGTAATAAAAGGCACTAAGTTTGCCCAGGAGCAGTAACTCATAGCAACCAATCAGCAGGTACCATTTACTGGTCACCTGTTTTAAAAGCAAACATCTTATTGGTTGCTATATGTTACTGCTCCTGGGCCTTTTATCACATATGGGGGATAGTGACTTTTACATATGGGCATTAGATATGTGATAACCTATGCTAATTGCATCACCATTGTTATCCATATATAGGGTGTTTGAAATTACTCTGCGGGGCTGATTTATGAGCATAGATGCTAATTTGCACCACTAGCCACCTTTCATTATTACTATTTAGGGATGCACCGAATCCCAATATTTTGGATTCGGCCAAACCCCCAAATCCTTTGCGAAAGATTTGGGCGAATACTGAACCGAATCCTAATTTGCATATGCATATTTTTTTTGTTTAATGACAAAAAGTCACGTGATTTTCCCATTAGGATTCGGATCCGAATCCTGCTGAAAAAGGCCGAATCCTGAACCGAATCCTGGATTCGGTGCATCCCTATTACTATAACCAAGCTACAGCTCTCAGACACATTTGCTGAGAATTCTGGGAGCTGTAGTTTGAGATCAGATGGAGAGGTTCTAGTTCATACTGGTAACATTTTGCGGCTGCTTGACTTGAATCCAAGTATAGCCAGAAGCCCAGGCTGCGTAGATTAAACACAAGAGCATAATATGACTGCTACTTTAACACAGACAAAATACAAAAATATGTATGTAAATTTTTAACACATGGCATTGACTGTTGCTGCCTCTGTAGCGTTTACACAATGTGGTGGCCAGCCTCTGTCTATTAAGATTTGGCGAAGAATAAATCTAACAGCAATGAAATGGTACAAAAATATATTTCTTAAATCTCCCTTCCTGCCCTTTATTCACCCGCCTCACCCACCCACCTTTATCCTCTTCTGTCTCCCTCCCCAAATTCTATTTTCTATATTTGTTAATACACTTCTATGTTCATCAACTATTGATCCTGCTATCAACATTAATCTACAGTCCAATACATTGACCGTTGCGCCGTAAACTCTCACCTTTGCAGCAATAACACTATTTATATGCTAATGTCATCTAAAGTAAAATCAATTACATTAGTTTCACACTAATGAAGTCAACAGTCTGGATGCAAATCTGGGATAGTTCTTGTGTCCCTACACTGTATGCATGGCCACTCATGCATTACCCCCTATTCTCCCTGGGGGCAATGTTCTCTTCCATGGGTACCAGTAATTGAATCAGCTTTAAATGAAAAGCATATGGCTATGCAGAGCGCTGAATTATACTGGAGCAGAGGAATACTCATGTTTGGAGAGACCACAGTTAACTGTCTGCATACTTTTTGATTTCATGGACACACCTCAGTTACCTTTTCCATTTTGTTTTTTTTTAAGGGTAGCACAAGGCAGTTTTTTTTAATAAGACAATGTCAAACTTATAGGAGGAGAAAGGACGGAACGAATATTTCTATTTGCAATATCTTGCATTTTTTTTTGTATTTCTGGCTTCAGATGGCTGACAATTGGCTGGTTTGCTGTGTTCTGGAAATAAGAAATATGAGCACCTCGTTGTTTGATTGTTGCATTATATTCCACTTATAACTATTTGTGAAATGTGCCAGGAACAGATGTTCTCTGAGTCGTATTGTTCGGGGGGGGGGTGAAGTCAAGAACTATGTGCAGAAACATGTTATACAGTGTAATATTAACCGAACATTGGATTCCAGGCCTATCAGTGACGCTCATTCTAATATGCCTGATACTAACAGGCAGCAATGCACCCACTGAGAAAAATTGGTTTTTGGGCACCAGATTTAGTAGAAGTATTTCTTCTCAAGTGAAAATCTGAGCAATGTCTAAGCAAGGCAACCCTTTTACCCCTGCACCCCTTTTATAACCCCAAGGGATACAAGAATCACTTAGTACTGAGGTGAAAACAGTCACAGCTTTTATTAACTAGTTTACAGATTATTTACATAAACATTGGAATAATTGATATAACAATCAACTCACAGCATGAGAAAAAAAACAGGAATTCTTTGCAAATTTAAAAAGCGTACTGTGCCGGACACCCCTGCTGCTTCCTTGAGACCGACCCAGAAGGTAAAGCCCCATGTTTACTCACATCACCCCATTTCAGCTGCCAATATGGCCTCTTCAGACTGAGTTGGCAGTTTAAAGGGGTTGTTAACTTTTAGTATGATGCAGAGAGTGATATTTTGAGACAATCTGCAATTGGATTCTACTTTTTATTATTTATGTTTTTTGAGTTATTTAGCTTTTTATTTAGAAGCTCTCCAATTTTGGCAATCTGGTTGCTAGGGTCCAAATTACCCTAGCAACCATGCTTTGATTTGATTAAGAGTCTGGCATATGAAAAGGAGAATGCCTGAATAGAAAGATGAGTAATTAAAAGTAGCAATAACAAATACATTTGTAGCATAACACATAAATACATTTGTAGCCTTACAGAACAGGCATTGACCCCAGTTTGAAAGCTGGAAAGAGTCTGCAGTAGGGATGTAGCGAACTGCCGATTTGGTGTTCGCGAACGCCGTTCGCGAACACCGGCAAAAAATGCGAACGTTCGCGAACAGTTCGCGAACTTCGAACACCCGCTAAAATCGTTCGAATCGAACGATCGAAGGATTTTAATCGTTCGATCGAACGATTTTCATTCGAATCGAACGATCGAAGCATTCGATCGAATGCTTTTCATTCGATCGAATGCTTACAATCGTTCGAACTAATGGAAATCGTTCGATTTTTAGCGGTCGAAGGAATTCGAATGGTCGAATGGTCGAACGATTTGTATTCGAATCGAACGCGAACTCAAAATGCGAACGTCGCGCGACGTTCGCGAACATTCGGCGGACGCGAACGGTCGAAGTTCGCGCGAACAAGTACGCCGGCGAACAGTTCGCTACATCCCTAGTCTGCAGCAGAAGGCAAATCATTCCAAAACTCTAAAAAAAGAAAAAATGAAAGCCAATTGAAAAATAGCTTAGAATTAACCATTCTATAACATGCTAAAAGTTAACTTAACGACAAGGAAAGTTAAACTAAAGAAGTAGGCTAGAAATGTTGTACATTATATTTTGGGCTTCTGTATAAGCCCCAGGCAACCGCAGCCCTTTAGCAGTAAAGATCTGTGTCTCCAAAGATGCCCCAGTAGCTCCCCATCTTCTTTTCTGCTGATTCACTGCACATGCTCTGTGCTCTTGTCAGTTACTAATCTTAGGGACTGACTCAAAATATACAGAATGCATAGAATATAAATGTCACAGTATAAGGATGATTAGTAATTAATACTGATAATTACTACATGGCAGCACAAAAACCAGTGCCATTAGCATCAGAATTTAATAATCAGCCCTGTAGCATCAGCTTATATTACAGGCCAACCTCATCTTCTGCTGGATAATTAGTGACGACCCCTAAGCTTAGCTTCTCAACAGCTGCTCAGAGCCCACTGAGCATGTGAGTGTCACAGACACTTTCCAAGATGGTGACCCCCTGTGACAAGTTTGAAGTCCTGGATCATTGCTGCTATTGACAAGCTGAAACTTTAGGCTGGTGCAATAGGTTCAGTATATAAAACATGGCATTTTTAGCCATTTTTAGGGTTTAGTGTTCCTTTGAAGGTGAACCACCCCTTCAATCTGTGCATGTATGGGCCTTCACTGACTGCTTCCTCAACAGAAATTTGGCTGAAAATTGGCAAATGTCTTTCAGGCAGGTTTGACATTCCTGTTGAGCAAGGGCATTAATGTGACCCTTTTCTAATGGACCTGCGCATGCACTCATTATGAGCGGACCATTGATCTGGGATCCAAATGATCAGCCCAATATAGCCCAGCATATAGGTGGCCATTGGCCAACGCAGGCAAAGATACTCTGGGCAACCTCTCCAAATAAGTGAATCATAATGTTTATGGCCAGCTTATTATTTATGGGCAGATGTAGGCAGATGTTCCTGTTTCTACCTTGAGCTCTGTATTGCCTGATCACTCATTACTACCAGGCTTGTTTCAGTAACGGAACTAGTTGGGGATGGGCCCTGGTGCGGGCTGTGCAAGCCGGGCCCGCCCCCACCCTCGTCCGTGTGATTTTTCTCTGTGGCTGCAGCTGAATCCAGCCGCTTGCAGCGCGCGTGATCTGCCGGGGGGGCCCTGCAGGGGTGCGGGCCCTGGCCCAGTTGCACCCCCTGCTCCCCCGGTAGTTACGCCCCTGGCTTGTTTACTAGAGGGGAGCAAAATGCATTACTATACTAGTACAATATGCCCAGGCCATTATACTATTACCCAAGTTAAAGGAAGCTGTGCAACAATAATATCATTATACATTGTTCTCTTGCTTCTTTGCATACTAACAGAAATTACAGTATTCAAAAGCATTGCTCTCTTATTTCCCCTTTTTGCTCATAATATCACTGGTTTGACCCTTAAACGTCGACCTTAGCTGATTATTTAATGCATACCTTTATACCCAGACTAATATAGCAAGAAAAGAATATTTCATGATGGTTTCAGTAAATGAAAGTCAAAGATCGTCTATATATAGAACAATAATAAAAAATTGCTGTTAAACTCCAGGACTTCATGCCACATACATATTCACCAATTCCACTGAACAATTAAAAAAAAAAAAAAAAGATTCAGGTAAGTGAAAGAAAAGGCACCTTAGCTTAGTATGAATGCTTAGTAATGACCCAGTACGACCCAGCCAGTTCTCGCTGACCTCCCCTTTACAGAATGCAGCTTAATTTTCACTAATTACATTCCAAACTGACAGAAACTTGGACAATGTATCAGTGCTGCAGGTACTTTCACTTCTCCTGTTCCACAGATGAATGTTATTGGTGTTGGTTAAAGCGATGACAAACCTTATTGTATACTCTGGATGCACTACAGAAGCCATAACATCTCTGTTGCCATAAAAAAGCTTTACAAACATTCTATAATTCTGTACAAATGATATCAGACGAATAAATTGATATTATACTTATGTGAAACAGATTATTTATTATGAACTGGAGAATTATAGCAGCCAAAAAACAAATTTATATATTTTTTTTAAAAAAGTGGCAATCTCTGAATTTCTTCCGCTCTCTCTCTTTTTTTTTCTTGGTGGTTTCCCGACTCCATAGGGAGCAATGGTGGAGAGTAAAGAAACAAAGAAATAGTGACGAGCTTTATTTAAAGATATTTGGTTTGGTTGAAAGGTGTATAGTGTTACCCAATCACAGAGCCACTACCAGTGAATACATTACATTTTCCTGCTAGTTGGGGAAGCACAGCGCAGTCTTTGATAAAAACTTTGACCCAAGAACTGCTTCATCCGCTCAAACATTCCCAGACATTAATATATGTTACTGAATGGCAACCACAGTGCAAATGGCTCGTTTGTGGCAATGTAAACAGTGCAGTACCTGGAGCTGAATAAAGATTGCACTTTATTTCTGGGGTTACGAACTTTGATTTGGATTTCGTATACCTTGAGCTCTGCAAGGGCATAAACATTACAACACGGCAACATGTACTGTAACTATAGTGGAAATACATGGAGACTTTACTCCAGTTTATTTCTGAACACTAAGACCAATTAGAGAGAAGCCTTGCTCAAGCTCATATTACCTCTGTGGACGGAACACATTTCAACCCTAATCTTCAGCACCATTTTTAAACCTGTCCCCCTGCAACCGCTACCCTGAACTTCTTTAAACCCTTTATAAATCATATTCTAAAACCAATACAATTTCCTGTTCTTGCTGTTTTTTTAATACTCTGCCTCTGAACTGTTCTTGTTGTCCTTTGTCTTTCTGTAAATGACTACAGTCTATGGGTTTGTACTACTCTTCTGTTTACAACTTGATTACACACAAGAATTAAAATTAGAATTACATTTATATACAGGTACGGGACCTGTTTTCCAGAATGCTTGGGACCTGGGGGTTTTGTGATAATGGATCATTCCATAATTTGGATCTTCGTACCATAAGGCTACTAGAAAATCATGTAAACACCCAATAGGCTGGTTTTGTTTCCAATAAGGATTAATTATATCTTAGTTTGGATCAAGTACAAGGCACTGTTTTATTATTACAGAGAAAAATGAGTTTATAAAAAGTTGAATTATTTGGATAAAATGGAGTCTATCGGAGATGGCCTTTCCATATTTCAGAGTTTTCTGGATAATGAGTTTCCGGATAATGGATCCCATATCTGTAATTAAATATCAGAACTAAACTTTGAAGGCCAATAAAGTATACAAAACAAATATTTTTCTTTTAAGATTTTTGACGTGTATTCTGAGCAGATTATCCAGGCCAACAGCTTTGTTCCATGTTTATATCTGCCTGTTCATCTAATGTACATGAACACTTTATACTTAGATTTATCATGTCAGCAGGTGCCTGGTCCATCAGCAGATGTGGAACTGACGACTTGCCTTAGCTCCTCTTCACTTCCAGTTGTTCTGATGTTCTAATGAACAGAACAATAGAAAGGTGGCTGTTTATGGCCACTCCTACAACTATATTGGCCTTCTGGCAAGAATATTGGCCAGTGTAGGCCCATATTAATCTGCTCATACACTTTGGGTTATCCCTGTGGGCCAAACAGACAACAAATCTACAATCTGAAGCTAAACCCAAATATATGTCCATATGGTTTGGTAGTATGGTTGAATCTACAAATCATCTTTTTCCTTTAACAGAGAATTGCAGAAAATGGTATTAGGCAGAGCATGTAGATCACTATTTGGTTAGTTGAAAAGTAAATACTACCTGCTATTGGTGACTAAAAACATTGCAACTTTTATTAAATTACCCACTATAATGATTATGGTATGGCACATGCAGCATTGGACTGGAGACCCTTGGGCCCACCGGAGAATCTAACCTCCAGGGTTCAGGCCGCTGCACACAACCCCTCTGCACCACCAACTACCCATTCCCCTGCTGCCACCAACCATCTGCCAATGCCACCTGTCCCACTGCTGATAGCAACCGAAATGCTGGGCACATACCTTTTGTCCAACAGCAGGGCCCAACAGTACCAAAGCCCACTGGGATTTCCCCCAGTATCCTGGTGAGCCAGTCTGACCCTGGGCATACATTCTCTATTATTAAAAGGTTATGTCTAAACAGACTTCCCCACATTAGCCAATATTTGGGGTGAAGACTGAACCAATCAACTCAGACTTATATTTAGTGATGGGCGAAATTCGTGAAACGGCCGTTTTTTCGACGCCGGTGTCCGTTTTCGACGCCGGCGTCCGTTTTTGTCCGAAATTTTTATGACGCCAGCGAATTTTCTTGGGCATTTCGCAAATTTGAATCGCGCAAATTCGCGCCTGGCGAATAAATTCGCCCATCACTACTTATAGTGTATGACGAAACATAAAGTTTGTGCTATGTGCAGGGTTAGACTGGGATGTACAAGGCCCACCATTGCTGCTATCCCGAGGGGGGGGCACTAGGGCCCCTGCTGCCCACCCACTTACCAACTGCTGGGCCCTCCCCTGCATCCATGCACTGTCCTTATACTACCATTGAGGTATGGTAGGCAGCATGGTAGCAACAGGGGAGGCCAAAATCGGGTCTGGATCAAGGGAGATGCCAGGATTGGGGGTGGGATGACAGCGAGGAAGGGACAGGAGAGGCCAAGATTGGGTCTGGATCAAGGGAGGAAGAACTCCAGGGTGGGGAGAGCAATGGGGGAGGGCAGGACTGAGTCTGGGTTGTGGCCAAGGCCTACCGGGTATTTTTCCCAATGTCCCGCCGGCCCAGTTCAACCCTGACCGTGTGCTCAGTCATATACCTCAAAGCCCTGTATAGGTGAACGCTACAGAGCTATTATCCCATGTATATATCAGTGTCAATATTGTGCAAATATGCCCTTAATTCAGTTTTATTAATTAACCTAAAACTGGGATGGCAAAATCCTACAATGACCTGAGTATCCTAAAGTACCCTGGCTAAAAAAAATGTTGGAAGATATAATTCCTAACAATTAAATAAGCCACTTCATGATAAAATGACTCCAACATTTGCTAAAATCTCAAAGAATATATTTGACTTTTATGTGCCTTGATCTTGTTTTGTTGTAACTCTTTATACGACAGTGAGGGCAATATTCAAATAATTCTGTTTCACTCCAAGGGTTAAAGCTACAGCATTTCAGCAAGAATTTTTTACACTTATATCCTCCTACTGGCATGCAACCATGACCTTTACAGTACATTGGATGAATACATAATTCCAGATATTCTACAGTTTTAAAAAGAATCTCACATTAGATCACTGTAATGGGATACACCAATTTGAACTTTGTCAAATAATACAGCTCCGTTGTTCTGTTTTACAGACAGAGGCACCCTGAACCTACAATCCCTAGAGCTGTCTTTCAGAGAGTGATAGTTACGGAAATTAGCAGGGCAGAAATCCATACTAATCATTCATCAGGAGTCTTATTAACTGTCCTTCCAACATTATTAGGAGTAGGCCCAACCTTCTCCTGACATAGCAGTAAGGAAGAAGTTTTTTGTACCCACAGCTGTGGAACAATGCTGATGATAAAGGCTCCCAAGTACAGACTTTTAAGGAAGACATGCTTTCGCCATTATTTCACTTCTTTATGTTTTTTAAAAATTGCCAGAATGAGGAATCAAAGAATAGCACCTTTTCCATTTTCTATAAAGAAAGTTTTCATCACTGCTAGATAGATATACAAACACAATTAATTTTGTTCAGTTTTAAGTTTTTAAAGGCACACCAGCCTTTTATTTATTCTCTCTTTGCATGAAATTGAAAATATTAAGGGAAGAATCCATAATTATATGCATGTTGCAGGGTTTTCCCTAATCTCCATAAAATTGTTGCTAGCGTTCAGATTTCATTCATGAGACATTATTCCTTTATTTGTACTATTATTCTCTATTTTCCAAGCCCTCCTATCAATCCAAATATTGGTAATAATAGGCTCACAAATCGACAGACTAAAGTAACGGCCTACCAGGCAGGTAATCTGCTGTTAGGGGCATGAATTGAAAAATTGAAAACTTTCTTTTCTCTTATAGTAGTATTGTGTTTGTTATGTATGTTAAATTCTTTGTGATAGTGCTTTGAGACATCCACATTTGGATAGCTGAAGTGTTCCATGTATAGGTATGATATAAGTTATCCGGAAACCAGTTATTCAGAAAGCTCCGAATTACAGAAAGGCTATCTTCCATACACTCTATTTTATCCAGCAACGTAACTAGAGGGGGGCGGCCCTGGCGCGGAACGTGCAGCCGGGCCCCCCTCCGCACACCCAGAATCCGCCCGGAATCATAGGACAGGACTTTTAGGGGCATGTAGTTCACAAAAGCCCTACAACTTCTGGATATTATTTTTACAGCTGTTTTTATAGCTGAGAATCCTTAGAAAGTTGAGCTGAGATGCCATGTATTTAAACACCCAGGATGCAGCACACTCCATCCTTACTTGCTGAAAGATTGATTTCCGTAGATAATATATTTGAGGGAAAATAGACACATTGGTTTTCCTGAATAGCCTGCTCTATAGATCTGCAAACTATTTGTAATCATTAGATCTAATGGCAAAGGATTAGCTCTGGGTTTGGATAATTTATTAAGGGAATTTATTTGTGGGTAATAATCATTTGTTTGACTTTTAGTCAAGATAAGTACAATTGACTTAAGTGTCTTATTGGTAATTGTTCCTCCCTGAACTAAATAAGAGGTGTCGTGTGGAAAACACAACACATAGGGGCAGATTTATCAAAGGTCGAGGTGAAGTTTCGAAAAAACTTCGAATTTCAAGCTATTTTTTGTGTACTTTGACTAGGGAATAGTCATACTTCGATTTGAATTTGAAAAAACTTTGAAATTCGAAGGTTGAATTTTTTTTAAAGTACTGTCTCTTTAAAAATTTCGACTTCGACCATTCGCCACCTAAAAGCTGCCGAAGTGCTGTTTTAGCCTATAGGGGACCTCCTACAACCTGTATGGAGGCAGTTGGGGGGAGTTTGCGAGATCTAAGGTTGAAGTTAGGATCGAGTTACGATTCGAAGTATGATTGTACAATTCGAAGTAGGCCGAATTCGGCCCACTTCGACCCCAAAAAAACTTCGACCTCCATTCGATTGGTCATTCGAAGTTTTTTTAACTTCGACCTTTAATAAATATGCCCCTTAGAAACTAAACATGAACTGCAAGAATAAAATTTAATCTATGTTTTTAATTCAGAGTTGCTTGGAGTTACTACAGGTATGGAACCTGTTATCCAGAAAGCTTGGGGCCTGGGGTTTTCAGGATAAGTATTGATCTAAATTTTTCACCAACTTTCGCTGCAAAAAAGACGCCTCTAGATTTAAACGCATGAAAAAAATGTCAGCCATAGACTTAAATGCATTTTGGCGAATTTTCGGTATTTTGCTAATTTATGGCGAAGGGAAACAGGTCAGATTCGCCCATCCCTACAATCCAGATAACGGACCTTTCCTTAATTTGGATCTTCATACCTTAAGTCTACTATAACATCATGTAAATATTAAGGGGGTTATTTTATTTACTAAACCACAAATTTTATCTGGTTGGACTTTTTGGGCAAAAACTCAAATTTTTAGTGGAAAAAACCCCTAGAATTTTTTGAGATTATATCTCGATGCTGCAGAAACCCCCAATCTGAAAATCTGCCATCATAATAAGTCATACGTCAATGGGAGATGCCCCTATCCCAACTCGAAGTTATTGTGGCTTGAGCTGGGTTAAGGGTAAAACCATGAAAAAATCGAGTGATTTGGGAAAAAACGTCCAAAAAAATGGGAGCTTTTTTAAAATTAATTATGAGATAAATTTGTGGTTTAGTAAATAACCTCCTTATAAACCCAATAGGCTGATTTTGCTTTCAATAACAATTAATTATATCTTAGTTTGGATCAAGTATGAGGTACTGGTTAATTATTACAGAGAAAAAGGAAATAATTTTTCAAAATTATAATTATTGATTTAAAGTGGAGTCTATGGGAGATGGCAGCAGTACTTCACTAAAGGTTATGGGTCAGTAGACATTCCCCCTTATATTTTAATACAGTGATTTTATAGAAGTATAAATACAAATCCAACAAAACAAGGGTTATAGCTGCTGGATATAATTCCACCTTAAAACGACGCAGTGATACATAATAACTAAAATGGTTTTGGCTGGCTTTTTATCAGTAACTGCACTGTGTTCCTTAAGTGTTGAAAAGGGTATTTGCTCAGTGATTGTGACATAACCTTCACCCTGGGCTCTTCTGTATCTCTGCACTCTACATACTGTATTCATATTTATACTAGTAAGAGAGCCAGGAAATAATATCATATCTTGCTCCAAAAATGTTTAATTAGATCATTATGCTGCTGAAATCTCTTTTATAAACATAATTTAAATATATATATGTATAAACAGTATAGGTAGTGAGCATAAGAACTATTATTCTGCCAACAGTTCTCATTCCTTGCAAAGTAAATTAAAGGGATACTGTCTTCGGAAAAAATGTTTTTTTCAAAATGCATCAGTTAATAGTGCTGCACTGAAATCCATTTCTCAAAAGAGCAAACAGATTTTTTTTATATTTCATTTTGAAATCTGACATGGGGCTAGACATATCGTCAATTTCCCAGCTGCCCCAAGTCGTGTGACTTGTGCTCTGATAAACTTCAATCACTCTTTACTGTGCTGTACTGCAAGTTAGAGTGATATCACCCCCCCCCAGCAGCCAAACAAAATAACAATGGGAAGGTAATCAGATAACAGCTCCCTAACACAAGATAAAAGCTGCCTGGTAGATCTAAGAACAGCACTCAATAGTAAAAACAGATGTCCCACTGCGCTCCATTCAGTTACATTGAGAAGGAAAAACAACAGCCTGCCAGAAAGTAGTTCCCTCCTAAAGTGCAGGCACAAGTCACATGACCAAGGGCAACTGGGAAATGACAAAATGTCTAGCCCCATGTCAGATTTCAAAATTGAATATAAAAAAATATGTTTGCTCTTTTAAGTAATGGATTTCAGTGCAGAAGTCTGTTCTGCTGGAGCAGCACTATTAACTGATGCGTTTTGAAAAAAACATGTTTTCCCATGACAGTATCCCTTTAATTGCCCTTGTTCATTTCAAATTAATCCATAGAAATAAGTGAACCACTCACACTTTCTTTTCACCCGAAAATGTGGCTCAGATAAGAATAAATGTAAGTTTAAAGGAATGGCCAATTCTTAGCAACTTTTTAATTGGTCTTCATTTTGTTATAGTTTTTTTCATCATTTGCCTTATTCTGATTAGTTCCAACTTTCAAATGGGGGTCACTGACTCTATCTAAAAACAAATGCTCTGTAAGGCTACAAATCTATTGTTATTTCTACTTTTTATTACTCATCTTTCTATTCAGGCCTCTCCTAGAGGCTGGAGAGGTGTGGGGAAAAAAAAGCTAAATAACTCAAAAACTGCAAATAATAAAAAATTAAAACCAATTACAAATTGTCCCAGAATATCACACTCTATATCATATTAGCTTTTGAGTTACTATAACTCAAAGGCTAATAACCCCTCTTTTGGAAATTGTTTCCAATATTTTTTTGCCATATTTTTCCTATGTGGAAGCTGGCTGTTATTATAGGCTGGACAGAACAAAGAAATTACTGGACACCCCAAATGATGACTACCATTTAAAGGTAAAATGAGACAATTACTTACTTGGGAGTGTATATGGTTCCTGCATTTATATTTTGCAACAATCACACATTTTCTAGGTGAAATAAAAGCTGAGGGCATAAACCCACTCCTACAGTTTCCCTTGGTGTCTTTCATTGGCTCCCAACTATCATCTACAGCAGTGATCCCCAACCAGTAGCTCGTGAGCAACATGTTGCTCTCCAAACCCTTGGATGTTGCTCCCAGTGGCCTCAAAGCAGGTGCTTATTTTTGAATTCCAGGCTTGGAGGCAAGTTTTGGTTGTATAAAAACCAGGTGTACTGCCAAACAGAGTCTCAGTGTAGGTTGACAATCCACATAGGGGCAACTAAATGGCCAATCACAGCACTTATTTGGCACCCCAAGAAAATGTTTCATGCTAGTGTTGCTCCCCAACTCCTTTTACTTCTGAATGTTGCTCACAGATTCAAAAGGTTGGGAATACCTGATCTACAGTATCTTCAGTAGAACCCCCATTTTACGTTTTCCAGGGGAACAGAAAAAAAGTTTCTAAAATCGTGGAAAATGTATTATGCATAATATATAGGTGGGATCCCACAACAATGTAAAATGAGGGGATGTAAAATATCTATCTAAGCTAAGGGCATAAACCCACTCCTACACTTTCCCTTGGTGTCGTTCCTCGGCTGCCATCCTCACTGTGTCCCATTGGATGTGCTGTATCAGTAAAAATCTATCTATCTATCTATCTATCTATCTATCTATCATCTATCTATCTATCTATCTATCTATCTATCTATCATCTATCTATCTATCTATCTATCTATTATCAATCTATCTATCTATAATCTATCATCTATCTAATCTATCTCTAAATATCAATCTACATTGTATATATCAATCTATCTATCATCTATCTATCTATCTATCTATCTATCTATCTATCAATCTATCTATCATCTATCTATCATCTATCTATCTATCTATCTATCTATCTATCATCTATCTATCTATCTATCTATCTATCATCTATCTATCATCTATCTATCTATCTATCATCTATCTATCATCTATCTATCTATCTATCTATCTATCTATCTATTATCTATCTATCCATACATCCATCCATCCATCCATCCATCTATCATCTATCTATCTATCTATCTATCTATCTATCTATCTATCATCTATCTATCTATCTATCTATCTATCTATCTATCTATCTATCTATCTATCTATCATCTATCTATCTATCTATCTATCTATCTATCTATTATCTATCTATCCATACATCCATCCATCCATCCATCTATCATCTATCTATCTATCTATCTATCTATCTATCTATCATCTATCTATCTATCTATCTATCTATCTATCTATCTATCTATCTATCTATCATCTCTCTCTCTTTGTCTATCTATCTATCTATCTATCTATCTATCTATCTATCTATCTATCTATCTATCTATCTATAATCTATCTATCTATCTATCTATCTATCTATCTATCTATCTATCTATCTATCTATCTATCTATTATCTATCTATCTATCTATCTATTATCTATCTATCTATCTATTATCTATCTATCTAGCTTTCTATGGGGGCCCCTTTCAGGCTGCAATATTAGCGCTAACCTAAAACTAGCAGTGTCACTTGGGAAGCTTGTGTCTTTGTATAAATGTAATTGCTTACATATTAGGGAGTAAGCCCGGATTCATGTTATATGCATGCATTAAAGTAGGCGCATTGCAGCAAGGGTATATGAATAGATGTAATGATATGTGCAATGTACATTAACAGCATCCCACCAACCTAGACAGGAAAAGAATAACATTACAGCCTAAAAGGCTTGGAACTCTGAAAAACCAATAAGCCAAAGGAAATTAAGAACTGTATATGCACTTTATACACAAGTGCTTTTTGTCAGTCTGATGATTTTATTTGAAATGGCAAATGTGTAAATCCGCAGCATGGATTTTGGCAGGAGAAACAGCAGCCTGCGTTCCTCCTTTAACATTTCATAGTGGTGATAAATTGCAAGGGAATAGCCATGTTTGAAGCCTGTAACAAACATGTGGCTCTTTAACCCTTCTGATCCCCGTGCAACAATAGGAAAAGCACCCAGTGGGAAAATGAAGGGGAAAGCCGGGGACTTATTTTCCATTTCATCACTGGATCATGCTAACGTGAAGCATGTGAATATAATTTTTACAAGGCACCTCCCAGAAGTGTTGTTTAGGTGTTGATACACACTTATCACAACATACTTCAGCTTCAAAGTGTCCTACAGAGGGTGTCACTGAAGATTCTCCAGAAGGCACCCTGTCAGACCCAGGCCTGCCTCGCGGAGCAAACCAGTCTGTCTGTTTTGTTCTAAATGAGCATTTAATGAGGAGATGGAGGCTAGAAAGGTGTTTTCTGACCATTTCTAAGGACAGTGAGAAGCCTTTCGTAATTTGATTGTAATCGCCTCTGTTATCATATTGTGAGGATAATGCAAGTCAGGAAATAAATTCATTCAGCAGCCCCCGCAGCTGGTGCTGGACTAAAGGTGGCCATACTCTGGCCGATAAAAGCTGCCAACAGACCGTGTCGGCAGCTTATTGGCCCGTGTATGGGGCCCCCCGACGGGCTTCACCGATCGAGATCTGGCCGAAAGTCGGCCAGATCTCGATCGGATGGGACGCCAAATCTGGTTGGATCGCGGCCGCATCTATTTGTTGATGCGGTCCTGCAATCCAACTGCCCATTACTATTCGTTAGGATCCGATCGTTGGGCCCTAGGGCCCACGATCGGATCAGCCCAATAATGCTCACCTCAAGGTGGGCATATTGGGGAGAGATCCACTCGTTTGGCGAGATCGCCAAAAGAGAGGATCTCTCCATGTATGGCCACCTTAAACCTCCCAAAATCCTTTCTTTCGAACCTGAGGGATTATGGAAATTGTACCTACCTATTGTATGCATAAACAATGATGACTTGGGACCAGGTCCGGACTGAGAATTAAAATAGGCCCTGGCATTTCAGGTACACAGAGGCCCAATCAGCCCACACAGAGGCCCAAAAAGCCCCCACCAGCCCACTAAATACTGACTTTCTATGGGACCTTATAGCAGCCCCTCTGGCATTTGCCAGAACCCACAGATTGCCAGTCCGGGCCTGCTTGGGACCAAGCAGTTAAATGTCTTGGCGCTGAAACACTATGGTTACTGCAATCCGTCAGGTACATTTTGGCAAATCTTGCATTTGTAGCTAAAGAATTTGTCCTGTTGCTTTGCAACTGTCACTTTTTTTGCAACAGTAATGGTCTTTTATGACACAAGTGCAAACATTTCATATACAATTTGCTATGCTTTTTTTTACCTGCAATGAAGTTTTCCAGAATTCCTGCATAATTGCAGACAGAGTTTTGCATGTGATGCACCTACATAGAAGTAAATTAGTGTCCACTTTGTTAATTAACACTCAAGTTGTGGTGCACCCCATTTCACCATTTGTGTATAAAAATGCTACTTATTGCATTAATCATGGCATTAGCATCTGATGCACCGGCCTGTAACCAGTTGCAGCAGCAAGTCCATATTGCTGGTACTGGTATGGGATCCATTAAATAGAAACTCATTACCCAGAAACCTCCGAATTGCGGGAAGTCCATCTCCCATAGACAACGTTTTAATCAAATAATTCACATTTTTAAAAATGATCTACTTTTTCTTTATAATATTAAAACAGTACCTTGTACTTGATCCAATCTAAGATCCAGTATAATCAGGGGTTTAACTACAGAGGAAGCAGACCCAGTGGCTGCAGGGGGGCCCAGGAGGTATAGGGCCCCATGAGGATCAAATAAAGAGCAATTTCAAAATATATTGGTAAAACAGGACAGCATCTGGATATGTTGGGGGCCCTAAAATGAATTTGCTGTGGGGCCCAGTAACATCTAGTTATGCCACTAAATATAATTAATCCTAATTGGAGGCAAAACTGTTCTATTTGGTTTATTTACTGGTTAAATTATTTTTAGCAGATTTAAAGTATGGAAATTCAAATTATGGAAAGATCTGTAATCTGGGAAACCCCATGTCCTGAGCATTCTGGATAACAGGTACCATACCAGTACTTTCAGGGTTCCTTTACATGAATATATGTTTAGCAATTCATCAGAGCAGGCAGAGGGGTCACATTTGCATCCCTTGCATTTGTAAATAAGCATTTTATCTTAAAGGAGAAATCAACCTGTGGGGAAAAAACCCCTACCCCCCACCCCAGGTAGACCTCCCTCCTCCCCCCAGGCTAATTACCCTCCCCCCGGGTAAATGCCCCATACTTTATACTTACCCCTCGACGCAGATTCTTCCAGCGAAGTTCCACGCGTCCATCTTCCGCATCCTTGGTAAGCTCACTGGGAGATCTACAATTTCGGTGTAATTTCACGCATGCGCAGTTGCGCAAACCAGCAAACTGCTCCAACTGCACATGTGCAGAAATACCGATCTCGCAGTCAGCTTAC